>NC_073307.1:154138017-154738017 GCF_027595985.1 Sorex araneus | reverse complement strand
AGTTTTATCCCCATCACAACCCAGCGACAATTTTTTTTTGATCTCTTAAGTCAACCCAGACGCGGCTGCTTGGACCCAGCCAGTGGGAGAAGATGGGAAAGAACCTTCCCTGCCTTGGGTCTCCAAGTCCATCTTTAGAGACTCGTACCACCCCGGCACCCCCAACCTCCCCTTCCCCCCACCCCACACACACACCTGCCCTTCTGCTGCTCCCACACTCCAGCGCACAGCCCCGCCGGGCCCAGGAGTGCCAGCCGCCTCCCTCACGTGGCCCCGATTTCCCAGGGGACCCCCGCCTCGCTGCTGGCAGAGGCGCCCGGAGGAAAAGCGCTTTTTCCTCTCCCAAGGTTGGCCGCCCTCCTCCGCCAGCGAGGCCTTAACTTAGCGACGGCAACAGTTAGCCGCGAGCAGCAGAGGGAGACACTGGCCCGGCCGGCCGGCGACATCGATGCTGCTTCGGGGCACTGGCAAGGTGCAGCGCTGGGCCGGCGACACGCCCCGGCCGTGTCACGGTGGCCCGGGGTGGCGCGGCGGGGTGCTGTGTTCTGGGATGCGCGCACCTGCCCGCTGCCCGGCCGGCAAAGGCCAGCGAGGACCCCGCGCGCGGCACTGCAGGAGGCCCCGCACCATGGGGGGGAAAAAAAAAGCAAACCCAACCCCGGCCAGGTGCCCCCCAAGTTTGCGCCGACCACCCCAGGGACGCAGCGCCCCCGCGCGTAGGGGGCTGCCGGTCTCCGCCACCCCCACTAGAGCGCTGGGCACCCGGGCCGGGGCCCTGGCGGGGCACGCGGCTCCCATGGCAGCGCCGGGGCCGGCGCGCAGCTCTCAGTGGAAAATGGTGGAGGCTGCTCGCGCCCCAGGAGGGCGCCGGGCGGTGGCACCGGGGGGCCTGGCACGGGCCGCCAGGCTGGCGGGAGCGGACCGGGCGCGGGGGAGGCTCGTGGGGGTGGGATGGGGGCGGGCGGGCGGAGCGGCGGGGGCAGCATCCCCCCCCTCACGCTGCTCCGCGCCCTCAACCCCCCGGGGCTTCCTCTCCGCCAGGTGACATCCATTTCTATCTGCTTCACGTCTGGGGGGGCCCTGGCCGGGCAGCCCCCCCGCACTCCTCCTGCCCTGAAACACGGCTCTAGCCAACCTGCTCCGCTGCTTCACCTGCGACCGTCTGTGCGGGGGCTGCACGGCGCCGGCCCCGCCCGCCCGCCAGGGCATCGTGCTGCAGCCCGTCATGCCCAGCTGCGACCCCGGCCCGGCCCCCGCCTGCCTCCCCACCAAGACCTTCCGCAGCTACCTGCCCCGCTGCCACCGCACTTACAGCTGCGTGCACTGCCGCGCGCACCTGGCCAAGCACGATGAGCTTATCTCCAAGGTAGGCCGGTGTGCGTGTGCGGGGTGGGGGAGGGGGGAGCCCCAGGGGGAGCGGGACGGAACGGCTGTGACCTCTGTCCTGTCTCCTGCAGTCCTTCCAGGGCAGCCATGGGCGAGCTTACCTGTTTAATTCCGTGTGAGTCTACCTCCCTCCCCGTGCCCGCTCTCGCTGGGGGATGGGGGGGGTGGAGGACCAGGGGGTCCACGGGGCCATGCAAGCTTTGCGCCTTCTGGGAGTGCCTCTCCCCTCTGGGGTTCCATGGCGGTGGGGGGAGTCTGGACCCAACCCTGCCTCCCTCCCCTCCGGCTTTGGAAGAAGGCCCAGGCGCTGGTCCTAAGCTGCGGGTGACCAGTTGGATGGGTGGGTGAAGGTCTCCACGTGGAGGTCCCCCAGGGTGCCCCCCGGGGGCTGGACTGACAGGGCAACCCCACTGGGGGCCCGGCCCTTCCTGTTTCCTGGGACAGGGTCAACGTGGGCTGCGGGCCGGCCGAACAGCGTCTCCTGCTCACCGGCCTGCACTCGGTCGCGGACATATTCTGCGAGAGCTGCAAGACCACGCTGGGTTGGAAGTATGTAAGTACCTGGGGGGCCACCCCCGCCCCATCCACCCTCTCACATTCCCCGGGGGGCCCCCTGGCTCCATAGGGCCTAGTCACTGACCTGGGTGGGGCAGGGGCCATGTACCTTTGATCCTTTATCCATAGAGGCCTCTCCTCCCCCAGGAACAAGCTTTTGAGACGAGCCAGAAGTACAAGGAAGGGAAGTACATCATTGAGATGTCACATATGGTGAAGGACAACGGCTGGGACTGAGGGGCGCCCGCAGGCTGCGCCCTCCCTCCGCATGGCCCCCCGCCCCCCCTCCTGTCCCCTGGCCCTGTCAAGCAGTCCATACCAGCATGAGTCCAGCCCCAGCCCTGGGGGGAAGCCGGCTCCAGCCCAACCCTCCCCCGCCTCCACCTCATCATTCCCTGCCCCTCTGCAGCAGGGGTCTGGGGTACCCCCGGGGTGTTCAAGGCTCAGGAGTGGGCAGTAGTCAGGGAGACAGCACGAGGGGAAAGGGATGGCAGGGGGCGGACCTGGCCGCCCCAAGGTCCTCCTCCCGTTTAGAGCCGCCAGCAGGGCGGAGACTCAGGCAGACAGCGGGGGGCAGAGGCTGAGGAGCCCATCCCAGGCCACAGATGAACAGATGCCACAAGGCCTGGGTGAGTGAAGTTTTGGCCTCAGACACCGGGAGATCCCAGGGTCTCTGAGGGTGAAGTTTCCCACCCATCCACGTTCATATAGGAAAAGGACTGGGGTGAGGGGTGGAGGGGAACCCCCCAACCCCCCCCCCGCCTCCCCAAATCCCAGGCCCTGGGAAAGAGAGAAATGCAGGGGTTTCCATTTCACTCCACTTGTTTAGTTTATCTTGGCACTAAAAGAGGCACTTTCGAGTATCTAACCTTTGCCATGGGGTGGGTGGGGCAAGCGGCCCTAGACAGGGCCCCACCGCCAACTGGCTGTTTTCCAGAATGTTCTCTGAGGTCCAACTATGGCTCCCTGGGGCCCGGTCCCTCAGAGGGGAGGTGGGGAATCAGAGCTGCGGGGCCAGGCTTCCTCGTGGCTGCCACCAGCGAATGAAACTTTTGTATGATACATAAAGTGTTTGGGTCTATTTTTAATAAAAAGGGCAAAAAGCCACCTCGAGGGACTCCTGTCCTCTGACTTTCCTTCCTGGCGCCTGGTGCATCCCAGGGACAGACAGACACACACCCCTCTTGGGGGAACCTGTGTCTTCCAGCCACTAGGGGGCAGCAATTGCTTTGTCTGGGTCGAGACCACAGGCGCTTTCAGCCCAGAATGTGTTTCCAGGTGAGGCTAAGAAACCAGGCATGGCTTATTTCCCTTCTTTGTTGTGGTCCTGGGAATCAAAATCCTGGACTTCACAAATGCAAGGCCATAGTGCTCTTCTCCTGGGCCACATTCCCGGGCCCTAAGGCTGATGGCTTTTTGAACAATCTTCCCTCTAGCGGGAGCACCCAAAACGCCCCCCTTCCGAAGTCCCGGACAATTGAGTCCCCCTTTGCTCAGATCCAGAATTGGCACCTGGAAGAGACTCATCCTAGAACAAGGGTTAAGTTGGTCTCACTGCATTTCAGCCAGGTTTGATCAGCTCAGAGCCACATTCAATGATTTTTTTAAAATCTTCAGGTGCCAGAGGGATAGCACAGCGAGTAGCGAGTTTTGCCTTGTTCGTGGACAACCCACATTTGATCCCCTGCATCCCATACGGTCCACCAGAGCACTGCCAGGAGTAACCTGAGTATCACCGGGTGTGACATCCCCCCCTCCCCACTCAAAAATCTTCAGATAGCGCCCAGCAGGTAAGGCACTTGCTTTGCAAGCAGCCCTCCTGGGTTCAATCCTTGGCATCTTATATGGTTCCTCAAGCCCTGCAAGGAGTGATCCCTTAATACAGAGCCAGGAATAAGCCCTGAGCACTGCCGGGTGTGGGTGCCCTTGCCAATTAATCAGCTAGCCAAGGCAGTACCCTGTAAGTTGACACAAGGGGGACCAAACAGCTCATAATGGCAGTATCACGTGGTCCATATGTCTTTGAGGGGCAATGATATGAAATTTCTGAGACTGTTACATCATCAACAAAATGCAGGGCGGATGTGGTAGCCACCTTAAAAATCACTTGTTGGGGCCAGAGCAAGAGTCTATCAGGCAGGGTGTTTGCCTTGCAAGCAGCCAACCCAGGTTCAATCCCTAGCATCCCACATGGTTCCCCTGAGCAATGCCAGGAATAATTCCTGAGTACACAGCCAGGAGTAACCTAAGCATTGCTGGGTGTGACCCAAAAAGGAAAAAAAAAACCATAAAAATCACTTGACTGGAGCTATTATACAATGGGTAAGGTGTTTGCCCTTGTACACTGCTGACTCAGGTTCAATTCCTGGCACCCCATAGGGACCTCGGAGTCCCGCCAGGAGTGATCTCTGAGTGCAGAATTCTGGGTGTACCCCCCCCCCAAACAAAACCAAATCACTTGTTCAATCACTTGCCCGGTAAGGTAGCTTCGTACTTCCAGATTCATCCATCGGTAACTGTGAATGTCTTTCTGTCTTTCGAGTGCCTGTTCCTTGGCTTGGCTTAAGCAATGAGGCTGCACTGGAGAACAAGGCAGCTGAGGTCTGATTTCAGGGAGCTTTTGTCTAGTCTAATGGAAGAACAGTGAGTAATCAGGGGATGTCAGTAGGAGAGGCCGCTGGGGGGGGGAGGGTGTCTAAGGGGGAGGTTGAGGCTGGAGTTGGAAGGGTTTTGTGGAAGTGATGACTCTGGCAGCACCCCAGGATGGGAAGTTGGGGTTACAAAGGGCAGGAGCACATGGAGGGGGACTATTTCAGGCCAACCGTGTCAAGTGCCTTCAGCTCAGTGACCCTGAGGTTCTCTGTCATGTAGGTGCATGTGTCTGAGACAGTGGCAGCAAGGACCGGGGGCTCACAAACAGCGAATCTTACTCAGGGCCTTGGGAAAACAGTGGAAAATTTATGTGTATGTGTTCAAGAGCAGCATGTCCTCATCAAATGACTGTTTTGTGCCCAGAGAGGCTCTCAAATGGAAATGTTCTTGCACTAGTGCCTCAAATGCTGTCAATTTAAAAGGCTGAGTGGCAAGAGCAAACTGGTGTGAGAGGTAATGAAAGAAGGATGGTGGGGTGGGAAGAAGAGCACAGCGGGTAAGGTGCTCGCCTTGTACGTGACTGACCTGGGCTTGATCCCCGACATCCCATATGGTCCCTGAGCACCCCTGAGCATTGTTGGATGTGACCCAAAAAGTGAAAAAGAAAAAAAAAAAAGAATGATGCTGGGACTGCAGAGATAGTCTAGCGGGTGGGGCACTAGCCTTGCACAAGGGCAAAGTGGGTTCAATCACTGGAACCCCGTCTGGTCCCCAGAGCCCTACCAGGACTGATCCCTGAGCACAGAGCCAGAAGTAAGCCCTGAGCATAGCGAGGTGTGGTCCAAAAGCAAAAATATATAAATGAAGAGATATCCGGAACCTCTAATTAAGAGAACCCTCATTAAGGGTGGGGTCTGTGGGGATGCTGAGAACACCCACCCCTGCCCTCAGGCTCCAGCCAGGAACCCCGAAAACCTGCCCCTTTCAGTCCTGCTTCCTGCACCCAAGTTCAAGGAGCCTTGCCAGCACCACGCTCTGACCTTGAAAATCAGGCAAAGACTAGCTGCCTCCTTGAAGCGCCGTACACAGAACCAGCGCTCCCGAGGAGAAGGCAGGGAGGGAACCAGCAAATGGCACTGTCACTGCTCTCAAGTTCCAGGGACTCTCCCAGAAAGCTCCTTCTGTGGGCTTGGCTCAGGGATGCCTCTTAGTCTCAAAGATGATCAGGTCATGGGGCAAATGCGGACACCCAGATGCAGCATTATCAAGCTGCCCTGCTCCCACGGGCTCCCGCCGGGCAGTGCGTGAGTCAGGGAGAATTGGGAGGGGGATGTTTCCTGTCTATGTCCTTGACCCAGGCTGTAGGAGTTAGAGGCCTGGCACGCCAGGGGGGCAAGAGATTCTGGTTCCAGGGAGACAGCCTTTCAGGTTAGCCCATCTTCCTTTCCCTGGCACCTTTTCTTCCTAGAGTCTATTTGGGTCCCCAGAATGCTGCTCCCCACATCTTCTCCACCCACCCTCCCGTCCTAGGTTTCCTTCTTTAGCCAAAGCTAAACCACCGCTTTTATCCTTAAAAAGCTGAGAGCTGGAGACGTACCCGCAGACAACCTGCAGATGGCGCCCTAGCCCGCCGCCGGCCACGCAGGAGCCCTGCACGTGGAGAACCTACTCTCACACCTCTCCACATGGATGCACAAAGGGATGATGCCAGCCGGCCCCGCGGAGAGGTCAGCTCTGCTGTTCACGGTCCAGTTCTGCGTAAACCTTGCAGGCCTGAGCCAGAGAGACGATAGTACAGCGAGCAGGGTGCTTGCTCCTGCACAGGACCAACCAAGGGTTCAATCCCTGGTCCCCCCAGGAGCAAGTCCTGAGTATTTACAGGGTGTGGCCCCCAACTCAAACCAGAACCACCAAAAGCCAACCTCTGGGGCTCTAGTTTTGACTCTGCGAAATGGGTGCAGGCTTCTCGAGTTATCTGGGTTCAACACCTTACGGGGAATGCCTGGCCCCGTGTGCCCGGAATACAGCAGGTAGGGCGATAGCCTTGCAGGCGGCAGACCCCGGTTCTATCCCCAGCACCCCACACCCTGGGTCTCCCAAACACCACCGGGAGTGGTATCAGCCCCGAGCCCGGAGGAAGCCCTAGTGCACTGCCAGATGTGCCTCCAATTCCAAACCCCCCCCACCACCCCCCAAAAACTCAGGCCCTGTCAACAGCAGCTCCTAGCATGACTGTGACCTGAAGGCTTCCCTGCTACCCAGGAGGGCCGCAGGCTGGTACCCGATGGGAGAGGAAGAGCGGACGCCGAGGAGGCAGGCAGCGCTGAGGAGCACTACCCGGCCAATGCCCTTTTAACATTGCACTGCTAGTGACAGGTGCAGACAGTAGCACAATGTGAAAAGAGCTCCGGCCAGCAGTGGAGGGGAGCTGGCCCTGCCTCCCCGCGCCCCGCCGCTCCCGGCCCGCTCAGCCCTTCACCTCCACCCTCCGCCTCGCGTTCCCGAGGGTGGTGGGGACAGGGGGTGCTGGGTTGAAGGGGGTGGCTAACACCTCGAGCCTGGCACTTCAGGGATAAGAGGCTAGCAGGAACCCCGCCAATTGTGGGGAGCCGCGAACTCTCATCGAGGGAACCACTCACTGCCCTTTGGGGGCTGGCGAGGGTCACAATTCTCTGATTTCCTACTTGGACGCTCCCTGACCTGTCCAACTCTGGTGCCGGAGAGTTCTGCGCCTTAGTGAATGTTCAGGAGGGAGAGAGGGGGAGTTCCCGGTCCCCAGGTAGCAGAGAAGCTTCTTAGGACTTGAGGTACCAGCTCTGCCTCCCCCCACCCATCTCCTTGGGGAATTCCTCAAAGTCTATGAATTCAACAAAAACGGTGAGGCCTTGAGTGAGGGTTGGGGGGTGGGTCCCCCTCTCTTGGATGGAGCCTCAGGGCAGGCTTTGGGCGGTGAGATTTGAATCTGGAGAGTTCCCAGTTTTACCCAAGGGGGCCAGAGCAGTAGTAGAGCGCAGAGGGCACTTGCCTTGCACACACCCGACCGGGGTTCCACCTCTGGCATCCAACATGGTCCCCCGAGCACCCCCAGGAGTGATTCCTGGGGCAGGAATCACTCCTGAGCATGGCCAGGATGGACAAAAGTCCTGCCAGGGATTAAAGCCCAGCGCCAGGAGCCTGCCCTGGGGGCACATCCCCCCTCCCACCCCCCCAGCCAAAGGATCAGAGCCTGGCAGAGTCCCGGGCGCACCTCTGGGAGGTGCCCGTCACCCCTTAGGCTCCGAGATTCCCCTCCAGCCTCGTCCCTGACATCTGCAAACCCGGAGGCCCTCCTAACCCCCAGTCCAGCTCCGGTGGGCGGACACCGAGGCCGAGCTGGGGGTCAGCCTTCAGGCCCGGGCGCCTGGGTTTGGGTCAAGCCGGCCCAGCTGGGAACTCGATGGTGCCAACCGGGGCCAGGGGCTGGTGTCTCCGTCTCCGGCGCGCCCCTGGAGCAGAGCGGCACGAGGGGCTGGGTCCGGGCTCCCCAGGCCCTGCAGCGGGGCCCTGCCATTCAGCAGCCCGCGGGGCCCCTCCCCCACCGCGGCCCTGGAGCCACCCCCCAGCTCCTTCCAAAGGAGGAAATGGGGGAGGGGAGGCCCGGCTCAAGTTCTCCCCACTCCCCCTCCTCATTGGCCACCATCTTCCGGCCCCGGCCCCCCGAGCAGCAGGGGCTGGGGCCCAGCCTGTGGAAGGGAGAGAAAGGGCAGGTGGAGGGTTAGCTGGAGCGGCGGGGGCACGGGGTGGCCCCAACTGTCTCCTCCCACCCCCTCCTCGCAGCCATGGCGACCAGGAGGAGGAGGAGGAGGAGGCCAGGAGAGTCCTGAAAGCTAAGTTCTGTGAATGGGATGAGAAAGGGGGGTGAGGGGCGCTCTCCCTCCAACCCCCCGCCGTGCGCCCCCCCACACCCCCCACGCACACCTCCAGGCTGGACCACACGCGCGCACGCACCAACTCTCTGGCACACTCGCCGCACGACTCAGCCCTTTCCCGCACTTACCCCGACAGCACGCAGGGGCGCGTGGGCGCGCAGCTCCCCCACACCCCCGGGATGCCCCCCGACAACTCTCAGCTCCAGAGCCGGCCTCCCCCCCACTCACGGCCCCCTCGGCTCACCCCACAACTTCTCAGTTGGCAGGACGCCCCCCCCCCGCCCATACACACACACACATACACATACACACACTGCCCTGCTCCAAGCCCCTGAACCCCAACATCCACCCACCCACACACCCCAGGGCGCCCCCCCTCCTCCACCATCCCCACCACACCCACCCCCAAGTAGGAAAAAAAAAAAAAAAGACCAGGGAAGCCACCGCCGCCGGCCAGGCCCGGGGCGACCCAGGTAGGGATGTTTCCAAAGGGAATCAAAAAGATGCCCACGAGGGGGAAGAGAATGGATGCGGGAGAGGCGCCGGGGAGAGCCCCCCGGCCGCCCCCTCCCCGCGCCAGCGCAGAGCCGAGAGGCGGCGGCGTTACCCTCCGGGGCGCTCCGCTCCCCGCACGGGCGCTTCGGAGCCTGGCTCGGCCCCGCCACCTCCTCCTGCCCGGGCTCTTCCCGCGGCCCTGCCCGCCCCCCCGGGCTCCGCGCCCCCCGGCCCCGCGCCCCCCGCGGCCGCCCGCCGGCCCCGCGCCCCGCGCCGCGCTCCCGGGCCGCGCTCCGGCTCCCCGCGCCGCGCGGACCCCGGCGCCCAGGCCTCGGGCCCCCCGCGCCCCCTTTCTCCTTCCACACTCCCTGCCGTCCATCTTGAATACTTGGGATTCTTGAATGGAGTGAGCAGGATCCGCTCCCCCGGGCTCCCATTGGCTGCGGGTTAACCCTTTTGAAACGAGATCCTCCCGCCCATTGGCTGCGCGGCTCCCCTCTGCCCCCCCCCCCCGCCCCATCCCCCTCCGCCTCCGAGCAGCAGCCGGCGAGGTCAGGGCGCTCCCGGGCGCCCCTCCGCCCCCGCCCCCGCCCCCCGCCCGGGACGCCTCCCCGCCCCGCCCGCCGCCCGGCCGCCCGGCCGCCCCACGCGCGGACACGCACGCACGCACGCACCCACCCGGCTGCAGGTGTGGGCACACGCGCTTCCCGCCAAATGCGGCCCCGGGGCGTGGGGCCGGGCCGAGGGCCGCTGCGTCCCGGGCCCCCCGGCGCCGCACTTTCCAGGCACCTCGGCAGAGGCGAGGGCGAGGTGCGATTTCCTGCGCCAGGAGGACCCTCGGCCCCCGGGAACGCGCGCGCTCTTGCAGCCCCCTCCTTCCCTTCCCCCTCTCCTCCCCCTCTCCTCCCCCTTCCCCCTTCCCCCCGGGCCTCCCGAGCGCCCCGGGACCTCCCCACCCGCTCTCCGGGGCTGCGCAGGAAGCGGGGCAGTTCCGGAAAGAGGATCTGGGGCTCTGGAGAAAGAGCTGGTTCCCCGAGGGCCGCGGGGCAGGTCTGACCCTCCCAGGAATGTGCAGCATCTGGAGCTCTGCTCCGTCTCACACGGCCCCCAGACCAGCCCCGCCGCCAAGGGGCCCTCAGCTCCCTCTCCCGAGGCCTGGGTGGAAGAGGCAGCAAGGGGGGGACAGGAAAGGTCTGGGGGCGGGGGGCGAGGGGCGGGGTGGGTGTAGCTGCCTGTAGCATGCTCCTTCAGGTCGTCCACCCACTCCGGGCCTCAGTTTCTTTCTTTCTCTTGGAAACAAAAAAAAAAGGGGGGGGTCTAGAAGAGCCCTGTCCTATAGAAGTTTGCACATGAGGATGGAAAATGTCATCCAAGATGGTAGCCACCAGCCACGTGCAGCTGCAGGGATTGGGGGGGCCTTTCAAATTTTATTTCATTTAAAATAACCTCTGGCTACTGTCTTCCTTGGTACAAGTCTAGAATCCCTTGGTCCTGCCCACCAACCACATTTTATGACCCCTGCTTAGGGACTGGGGGGAGGCAGGGGGAGGCCTTATTCTTTGTCTTCAATCAGCTACAGAACACTCTAGATGCCCCCAGAATGGAAATTGCAAGTCCTAGGCGTCAGTGGCCAGGAAACAAGGTTCAGATCCCTACTAGCACTCTCCATAAAATTGCCCATTTCTTTTTTTCGTTTTCTTTCTTTTTTTTTTCTTTTTGAGTCACACCCAGCGATTCTCAGTGCAGTCCTGGCTCTGCACTCAGAATCACTCCTGATGGTGCTTGGGGGACCATATGGAATGCCGTGGATCGAACCTGGGTTGGATGCATGTAAGGCAAATGCCCTACCTGCTGTGCTATGGCTCCAGCCCCTTTCTTTGAAAAGAAAAAAAAAAAAAAGATTGTCCAAGATTTCCCATGTCTGTTCTGGCCAGAGAGCTAAGGGGCACACACCCCATACCGCAACATTGAGGGGCACACCCAGCGGTGCTCAGGGACCACTCCTGGCTCTGTGCTCAGGGACCATTCCTGGAGGTGCACAGGGGGATATATGATGTGGTGCCAGGGATTGAACTGGGGGTTCAGCCATGTGTGCAGCAAAGTTCTTAGCCCCTTTTTGTTTGTTTGGGGCCATACCTGGCAGTGCTCAGGGATTACTTCCTGGCTCTGTGCTCAAGGGTCACTCCTGACAATGCTTGTGGAACCCTATACAATGCCATGCTCGAACCTGAGGTGGCCATGTGAGAGGCAGACACCATACCCATTGTACTATCTCTCTAACCTCTATTTTCTCTCTCTCTCTTTTTTTTTTTAGACAATTTAGTCTTTATTGTATTTTTTTTTTCTTTTTGGATCACACCCGGCGATGCACAGGGGTTACTCCTGGCTTTGCACTCAGGAATTACTCCTGCTGGTGCTCAGGTGACCATATGGGATGCTGGGAATCGAACCCGGGTTGGCCGTGTGCAAGGCAAACGCCCTACCTGCTGTGCTATTGCTCCTGCTCCTCTATTCTCTCTTGATAGTACAGGTGTTAATATACCTACATACAAGGGGCAGAGTGATAGTCCAGTTGAGAGGGCTTTTGCCTTGCATGTAGCCAATCTGGGTTCGATCCCCAGCATCCCGAGCACTACCAGGAATAATTGCTGAGTGCAGAGCCAAGAGTAAGTCCTGAGCATCACCAGGTATGACCCAAAAAGCTGGAAAAAAAAAAAAGATACATATATATTACATTTGGTAGTACAAGGGTTAGGATAGAGAAGGGAACACCAAGTAGAGGATGTTGGGAGGACCCATTCGGGTTGAAAGACTCGTGCTGAAAGTAGACCGTAGACTGAACATGAAGGCCACCCAATAACTCTGTTGCAAACCAACACCCAAAAGGAGAGAGAACAAAAGGGAATGCCCTGCCGCAGAGGCAGGGTTGGGGAGGGATACTGGGAACAGTGGTGGAGGAGAATGGGCACTGGTGCAGGGATGGGTAAACGATCATTGTATGACTGAAATGCAAACACAGAAGTTCGTAAGTTTGTAACTGTACCTCACGGTGATTCACTAATAAAAAATTTATTTATTTATTTATTTATTTTCTTTTTTGGGTCACACCTGGCGATGCACAGGGGTTATTCCTGGCTCATGCACTCAGGAATTACTCTTGGTGGTTCTGGGGGGGGGCGGGCATATGGGATGCTGGGAATCAAACCCGGGTCTGCCGCATGCAAGGCAAACGCCCTACCTGCTGTGCTATTGCTCCAGCCCCACTAATAAAACATTTTTTTAAAAAAGAAAAGATTGTACTTCTCAACGAATGTACAGGCACAAGTGTGAATTGGGCTGGAAAGGAGTTTGTCTCATACTAAGACACTGCCAACTCCACAGAAGGGCCAGGGAGGTTCTCTAACCTGCACTCACACACCTGGAGCTCCTGGATTTTCCTGGGATCCAAAAATAGGGGCAGCCAGAGTCCCGTCCCTGCACCAATGTGTTTGAGAGACACCACTGTGACATTAATGGCTGAACAGGACGTGGCATCAGCAAGGGGTTGGGGCTTCTGAAAGAGAAGGGCCCCAGGATGCTGGTAGCTGCAGGCTAAGTTGGCTGCCACCAGGACCCCGAGCCCGGCAGAGTGCATTGCTGCCCCCGACTCAGCTTGCACGGTATGTGTCCAGCCCTCACTTCCTGAGGGTCTCTGCCTGCGTGAGAAGCTCCGGGTGCAAGGAAGACCCAGAGTCACCTGGGGGAGGACTTCTGCCCTCTATATTCCTTTCCTCTCAGGTGGACATCACTAAATGACCTCTCAGGAGTTGGGCCACAGATACGGCGACTGGAGGAGGGAAGGATTGCTCTCAACAGAGAATGAAATCTAAAGAGGTTTCCTGGAAGAAAGAGCATCGAAGCCTGGAAGAAGAGAAAGATCTTAGACACTAGGTAATGGGAGGGAGGATAAGGAACTGCCAAGGAGAAGGACCAACATGCGGGCTGAATTGGGGCATCTGTGATCCGGGATTGGCTGGGAATTCAGGGGGAGCTTAGGATGAGTGAGGAGAGTAGCAAGAATGAGACGGGAGGGCCAGAGCGATGGTCCAGCATGGACGACATTTGCCTTGTATGGAGCTAACCCGGGTTATTAATTTTTTTTTGCATTTTTTTGGGGGGTCACACCCGGCAATGCACAGGGGTTACTCCTGGCTCTACACTCAGGAATTACTCCTGGCTGTGCTCAGGGGACCATATGGGATGCTGGGAATCAAACCTGGGTCAACCGAGTGCAAGGCAAACGCCCTACCTGCTGTGCTATTGCTCCAGCCCCTTAATTTTTTTTTTAATTTGCTGGTTTTTTTTTTTTTAACTTTTTGGGTGACACCCGGCAATGCTCAGGGGTTACTTCTGGCTCTTCACTCAGGAATCACTCCTAGCGGTGCTCAGGGGACTATATGGGATGCTGGGAATCAAACCCGGGTTGGCTGCGTGCAAGGCAAATGCCCTACCCGCTGTGGTATTGCTCCAGTCCCTGGGTTTTATTTATTTAGTGATGTTTGGCTTTTTGGGGTCAAACCTGGCAATGCTCAGGGGTTACTCCAGGTTCTGCACTCAGGAACTACTCCTGGGGGTGCTCGGGAGGCCATCTGGGATGCTGAGAACCCGGGTCAACCGCATGCAAGGCAAACGCCCTACCTACTGTACTATCGCTCTAGCCCTGACCCAGATTCTCAGATGATTCCCCAGATGGTCCCCCAAGCCTGCCAGGAGTGATCCCTGAGCACAGAGCCAGGAGAGTGGTCGCTGAGCACTGCTGGGAGTGGCCCAAAACAAAAAGAAAAAATAAATAAGAATGAGAAGGCAGGCTGGGACAGATATGGCAGGGGTAGGGGAAGAGTTCAGTTTTTTTTTTTTTTTTTAGGGAGTTATGCTTTTAGGAGGGTCCCTCTCTAGAGGTGCTCAGGAGCTACTCCTGGTTCTGTGCTCAGGAGAGATGCCTGGTGGTGTTGAGGTACGGATCCGGGCAAGGTAGAGACGAGCACTTCACCTCCTACACCCACTCCCCCTCTCCAGTCCAGTGCAGGCGATCTGCGTGGCAGGTTTTTTTTTTTTTTCTTTTTGGGTCACACCCGGCGATGCACAGGGGTTACTCCTGGCTCTGCACTCAGGAATCACTCCTGGCGGTGCTCAGAGGACCTTCTGGGATGCTGGGAATCAAATCCAGGTTGGCTGCGTGCAAGACAAATACTACCCGCTGTGCCATCGCTCCAGCCCCGGGGAGGGTAGTCTTGAACGTGCCCCTCTAGCCTCTGCTCAGCTCGTGACGTCATTTTTCATGAAAACACCCCCTAGACCGGGGCTGGAGTGATAGCACAGCGGGTAGGGCGTTTGCCTTGCACGCGGCCGACCCGGGTTCGATTCCCAGCATCCCATATGGTCCCCTGAGCACTGCCAGGGGTAATTCCTGAGTGCAGAGCCAGGAGTAACCCCTGAGCATCACTGGGTGTGACCCAAAAAGCAAAAAAAAAAAAAAAACAAAAAAACACCCCCTAGACCATTTCCCCGCCGAGAGACACCCCCACTTATCCGTCCAGCTACCCCTGCTGCCTCTACCTCAGGCTGCAGTCCCCGCACAGACACTCCCACCCGTGTCCCCCAGACTCTCACCGCTCCAGTCCCTGACCCGCCTCGGGCCCTCCTACCACCCTCTCAGCTCAGACATCGTCTCTGAGAAGGGACGTGCACTGAGCCCGGGCGTGCACTGCACACAGACGGCTCCCGTTGTCCCACTCCCCCTTCCGCACTCTGCCGGCCTGCCTAGCCCCCACCCGTCCTCAGGGAAGGGTGGAACGTGGAGCTCAGGAACAGCCCAAACATGGTCCAACCTGTTACAGGAGTGTGGAAAAATGTACCCAGGAGTTATTTGGCTCCCAGCCACCCTACCCCACCTCCACATCCTCCCCTCCTCCTACCGAGTTCCAGAACGAACGCACCTGGGCCTTACAGCCGCCTCCCTTCCCTGGCTCTCCCCGAACCTAGCAGCTCCGAGTGCACCCTGGAAGTACCCCCTTTTGCATTCCTCCTTAATCCCCAGCTCTCCGACTTGGGTCCACCACATTGAATTCGATAATCCTGGCACGGGTGTGGGAGAGGAGGGGAGACCATCTTTTCTGTTCCTGAGCTTCTAGGAAGGACCGGATCCCAAATGCGGAGAACGGATGGTTCCCTCCCTCCCGGAATATCCACGGAGGTAGCCTCGCTGCGAATGGCTGATGGCATGGTTTCTCTCTCTCTTTTTTTTTTTTTTTTTTTTTTTTGCTTTTTGGGTCACACCTGGCGATGCACAGGGGTTACTCCTGGCTCTGCACTCTGGAATTACCCCTGGCCGTGTTCAGGGGACCATATGGGATGCTGGGATTTGAACCCGGGTCGACTGCGTGCAAGGCAAACGCCCTACCCGCTGTGCTATCTCTCCAGCCCCGGCATGGTTTCTCATTTACTGAGTCCGTGGAGGCCTTTTCATCCGTACCTGGTTCTCCTCCCACTGTAAGGTCCCTCTGTCTCTCTAACCCCTTGGATGTGGTAGGCTTTTTGTTTCCGGGAAACGTTCCTGGCCTCTAGGAGCTCGCAGCTGATCCAGAACAGACACATAAGGAGGAAGCTAGCGGGCAGAGAGATAGTACCGCGGGTAAGATGCTTGCCCTGCATGCAGCTCACCAGGGTTGGAGCCCTTGCAGCCCACAGGGATCCCCCAAGCTCAGCCAGGAATGACCTCAGAGCACCAAAAAAAAAAAAAAAAGAGGAAGTCAAACTGCAATGAAGACCCCCAAAGAGATGGTCAAGACCCCCTTCTTTCTCAGGCAAATTTCCCTGAGGGTTTTTTTTTTTGGGGGGGGGGTTGGGTCACACCCGATGATGCTCAGGGCTGACTCCTGGCTCTACACTCAGGAATCACTCCTGGCAGTGCTCAGGGGACCATATGGGATGCTGGGAATCGAACCCGGGTCGGCCGCATGCAAGACAAACGCCCTACCCACTGTACTATTGCTCCAGCCCCTCCCTGAGGTTTTAATCCTAGTCTTGTTTCATCTGTTGCCCCCTTTATTATATCTGGGGCCCCTTTTGCTTTTCCCACTTCAAACACCATGATTCACAAAACTGTTTATTATACAGTCATTTCAGTCATTCAATATTCCAACACCAATCCCACCACTAGTGTGGGTGTGGTCTTCCTTCCACCAGTGTCCCATGTTACCCACCCATGCCCCTAAATTGCCCCCTTGACAGGCACTAAATAATTGACTTTAGATTGCTTGTTACAACATGTATGTCATAACCACTGTATCACTGTCATCCCGTTGCTCATCAATTTGCTCAAGCGGGCACCAGTAATGTCTCCATTGTGAGACTTGTTGTTACTGTTTTTGGCATATCGAATGTGCCAGGAGTAGTTTGCCAGGCTCTGCCGTGCAGGTGAAATACTCTCGGTAGCTTGCCGGGCTCTCCGAGAGGGGTGGAGGAATCGAACCCAGGTCGGCCGCATGCAAGGCAAAAGCCCTACCCGCTGTGCTATCGCTCCAGCCCATATGTCATAAGAGGTTTACTAAAGTTATTGTCCAAGGATTTGATGAGCTGTTAAGTGCTAGTGGAGCATCTGTGGTATTGTTTTCACTAATTGAGCTTAGTGGGCTTCTACACTGCTGTGTCATTGTGTTCATCCTGTTCCTACGAGACTGTTAGACTGTGAACTTCGGAGATGTGAAGTGGCTGCAGATGTGGCCACACACTCCAGCACTTGTATCACTAGGATGATTCAAACCATAGCACCTGGCCTATGTGGTTTGGTGTGGCGGGGGCTTCTTTTTGAGATTTGATGCGGGGTGGGCCATTTAAATGCAAGCAGAGGGGCTGGAGCGATAGCACAGCGGGGAGAGCGTTTGACTTGCACGCAGCCGCCCTGGGTTCGATTCCCAGCATCCCATATGGTTCCCCAAGCGCCGCAAGGAGTAATTCCTGAGTGCCTGAGCCAAGAGTAACCCCTGAGCATCACAGGGTGTGACCCAAAAAGTAAAAAAAAAAATATATAAAGAAGTAAATAAACGCAAGCAGAAGCAGGTATGGGTGAGTGGACCACTGGGCCCTCAATAGGGTAGGCACTAGGACTGCCCCTTTCTTGGGTCCCTCTTCATAAGCCAAAGCACAGGCCAAATACTGCCGTCTGCCTGCTTTTCAAAAGTGAAGTGTTCGAATGTCAATCTGGAGCTACAATGACAGAGTGGAGTAGTTGTGACAGAGACCAGATGGCCAGCAAATCTCAGACTATTTCTTTTTTAAAAATTTTTTTCAATTTTGGGACCGGAGCAATAGTACAGTGGGTAGGGCGTTTGCCTTGCACGTGGCCAACCTGGGTTTGATCCCCGGCATCCCATATGCTCCCCCAAGCCCCGCCAGGAGTAATTCCTGAATGCAGAGCCAGGAGTAACCTCTGAGCATCCCTGGGTGTGACCAAAAAGCAAAAACATAAAAATCAAAAAATAAAATTGAAAACAATTTTATCTTCATAAAGTTGTTCACAGTAATTGATTACATTCAATATTTCAACATGAATCCCACCACCATTACCCCTTCCCTCCACCATTTTTTGAATTTTCTCACCACTACTGAAGCCTGCCCCACAGGCAGATGCTAAATAATTTATTTTGTATAGCTTGTTATGAATAGCATAGGATGTCGCGCAGCTGCAATAGTGGCCACACGCTCCTGGATATCTAAAACTTTAAATAATTGGTGGTGAGCTACAGTCTTCCGAGATTCATTCATGAGTCTCTGGATCTTGGTCGTCAATGCGCTTAAATGGCACCTGGAGGCAGTTTGCTCTGACGATTTCTTAACTGGCTCTTTACGATAAAAGTTTTGCTTACGTTTAGTTTTGTGAGCTGTTTTTATCTCTGTTATCACAGAAAGATGGTTAGTTTTGGGAAGACACACCTGAGAGTGCTCAGAGATTACTCCTGGCTGTGTGCTCAGAGATCAGTCTTAGTGGGGCTCAGGTGAACATGTGGGGTGTTGGGGATCAAACCTGAATCAGCCACCGTGCAAGGCAAGTGCCTTCCCCGCTGTATGACTGCTCAGAAAGATGAGAGTGGCAGCCATCAGGTTCCAGAAGACGGCACAGTGGCAGAGTGTCTGCACAGCAAGCCTGAGGCTGGGACGCATGAGGCTCAGCTGCCCAGGCCCTGAGCACCGTCACGGAGGGTATGGTCTCTGGAGCCTTGCGGCCAACCACACTCAAGCTGTGTGAGCACCATGGCCAGGAGTGTACAGGTTGATGCTCATGAGTATCCATGTGAGGACCACAGCAAATCCTGAATGGGCTTGGTTCTGCCCCCTGGTGAGCACGAGTGCAAGCATCACGACCTACGTATGCCACTTCCACAAGCAACACAGCTCTGTGTGTGTGTGTCTGTGTGCGTGCGCTGCATGTGATTTCCCAGTCATCTCAACAACAATGAAAATCATCATCATCATCATCATCATCATCATCATCATCCCGTTGATCGTCAAATTTCTCGAGTGGTCTCAGTAACATCTCCATTCATCCTAGCCCTGAGATTTTAGAAGTCTCTCTTTGCTCATCCTTCCCAACGGTGCTGCATTGGAGGCTTTTTCATGGGGAATGAGACCCAGCATTGTTACGGTTTTTTTTTTTAACTTTATTTATTTATTTATTTTGCTTTTTGGGTCACACCCGGCGATGCACAGGGGTTACTCCTGGCTCATGCACTCAGGAATTACTCCTGGCGGTGCTCAGGGGACCATATGGGATGCTGGGAATCGAACCCAGGTCAGCCGCGTGCAAGGCAAACGCCCTACCCGCTGTGCTATTGCTCCAGCCCAGCATTGTTACTGGTTTTGGCATATGGATATACCAGGGGGAGTTTGCCAGGCTCTCCCATGTGGGCAGGAAACTCTTGCCAGTTTCTCCCAGAGGAGAAGTAGGCTTCTGGGATTCTGGGAGCTTGCTTTTAAGTCTCTGGATGTTGGCCACTGATGGGATTACATGGCACGGCATGGGGGTGGGGGTGGCAGGGGCAGCAGGCAGGCAGTCCCTGGGTGTGACTGGCTAGCTACTGGAAAATGGGAAATCTGGGCGGAAGAGGCCTGGTCCCGATTGAGCAGGCTTGGAGGTCTCAGCCCCAGGTCCCATACACCTGGGTTCCTCTGCCAGTACCTTCATGCATGAGGCTCGTCCTAACTTGTGGAGAGGGGCCTTGAGCATGGCTATGGCTAGGCTCCGGAGGTCTTCGGCCACCGGGAGCTCTGCTCGGGGTGAGGAGGGAAGCTGGAGCCCATCCCCTCCGAGGGGCCCCAAGGAAGACAGCCAGGCACAAGGATGAGAGACTCTCTGCCAACAATGAAAATATCAGCAGAAAAGAAGGGACATGGAAAAAAGACGACAATGATCCTGAGATGTGAGTAGGACATAGTCCTGACTGTCCACTCCAGCCTTCACTGCTCAGGTCTTCCCACAGCCTCTCTTGAAGTTTCTCATAGTGCAGGACTGGAGAAATAGTACAGCAGGTCGGGCGTTTGCCTTGCTCACGGCTGCCCTGGGTTCCATCCCCAGCATCCCATATGACTCCCCAAATACCACCAGGAATAATAATTCCTGAGTGTAGAGGCAGGAGTAAGCCCTGAGTATTGCCAGGTGTGGCAAAAAAAAAAAAAATCAACAATAGCAACATCAACAACAAAAAGAAACTTCTAGCAAAGCTAGTCTTTCTACAGTTCTCCTTCCCATCCTTAAACTCCTGTAATAAGTCCTCAGCCTGGACTTTATGCTCAGTGTCATTCCTCCAGGACCACCAATGACCTCCTGATTGCTGATCCAACCTTCACTTCAAGCCTCACAGTATCCAACCTCTCCTTAATCGATCCTATCAATCTGGAGGTTTCCATGATTTCTGGGGGAGCTGGCTTCCTTTGGGTTCCCTCCTTCCTCAATGACTATCTCATTTTAGCTCTCTTCTCCTGGAGTCTTCTTCTTCCCCTTGTCACCTAAACACTATACATTCTGTAAGAATTTGTCCTTGGTCCTCCTTCTCCTCCACCTCCTCCTCTTCCACCATGGTCTCTTTGTATTTATTTATTTTATTTGGTTTTGGGGCTGCATCTGGTGATGCTTAGGGTTACTCCTGGCTCCACACTCAGGGGATCACTCCTGTCAGTGCTTGGGAAACCATCTGGGATGCTGAGGATTGAAACCGGGCAGGAGGCGTGCAAGGCAAACTCCCTCCCCGCTATGCTGTCACTCTGGCCCCCATTAAAAAAAGCCAACCACCAGGGTTGCTCAGATATCCACATGACTGTTTTCAACAGCAATGTTCATGTTGGGACCCATTCAATGTGTAGCTCACTGACCACATGAAGAGAATTTGTCTACTATCAAGCGTATTTAATGTCTTCCTATATCTCTGCCCTCACCCTCGTCTCTTTTTTGTTCCTTTCTTTTTAAAAATTTTTTTAAATTTTTTGGGGTCACACCTGGAGATGCCCCGGGGTTATTCCTGGCTCTGCATACAGCAATTACTTCTAGCGTGCTTGGGAGCCCATAGGAGGTGCTGGGGATCGAACCCAGATTGACTGCGTGCAAGGCAAACCCTCTCCCCGCTGTCTCTTTTTCTATCTGTACTTTAATTATTGGTGAATTAATGATAAATTTCAATTGATAATTAGAAATTAATAATTTCTCAAAGGGCTGGAGCGATAGCACAGCGGGTAGGGCTTTTTTTGCCTTGCACGCGGCCGACCCAGGTTTGATTCCTCCATCCCTCTCGGAGAGCCCGGCAAGCTACTGAGAGTATCTCGCCCACATGGCAGAGCCTGGCAAGCTACCCGTGGCGTATTCGATATGCCAAAAACAGTAACAACAAGTCTCAAAAAAAAAAATGGAGATGTTACTGGTGCCCGCTCAAGCAAATTGATGAGCAATGGGATGACAGTGACAGTGATAGTGACAGAATTTCTCAAGAGGTCTCTCCCCGACTTTTCTCTCTATGGAGACAGTTTCATCTAGTTTTGGTTTTTTTTTTTTTTGCTTTTTTTGGGTCACAACCGGCGATGCACAGGGGTTTCTCCTGGTTCATACACTCAGGAATTACTCCTGGCGGTGCTCGGGGGACCATATGGGATGCTGGGAATTGAACCCGGGTCGGCCACGTGCAAGGCAAATGCCCTACCTGCTGTGCTATCGCTCCAGCCCCAGTTTTGTCTAGTCTTAAGGTTTCAGCCGCCCCTTAGGCAGGACCCGCTGTCACATCCATATCTCCAGGTGTGTTTGCAGGTGATTCCTACAGAGCCAACTAAGGTAGACCTCGGAGGTTCTCACATGCTCAGATTTTGCCCCCCTTCAATTTACCACTCAGCTTTGTTTCTGGGAGAGCCTCTGACCTCTATATTCAGTCGCCAAGTTCCCCATGAAGCTCCCTTCCCCTGGCCCTGCAGGAACAGTCACAGAACCAGGTGTATCGGTTTTCTATAAACTTATTTGGGTAAGAAGTTTACCCAAAACTGTTGCTTAAGACCTTAGTAGGTTAAGGTGTTTACCTTGCATGCACTTGCACCTGCAAACCTGATCTAGAAAACCTGGTACATAAGTTGCCCAGAACAGCACCGGGCATGGCCCCTGAGCACGGACCTGGAAGAGACCTCTGGCACAGAGCCAGGAGTGGCCCCGAGGGATGCTGGGTAGGACCCGCTCCCCAATTCTCTTTTCCTGTGGCTCAGGAACGTGTGCGGGGCTTGGCTGCTTATTCTGCTTATGATTTCTCGTCAGGCTACAATCAAAGCTTTACCCAGAACTGGGGTCTCATCTGAAGGCTCACGGGGGCAGGACTTTTTCCCAAGCCCATGATGGTGGTCGCTGGCAGGGCTCAGTTCCTTTTTTTTTTTTTCAAGCCATTTTAAATTTATTTGATAATTCTTCTTCTTCTTCTTCTTCTTCTTCTTCTTCTTCTTCTTCTTCTTCTTCTTCTTCTTCTTCTTCTTCTTCTTCTTCTTCTTCTTCTTCTTCTTCTTCTTCTTCTTCTTCTTCTTCTTCTTCTTCTTCTTCTTCTTCTTCTTCTTCTTCTTCTTCTTCTTCTTCTTCTTCTTCTTCTTCTTCTTCTTCTTCTTCTTCTTCTTCCTCTTCTTCCTCTTCTTCCTCTTCCTCTTCCTCTTCCTCTCCTTCTCTTCTTCTTCTCCTTCTCTTCTTCTTCTTCTTCTTCCTCCTCCTCCTCCTCCTCCTCCTTCTCCTCCTCCTTCTTCTTTTTAACTGAATCACCATAAGATAGAGTTACAAAACCTTCATGTTTGAGTTTCAGTCATACAATGAAACTCAATTGTATGGGTCACATCCCTCCACCAGTGCACATTTTCCACCACCAATGTCCCCAGTATACACCCGCCCCCCTTCAAACCCTCTCTCTACCTCCATGGTAGACAATTTCCCCCATACTCTCACTCTACTTTTGGGCATTATGGCTTGCAATACAGATACTGAGCGACTATCACATTAGGTCCTTTATCTACTTTCAGCACACATCTCCCATCCTGAAGGATTCCTCCAACCATCATTGACTCAGTGACCCCTTCTCTATTCCAGCTGCCTTCTCCCCCATTTATGAGGCAAGCTTCCAACTATGGGGCAATATTCCTGGCCCTTGTGTTTATTGTCCTTGGGTGTCAGTCTCATATTATGTTATTCTATATTCCACAAATGAGGGCTCAGTTCCTTGAAGGCTGTTGGTCTGAGGGTCGAGGTGCTGTGGTCTCAGTGTTCCTTACAATGTGGGCATCTCCAACCTGGCAGTTTGCATCGTGAAAGCCAGCAAGACCGGGTGTGAGAAATAATTAATTGAGGTGATTCTAGAACAGTTAAGAAGGTAAGACACTTGTTTTGCATGCCGTCAGCCCTGGATCATTCCCTGGTACATGTGGTCCCGTAAGCAGAGGCACCAGTGACCCCTGGCTGTCATACCTGAGCGCTGCCTAGCGCAGCTCCAAAACTTTTTTTTCTTTCTTTCTTTCTTTTTCTGGGCCAAACCTACCTGGCGGTGCTTAGGGTTTATTTCTGGCTCTGAACTCCTGGATCACTGCTGGCAGGGCTCTGGGGACAGTAAGGGGTGTTCGGGAATTGAACCCAGGCAGGCCACATGCAAGGCAAGAGCCCTGCCTGCTGTACTCTCTTGAAAAATCTACATATGCCACTTTAAAGCAAAATGTTGGTGAAGCCATCATGAGAAAGTCGGCTGTAGTAAGAGGCAAGTTCCAACCCGAGGGCCGGAGGGATTGCCTTCTCTGTCCCTGCGGCTCGGGGACGCATGAGGGCTTAGCTGGTTACTCTGCTCACGGTTTCTCATCAGGCTACATCCAAAACTTCGGCCCGAAGTGGAGTGATGGTGCTCTCTCTCTCTGGCCCGCAGCTGGGGTTCTGTTACAAAGGAAGGGGTGAGGGGCTGGAGCGATAGCACAGCGGGTAGGGCGTTTGCCTTGCACGAGGCCGACCCGGGTTCCATTCCCAGCATCCTATATGGTCCCCTGAGCACCGCCAGGGGTAATTCCTGAGTGCAGAGCCAGGAGTGACCCCTGTGCATCGCTGGGTGTGACCCAAAAAGGAAAAAAAAAGAAACAAAGGAAGGGGTGAGGACCCCTTGCAGCAAGGCTGTCCACAGGGTGGGGGAGGGGGTTTGCCACGCTAAGTTCGGCGGGCCTGAAAAGCCAGAGGAACTTCTCTCAACTTGGGCCTTGCCCTCTGCACTCGCAGGTGGATGGAGGGAGGCCCCGGGCCCCTCTCACCTGAGGCAGAGGGCCATGAGCACGGTGGTAACAGAGAAGCCCGAAGGAGTCCCGGCAGGAGGCACAGACACTTCTCTGACCTCTCCTTTCCCACGGTGCACACCTGTGCTCCTGTACTACCAGCAAATTCCTGGGGCAGCATGGGTTCTGGGAATGGTGCGTTTAAAAAAAAAAAAAAGAGGGCTGGGGAGATAGTACAGTGGATAAGGTGCCTGACTTGCACACCGTCGATCCAGGTTCCATTCCTGACCACCCATAGGGTCCCCCACCATCAGGTGTAACTTCTGAGTGCAGAGCCAGGAGTAACCCTTGAGCACTGACAGGGGTGGCCCAAAAAGCAAGAACAAAAGATGATAAGCATATAGCAAAAGGCTGAGATAGATAGATAGAGAGAGAGAGAGGGAGAGAGAGAGAGAGAGAGAGAGAGAGAGAGAGAGAGAGAGAGAGAGAGAGAGAGAGTGAAGGTAGAGGCAGAATGGAAGAAAGAAACAGGGTGGAGGGGTGAGGGGGCTGGGTGGTAGAGGGGTGGCTGAAGGGAAATTAGGGACATTGGTGAGAAATGTACCCTGGTGAAGAGATGGGTGTTATATGGGATGACTGACAGAGAGAGAGGGACAGACATAGAAGGAGTGCACTCATTTGTGGAGTATAGAATAGTATCACATGAGACTGACACCCAAGGACAGTAGAGACAAGGGCCAGGGGGATTGACCCGTAGCTGGAAGACTGCTTCATGAGCAGAGAGGAGAAGGCAGATGGAATAAAGAAAGGATCACTGAGAAAATGATGGCTGGAGGAATCAGTCGGGATGGGAGATGTGTGCCGAAAGTAGATAATGGACCAAACATGATGACCTCTCAGTGTCTGTGTTGCAAGCAATAATGCCCAAAAGTGGAGAGTGAGTATGGGGAATATTGTCTGCCATGGAGGCAGGGGGAGGGTGGGAAAGGGGGGGGTATACTGGGGATATTGGTGGTGGGGAATGTGCACTGGTGGAGGGATGGGTGTTTGATCATTGAGTGATTGTAACCCAAACATGAAAGCTTGTAACTATCTCACGGTGATTCAATAAAATAAAAAACAAACAAAAAAAAAGATGGGATGACTGAAACCCAAAGCTGAACAACTTTGTAACTGTGTTGGTGATTCACTTAAAAATAAAATTGGGGCCCGCGCCCCGCGCCGGGGGACGGCGAGGAAGGCCAGAGCCGCAGGCGCCGCAGGGCCGCCGAAGATGGGGAACACGACCTCGTGCTGCGTGTCGTCCAGCCCCAAGCTCCGGAGGAATGCCCACTCGCGCCTCGAGTCCTACCGGCCCGACACGGACCTGAGCCGCGAGGACACGGGCTGCAACCTACAGCACATCAGCGACCGGGAGAACATCGACGGCCATCTTGATGCCACAATCCACAGAGAAGCGTCAGGCATTCTGGTGAGCAATGCGGCCCGGACAATGCTCCGGACCTGAATCGGGGCCAGCAACACCGGGGGGCCGGAGGGAGGAGGTGCCGCCTGCACACCTTCTCTGGATGGAACCCTGGCGACACTGAGCAGCAACTAACACGGCTCCAGGATTCGGGACTGGGACAGATCCGAGCCGCGCGGCCTTTTCTCTCAGAGAGCCAGCACCTGTGTAACCTCAGAGAGCCAGCACCTGTGTAACCTCAGAGAGCCAGCACCAGAGTAACCTCAGAGAGCCAGCACCTGAGTAACCTCAGAGAGCCAGCTCTGTGTAACCTCAGAGAGCCAGCACCAGAGTAACCTCAGAGAGCCAGCACCTGTGTAACCTCAGAGAGCCAGCACCTGAGTAACCTCAGAGAGCCAGCACCTGAGTAACCTCAGAGAGCCAGCACTGTGTAACCTCAGAGAGCCAGCACCTGTGTAACCTCAGAGAGCCAGCACCTGTGTAACCTCAGAGAGCCAGCACCAGAGTAACCTCAGAGAGCCAGCACCTGAGTAACCTCAGAGAGCCAGCCCTGTGTAACCTCAGAGAGCCAGCCCTGTGTAACCTCAGAGAGCCAGCACCAGAGTAACCTCAGAGAGCCAGCACCTGAGTAACCTCAGAGAGCCAGCTCTGTGTAACCTCAGAGAGCCAGCACCAGAGTAACCTCAGAGAGCCAGCACCTGTGTAACCTCAGAGAGCCAGCACCTGAGTAACCTCAGAGAGCCAGCACTGTGTAACCTCAGAGAGCCAGCACCTGTGTAACCTCAGAGAGCCAGCACCTGTGTAACCTCAGAGAGCCAGCACCTGAGTAACCTCAGAGAGCCAGCACCAGAGTAACCTCAGAGAGCCAGCACCTGAGTAACCTCAGAGAGCCAGCCCTGTGTAACCTCAGAGAGCCAGCCCTGTGTAACCTCAGAGAGCCAGCACCTGTGTAACCTCAGAGAGCCAGCCCTGTGTAACCTCAGAGAGCCAGCACCTGTGTAACCTCAGAGAGCCAGCCCTGTGTAACCTCAGAGAGCCAGCACCTGTGTAACCTCAGAGAGCCAGCACCTGTGTAACCTCAGAGAGCCAGCCCTGTGTAACCTCAGAGAGCCAGCACCTGAGTAACCTCAGAGAGCCAGCCCTGTGTAACCTCAGAGAGCCAGCACCTGTGTAACCTCAGAGAGCCAGCACCTGAGTAACCTCAGAGAGCCAGCCCTGTGTAACCTCAGAGAGCCAGCCCTGTGTAACCTCAGAGAGCCAGCCCTGTGTAACCTCAGAGAGCCAGCCCTGTGTAACCTCAGAGAGCCAGCCCTGTGCAACCTCCGAGAGCCAGCACCTGAGTAACCTCAGAGAGCCAGCCCTGTGCAACCTCAGAGAGCCAGCCCTGTGTAACCTCAGAGAGCCAGCACCGGCACAACCTTAAAAAGTTATTTTGATGTGGTTGGAGGTCATGTGGGGGAAGGGTGATGCAGGCCGAATACAGACTAGAGACTGAACACTGGCCACTCAACACCTTTATTGCAAGCCACAACACCTAATCAGAGAGAGAGAACAAAGGGGAATTCCCTGCCATAGTGGCAGGGTGGGGTGGGGGGAGACTGGGACTGGGGAGGGGGGGAGGGATGTTGGGTTTACTGGTGGTGGAGAATGGGCACTGGTGAAGGGATGGGTTATCGAACTTTGTATGGGGGAAACATGAGCACAAAGATGTATGGATCAGTAACTGTACCCTCACGATGACTCTCTAATTAAAAATAAACTAATAAAAAAATTAAACAAAAAATATATGTTAGCAAGAATATAATAATACTGAATAAAGAAATATTGATTTATCTAAAAATAAAATAAAATAAAATAAAATAAAATTGGGGCTGGAGAGGCTGGAGCGATAGCACAGCGGGTAGGGTGTTTGCCTTGCATGCGGCCGACCCAGGTTCGATTCCCAGCATCCCATATGGTCCCCTGAGCACCACCAGGGGTAATCCTGAGTGCAGAGCCAGGAGTAACCCCTGAGCATCGCCGGGTGTAACCCAAAAAGCAAAAAAAAAAAAAAAAGGGGAGGGGCTGGAGTGATAACACAGCGGGTAGGACATTCGCCTTGCACGAGGCTGATGCGTGCATTCCCAGCCTCCCACCTGTGCATCACTGGGTGTGTCCCAAAAAGCAAAAGAGAAAATAAAATAAAATTAAGAAATGTCAAGGCTTACTCTTTTATTCTTATTTTCATGTATTGATTTTGGTTTGGGGGCCACGCCCGAGGGGGCTCAGGGATTACTCCCGACCCTGCATTCAGTCCTCACTCCTGGCTGGCTCAGGGGACCGTCAGATGGGATGCCGGGCAGGTCCGTCGTGGGTGAGGCCAACGCCCTCCCCGCTGTCCTATCTCTCTGGCTCCAGAGAGCCCTAAATCTTGAACCTCCTAACCAAAGGAGGCAGCAGCCAGGAGGGACATCGCCCAGATCGAAATGGGATTTTTTTCTCTGGTTGAAAGACAACTTGCAGGCTCACCCCCCAGCTGACGGCAGCCCCGGGAATAACAGCATCCCTTTGGGGTCCCCCCCCCACTTCCTCCAGTGGCTTCTGAGGAGCCACATCAACAAGAATCACAGCCGTGCCATCACCTGCAGTCTTTTACCATGGATGGTGCACGCTTTCAATCAAACGCGTTTAGAAGACATTTACGGTCCTAGACGGCTTCCCAGGAGCTTCTTGGGGGTGGGAGGGTTTAGGGGGGGGTCGGGGAGGTGGAGAGAAAAGGCAGGAGCGCAGAGCAGATGACACAAAGGCGTGCGTGCTGAGAGGCGCGCGGGAGGAGGCGCAGCCGCGATTGGCTGCGAAGGGCAGGGACCACTTCTGGGGGGCGGGGCAGCGCCCTGCACTCGGCCGAACGGCAGCGGTGAGATGTGTGACCGCCGCTCGGGAAGGCCCCAGCGCCTTTTCCTGGTCTTGCTTTGTGTGGCTTTTGCCCACAGGGGCAGGCTCTGTGCGTGCCGGCAGGGCACAAAGGCGTGCTCCCTCCCGGATCTTCCCGGAGGGAAGCGGGGGGGTGGTTCCTGGAAGGTCCCCGCACTGCCCTGGGCCCAGAGGCACCGCCTGGACACTGCAGGGCCACGCAGCTAGAGGGCCGCCTTGGTGGGCCCAGGCAGGAACGACGGACCCTGGGGCCAACCCATAGTCGGGCAGACAGCGACCACAGCCACTCAGTACTATGAAGCCCCCCTGAGCCTCAGCCCCCCTCCCATGCTTGCCCTGCTTTTTTTTTTTATTTTCTTTTTGGGTCATACCCGGCCATCTACAGGGGTTACTCCTGGCTCATGCTCTCAGGAATTACTCCTAGTGGTGCTCAGGGAACCATATGGGATGCTGGGAATCAAACCCAGGTCAGTCGCGTGCAAGGCAAATGCCCTACCCGCTGTGCATTTTCTTTCTTCTTCTTTTTTTTTCTTTGCTTTTTGGGTCACATCCGGCGATGCACAGGGGTTATTCCTGGCTCTGCACTCAGGAATTACTCCTGGCAGTGCTCAGGGGACCCTATGGGATGCAGGGAATCGAACCCCGGTTGGCAGTGTGCAAAGCAAACGCCCTACCCGCTGTGCTATCACTCCAGCCCCTGCTGTGTGCATTTTCATTTGGGGGGGGCATACCCAGTGGTGCTCAGGGCTGACTCTGACTCCTGGCAGGCTTGGGGGGACACTGATGGAATGCCGAGGATTGAACCCACATAGACCACGTGCAAGGTGGGCGCCCTACCTGCTGTGCTTCTCTCTGGCCCTTGTCATGCATCTTCAGCTGGGCCTCTGACCCGTGGCCTTTAGGGCCGATGTGTCCACCCTGAGCACAACTGCTGGTTACAGCGGGATGATGGGGAAGCTGTGCCCAGAGGAACCGCTCAGGAGGCAGCCAGTGCTGGGAACCTGAGCGGGTGAGTTAGGGAGCTCGCTGGGTCTGGGCAGCCTTGGGAGAAGCAGCAGGAAGCAGACCCCCTCCCCATTCAAATCCACCTCCTGCCTTCTGAGGCTCGGGTGGGAGGGGGCGGCGGGGGTGAGGGGCTGACCGAGCACCCACCCCTTCTTAAAAGCGCCCTAACCTTTATTTGGCAGATCTGGCAGAACAATAGCAAATCCCTGAATTACCTAAACCTCAAAGTTTCAGGACTTTCCACACTGACCATGAAGCCCAGTGGGAGGTGCAGGGTAAAGACCCAGCGGGGAAGGGGCTCAGCCAGTCGGAGCCCCTTCCCGGGAGTGCTCAGAGCACGGGAGAGCAGGCGGCTAACAGCTGAGCACCGCCTCGTTTACGTTTCAGGAGAGGACGGAGGGCTTCTGACCCTGTGGGGCCCATGGGCGGTCACTCAGGGGGGATGGAGGGGGCCGGGGGCCGGGTGGGCTGCGGCCAGCCTGTCACCCCCGCGTGATGGATGAGCCTACCCCAGGGCTTGTAATTAGTGTGACTGGCGCCCACACTTCCCTCGGGCCAGTGCTCCGTGTTCTTCCAGGCCCCCAGCACCTCAGCCCTTCTTTCCGGATGTGCAGTCTCTCCTGGAAGGCTGGCACAGACTTCCAGAGGCTTCCAGAGGCTTCCAGAGGCTGCACGCTAGTGCGACCCTGAGTGCTGTGTTGTTTTTCCTATCGAAAAGGGGGTAGTTTGTTTCAAGGACGCCCCTCTCCGTACCCCAACATACCAAGCACTGTGGGTGTTCAGGTCCCCTACTTAGTAAAATGACCTAATGTTTTAAACTAACCCAGACTCCTCCTTTCCCTCCTCCTCCTCCTCCTCTCCTCCTGTTTTGTTTTTTTTTAAACCATCACAAATTGTTTACAAAACCTAATACCATGTACATGCCGTGTAATAGCATTACACTGCATCTGTTTAGACAATAATGACGTCGGGGCTGGAGGGATAGTACAACGGGGAAGGCGTTTTCCTAGCACACAGCCCATCCTGGTTCCATCCCTGGCATCCTGTATGGTTCCCCAAGCACCGCCAGGAGTAATTCCTGAGTGCAGAGCCAGGAGTAACCCCTGTGCATTGCTGGATGTGACTCAAAAAGCAAAAGAGCAAAAGAAAAAAAAAGCACGCAGGAAAGGTGCTTGCTTATTCCCACATGCTCCCCCCAAGAGCTGCTGGGAGAGAGCCTGCTGGGCACAGTCAGGAGTAAGTCCTGATCATCGCTGGGTGGAGCCCCCAAACCCAAAGAGAGAGGAGAGGGAGAGAGAGAGGGAGAGAGGGGGGAGAGAGAGAGAAGGAGAGGGAGGGAGAGAGAGAGAGGGAGACAAGGGGAGAGAGGAGGAGAGAAAGAGAGAAGGAGAGGGAGAGAGAGAGGGAAAGAGGGGGGAGAGAGAGAAGGAGAGGGAGAGAGAGGGAGACAAGGGGAGAGAGGAGGAGAGAAAGAGAGAAGGAGAGGGAGAGAGGGGGAGAGAAAGAGAGAAGGAGAGGGAGAAAGGGGGGAGAGAGGGGGAGAGAAAGAGAGAAGGAGAGAGAGAGAGAGGGAGAGAGGGGGGAGAGAGAGAAGAAGAGGGAGAGAGAGGGAGAGAGGGGAGAGAGAGAAAGAGAAGGAGAGGGAGAGAGAGGGAGAGGGGGGAGAGAAAGAGAGTAATAACAGGAAAAACAAAGTCTGTATATAAAAACAAAGTACAGAAGCACTTCAACTTCATAGTTCTAACTACTCTGTTTGGGGTTTGGGGGAACACCTGGAGTTCAGGGGCTATTCCTGGCTCTGTGCTCAGATCCTGGTGGTGTAGGGTGGGTGCAGGGGGACCATATGCGATACCAAGGATCAAACCGGGGTCAGCCATGTGCAGGGCAAGTGCCTTAATCCCAGGACTCTCTGTCCGGCACCATCACCACCCCTGTTTTTTTTTTCTTGTTTTCAAACCTTGGGTGTAGAGAGTCAACTGTATGTGCACCCATGACTCTTACATGTACGTGCTCATCGCTGTATCACTGTCATCCTGTTGCTCATCAATTTGCTCGAGCGGGCACCAGTAACGTCTCTCATTGTGAGACTTGTTGTTACTGTTTTTGGCATATCCATTATGCCACGGGTAGCTTGCCAGGCTCTGCCGTGTGGGCGGGATACTCTTGGTAGCTTGCCGGGCTCTCCGAGAGGGGCGAAGGAATCGAACCCAGCTCGGCCGCGTGCAAGGCAAATGCTCTACCTGCTGTGCTACCCCTCCAGTACATGCCCATGTTTGCACTTATATGTATTTTATGTCTTTCCATCCATGTAAGTGCACTAAATTGCTAATTAAGACAGTTTGAATACACAGTGCAAAATACAAGACTCCTGCTTGGGTCTCTTGAAGCTGACTTCCCATTTCAGGACCCCACTTAGCTTTCCAAATGGCAGGTGACTTGTGTGAGGGAGGAAACAGTAGCAGCGTTCATGGAAGCATTGTGACTCTGTAGAGGTCCCATTCCCCAGTCCCAGGTCACCAAAGCAGGCGCGGGAGGGAGGGTTCCCATTCACACAGCGAGACACCGGACTGAGGGCAATTAGGAGTTCCCCAATCATGCTTCTTAAGATTTAAAATTATGGAGTTCCTTTGGAGAAGACAAGCGTAACTTCAACCAGGATGTAGAACAGGAATGTCAGCACATAGTCTGTGATAACGTTACCTTAAAAGAAATAGAATCTTCCTTCCTTCCTTCCTTCCTTCCTTCCTTCCTTCCTTCCTTCCTTCCTTCCTTCCTTCCTTCCTTCCTTCCTTCCTTCCTTCCTTCCTTCCTTCCTTCCTTCCTTCCTTCCTTCCTTCCTTCCTTCCTTCCTTCCTTCCTTCCTTCCTTCCTTCCTTCCCTCTGCTCAGAGCTTACTCCTGGTTCTGTACTCAGAGATCACTTTTGGCAGGCTTAATGCACCATATGTGGTGCTGGGATTGAACTTGGGTCAGCTGAGTGCAAGTCCTACCCACTGTACTATCTCTGTAGAACATAAATCTAGTGTTTCTGTTTTTGTTTTTGGCTTGCACCCAGGATTTACTCCTGGTTCTGCACTCAAGGATCACTACTGGGTTCCTAGCAGGTATCAGGGGATCTTATAGGATTCTAGGGATCGAATCCAGGTTGGTTGCTTGCAAGACGAGCACCTACCCACTGGACTATCTCTCCATGTCCTGATCTCCTGACTTCACACTCAGAAACTACTCCTGGTGGGCTCGGGGGACCAGATGGGATGCAGGGGATCGAACCCAGGGCAGCCATGTCCAAGGCAAGTACCCTCCCTGCTGTACTAATGCTCAGGCCCTTGATACAGGTTTCTAAGCCTGGAGATCTACTTCTAACTCTAGCAGACTTGCTGGAGCTATGATAGCACAACGGGTAGGGCATTTGTCTTGCACGCAGCCGACCCAGGTTCGATTCCCAGCATCCCATATGGTCACTCAAGCACTGCCACACTGCCAGGAGTAATTCCTGAGTGTATGAGCCAGGAGTAACCCCTGTGCATCGCTGGGTGTGACCCAAAAAGAAAAAAAAAAAACCAACCCAATAAACCAGAAAACCCAACTCTAGCAGACTCATCCACCACAAAACCTTAAAGAGATAGATTAGTTGCTTTTTATGGCTTAATTTCTAGTTTATGAAAAGGAATAATGCTGTAATGCCCACAGGGTGCTATAACAGACTATGTTATTTTGAACCCAGCATGTTTGAAAAAAGCTGTAAATCCCCCTAAACGAAATCGAGTTTGCATGGTTTCAAAATTGGCAACCAAAATGGGTTATAGACTCCATCTACAGCTGTCACATTCACAACATGAGCTGGGATGAGTAAATCACCACAGAGCAAGCTGCTTACGGGGGTCATAACTTCTGGCATGACTTTGGTGACTAATGTGCCTGACATGGTCCTTTTAAATTTTTCGGGGACTGGAGAAATAGCACAGTGACTAAGGTGCTTGCCTTCCATGTTGGACGCCAGGTTGGATCCCTGCACCATATATGGTCCCCTGAGCAATGCTGTAAGTCACCCCAGAACGAGGAGTAAATCCTGAGCAGAGCCGCATGTCCCCCTCAAAGTAAAAAAAAAAAAAATGAAATAACATTTTCTAAATATTAGAATGACAGTGTCTCAGAGTTCATTAAGTGGTAGCATTGGTGCCAAAAAACACTTTCCAAAATCAATAACTTTGTAATGGAAGCTAGATGTGATCAAAACACTATGAAATAGCTCCACTGGCATACCATGCCAAACACTTAATTTACCAGTGTCTCCTCTCTGAAACATCAGAATTTTAGTGTGTCATGCGTAAAACTAGCACAAAGGCAAACATGGACACTTGTGATCCAAAATTCCTCTCTCTACCGTTATAACTATTCTTCAGGAAAACAGTCGAATCGTGTAAATCCTGAATGAGCTCAGTCTTCAGTAAAATATCTTTTCTCTTTTTGGTTTTTGGGCCCCACCTGGCAGTTCTCAATACTTACTCCTGGCTCTGTGCTCAACAATCATTCCTGAAGGGGTCCTGGGGACCATATGTGGTGCTGGGGATTGAACCAGGATCAGTCGTGTGCAAGGAAATCACGCTACCCACTGTACTATCTCTCTGGCCCCTACATCATTTTCATAAGGTGTCGTTGTTCTTAAACAAAATTACACCATCCATTAAAAAATTCCTGGCAGTGAGTGGGGCTGGAGCAATAGCATAGCAGGTAGAGTGTTTGTTTGCCTTGCACAGGGCCGACCCGGGTTCGATTTCCAGCATTCCATATGGTCCCCTGAGCACTGCCAGGAGTAACTCCTGAGTGCAGAGCCAGGAGTAACCCCTGTGGGGCTGGAGCAACCCCTGTGGAGCTGGAGCAATAGTACAGCGGGTAGGGCGTTTGCCTAGCACAGGGCCGACCCGGGTTTGATTCCCAGCATCCCATGCGGTCCTCTGAGCACCGTCAGGGGTGATTCCTGAGTGCAGAGCCAGCAGTAACCCCTGTGCATTGCCAGGTGTGACCCAGAAAAGCAAAAAAAGAAAAAAAAATTTCTAGCAGAAAAAAAAATTAGGAGGGGGCAGGGGCTAGGGTAGAAAAAATGAATAAATAAAACGAAAAGATTCCTAGTCGGGTGTCTGACTGCCTGGAAGGTGCTCAGTGCGCTCTGGGTGGTCTTTGCTGCCTTCAGTTCACTGGGTGGTCTGTGCTGCCTTCTGGCTAACCAGGCTGGTGTTGAAGGTTTGAGACTCCATGTGACTCAGAACCAAAGCCGTCAAGAATCCAGGAAGAACCTGAAAGTACTCATCGTTAGGGGAAAAGTGGTCGAACAAGTGTAGACCCGGCACTTGGGAAAGTTTAAATCCCTCTTTGTTGCCTAAGACCCGAGAACCGCACTGGAAATTACGAGTCCGAAAGGCTGTGCAGGACAAAATTTCAACAGTGACACCGTGTGGCAGTAATGACGAACTGCAGCGGGAACCTTAAACTCGCTCCAGGGTTCGGCGTCTCCACTCCCAGGTGTGGCTGAGGATGTGAAGCAGAGCCCTGGAAGTTTGTCTAGCCTGGAGCAGAACTGCAGGGAGACGTGGGTGTATCCATGAGCGTCTGTGACATATGCCAGGGAAAGAGCCAGGGTTGTTCTGTATGCCACGGCGAGCGCAGAAAAAAAAGCAGATGCAAGCAATTTGAAACTTTGTGCAAGGAATCATTTCTAATATTATAATGCTCTAGACAGAAATCCCTTTAATTATTTCTTTTAAAATTTTATCTATTTATTTATTTATTGGTCTGGAGCGATAGCACAGCGGTAGGGCATTCGCCTTTCATGCGGCCGACCCGTGTTCGATTCCTCCACCCCTCTCGGAGAGCCCGGCAAGCTGCCGAGAGTATCGAGCTTGCACGGCAGAGCCTGGCAAGCTACCCCTGGCGTAGTCAATATGCCAGAAACAGTAACAATCATCTCACAATGAGAGATGTTACTGGTGCCCGCTTGAACCAATCGATGAGCAGCAGGATGACAGTGACAATGATTTATTTATTTATTTTTGCTTTTTGGGTCACACACGGCAATGCTCAGGGGTTACTCCTGGCTCTGTACTCAGGAATTACCCCTGGCGGTGCTCAGGGGAGCATATGGCTGGGAATTGAACCCAGGTCGGCTGCGTGCAAGGCAAAGGCCCTCCCTGCTGTACTATCGCTCCCACCGCAGGCCCATGGGTTTCCGATTCTTTTTCTGGAACTCTCCCTGTGTGTTGCTTCTTTTGTGGTTGTTTTGTGGATGTTCCCAGCATCCTATCAGTTCACTGACTCTGATGGCCCTGAGCACCGCCAGGAGTAATTCCTGAGTGCAGAGCCAAGTGTAACCCCTGAGCATCGCTGGATGTGATGCAAGAAAAGAAGCAATATATGCCAGGGTCAGAGAGATAGTGCAGTGGGTAGGGCACTTGCCTTGCGTGCAGCTGACCCCGGTTTGAATCCCTGGCCACACATATGGTCTTCCAAGTTCCACCAGGAGGAAGCCCTGAGCACTGAGACAGGAATAGCCCCGAGTACTTCTGGATGTGCCCCTCCAAAACAAACAAAAAGCAAAATTGTCATAGGCTCCATGACAGAGAAGTAGCCTGGTGAGCATATGACCTGGAGTTTGCTTAGTGGCCGGGTCCCACATGCCCGAGTGAGATCCCAGCAACATTGCTGTTTGGAATCCTGGCACTAGTGTGTGTGAGCAGCACGGCCGAAGCATCCTGGGACCCTGTCAGACATGCATGTGGGTGCTGCAACCACATACATGTTCATCCGCCATCCCTGTGACCACACCACCATTCAAAGAAGGGAGTTGGGGCTGGAGTGATAGCACAGCGGGTAGGGCGTTTGCCTTGCATGCGGCTGACCCGGGTTTGATTCCCAGCATCCCATAGGGTCCCCCAAGCACCGCCAGGAGTAATTCCTGAGTGCAAAGCCAGGAGTAACCCCTGAGCATCGCCGGGTGTGACCCAAAAAGCAAAAAAACAAAACAAAAAAAACACAAAAAGGGGGGCTGGAGTGATAGCATAGCGGGTAGGGCGTTTGCCTTGCACGCGGCCGACCCGGGTTCAAATCCCAGCATCCCATATGGTCCCCTGAGCACCGCCAGGGGTGGTTCCTGAGTGCAGAGCCAGGAGTAACCCCTGTGCATCGCCAGGTGTGACCTAAAAAACCAAAAAAAAAAAAAAACCACACACACACACACACACAAAAGAAGGGGATTAAGGAAGGAGCAAAAAAGTGTCAGTAAGGCAGTAAGGTTCGAGCTGTAGGTAGGGATGTGGTCTCTTCCCAAGAGATTGAAATGACTTTATTTTTTGGGGGGAGGGGTTTGGATCACACGTGGTGATGCGCAGGGGTTCCTCCTGGCTCTGCACTCAGGAATTACTCCTGGCAGTGCTGCGGGGGGGAACCCTATGGGATGCACTCTCCATGGTGGGGTGGGCAGTCTGCTGGAAAGGGGTCAGAGACCCCAGAGGAGAGACAGTGTCTGAGAGGGGGCCACTGGACGTCAGGCATCCTTCAGCCAGGCCACTGGCTCTGATGCTGGAGCGAACCCAGGGAAGGTCAGCCAGGCCTCGGCGGCACCGGCCAACCCACTGGGGTTTGGACCAGCCACCGCTGGCTGAGACGGGGCGCTGGGAACAGAAACGACCGAAGGAAGCTCTGGGTCTGCCAAGTTTTATTCGCAAAGCCCCATGAGGCGGAGTCAGAGACCCCCACACCCAGCAGTTTAAAAAGTCACAGCGAGGGGCCAAAGCCGCTGGCCAGTCCCCAGGCCAGTCCCCACGGGACGTCTGTCCTGAGAGTGGAGGACCGGAATGGGCAGGGCGGAAGGGGGCTGGGGGCCAGCCTGGGCAAGGTGGGGCCAAGTGGGAGGGCGGGGCCCAGCCAGCCTTGGTGGGGGGTGGGGGGGCGGGGGGGGAGGCGGGGCTCAGGCCCGGGGGTCGTGCACGCGGCCCATGAAGACGGGGAACCTGTGCTGCTGGTCCCAGAGCACATAGAGGAAGGGCTGCTCGACCTCGAAGAGCAGCAGGTTGCGGGCCACCGAGAGCGACGTGGCGGCGGCCGCCTGCACCCCCGACTCCGTCAGCTCCAGCACCGCCTGATGCTCCATGGCCGACACCTGCAGATCGGGGTCGTCCGTCAGCCCGCACAGGTTCAGGTCGTAAGCAAAGTCATAGAAGTCTAGGGCACAAGCACAAGGGAGCCAGAAAGTCAAGGAACGGCCTGAAACGCCCAGACAGACGCTCCACACCTGCCCGAACCGTCCTGAGATGCTCCTTCCCACTTAGCGAATTAGACCTGGGGCCGCCTCCTCCGCCCCTCCCCGCCCCCACCGTGTTTGAGCCACATCTGGCGATGCTCAGATGCTCAGATCCTGGCTCTGTACTCGGGAATCACTCCTGGTGGTGCTCTGGGGGGTCATATGAGATGTCGGGCATCGAACCCAGGTCAGCTGAGTGCAAGGCAAGCACCTTACCTGCTGTACTATCACTCCGCCCCCACCCTGCACCTTTCTGGTCCGGGCACAGTGAGCCCATACTTCACAAATACCCCCTGCCTCTCTCTTTTTGGCTTTTTGGGTCATACCCGGCGATGCTCAGGGGTTACTCCTGGCTCTGCACTTAGGAATTACTCCTGGCGGTGCTCCGGGGATTATATGAGATGTCAGGATCGAACCCAGGTTGGCTGTGTGCAAGGTGTTTGCCCTACCTGCCGTATTATTGTTCAGGCCCCATCCCCCTTACTTTGAAGAGGTCACACCCGGCCTCCACGCCCCCAACCTGAAAAATGACATTAGTAATCGCCTAGCCAACAAGGACCCTGAAAGGGAGGAAATAGAGCAGAGAGGTCACATGCCACCAAATGAAGTCACCGGGGGTGACGTCACCTACAAGGAAACAAGATCTCTGATGAGAAAGTTGCATTCTTTTATTTTTTGCTGGGGGTAGGGGGAGGGGTTGAATTTGGAGACCACAAAGAGCAGTGCTCAGAGGCTACTCCTGGCACAGTGCTCAGGAGTGATGCTGGGGCATCCTAGGCAGAGCAGGGGGCATCGAGCCAGGGTAGTCTGCACTGCAAGGCAAGGGCCCTAGCCCCCGTACGAGCTCCCAGGCCCAAGGAGGTTGAGTTCCAGGACTGGAAATGATAGGACACGTCATCGCCTTTGTGACCTGAGGTGTCACAAAGATCAACAAGTGAGGAGCAAGGTTAGGAAGCGGTCTCTGCTCTCTCTCCTCAAGGCAGCAGCCCCGGGCCCTCTCAGCCACACCGCTTCCTGCCCATCCCGGGAAGGCGGAGGACTCGGAGCTTCTCTGGCGAAGACCACCCAGAGTGCATCATGGTCACTGTCCCGGGCGGGGTCCACGCCATAATCAACCACAGCAAAAATAGCTGAGAGGGAGCAGAGCGATAGTACAGCAGGGAGGCCACCAGGTGTGGCCCCCCAAACCCAACGGGGTTTTGTTCCATCCCTGTCACCCTGTATGGTCCTGAGGCGGCCAGGAGTGGTTTCTTTTCTTTTTTCTTTTCTTTTTTTTTTTTTTTTTTTTGCTTTTTGGGTCACACCTGGTGATGCTAGGGGTCATTCCTAGCTTTGCACTCAGGAATTACTCCTGACGGTGCTCAGGGGACCCTATGGGATGCTGGGAATCAAACCCAGGTCGGCCGTGTGCAAGGCAAATGCCCTACCCGCTGTGCTATCGCTCCAGCTCCCAGGAGTGATTCCTGCGTGACAGCCGGGAGTAACCCCTGAGCACTGACAGGTGTGGCCCCAAAACCAAAATATATATATATATATATATATATATTTTATAAATAAATAAATACAAACATCTGAGAGAGGAGCTTTGCTTATTCATAACAAACAAGCTCAGGGACACTTGACTAAGTCTTGTAAATTTATCGAGTCTCATTTTGTGGCCCCAATGGGTGGAGCACCTGCCCCCATGACTCTCATAGGACAGAGGGACGGCCTGAGATCACTGATGGCTGGAGAGAGTGGACAGGAGTAAGGGGTGTGCTGTGCGTATGGCGGCACCGCAAGGAGCCATCTCTGAGCACAGGCAGGCTCCAAACCTCATAGCAGGGCTCAGAGCCGCAGTACCGGGAGCAGGGCGCTTGCTTTGCAAGAGAGTGTCCAACCCGGGTTCCATTCCCAGCATCCCATGTGGTCCACAGAGCACCGCCAGGAGAAATTCCTGAGTGCAGAGCCCGGAGTGACCCCTGAGCACCACCAGGTGTGACCCCCAAAACAACAAAAACAAACCCCCTTCCCCTCGCCCCAAAAAAAACCCCCAGGAGTCAGAGAGACAGTCCAGCTGTGAAAGAGAGGCTGACCTGGGTTTGATCCCTGGCACTGCGTGTCCCCCGAGCACAGCCAGCAGCGGTCTCTGAGCAGAGAGCCAGGAGTATGCCCTGAGCACCGCTGGGTGTGGCCCCAAACCAAAGCCAAGTGCTACTCTGTAAGTGCTCTGCTGGCATGCCCTCCTGGCAGTGCTCCTGAACCGCCTGGCTGGTGCCACCCTGCTGAGGAATCCTCTGGGGAGCCTCCTTGAGACTAGAGGGAAGGACAGCACCAAAAGGGGCGCTGTCTCCCCATCACCTGGAGCTGCTGTGGTTCAGCTCACAGAGTTTGCTGAGTCGTTTGTCCCTCTGTATTGCGAGCAGCTGAGGATAGCACAGCGGGGAGGGCGTTTGCCTTGCACGTGGCCGACCTATGTTCAATCCCCGGCATCCCATATGGTCCCCCAAGCACCGCCAGGAGTAATTCCTAAGTGCAGAGTCAGGAGTAGCCCCTGAGCATCGCTGGGTGTGACCCAAAAAGGAAACAAAAACAAACAAAAAAACGAGCAGCTGAGGCTTGGCCTCGTGCTGTCCTTTCTCCCTGGCAGAGAGCTTAGGTTAACGGAGTTGCCAGGACCCTTGCAACCGTTGTTACACCTACTACAGTGCTCCCAGACACGCCCAGTTCCCCAGGGCACCCCCAACTCCCAGTGCTTCTTTTTTTCTTTTTTTTTGCTTTTTGGGTCACACCTGGCGATGCACAGGGGTTACTCCTGGCTCTGCACTCAGGAATTACTCCTGGCAGTGCTCATGGGACCATATGGGATTCGAACCCGGGTCGGCTGCGTGCAAGACAAACGCCCTACCCGCTGTTCTATCTCTCCAGCCCCTCCAGTGCTTACATTTAACTTCTCTGTGCCTGACTTCCCCTCGTCCGTTAAGCGTTTTTTGCACGGTTTCCTATTCTATCCCCGACCCCCCGACCCCGCACAGAACACAGCTGCTCTTCCCCTACACTATTAGCGCGGGTTGATCTCAACAGAGTCATCGTCCTGCCTGGCCATCAGCCCCTTGACCCATTCTTTTGGGAATGACTCTTTTTTTTTTTTTTTTTTGCTTTTTTGGGTCACACCCAGCGATGCTCAGGGGTTACTCCTGGCTTTGCACTCCGGAATTACTCCTGGCGGTGCTCAGGGGACCATATGGGATGCTGGGGATCGAACCCAGGTCGGCCGTGTGCAAGGCAAACGCCCTCCCCGCTGTGCTATCGCTCCGGCCCCTGGGAATGACTCTTGGCTCCCGAATGCACCAGGCGGGGACAGGGACCGTGCTCTCCTCCCGCGCGCTGCAGGGCTCACCTAGCTGCTCCAGGACGGTCAGCATGTTCTGGCTGCTCTTCACTTTGAGGCGGGGCAGCGTCACGTAGGTGGGCTGGGACTTGGTCATCTCCAGCTTCTTCATGATGGCCTTGAAGACCTCGGGGCTGAGCGCCTGCTCCACTGACTCCAGCTGTTGGTTCAGGTGCTGGGGCATGATGATCACCATGCTGAGGTTGTGTGAGAGCTGCAGCTGGCCCACCTGCGGAGTGAGAGACGCCTTCTCAGTGCCCGCCCCCTCCCGGCACACCGCCTCCGGAGCCTGCTACTGATCTCTCAGTCAGAGTACAGGACAGACGGCACTATCTTTTAATTCTTATTTATTTATTCTGCTCTTTGGGTCACACCCGGCGATGCACAGGGGTTACTCCTGGCTCATGCACTCAGAAATTTCTCCTGTCAGTGCTTGGGGGTTGGGGGACCCTGTGGGATGGTGGGAATCGAACCTGGGTCGGCCGCGTGCAAGGCGAACGCCCTACCCGCTGGGCTATCGCTCCAGCCCCCCAGACGGTACTGTCTTAACAGCCAGTGGCCAGATGAGAATCTCGGGCTTTTCCTGGCTGATCCATGTCTGAGCGGGTGAGACGCAGAGGAACAAGTTTGTTTGGGGGGACTGCACCCAGTGGTGCTCAGGGCTTACTCCTAGCTCTGTGCTCAGGAGTCACTCCTGGCAGGAGTTGGGGAACCCTATGGGGTGCTGGGGATCAAAGCTGGGTTGGTAACATGCAGGGCAAGCACCCTCCCTGCTGTACTCTCTCTCTGGCACCCCCAGGAAGGAGGTTTTGTCAGGCAGGCTAGGAATCACACCTGGCCCTACTCCTAAGTGTCTTGTGCATAAAACAGAAGCTGCCTAATTAACCCCAGCATTATCTGATTGGTCTGATTTACTTATTTGTTTCTCTGTTTAGGGGCCACATCTGCTGGTGCTCAGGGGTCACTCCTGGCAGGGCTTGGGGGACCATATGTGGTGCTGGGGATGGGACCTGGGTCAGCCGTGTGCAAGTCAAACATCTTTCCTACTGTACTATCTCTCTGGTCCTTATGATTTTAGTTCAATTTTGGCTGTGCTTGAACCCAGGGTCGCGGATATAAAAGGCAAGTGCTCTACCATGTAGCCATCATCTCCTCGGACCTTTTTTTAAAGACTTTTTTTTTTTTTTTGCTTTTTGGGTCACACCCGGCGATGCACAGGGTTTATTCCTGGCTCTGCACTCAGGAATTACTCCTGGTGGTGCTCAGGGGACCATATGGGATGCTGGGAATCGAACCCGGGTCGGCTGCGTGCAAGGCAAACGCCCTACCCGCTGTGCTATCGCGCCAGCCCCAAAAAGACTTTTTTTTAAATTTACTTTCTTCCCCCTGGCTTTTGGACCACACCTGGTGATGCTCGGGGCTTATTCCTGGTTCTGCTCTCAGGAATCACTCTCGGCAGTGTTCAGGGGACCATATGGTATGACTAGAATCGAACCTGGGTTGACCGCATGCAAGGAAAGCACCTTACCCACTGTTCTATCTCTCCGGCGCTATTTAAAAATATTTTTCATGGGGCTGGAGCAATAGCACAGCAGGTAGGGTGTTTGCCTTGCACATAGCTGACCCTTGTTCAAATCCCAGCATCCCTTCTGGTCCCCTGAGCACTGCCAGGAAAAATTCCTGAGTGCAGAGCCAGGAATAACCCTGTGCATCACCGGGTATAACCCCCCAAAAAAATAATAATTTCAAGGATGGATCTCCCAAGTGGCCCAGGAACCCCTTTGGTGATTTTTAGTCAACTGGGCAGAGGTTCAATGCCGGAACCTAACGATGCAGTAAGGCTCAATCTCTGGGGCCTCGCTGGGAGGGCTCGTGGCCTCTAAGATTAACCCTGGTGGTGCTGGGGGATCCTTTAGGGCTGCATTGGTTGAATCTCTCCCATTTGTCTTAAATATTTGGCCACGAGAGTTTACGAACTCGAATTCCCTGAGCTTCGCATTCTGTTTTACTCTTGCTCCCCTCCCACTGAAATGAGATTCTGCTAAATCAAAGTTCTTTTCTTTCTCTTTTTTCTTGGGGGGGGGTAGTTGGCGAGGGTGGTGTTGGGTCACACTGAAGGTGCTCAGGGGCTACTCCTGGCTCTACGCTCAGGGATCACTCCTGGCAAGCTCCGGGGGCAATGTTGGGTGTCTGGGATTAAATCTGAACTGTCTGCGTGCAAGGCAAGCTCCTTACCTGCTGTACTATTGTTCCAGCCCCTAAGCCAATTTCTGCTAAAGAATTTGTGTACACACATAAATAACATATGTACACATTAATACACCTATACACAAGGTACTGTACCATACTTATGCATGCTGTACACCCACAGACACACACATGCATAGACACACACACATTCTTTCTCTCTTCTCTCCCTCCCTCCCTCCCTCTCTCTCTCCCTCCCTCTCTCCCTCTCTCCCTCTCTCTCTCATCTCCCTCTCTCTCTCTCTCCCCCTTACCCCAGAGAACTCACCAAGCCATCAGGGTGACCCAGAATTAACCAGAAAGAGAAGTACGTACAGAACAGAGACACAACTCACTTTTTTTTTTTTCCAAATCGATGCAGTAGTGAGAAATGCAGAAACGTTAGAATCCTGCTTTCCAGCCTAGCATATACAAGGCCTCCACAGCTGGAGAGGGAGAGGAAGAGAGAAGACAGGGTGCAAAGACAGCGAAGAGGAAGTCAAGGGGATATTAGTAAGGAGAGGACCAGAAGTCAGGACAGCAGAGGCTCTTTTTTTTTTTTTTTTTTTTTTGCCTTTTTTGAGTCACACCCAGCGATGCTCAGGGGTTCCTCCTGGCTCTGCACTCAGGAATTACTCCTGGCGGTGCTGGGAGGACCATGTGGGATGCCAGGGATCGAACCCCAGCAGCAGCTGCGTGCAAGGCAAATGCCCTACCTGCTGTACTATCGCTCCGGCCCCCACCAGCGCCTCTGAGCACTCACCCTGGCCTTCAGCGTGCGGTCGACGAACTGTGCCACGGGGTACTTCTTGTGCATCATCATGGGCACTTTGATCCTGGACGATCTGGAGTGAAAGGGCTGTGTCTTGGTGTTCTTCGGGTTAAAGTCCATCTTCCACTTGGCTAGAGGGGCGAGCAAGGGGGCGGATGGCTTTAATGTCAGGGAGGTGGAATCCGGTTGTGCAATCTGGGATCGCTCTGGTTTTGGAGTCATGTGAGGGGCCATATGGGACTGGGGATGGGGACCCCCCCTGTTCCAGGACCCCCGCCTTACCACTCAGGTAGACAGCATTGATGAGGATGAGGCGGATGTCAGCTGGCAGGCTGTCGAGCAGATGGGGGATCTTCTGGTTGGTGTTCTTTGCCACCCAGCCGTTGACCAGCTCCAAGTTGGCGTCACTGTCATTCCCCAGCACTGAGGGGCTGGTGCCGTACAAGCTCTGAGATGCGTTGACAAAGCTGTCCTTTATGAGCAGGTCTGAATTGGGGGATGGAGAAAAGGCAGCCTGAGTCCCCTGCACCCTGCCCCGCCCCAAGGGCAGGCTTGAGGTAGAGGAGTCTTTTTTTTTTTCTTTTTGGGTCACACCCAGCGATGCTCGGGGGTTACTCCTGGCTCTGTGCTCAGGAATTACTCCTGGTGGTCCTCGGGGGACCATGTAGGATGCAGGGGATTGAACCTGGGTCGGCCATGTGCAAGGCAAATGCCCTACCTGCTGCACTATCGCTCTGGCCCGGTTCTGAGATTTTTATTTTTATTTTTTTGCTTTTTGGGTCACACCCGGCGATGCACAGGGGTTACTCCTGCTTCTGCACTCAGGAATTACTCCTGGCAGTGCTCAGGGGACCATATGGGATGCTGGGAATCGAACGCGGGTCGGCCGCGTGCAAGGCAAACACCCTACCCACTGTGCTATTGCTCCAGCCCCCAGTTCTGAGATTTTTAAAATTTGTTTGGAGCCATCCCCAAGTGCTCAGGAGTTACTCCTGGCTCTACACTCAGGAATTACTCCTGACAATGCTCTAGGGACCATATGGGATGCTGGGAATCGAACCCGAGTGGGCCACATGCAAGGCAAACGCCCTCCCCGCTATGCTATCGCTCCAGCCCCGGGCTCTGTTTACATGGAATGGGGACAGCATGGTCAGCTCGGGGAGGCCACAGAGACCCAAGACCACGGAGCCAGGCTCTCCCAGCGCTGCTCGACCACTGAGTTGGCCGCTGACTTGGTCAGACCTGAGCTTTCACCCCCTCTGTGTTCCTCCTCTTTCCCCTCTAATTCAGCAGGGGACAGACTGGCCTCAGTGGATGTCTGTGACTTTCTGTGGACCTCTGGCTCTGGCTCTCACCAAAACCCACGTCTACTAATGAAAGGTGTTTGAGGGGGGCTGAGTAATAAGAGAGTGGGGAGGGCATTTGCCTTGCATGCGGCTGAACTTCCCGGCATCCCACATGGTCCCCGAAGCACGGCCAGGAGGAAACCCTGAGCACTGCTGCGTGTCACCCAAGAGCCAAAATGATAATAATAATAAAATAATACAATATAACAATTACAACAACAACAACAACAATAATAATGAAAGGTATTTGAAAGCTGGATAGTACAGGAGGCACTTGCCTTGCATGCCACTGGCCTGGGTTCGATCCCCCACATCCCACATGGTTCCCTATGTACCACCAGGAGTGGTTTCTTAGTACCGAGCCAGAAGTATGCCCTGAGCACCACCAGGTGTGGCCCAAAAACAAAAAGAAAAGTGTTTGAAGGAGCAATTTCCCAGCGACTAAACAGTTAACATGGGTCACAGTTTTGTTTTGTTTTTCCACCAGGGAACTGAGTTGATTTAGAGCAGAGAAATTAATTCAATGTTTTGTTTTTTTTTTTTCTTTTTGGGTCACACCCGGCAATGCCCAGCGCAGAAGTTGACTGCCCAGGGTCTCAACCAGGAGAATTCTCTGGCCAACTGGCACTCACCCTCAGTATTCCCGATGTCCTAGCCCTCAGCTTCCCCTCTCCTCACTCTCCCCACGGCTGGACCCTCTCAGGACCCTCCTGCCTCAGCAGGCACCAGATCCCCCGACACTCACCTGGGCTGTGGAAAATCTGGGAGACGGAGGTGAAGCCTTTGGAGGTGACGGCCTGCAGGGCCTCGTGGACACAGGCAAAGTCCTCGGGGTAGGAGAGGACACGCTCGAGGTTTCTCCTGGTGGTGTTCCCGGCCCCTACGGCAGAAGGCAGGGGGAGAGGAAAGGGCGGGAGTGGTGAGTCCGGGTTCTGGCGTGGTACATGGGCAGGGCGCTTTACTTGTACGCGAGCTGGTCTGGGTTCGGTTCCCGGCATCCCCAATGGTCCCCCCTGAGCCCCGTCAGGAGTGATCCCTGAGCACAGAGCCAGGAGTAAGCCCTGAATATCACCAGGTGTGGCCCCCAAATAAAACAAGTGGTGAGTTCAGGTGCTGGGAGCCAGGGGGAGGGACTGGGCTGGGACGAGTGGTGGTTGATCGGTTGATCGTTTGGGAGGAGTTACATGTCATCAGAGTTGGGGACAATATACAAGACCAATGGGGGGATAAAAAGGTGGGGGAGAGGACGGGGGCTGGAGAGATAGTACAGTGGGTAGCGCTTGCATGCCACACCAGGCTCGCTCTAATTCAATCCCTGGCATTCCATATGGTCCCTCAAGCCTTTCGGGAGTGATTCCTGAGTGCAGAGCCAGAAGGAACCCCTGAGCACTGCCCCGTGAGACCCCAAAACAAAAATAAACAAACACAGAATGGAGGAAGGATCTTGAAGAATCATCCAGCTGTGTGTTCTCTTCCCTATCCCCTCCCACGTTATCTTCCTAATTTGATTGTTCTTTTTTTCTTTTTGGGTCACACCCAGCAATGCACAGGGGTTACTCCTGGTGTGGCTCTGCACTCAGGAATTACTCCTGATGGTGCTCGGGGGACCATATGGGATGCTTGGAATCAAATCCGGGTCCGTCAAGTGCAAGGCAAATGCTCTACCCACTGTGCTATTGCTCCAGCCCCAGTTTTTTTTTTTTTTGCTTTTGGGGTCACACATGCAGTCGGGGGTGTGTGTGACTGGAGCAATAGCACAGTGGGTAGGGCGTTTGCCTTGTACGAGGCTGACCCGGGTCCGATTCCTCCGTCCCTCTAGGAGAGCCAGGCAAGCTACCGAAAGTATCCTGCCCACATGGCAGAGCCTGGCAAGCTACCCGTGGCGTATTCGATATGCCAAAAACAGTAACAAGTCTCACAATGGAGACGTTACTGGTGCCCACTTGAGCAAATCAATGAACAATGGGATGACAGTGATATGACAGTGATACAGTGGGGTCACACCCGGCGATGCTCAGCAGTTACTCCTGGTTCTGCACTTAGGAATCACTCCTGGTTGTGCACAGAGGGACCATATGGGATGTTGGGGATTGAACCTGGATTGGCCACGTGCAAAACAAATGGCCTCCCTGCTACACTATCACTCTGGCCCCAATCTTCCTAATTTGAATCCCAATCATCATAGGAAGCCCACTTCACCTGAACTATTATTGCATTGGTTTAGGGTTACAAAGGTCCACCCTATAGGCAGAGAGGCCATTGATGCTTCAGGAAGACAGAAGAGGATTAGCACCTTTTAAATGCCCACTCTGGGGCCAGAGGGATAGTATAGGGGTCCTGCACAAAATTCCCCCTCCCCTGCACCCACACTGCCAGGACTAAGCTCTGAGCACTGCAGGATGTGACCCCAATCATTCCCTACCCAATCCCCTTCCCCAAATACCCCCCCACCCCCCGTCAAATAATCCCAGTCCATAAAGCACTAAGTTATCTGGTTATTTTGAGGGAATGGGCCTCCGAGCCTGTGTTCAGGGCTTACTCCTGGCTCTGTGCTCTGGGATTACTCCCGGCAAGCTTGAGGGACCATATAGGATCCTGGGGAGAACCCGGGTTGGCTGCATGCAAGGCAAATGCCCTTGTACCCATTGTATTCTTGCTCCAACCCCAATTATATTTGTTTTGTTCTGTCTTGGGGGTGCCACACCTGGTGATGCTTGGGGAATACTTTCAGCTTAGTGCTCAGGATTACTTCCTGGAGGGACTTGGGGGACCATGTAACACTGAGGATAGGAACCAGGCCTCCTGCATGTAGTACGTGAGCCCCAACAACCCTTGGAGCTCTCTACATGGTTCCGATGGAGCTCACGATTAAGAAGAGAAATCTGAGAATCTGAAGATGGACGTTCAATATCCTGTTATTCATTATTTAGTATTTATTGCACCATCTGCTGTGCAGTAAATTAAGCTTTATGGAGCACTCACTGAGTTCCTGGCGTTAGAAGGATTCAATATTTGTATTGCCCATAGTCTCTCACTGAATTTCACAGTAATTTTTCGACACAGACATCATTACTATTCCCATTACAAAGATGAGGAAATTGAGGCTTTTGTGATGAAGGAATGGAATCAGTTTAAGGTCACAGCATTGGATCAGAGAGACAGTACAGTGGGTAAAGGGCTTCTCTTGCACACAGCTGACCCCAGCTCAGTCTAGGGAACTGCAAATGGTCCCTGAAAACACCAGCCAAGAGTGATCCTGGAGTGCAGAGACAGCTCAAAGCGTCGGAGCACATGGTTTGTGTGTAAAATGTCTGGGTTCCGTCCCTTGGTACCACACGACACCCCCCTACCCCAAGTCTAGAGCTGTGAGCAGTCACTGACCATTAGTGGCAAAAAAGAAGTGAAGGGGCTGGAGCGATAGCACAGCGGGTAGGGCGTTTGCCTTGCACTCGGCCAACCCGGGTTCGAATCCCAGCATCCCATATGGTCCCCTGAGCACCGCCAGGGGTAATTCCTGAGTGCAGAGCCAGGAGTAACCCCTGTGCATCGCCAGGTGTGACCCAAAAAGCAAAAAAAAAAAAAAAAAAAAACCAAAAAAGAAGTGAAAAGAGAAAAGAAAACCAAGTTCTTTGATGCCTTAGGAACGCGGAAGGATTAACACCTTCTCAGTACCCACACTGGTTGGGCCAGAGGGATTGTACAGGGTCCCACGCATGATTACTCCTGGCACTGCAGGACGTGGCCCCAATCATCCCCTATCTATTCTCCTCCCCACCCCCCACAACACACTCAGATAAATCCCAGTCTGTCAAGCACTAGGCTATCTGGTTATTTTGACGGAGTGGAACTCCCAAGCAGTGCTAAGGGCTTACTCCTGGCTTTGTGCTCAGAGATCCCTCAAGGCGAGTCTGGGAGACCATACGGGATGCCAGGGATCGAACCTGGGTCAGCCACATGTAAGGCAAGCGCCCTACTCACGGTGCTATGGCTCCAACCCTATTTTTTTTGTTTTGTTTTTGGGTCACACCCGGCAACGCAGAGAGTTTACTCCTGGCTCATGCACTCAGAAATTACTCCTGGCGGTGCTCGGGGGACCCTATGGGATGCTGGAAATCGAACCCGGGTCGGCCGCGTGCAAGGCAAACGCCCAACCCGCTGTGCTATCGCTCCAGCCCCTGCAACCCTAATCTTTTAAAGTAGATTCCAGCATCATTTCCCATATCTGGGCTCAGGCTTGGAGAGGTTCCATGATCTGACGAAGGTCACATAGCTAGAAAGCAGAACAATCAGAACCCTGTTCTCCGTCCTGCTCTCGGTTTCGTCATCTTTGAACTAGGCAGGTGAGACCTTACAGTCTCTGTTCTTCGACAGTCCACATAAAGGTTTATGCATGGCAGTATACTTTTATTGGCTTGGTTGGTTTGGGTTCTTAGGGGTGATGCTCAGGGGTTACCTCTGGTTTTGAGCTCAGGAACTAATTACTCCTGGCGGTGCTTGGGGGACCATATGGGATGCTGGGGATCGAACCTGGGTCTGCTGCATGCAAAGCAAATGCCCTCCCTGCCGTACTATCCAGCCTCACAGTAGCACCTAGTTAGTCAAAATTCAGTGAACAAATGAATACACGAAGGTCCAAGAAGGAAAAGATCTGGGGCCGGAGGGATCGTACAGCAGGGAGGGCTTTTGCCTTGCACGTGGCTGACCTGGATTTGATCAACAGCATCCCATATGGTCCCCCAGCACCGCCAGGAGTGATTCCTAAGTGTAGAGCCAGGAATCACACCCCTGAGCATCGCTGGGTGTGACCTGAAAAGAAAAAAAAAAAAAAGATTTTTCCCGGGGCTGGAGCCATAGCACAGCGGGTAGGGCGTTTGCCTGTTTGCCTTGCATGCAGCCGACCCGGGTTTGAATCCCAGCATCCCATATGGTCCCCTGAGCACTGCCAGTAGTAATTCCTGAGTGAAGAGCCAGGAGTAACCCCTGTGCATCGCTGGGTGTGACCCAAAAAGCAAAAAAAAAAAAAAAGATTTCTCCCTCTCACGAAACATGGAGCCCATTTTCATTTCATTTTGTTGTTGCTATTTGTGGGCTACACCGGCGGTGCTCAGGGCTTACTCCTGTCTCTGTGCTCAGGGATGGCTCCTGGTTGAGCTTGGGGGACCAGATGGGGGTACGGGTCATGGAACCGAGGTTAGCTGCGTGCAAGGCAAGAAGGGCCCTACGCACTGTACTACCTCTCTGGCCCCTGGAACCTTTTTTTTTTTTTTAAAGCTTCCTTCCCTACTCATGGTTGTGTCGGCGGCGCCAGGTGGGGTTGGCTCATGGTGAGGCTCTGCCACCGGGCGGGGAGCACTCACCGAGCAGGACCTGAGTGAGGAGGCTGGCGATGCTGAAAGGGGAAAAGGCCATGTTGGTCTCAGGCTGCTTCCTCGCCGAGAAGGCGTGGTAGAGTTCCACGGAGAAATCCATCAAGGAGTCCCCCAGCACGGCTTCGGCGGAATGACTTTCTGGAGGAGAGCAGAGGAGCACAGGCCCCGGGCAGGTGGGCTCCAGCTGGGCGGTGGGCTCCGCGCTGGTCTGGGTCTCTGGTTCCGCAGCTGGGGTTCCGTTAGACTGCAAAGTGGGCTCGATGGTGCTACTGGCTGTGAAATTGGGCCAGTGGCTGGTGTTGTTCAGCAACTCCGGGTCCTCGTAGTGGGGGTCCTCGTAGTAGCGGTCCTCGGAGGACCTGATGCTCCCTTCATTCTCCCCTGGCCCGTATTCTGGGACCACCAGGCTGGGGCTAGTTTCATTCGGATTTGACGCTGCTGTGTCCTGGGAAGTAAGAAACACTTTCACTTTTGTTACTTTGAGGCCCTAGTCCTCTCACAAAACAGGAAGAGAAAGCAGGGGGTGGGGGAGAGGGAGAGGGGAGAGGGACAGAGAGAGGGAAGAGGGGAGAGGGGAGAGGGGAGAGGGAGAGGGGAGAGGGGAGAGGGGAGAGGGAGAGGGAGAGGGAGAGGGAGAGGGTGTGTAGAAAATGTCCTGTAATGGAGAGTCCACTGTCACTTATCTCTGTCCTTGCATTTTTCTTTTGTGGGGGCACGCCTAGCAGTGCTCAGGGTTTACTCCTGGCTCTGTTTCCATCCCAAATGGGGAAGTATGTGGGATGCCAGTGTTACCATCCGGGTTGGCCGTGTGTGCAAGGCACGAGTCCTGCCCTCTGTATTATTACTCCAGGCTGGCAAATTCTTTTAAGTCCCGCAGGCCAGGACCTACCGGCCACCGTGCCTAGAAAAGCAAGTTGCAGTCTTTGCCTTAGAACAGTGCTTCCCCCCCCCCCCCAAATTTTGGGACAGCAATTCCTATACCCTTTAGTGGATACAGAAAATGATCACTGTCACTGTCACTGTCGTCCCGTTGCTCATCCATTTGCTCGAGCAGGCACCAGTAATGTCTTCAGTGTGAGACTTGTAGTTACTGGTTTTGGCATACCGAATATGCCACGGGGAGCTTGCCAGGCTCTGCCTTGCGGGCGAGATACTCTTGGTAGCTTGCCAGGCTCTCCGAGAGGGGCAGAGGAATCAAACCTGGGTCAGCCACATGCAAGGCAAACGCCTACCTGCTGTGCTATTGCTCCAGCCCACAGAAAATGATCGACATTTGGAAATTGTTTGGGTGGGAGCAAAGGACTGTCTGAGGAAGAGAGGGAGGGAGGAGATTAGGGAAGGGAAAGAGGAAGAGAGGGAAGGAAGAAAGGAAGGGAAAGAGGAAGGAAGAGAAGGATGGAGAGAAAAGCTCTCAATCAGGGATCATTTTTGACCCCTTCAGGATATCTGGCAATGTCTGGAAGGAGCTTTTGGTTGCCACAGGGAGAAAGGCAACGGGGATCTACTGGGATCTAGTGGATCAAAGTCAAGGACACTGCCCCCGGTCTCACAGTGAACTATCTAGGCCCCACTGGTTCTCCCACTGAGAAATCATGCATTAGCCCATTTCACTGAAAACAGCAGCTGGGGCTGAGGACATATGAGGAACCTGGTCTGGGGTCTCAGAGAGGCCAGAAGACAACCAAGGCCTGGGGCCGCAGTCTCCAGAGCAAGTGCTCCACCACCTCACCCTTGGGCTCTTTGGGGACACTGCCTGTGCCAGTCCCACACACCCCACACGCAGGACAAATGATCCTTTCCTGGGGGCTCGCCCTGATCTCCCATGTACCAGGTCATGGGAGTTCCTCTCCCAGGGAAATTCTGGGCAGTGTGAGGGCCTAGCCCTGACTCAGCGCCCGATCCCCAACCCGGAGAGGGCACGTGTGCATGTGCATGTGTGTGTTTGTATACGTGTGTGCGCACACGTGTGTCTACTCCAACTTTTAATAATAAAAAACACCTGCTTTTAATAATAATAATAAAAAACCCTTTGGGGGGGGCACACCCGGCGATGCTCAGGAATTACTCCTGGCAGTGCTTGATATGGGATGACCGAGAATCGAACCCGGGTCACGCCTAGTGCAAGGCAAACGCCCTACCCGCTGTACTGTCACTCCGGCCCAGGAACACCTGCTTTGGTATCCCCAAACGGCGCCCCCTCTCCTTGCCCTCTGGGCTCCTTCCCTTTGCAAATCAGGACAGGTGGCTGGGATTGGAACCCGCCGGGCGCGCAGCGCTGACGAGCTCTCCAGCGAGGACCTCCCCAGCCCAGGAACTCCCCTCACTCTCCGGACCGGGAAGGGTTAAAGCCCAGCCCCCTCCCCGTCCCCTCACCCCGGGCCACTCACCCCGGCCAGCAGCAGCAGCCGCAGCAGCAGGAGGGTCAGCGGGGTCAGCAGCCTGGAGGCCATCTGGGCGGCGACGTCAGCCCCGACCTGCGGAGAGAGCGCGTCCGAGTCAGCTCCCCGCTCGCAGCCCAGGGGGATTCCGCCCCACCCAGGGCCCGCCCCCATTCCATTCCGGGTCTTCACCCCGCCTGGTTCGGAGAAGTCACTCCCCGCCCCCCCAGCCCCCCACGGGCTCCCTGACCCGTCCCTCGGTCCCTGTTTTGTTTTCCCCAAACCGCTTCCTTTCCCGGCACAGCCTGGCCCTGCCCCCTCCGCCCCGCCCCTGCCCAGAGTCTCTGTCCATCTGCTCCGGTCAAAGGGGTCCTGCTGCCGCCAAATAACGGGGTGGGGGGGCCACAGGCAGCGGAGAGGGGTGGAGGGGCGTCTACAGGGGTGAGAGTGGGCAGCAGGGAGAGGCCCACTGAGTCGTAAGTGGAAGTCAGTAGATGAAGACAGCTGAATGCAAAGGGGCGCCGGAAACGGGGAACAGTGACCCCCCAACCCTTTAACAGCTCACCCCCGGGAGGGCCCCCCCAGCACCAAACCTGCTCCAAACTCCTGGTCAGCTGGCTCAGACTGACTGGCCAGGCGGGCGGGTGGGGTGTGCTGGGCCGTGGGGGCTGAGTCTCAGCCATTGGCTGGCCCTGGTACTCCCAGTTACAAATTAAGGATGATTGATTGCCCCTGTGATTTCCAGTAAATGAAGCTGGGCCTGACCGCTGGGTCCTGCTTCGAGGTCCAGATGGAGCACGGTGTCCAGAGCTCCTTTGGGAGTCAGGGTGCTGAGAAGCTGGGCGTGTGTGTGTGTGTGGGCGGGGGGGAGGTGAGGGCTATTGCTCAAACCCTAACCACTGGGCTTCCCTCCGGGGGCCTCCCTCTCCTTGCCGCCGAACCTCATAGTACTCCTTGTGCCCACTTTAATAATTAAGAATCGGAGCGTGGGGGCTGGAAGAGAGAACAAGCGTCCAGGTGCTCGCCTTGCCTGCTGCTGACCCTGGTGGGATCCCTTGGCACTGCATAGGGTCCGTGCAGTGCCGCCAGGAGTGATCCCTGAGCAGAGAGCAGGAACAAGCCCTGAGCACCCCTCTGAGGTGCGGTCTCCAAAGCAAAACAGCAACCAAAACCAAAACATCAAACTCTCAGTGCAGGGAAGGTATTATGGGAGGGTTTCCCCATCCCGTGGACCCACCTCCTGAACGGCCAGCGTTAAGACCTGACTCTAAAGGACAAGCCCCAACTGAAACCGAAACACAGTTCCCGTTGGCAGGGTCAGTGACCTGGGGCTGTCCAGTCAGAGTGTTGCAGAATTTCTCCCTCGTCCAGCCCTTCCGAGAACCGGTGTGCAGAAGGTTAGGAGTTCAGTCCTTGCCCACTGCTGGCCTCTGACCCTGGCCCGGAAGCTTGGGGACTTGTTTCTTTCCGCAGCAAAGCCTACCAAGGACAAGCACCCTCTGCCCATTTATTCCTGACTCTGTGCTCAGGGAATCACTCCTGGTGGTGCCCAGGGGGACCAAACATGGTGCCAGGATTAAACTGGGGTCAGCCTCATTGCAAGGCCAGTGTCTTATCCCCCATACTATCTCTCCATTCTGAGTTTTTTTTTTTTTTGATTAGGTTTTTGCTTTTTGGGTCATAGCCAGCAATGCTCGGGGGTTGCTCCTGGCTCTGTGCTCAGGAATTACTCCTTGTGGTGCTCAGGGGACCATATGGAATGCCGGGGATTGAACCTGGGTTGGCCATGTGCAAGGCAAATACCCTACCTGCCTCACTATCGCTCTGGCCCGGTTCTGAGATTTTTTAAAAATTTGTTTAGAGCCACCCCCAAGTGCTCAGGGGTTGCTCCTGACTCTGCACTCAGGAATTACTCCTGGCGGCGCTCGGGGGACCATCTGGGATGCTGGGGATTGAACCCGGGTTGGCCGCGTGCAGAGCTACTGCCCTACCTGCTGTACTATCGCTCCGACCCCAAGTTCTGAGTTGACTTTATTTTCTTTGGTTCTTTGGTTTTTGTTTTCTCTTACCCCCAGAGTGAAAAAGGTTTCTGGGACACACCCAGCAACAGGGGCTGGAATCTACTCCCCACCCAGCCCTCACCCTTGGCAGGCCTCTTTCTAGGGAGATTTCTTTCTTTTTACTGATATTAATTTTTTTTTTTTTGCTTTTTGGGTCACACCCAGCAATGCTCAGGGGTTACTCCTGGCTTTGCACTCAGGAATTACTCCTGGTGGTGCTTGGGGGACCATATGGGACGCTGGGGATCGAACCCGGGTCGGCCGCGTGCAAGGCAAGCGCCCTACCCACTGTGCTATCGCTCCGGCCCCGATATTAATTTTTTTTTTTTTTTTGCTTTTTGGGTCACACCTGGCGATGCACAGGGGTTACTCCTGGCTCTGCACTCAGGAATTACTCCTGGCGGTGCTCAGGGGACCATATGGGATGCTGGGAATCGAACCCGGGTCGGCCGCGTGCAAGGCAAACGCCCTACCCGCTGTGCTATTGCTCCAGCCCCGATATTAATTTTTTAAAATTTATTTTTTTATTGAATCACAGTGAGATACACAGTTACAAAGTTGTTCATGGTTGGGTTTCAGTCATAGGATGTTTCCATCCCTTCACCTGTGTACATTTCCTACCACCAATGTCCCCAGTTTCCTTCCCACCAAGTCCTTCTCTCTCTCTCTCTCTCTCTCTCTCTCTCTCTCTCTCTCTCTCTCTGCCTGTCTGTCTCTCTCTCCCCCTCCCCCTTTTGAGCTCTATGGTTTGCAACACAGATACTGAAAGGTTATCATGTTTGTCCCTTTCCCTCCTTCCTGATCATTTCCAACTATTATTGTCATAGTGGTCCCTTTTCTGTCCTAACTGCCCTCTGCAGGAGTGCCACCCCCCTTCCCCCGCCCTTGGATGCTAGGGGACTTGTTTCTTCCCTTAGAAACACACCATATAGCCAAGCACCCCGTTAAACCTAGGCTGCAGCACCTTGTTAAGGGCCTAATCAAGCAACCTCGGAAGCTGGGAAGAAGCACCAATTAGCATTCAGACGAGGGGGCCCCTTCAAAGGCCAGAGTCTCCCAGGTAACCACAGCGGATCTGAGGACACATCCCTCCATCCAGAGGTGGGAAGAAAAGGCTCTGGCTACCCGCCTCACCAAGGAGGGGGCTGGGGGTTGCTTATTTTTCCATTTAGCACAGCGGAGAGGATGGAGAGGCAGCTGAGGAGCAAGCCCGGAGGCCCAGCGGGAGAGCTGGAATCCGCCAAGGCCTGGGGGCTCGGGGCTGGCCTCTGGAGGGCGGATGGGGGTGGCAGCGGGAGAAGCAGGCAAGCGCCTGGCAGGGAGAGAGCTGCCAGCCACGGAAGCACAGGCCCGAGAGGCCAGGCCCTGAGGAGCTTCGGGTTGAGTAAAAAGCCAGAGAGAGGCAGAGCCAGTCACCTCAGGAAGGGGGGACGCAGCGGCTTGATGGGAGAGCACCCGTCCAGTCTTATGTGTAACCTCTGGACAGTTTTGTGCTGTGCTCAGGGCTTACTCCCAGTTCTGCACTCAGGGATCACTCCTGGTGGGCGTCCGGGGACCCTAGGGGTACTGGGAATAGAACCTGGGTCGGTCACATGCAAGGTGAAAAGAATTTTTTGGAGGTCACAGTTGGCAGTGTTTGGGGACAGTTTCTACTGGGGCACGGAGGTCCGTGTGGCACTTGGGGATCCCAGCGATGTTCAGGGCTTAGTCTAGGCTCTGCACTCAGGAATCACTCCTGGGGGTGCGCTGGGATCATATGGGGTGACGGGATTGGATCTGGGTTGGGTGCAAGTGTGGTCTGCCCGCTATACTATCTCTCCAGTCCCCAGTCCTTTGAGTCATGTTCTGGCCTATACTGAAATATGAAATTTTTTTTTACCTTATTCTGAGAGAGAGAGAGAATGAGAGAAAGAGAGAGAGAGGCTGGAGCGATAGCACAGCGGGTAGGGTGTTTGCCTTGCACCCGGCCGACCCGGGTTCAATTCCCAGCATCCCATATGGTCGCCTGAGCACCAACCACCAGGAGTGATTCCTGAGTGCAGAGCTAGGAGTAACCCCTGTGCATCGCCAGGTGTGACCCAAAAAGCAAAAGAAAAAAGAGAGAGAGAGAGAGAGAGAGAGAGAGAGAGAGAGAGAGAGAGAGAGAGAGAGAGAGAGAGAGAGAGAGAGAGAGAGAGAGAGAGAGAGGGGCTGGAGCAATAGCTCAGAGGGTAGGGCGTTTGCCTTGCATGCGACCGACCCGGGTTCGATTTCCAGCATCCCATATTGTCCCCTGAGCACCATCAGGGGTGATTCCTAAGTGCAGAGCCAGGAGTAACCCCTGTGCATAGCCAGGTATGACCCAAAAAGCAAAAAAAAAAAAAAAAAAGAGAGAGAGAGCGAGAGAGAGGAGAGAGGGAGGGAGACAGAGAGATAGAGACAGAGACAGAGAAGTGGAGACGTGGGCAGGGGGGCAGCTGGTGGTGGGAAACACACTGGTGAAGAGACTGGTGTTGGAACATTGTATGACTGAAACCCAGTTGTGAACAATTTTGTATCTGTGTGTCTCACTGTGATTCAATTAAAAAATAAATTTAAATTAAAGAGTTTATTCTTCTTTGGTTCTCCCTAGACAATGCTGGGAGACTCCCTCCCCTCTTTTTACTTTTTAATTGTAGTTTAGGTAACATGATTACAATACTGCCGGTGTTTATGGTATCAATGTACAAATGGACTATTTTGTTGACTCTGGAATACACTTGTGTAAAAGGGAATTTGACATCCCCTCTGTAATGGAAAATCGGTAGCACTCACCATAAATAGAATGAATCAGATCAATCAGACCCAGGGCCTGCAGCCCAAGGTTCTTTTAGAAGCCTACAAAAAAGAATTGACTTTTAATATCTTTTAAAATAGGAAGGAAGGGCTGGAGAGATAGTAGAGAGGTTAACACGCTTGCTTTGTATCAGCTTAACAAAAGAGGTGAGAGACTCATACAGAGAAAACTATATAACACAACTGAAGGAAATAAAAGAGGATAGGCTGAAATATTAACACATTCCCCGTTGTTCATGGATTGGAAAGGAGGAAGGGAGGGAGGGAGGGTGTGGTGCTGGAATGTTTCATGTATGAAACCCTATCAGTAACACTTTTGTAAGCCTTGGTGCCAAAATGAAAATAACAATTTTATTTTCTTTATGGGTCACACCTGGCAATGCACAGGGGTTACTCCTGGGCTCACGCACTCAGGAATTACTCCTGGCAGTTGGGGTACCATATGGGAAGCTGGGAATCGAACCCAGGTCTGCAGTGTTGAAGGCAAATGATCCACCTGCTGTTCTATCGCTCCAGCCCCGAAAATAATAATTTTTAAAAAATGCTTTTGGGGCTGAAGCAATAGTACAGGAGGGAAGGCCCTTCCTTGCATTGCACATGGCTGACCCTGGTTCGATCCCCAGCATGACACATTGTGTTTATCCCCCTCTCCAGGAGTGATCCCTGAGTTCAGAGCGAGGAGTAAGCCCTGAGCACTTGCAGGAGGTACCCCCATCCCCAACCGCCCCCAGAAAAGAAGAAAAAAAAGTGACTCAGACCTGTATCAACTCTTATTTATATCTATGTCATTATAAAATGCACACTTTAATTTTCTTTTTTAAATGGAGTGGGGTAAACACCAAAAAAAAAGTTCCAGAGCCTATAAAAATCCAAAGGCAGGCCTGAAATGAATGTCACTCTAAAAAAAAATGCAATGAGAACAGAAAAATGCTGCTACTACCCTCTGATTGCTTCTGCCTGCTGATCCCTGTTCCTCTTTCTTGCTGGACCTCCTTGTTTCTCAATTAAAAAAGAAGATTGGGGTGGGGTTGGGGATGGAGCAATAGTACAGTGGGTAGCGCATTTGCCTTGCAAGTGGCTGAACTGGGTTTGATCCTGCATCTCATACGATTCCCTGAGTACCACCAGGAGTAATTCCTGAGCGCAGAGCCAGGAAGAACCCTTGAGCATAAATAAATAAATAAATAAGGAGATTGGCATTAGGAATGAAAATCTGACTAGTACTAAACTGACATTGTATGCTTGAACATCAAAGATGAAAAGAAATGCAGATTATCCATTTGTTATTTATTTATGTTTTTGGTTTGGGGGCCATATCCGGCTGTGCTCAGGGTTTATTCCTGGCTCTGTGCTCAGGGATCACACCTGGCAGGGCTCAGGGAACATGCGCTGTCGGGGATTGAATCAGGGTTGGCTACATGCAAGTCAAGCTCCTTTCCCTGTACTACCTCTCCAGCCCTTCCATTTGATTCATTGCTATTTAGTCATCAGTCAACACTGCTCAGCACCCCAAAAATGGTTCCAGACTATAAGGGGGAGCCTCTGGACTGCATGATGAGGGTGATGGCGATGTTGATTATTACGGTGATGTGGTGCCCTGGTCCAGATTGTGATAAACGCTCCTGGTAACTCAGGACGTCAGCTGGACATTTTCATATTCAAATAGACACAATTCATATTCAAGTAATCCTGATGAACATATGCTGCCCGAACCTGTGTGCTGTCTGTGCCCACGCTGCTGCCATGTATATGTGCTACCTGAGCACATGCTCCACTCACATCTCCCCTCTTGAGATGTGAGCTTTCAGACTTTCACATCCAAGGCTGGGATGTGTAATTGGGGCTCCCTTTCCGCTCTGGACAAGCCCATGTTCTCTCTTGAAGGTGTTTCTCTCTCTCTCTCTCTCTCTCCCAATCCCCCCCCCCAAAAAAATCCAAATAAAACCTGTTATACTTAAAACAAACTAACAACTCAAACCTTAATCCTCACATGGACTTTGGGATTAGGATATTATATTTATTTATTTATTTTTGGTTTTTGGGTCACACCGGGCGATGCACAGGGATTACTCCTGGCTCTGAACTCAGGAAGTATCCCTGACAGTGCTCGGGGGGCCATATGGGATGCTGGGAATCGAACCTGGGTTGGCCGCGTGCAAGGCAAATGCCCTACCTGCTGTGCTATCGCTCCAGCCCCCAAGGGACTAGGACATTATAGTCTCCATTTTTTTTTCTTTTTGGGTCACACCCAGCGATGCTCAGGGGTTACTCCTGGCTTTGCACTCAGGAATTACTCCTGGCGGTGCTTGGGGGACCCTATGGGATGCCGGGGATTGAACCCGGGTCGGCTGCGTGCAAGGCGAACGCCCTACCCACTGTGCTATCGCTCCGGCCCCTATAGTCTCCATTTTATAGATAAATTAAATTTAGGGAGGTTTGAGTAACTTGCCTAAGTCTAAACTCATTTAGAAAATGTCAGAGGGGACTTGAGCAAGAGTCCAGCAGTCGGGGCATTTGCCTTGCACGTGGCTGACCGGGTTCAATCCCCAGCACCCCATATGGTCCCTGAGCCTGCCAGGAGTGAGCCCTGAACAAACAAGCCAACCAGAAAATGCCACAGGGTCAGGGGTTGGAGCGATAGTATAGTGGGTAGGGTGCTTCTCTTGCACGTGGCCAACCCAGGTTTGGTCCCTGGTATCTCAAATGATCTCAAACACTGCCAGGAGTGATTCCTGAGCACCATCAGATGTGGCTCAAAAACAAAACAAAAAGAAAAGAAAAAGGAACACGTTAGAGGGCCAGAGATTCCTGGCAGCGTGACCGTATTTGGAAGTGAGCCCCTAAGCAGCTCAGGAAGATGAAATGTGGTCAGGAGGACGGGCCCCTGATCTCATAGGAATGGCCGTCCTGTAAGAGACCCCAGGGGCCTGAGACAGTACCGGGCCGCAGACTCCTTCCTTGCATCGTACTGACCCTGGTTTGATCTCTGCCACTGCCTGTGGTCCCCCAAGCAACTCCAGGGGTGATCCCTAGCACAGAGCCAGGAGTTAAGCCCTGAGCACAGCCAGGTGAGACCCCTAAATCAAAATAAACAATGAGGAGAGCCCACACGGCTGCTTTCCACGCGTTCAGGCCGAGCCTCACCCATAAGTGCATCTGTTCCTGGACCATACGATACTTCAAACCACATACTCGACCCATACTCCAGTATTATTGTGTAGGAAGCCAGATGTAGGAGGCCATATTTCAATCCTGGCTCTTATCTTCAAGTAAGGCAGAGCCTGGCACTTCTCTAACAAGGTCGCCGTTACTGACCTGACTGACCTTACCATCTCACTAGCCGACACCTGTGCCTGACATGATAGACGGGGTCCGGGCACGCATACCACTACCTGCCTCCCAGCAGGCAAGTATAAAATGCTGTAACTGCCAGTGAATAAAGCCTTCTCTCTTTTTCTCCTCCTCCTTCTGTCTCTGCGTCTATTCATTCGGCTGCGTCCCCTCCTCAGCCCCACAAAGGGTCCTACCTGCTGGACAGGGCGGGGCCCTCACACCTACAGACTGAGGGAGCCTTAGAACTCTAATACCTTTTCCTCAAAAAAGTCTCACATTCGGAAACAAGGTGCTGAGTCTCTGGCTGTCTTTGTTGCCTCTTAAGAGTCTCATTTATTAAGTTCCAATAAGAAAAGGCAGAAGTGGGGATTTTTTCAGGACCATACTGTTCATAATAATTTTCCATACAATCACCTACTCTGGCCCAATTCTTTTAACTAATAATCCCCTCCTGAGGGAACCAGGGGCAAATATCTTCTATAAAGAGAAAAAATTGAACTAGGTCTTTTTTCTTTACTTTTACTCCACGGTCTTTAAGGAAGTTTTTCAGGGCTTTGACAAAGGGCTCCTTTTTAGAGAGTGTTTGTCCCATAATTTTAGGAAGTAAGGGAGTGGAATTTATCTTTATCAGCGGGAAAAGCACCTTTCAAAAATGCAAATAATAATAAAAATAAGGATAGTGAGAAAAACAATGCAAATAACGGGGATTTCCCAGGGGTGAACACAGACGAAGGAAACAGAAGATAAGCAGGCCATAAAACAAGAAGAGAAAAAAGAAAGGGGCACTGGGAGGCTGTTTCTGCCAACTCGACAGAAATGAGAACACAGGAGAAAGGGATTCAACCTTCCACCAGTGACTGTCTTCACTGGGAGGCTGTTTCTGCCAACTAGACAGAAATGAGGACACAGGAGAAAGGGATTCAAGCTTCCACCAGTGACTGTCTTCACTGGGAGGCTGTTTCTGCCAACTAGACAGAAATGAGGACACAGGAGAAAGGGATTCAACCTTCCACCAGTGACTATCGTCACTGGGAGGCTGTTTCTGCCAACTAGACAGAAATGAGAACATAGGACAAAGAGATTCAACCTTCCACCAGTGACTGTCTTCACTGGGAGGCTGTTTCTGAGCTAACTCGACGGAAATTAAAGTACAGAAAGAAATGGTCACTGGCAGGCTCTTTCTCTAACTCGGCGGAAATGAAAGCACAAAAGGCACAAGAAGGGTGGGGGGGACGGGGACACTCATAACAAACCACTCAGATGCATGTCTGGCTGGTGAGGAACTTAGCCATAGTGGATCAGCCTGAGAGGTGACTTGCGGCCGGTGTCTAAACCAGCACCACCCTAGACCATATGTTCCTCGTGGAATCGCAGACAGCCCACTCGGACTCCGTAACCTTAAAGGGATATTAAGGATGCCAAGTCGTGGAGCCACAGACTCAGTACAAGGACGAGGACGTCCAAGACTGCACAATCACTCACACACACACACACACACACACACACACACACACACACACACACACATAAGACAAGAGAATTCAAGACTTTCTGCCAGTGACCGTCTCGTCCTTAACACTATACTGTCAAGTCTGGTCTCATGCCAAGGTGTGACGAGACTGTATTCGAGCCCGGTCCCAAACCAGGGTGTGCGCCAAGAGAGAGGTGACCCTCAGAGATACTCACTTCTTCGTGAGTCCGTAGGCCGACATGAACTTGACCGGGTGTTCGGTGATCCCCTATTGCCCCACGCTGGGCGCCAGGTCGGTAGAGCATGAGACTCTTAATCTCAGGGTCGTGGGTTCGAGCCCCACGTTGGGCGCCAGGTGTGAGGGCCCCGCCCTGTCCAGCAGGTAGGACCCTTTGTGGGGCTGAGGAGGGGACGCAGCCGAATGAATAGACACAGAGACAGAAGGAGGAGGAGAAAAAGAGAGAAGGCTTTATTCACTGGCAGCTACAGCATTTTATACTTGCCTGCTGGGAGGCAGGTAGTGGTATGCGTGCCCAGACTCCGTCTATCATGTCAGGCACAGGTGTCGGCTAGTGAGATGGTAAGGTCAGTCAGGTCAGTAACGGCGAGACCTTGTTAGAGAAGTTTTAATTAGGCCCCTGTTGGAGAAGTGCCAGGCTCTGCCTTACTTGAAGATAAGAGCCAGGATTGAAATATGGCTTCCTACATCTGGCTTCCTACATTATTGCATCGCATTTGACAGGGTTCAAAGTAGGAGGTGACCAACCTTAGAGGGAAACATAGTTTTTACTCTCTCTCTCTATCTTTATATATATATATATATATATATATATATATATAAAACACACAAGGCTCAACCTTTAACATCATGTGAGTGATCTCTTATAAAAAAAAATTAATGGCCTCTGGGTGAATACAACAATCCTCACACTCTTTCCTCTAAGGATACATTTTTTTCTAGCATCCTCAGCAGATTTTCATAACGAACAATACAAAAGATATTATTTCGGTTCTGCTTTGGGGCAGAGATTGGGGTTCAGGATGCCAACATCCGATATCTGGTGGTGGGAAGGTGTCATGGTGGTGGGATTGGTGTTTGAATATTAAATGTAATGAAATATTGTGAACTGACTTGTAAAATAAAAAGTTTAAAAACCACAAAAATAAACAAAGAGAAGAGCCTCACTGGCTTGCTGGCTAACTGTTCCCCAGAGAACACACATGAAGGAGAGACCGTATGAAGACGAGTAAGGAGGAGGCCGTCTGCAGGCTAAGAAGCGAGCCTGCACCAGGAACCAGATCCTGGCTCTGCACTCAGGAATTACTCCGGGCAGTGCTCAGGGGACCATATGGGATGCTGGGAATGGAATCCGGGTCGGGTGCGTGCAAGGCAAATGCCCTACCCGCTGTGCTATCGCTCCAGCCCCATCAGTCACAATCTTTATCTTGGGCTTCTGGTCTCCAGCCTTGGGAGAAAGTTTATGTTCACTGTTGAAGCCCTCAGCGGGTGGTACTTTGTGGAGTGAGTCAGGGAGTTGGGGCAGACCAGCGCAGGTGGCACGTTCAATATACAACAGGTCGTAGTCACTGTCGCAGTTTCTGTTTTTCAGTGGCTTGGGGCCTTGTATCCACCAAGAGGAAGGGAAAGGGTGGAGGAAGCAGGTTCTTTATTTTTTTTTTTAATGTAGGAGTACTGCTATTTATTCAGCCATTGATTAAGCTGATTGAATTGGGCATGAACTCCATATTACTTTTTTTTTTTCGTTTTGGGTCATCGATTTGTTTGAGCGGGCACCAGTAACGTCTCTCATTGTGAGACTTCTTGTTACTGTTTTTGGCATATCCAATATGCCACGGGTAGCTTGCCAGGCTCTGCCGTGCGGGCGAGATACTCTCTGTAGCTTGCCGGACTCTCTGAGAGGGGCGGAGGAATGGAACATGGGTCCGCCACGTGAAAGGCGAACGCCCTACCGTTGTGCTATCGCTCCAGCCCATTCCCTACACAAATTCTGTTATTACCGGAAAAGTCTTCTGTCGTGGTGGTGGTTATTTTTGGAGGGGCCATACCTGGCACTGCGTGCAGGCTACCGCTGGTGGTGCTTGGGGAGTCGTTTGGTGCGTGAGGATCTGGAACCAGCCGCTTGCAAGGCAACCCCATACCCGCTGCATTATCTATCTCTCCAACCCTCCCTCCTGGAAGACACTTCCTTACATACCACTTGGTATTCGGGGACTGCTATTGCACTGAGGCTGTGGTTCCAGCTAGAGGAAGAGGTTGCAGGGAGGGGTGGAGACTCCTGTGAACACAATAGGGCTGCAGTTTATAACAGAACCGTAGTAGAGTGAGAGAGACCCAGCTGTCTCTTACTGAAGGCAAAGTCCTGAAATCCGACTTGGGGCTCTCACACTCTTACTCGTTTACCTAAACAGCAGGCCCCCCTGAAAAAAGGACTGAAAACACGCGACCGAGCCGCCAAAGCGGGAGAGACTGGGCCCAACAGCGCCCCCCTGCGGGGCCCGGGCCAAGCAACCAGCTAGAAATAGCCTCGCAGCGGCACCAACACCGAGCGCTGGGTGGCACCAAGGATCGCAAGTTTCTAGGGCAGACGGTTTGCACCGAGCCCAACCCACCACTAGAGAGCAAGCACTGAGCCCGGAGAGAGGAAGGAAGCTGTCCAGGGGGTCCTGGAAATTCCCTACAGGGGCTGAGGGCGACGGTTTTAGGCCTTCTAGAGACCCATCGCGAAGCAAAACAGGTATCCTCTATTTCCTTTTAGGGCCAGTGTGTAAAGGCGGCGGTGGAGGTGGGGCTGACGGGGATGGGGCGCCCCAGCATCCAGTGGCCCAGCAAGAACTGGAACCCGGTTAAGCTGACCCCAGCTACGGTGTCTCGAGGCGCTCGAGAACTGATACACAGCGCCGCGCAGCAGCACGCAGAGATCAGGTCATACGCTCACTCCCAGGCGCTTCGGGTCTCCCAACAAAGAGAGCTAATTCCCGGGACCGAGCCCTCTGAGCCGGGGTCGGGCAGCTCCCGCGGATTCAGCCCTGCAAAAGGACCCGGGCCGCGGGGAGAGGGGCGTAGCAAGACGGAGAAGGAGAAGGGGGAGTGACGAGGCGGCTAGGGGGCGTGGCGTGGAGAGGAGGGCGTGGTTATAGGGCGTGGTCTTCCATAAAGAGGCGTGGCTAAGCAACTGGGAGGGTAGTGGCGTATGGGGGAGTAGCTGCCGGAGAGGGAGCAAAGCGGAGAGGGGGCGTGGCGCTGCGGGTAGGGGGCGGAGCAAAGAAGGGCTGAATGGGAGCGCGGCTGCAGAAAGCGGAGCGGAAAGGGGGCGTGGCGCGGCGAGCAGGAGGCGGAGCAAAGAGGGGCGTGCGAGGCCGATGGGAGCGTGGCTACGGAGAGTGAGAAGCGGAGAGGGGGCGTGGCGTAATGGGAAGGGGGCGGGGCACAGAGGGGCGTGCAGGGCTAGTGGGCGTGGCGTTGCCTGGGGGTGTGGCCGGGAGGGGCGGGGATCCCGGGGACTTGGGCTCGGGGACTGGGCGCTCAGGTCGGGCTGCAGGCGACAACAGCTCTGTCTTCCTGGACTTCTCTGGATCCCCACACTTCGTCCCGAAATGTCGGCGGCCAAGCGGACGGCGAAGGTAACTGTCCCGGCTTGCTCGTCCTCCCCATCCCCGCCTCCCTGCATCGCTGTGTCTGGGGGCTGGCCCCGAACCAGTGGTTCTGCCTTTCCTGTGCCCTCCGCAGAGGCTGGAGAGACCCGCCAGCTGGAGTTTGAGGGGTGGGCTGGGCCAAGAGTCTATTACACAGCGGGTGAGGGGCCCCTAGCTCCCCAAACGGCGCTGCGGATGGGGATGAGCCAACTCCCCCCCACACCCGTGTTTCGGTTTCATTTCCCCGAACCTGAAACTTAACGAGTAGCCAGTCTCAGGCACAGGAAAGGGTTCCTTGGAGAACCGAGATAAGCAGGACAAAGCCCCACCCCTTCACCCTACCTGCGCCCCGCTTGTCCACGCTGCACAGTTCTCTGGATGTTTCAGCAGGCAGAACTGCCGAGGGGGTCTTGGAAAGTGTTACCCATAATGAATACCTGGCTTTCCTGGCTTCCTTCTAGGAGACAGGCTGAGATGAGCAGAAATCATGCTTCCCTGAGCTTTCATTTTCACCAGGGGCTTATTTATTTATTTAGATTTGTTTTGGGGTCACACTGAGCGGTGAAGTTTATTGGTGACTGTGCTCAGGGATCACTGCTTGGGAGGCAGGGAGATCTCAGGGAACCAGCCAGGATTGAACCCGGGTTGGTGATGTGTGCAAGGCAAGTGCTTTATGCACTGTACAATCTCTTTGGCCCCATCCTGATGTACTTTATTTATTTATTCATTCATTTATTTATTTTTAGCTTTTTGGGTCACACCTGGCGATGCATAGGGGTTAACAACTGGCTCTGCACTCAGGAATTACTCCTGGCAGTGCTCAGGGGACCATATGGGATGCTGGGAATCGAACCCGGGTTGGCCGCATGCAAGGCAAATGCCATACCAGCTGTGCTATCCCTCAAGCCCCATCCTGATGTACTTTAGCATCAAAAAGTCTCCCAGGATGCCAGGGAGATGGCTCAGAGACTGGAGCTCATGCAGTACATGTGGGATTTTTAGGTTCCATCCCTAGCACCACATAATCCCTTATAATGACGTAAAAATGGGCCGGAGTGACAGTACAGCAGGTAGGGCATTTACCTTGCACACGGTCAACCTGGGTTCGATTCCCAGCATCCCATATGGTCCCCCTAACACCGCCAGGAGTAATTCCTGAGTGCAGAGCCAGGAGTAACCCCAGAGCATCGCTGGTGTGACCCAAAAAGCAAATAATAATAATAGTAATAATAATGATGATCATGATGTAAAAAATTGTTAGTATCATTGTAGTTTAGGGACCATGGTCACAATCCTGGTGTGACGAGTCCCCCTGGGCTGAGGTCTGTCAGTCCTCTCCAGGGTGGGGATGGGAGTGAGTATTGGCTGTCACCAGCAGGGACACTGTGAAGCTCTCAGGGCCAGTGATGGGAGTGGAAGGAGGGAGGGAACGAGGACCTCATGGCTCCCAGCAGGCAGACTGAGGTGATGCAGCCGCGCCCTGGGTTCAGTTAGCCTTTTCCGCCTCCCAGGCTCTTGTTTGTGGGAGCTGAGCTCAGCGTGCGCCCAGAGTGAGGCAAGCTCCCTGCTGCCAACACTCAGCACCACGCCTGATGTCACCTGAGTGCTCGGCCGTCGGGCTCTGCCTTTGCTGCTTCTGCTCCCGAATGGGGTTCTGGGCGGGCCCCGGGAGGGCGTGCTGCTGGGGCTGACGTGAGGAAGACTAGTCTCTGGGCCCCCTTGTTTCCCCTGCAGGAGCTGGAGGACCTTCAGCAGGAGCTTCCCCCGTACCTGCGGGACCTGACCTTCGAGCCTAACAACGTGCTGCAGTGGCACGTGCTGCTGTTGCCTGTGAGTGTCTGCTGGCACCGACACCTGGGCGGGGAGGGCTGGGCAAGAAGCAGCCCTGGGGCCGGAGCGGCCAGAGCGATAGCACAGTGGGGAGGGTGTTTGCCTTGCGCGCGGCCAACCTGGGTTTGATCCCCGGCACCCCATAGGGTCCCCCAAGCCCATAGGGTCCCCCAAGCACCGCTAGGAGTAATTCCCGAGTGCAGAGCCAGGAGTAACCCCTGAGCATTGCTGGGTGTGACCCAAAAAGGAAAAAAGAAAAGAAAAGAAAAAGAAAGAAGCAGCCCCGCCTTGAGTTTTTGTTCATCCTGAGGTATTCAGAGGTGGCGGTGGGGCCTTCCTCTTGGTTGCTTCTGAGATCAAGGCCTGTTGGTGACAAGCTGATGACTTTTTGGTTGTTATTTTGGCTTTTGGGTTTGTTTTTGGGGCCCGCCCCATTGGTGCTCAGGGCTTACACCTGGCTCTGTGGTCAGGGATCATTTCCTGGTGGGGCTCTGGGGACCGTATGGGGAGCTGGGGATTAGCTGTGTGCAAGACTAGGGCCCGCCCTGCTGCCCTATTGCTCCAGCCCCTGGGCCTCTGAGTTCTTAAGAGGCCTCTTGGTTCCGAGTACACACCCCAGGCAGATTTATGGGGTTAGGTGATAATTTTACAGGATTGCTCAGGGGTTACTCCTGGCTTTGCACTCAGGAATTACTCCTGGCAGTGCTTGGGGGACCATATGGGATGCCGGGGATCGAACCTGGGTCGGCCACGTGCAAGGCAAATGTTGTTATTTTTGGGCCACACCCAGATGGGTGTAGGACTTACTTCTGGCTCTGCACTCAGAGATCATGCCTGATGTTTAGGGGACCCCATGGGGTGTCAGGGACTGAACCTGAGTCTTCTGCATACAAGACAAGTGCCTTCCAAGGAGCTAACTCTGTTTTCCACCACAGCAATCCCCTTTGGATATTCCCAAGGTCCTAATTTCCTCCTTTGCTCCTTCCTTCCTCTTTCTTTCTTTCTTTCTTTCTTTCTTTCCTTCTTTCTTTCTTTCTTTCTTTCTTTCTTTCTTTCTTTCTTTCTTTCTTTCTTTCTTTCTTTCTTTCTTTCTTTCTTTCTTTTTTTTTTTTTGCTTTTTGGGTCACACCCAGTGATGCTCAGGGGTTACTCCAGGCTTTGCACTCAGGAATTACTCCTGGTAGTGCTTGGGGGACCATATGGGATGCCGGGGATCGAACCTGGGTCGGCCACGTGCAAGGCAAATGCCCTATCCGCTGTGCTATCGCTCCGGTCCCTCTTTCTTTCTTTCTTTCTTTCTTTCTTTCTTTCTTTCTTTCTTTCTTTCTTTCTTTCTTTCTTTCTTTCTTTCTTTCTTTCTTTCTTTCTTTCTTTCTTTCTTTCTTTCTTTCTATCTTTCTTTCTTTCTTTCTTTCTTTCTTTCTTTCTTTCTTTCTTTCTTTCTTTCTTTCTTTCTTCCTTTCTTCCTTTCTTCCTTTCTTTCTGTCACACCCATCGATGCTCAGGGGTTACTCCTGGCTCTGCACTTATGAATTACTCCTGGCGGTGCTCGAGGGACCATATGGGATGCTGGGGATCGAACCCTGGTTGGCCATGTGCAAGGCAAACACCCTATCCACTGTGCTATGGCTCCAGTCCCTCTTTTGCTCCTTCCTGCGCTCCCCCCAAACAGTGCTTCTCCTCCCGGACTTGCTGACTGCTTCCAAAGAGGGAAGTTTCTCACACTCTCTTCTGTAAGTCTCAGAAGGGATTGAAAGCACAGATGGTATTTTCGAGCTCATCGAGTGACATGGCCCCATTTTTCTGGGGAGGAAACAGGTCTAAAGGAAGGCCACTCTCCCGGGGTCCTGCAGGACCAGAGCGCGGTGGCTCCCAGCCCTTTGCTTTTCGTCGGCTGCTCACAGTGGTCAAGTGAACACATTCACTGTTCACGATTTTCTGGTTTGGTTTGGTTTGGGGGCCACACTTTGCAATGCTCCGGGGTGACTCCTGGCTCTGAGCACTGGGATTACTCTTGGCGATGCTCAGGGGACCCTATGGGGTGCTGGGGACTGAACTCAAGACAAACGCACTTTTCCACTGTTCCACAATTGCTCTGGTCCCGCTGTTCATGATTCTTCTTGGGAGTGGAGGCCCGGCTCCCTGGGATGGGGCAGGGGAAGGGAGAGCCTTTCAGCACAGCTGGGCCTCGGAACGCCTTTGGGTCTCCACTGTCTCACCCAGGAGCGACATCCTTATAGACTCAAGGCCTTCAAGCTGCGCATCACATTCCCCCGGGATTACCCACTGATGCCCCCCAGTGTGGCATTCACAACCCCGATCTACCACCCTGCCGTGGAAGACAGTGGGCAGGTGTGCCTGCCTATCACCATCAATGAAAACTGGAAGCCTCAATGCCGGATCTACCAAGGTGGGTTGGGCCTTGTTTCGTGAAGAGCCAGGGGACACGAGACTGGGGGTGCTATTCAGAAGTCGGATTCATGCCTTGGGTGTGTGAGCACTGATGCAAATAAATCAAAAATAAAGGGGGCACTGAGACCAGGTGGGGGTTACTGGCCTGATACGGGATGTAGCAAAGCTCCCAGAAGACTTGAAGGGGCTGGAGAAATAGCACAGCAGGCAGGGTGTTTGCCTTGCATGCGGCCAACACAGGTTCGATTCCCAGCATCCCATATGGTCCCCTGAGGACCGCCAGGGGTAATTCCTGAGTGCAGAGCCAGGAGTAACCCCTGTGCATCGCCAGGTGTGACCAAAAAAAAAAAAAAAAGAAGACACAAAGATGGGGCTGGAGTGATAGTACAGCGGGTCGGGCGTTTGCCTTGCACGCGGCCAACCCGGGTTCGATTCCCAGCATCCCATATGGTCCGCTGAGCACTGCCAGGGGTAATTCCTGAGTGCAGAGCCAGGAATAACCCCTGTGCATCACCGGGTGTGACCCAAAAAATAAATAAAAAAAAAAGATATGAAGAGTCTGATTCCCCTGAGCCTGTGGTGAGATGGATGAGATGGTTCTGGCTGGGTTTTTTTTCTTGGGGAGTAGGGGGGTGCACACCATGCAGTGCTCAGGGTTTACTCCTGGTTTGCTACTCAGGAATCACTCCCAGTGGTGCGCAGGGGACCACCTGTGATGCTGAAGGCTGTTGAGTCCCTGAAACGTGGCTACTGATTTATTTTCTTTTTGGGTCACACCTGGCCATGCACAGGGGTTACTCCTGGCTCTGCACTCAGGAATTACTCCTGGTGGTGCTCAGAGGACCATATGGGATGCTGGGATCAAACCTGGGTCGGCCGCATGCAAGGCAAATGCCCTACCTGCCATGCTATCGCTCCAGCCCCAGCCAGGAGTAATTCTTGAGCATAGAGCCAGAGCCAGGAGTAACCCCTGAGCATCTCCAGGTGTGATCCAAGTCCAGTTTTCCTTGGTATGATCCAAGTCCCATTCTTCTTGCTCCCTCTCTGTCCGCCCCACCCAGGGAGTGAGCAGGGACCCTGTCCCTGGGGGTTGTGGAGAAGGTCACCCTCCCCTTCTCCCAGGGCTGGCACTTGCCTTTCTTTCTCTCCCCTCTGACGTGCTGTGTGTCCTTTCCCCACCAGTCTTGGATGCTGTCAACGTACTGGTGAATCACCCGGAGTTAGGAGAGCCCGTGCAGTTGGCCTTGGCCGAGCAGTTGGCGAATGACCCGGAGCAGTTCAACAGGCGTGCGGAAGAGCACACCCTCGAGAATGGTGTGGAGCGGCCCAGCTAAACAGGCCCAGACCCTCTCTGCATCCACCCCCATGGACAGGCCGGGGGTCTCTGGTCACGGCTGAGACCCTGATCATTGTGTCTGTTTTTCTTACCTTGTGACTGCTCAGTCTGTGTGTGTGTGTGTGTGTGTGTGTGTGTGTGTGTGCATGTGTATGTATGTGTGTGTATGTGTGTGCGTGCATTTGTGGTGTGTGGACCCACGTGTCCAGGTTTTCCTGGCCACAGGTGAGCTGCCTTATCCACTCCCATCCTCTGCCCCGAGCTGGGAGATTTAATTGGAATTTCCAGGCTTTCTGCTATGGAATTCTGGTTTCTCTAGATGCCGTCGTAGAGACACAGGGCCCTTCCCGATCAGCTTGCAGGACATGAGTCCCACAGCCAACTAGAACCTTCCTATTCCACCCCCCCCCTTCCTGGAGCCCCCCACATCCTAGAGAGCTGGGGGACAGGATGGGGGGGGGAGCTGGGATGCAGGGAGAGGTTGTAATTCTGATTAAATCACATCTATGGGAAGCTGCTCCTTCAACTCGGCTGAGTCCCACAATGAAACTCGAATCTCTCCAGAAATCACACCACGTGGCTGATCATTGCGGGGGTGCCAGCTCCTCTGGACCAGGGAGACCCTCACCGGCTTCCTGTCCCAGGGGATGGTGGAACACTGTGTGCTTGCCGGGCCTTTGTGTCCAGATGAACCCTGGCGTCCTGCTGAGTGTTCGTGGACTCAGCTCGCGTGCAGTGAAAAGCGCGGCCTGGTGCGGGCAGAAGAGAGAGTATAGTGGGTGGGGCGCCGGCCTGCACGAGGCTGATTCTGGTTGATCCCCAGCATCCTGTATGGTCCCCTGAGCCCCACCAGGGGGTGACCCCTAAGCACAGAGCCAGGAGGAAGCCCCGAGCACCTCCAGGGGTGGCCTAAAAGCAAACCAAGAAAGATGTGACCGATGACTGGCCCTTCCTGAGAGCCCGACTACCGGGGGGAGCCTGACCATGAGGGATTAGATCATCGTTTGCAGGGGCCACTATCCCCGGCTCAGAGCTGAGGCACCGAAGCCCAGAGCGCATCCATGGCTGATCGGAACCGCGCTGCACCTGCCACAGGGCCGGCCTGGCTGTGTGTGTGCTGTGGTGCTCTGGGCACTGTTCTCCGCAGCCGGGGATCGAACCTGGGTCTGCTGCGTGCAAGGCAAACTCCCTACCCGCTCGACCATCGTTCCACCCCCAGCGCTCAGCCGTTTTTGTCAGCTACTGGAAAAGTGATGAGTTTTGGTTTGTTTCTATTTGGGGCTTATGAAGTAGACCTTGGATGGGGAGGGGGTTGACTCGGGTCCACTCCCAGCGATTCTTGATACTCGCCCGCTGGGCTAGTGGTGACAGATGGAGTGAGAGAATGTGGTGGTGGAGTCACCCGCAGGATCATCTCCGGGGGGCTCAGGGACCTCTGGGGCCACACTTGGCCACAGTCGGGAGACGGCCTGGTGCAGAAGAGTGAGCCAGGCACGTGTCCTAACCACTAACCAGCTCTCCTGGCCCCACCATTGGTTTTCTTTTCTTTTTTTTTTTTTTTTGCTTTTTGGGTCACACCCAGCAATGCACAGGGGTTACTCTTGGCTTTGCACTCAAGAATTACTCCTGGCAGTGCTTGGGGGACCATATGGGATGCTGGGGATCGAACCCGGGTTGGCCGCGTGCAAGGCAAACGCCCTACCCGCTGTGCTATCGCTCTGGCCCCTTTTCTTTTCTTTTCTTTTCTTTTCTTTCCTTTCCTTTTCTTTTCTCTTCTTTTCTTTTCTTTTCTTTCCTTATTTTTTCTTTCCTTTTTTTTTTTTTTTTTTGCTTTTTGGGTCACACCTGGCAATGCACAGGGGTTACTCCTGGCTCTGCACTCAGGAATTACTTCTGGCAGTGCTCAGGGGACCCTATGGGATGCCGGGGATCGAACCCGGGTTGACCGCATGCAAGGCAAACGCCCTCCCCGCTGTACTATTGCTCCGGCCCTCCACTGTTGGTTTTCAAGCAACAAGGTGAGACATCCTTTGAGTCAAGGCCACCACTCCAGGCCCCGCTAATTAGTCTGGGGGATGAATTTGTTGTTTGTTCGTTTGGGGGCCACACTCCTTGATGCACAGGGGTTACTCCTGGCTCTGCACTCAGGAATCACTCCTAGTGGTGCTCGGGGGGAACTTTGGGATGCTGGGGATTGAACCCAGGTCGGCCGCGTGCAAGGCAAGGGCCTTACCCGCGGTGCTATCATTGCAGCCTCCAAGGGGTGATGTTTCTAGAGAATGCTCCCCCCTGGGCTTTATCTGGGAATTCCGTGGTTTGAGAGGAGCATGGAAAGGGGAAAGAGAATTGGGCCAAGTGGTGCCAGTGGTTCAGAATGTCAGGTTGGTGCTTTCCGTTAGGCCATCACTCACAAGATGCTAATGGGCACGGCTCAGTGCCCACTTCATGATCTCCTTTCATCTTCCTGACACCTCCAGGAGGTTGGAAATCCCTCTAGTTCCTTTCAGAGGCTACCCTGAGGCTCAGAGAGGGAAAGCCACTGACCTTAGGTCACACAGCAGACCACTGGGGCACCCACACTGAGGTCCCCCCCCAAATCCCTCTCTAGGTTACTGAACAGGGGATACCGGTGAGAGCTTCTGACCGCCACCAGTCTGGGAGACTCCCAGGCTGGGGAGGCAGGAAGCAGGGAGGGACCAGACAAGATTTTTTTTTTTTTACAAAAGAATTTTTACTAGCAGTTAAGGCCGGTTCCACCCGCCCTGGCTGCAACCCGTCCACCTGTGCCCGCCGGGCCAGACCGGGCCTCATTTCTTCTTGGTCTTCACCAGCCCCTTCTGCACGAGGCTGCGGTATAGCTCCTGGATGTAGGTGTAGACGCACTTGGAGTCAGGCACCGCCAGCCGCACCATGTCGTCCACCTCCAGCAGCTGGGCACAGTCGGCCAGCGTCCTGGGGGCGGGGCGGGGCGGGGCACGTGAGGGGCCGAGAGCAAAGGGCCGGGGGCAGCTCCGCCAGGCCGAGACCCTCAGAGCTGTGGATGTCGACCCTGATGGTCTTCGAGGCCATTGGACAGAGTCGGCGAAGAGTCAGACTCGGCGTGGCCTCATTGCAAAGCCCACACTTTCTTTTCTTTTTGTCAGGTGGGGTGTGTGTGTGTGTGTGGGGGTGCGTCGTAACTGCTGGTGTTCAGGGGCTATTCCTGGCTCTGTGCTCGGGAGTGCTCCCTGCAGGTGCTCCAGGGACTGACAGCATGTGATGCGCAGGATCAAACTCGATCCATGCAGGAGTGCCTTACCCCTTGTACTACCTGGCCTCTAAAGCCCATATTTTCTTTCTTTCTTTTTTTTTTTTTTGGGTCACACCCGACGATGCACAGGGGTTACTCCTGGCTCGTGCACTCAGGAATTACTCCTGGCCGTGCTTGGGGGACCACATGGGATGCTGGGAATCGAACCCGGGTTGACCACGTGCAAGGCAAATGCCCTTCCCGCTGTGCTATCACTCCAGCCCCTGGTAGTTTTCATTAGAGCACCAGGCAGGAGGACAGGGATCCGGCAGAGGAAGCTGACAGTGCAAAGGCACTGAGACAGGGCATTTACGGTGCCTGAGAGTAGCTGCAGGGCGGCCCACAGGGCCATGAGCTACTCCTGGCTTTGCGGAAGCTAATCATCTGAGCTCACCCCTGCTGGGGCTCACAGCCAGGAGCTTCATCTCGTGCTCCCCGCTGTGCTATCTCTCCAGCCCCCAAATTCACTATTTTTATTACTTTAATTAACTTACTTATTTTAATGAACTTAATTATTTACGAGAACTTAATCATTTACTATTATTTTACTGTTCAAACATACGAGCATGTTCCTAATCTGCCTGACCTTTGAGAAGGTAAGAGACCAGCAGGCAGCCAGCAAGAAGCGGATTCTGTGGACACAGTTTTTTTTTTTTTCTTTGAGGGGTGTAGACCACACCCAAGTGTTGGTCAGGGTTTTGGAGGGGGGGGCGGTGCTCAAGACTTACTCCTGACTGTGTGCTCAGGGATCACTCCCTGTGGGGCTGCAGAAACCGTATGGGGTGCTAGGACTGAACCCTGGTGAGCCGGGTACAAGGCAAGTGCCCTGCCCACTCTCCTATCTCCCCCGCTCTGTATCAGCGGCTGCTCTTAGCTCTCTGCTCCAGTGATCTCTAGAGGTGCCGGCGGACCATATGTGGTGCCGATTGGAACCGAGTCTATGGCATATATGACAAGCCTCTTCCCCTCTGTCCTAGCAGCCCCAGGACTGTTCTTGGAATTCAAAAATCATTGTGATGAGGCAGGAGAGATAGTATGGAGGGTCAGGCGCTTGCCCTGCATGCTTCCAAGCCAGGTTCGATGCCCCCTGCACCCCAGACCCACAGGGAGTGATCCCTGAATACTCCTGGGTGTGCCCCCCCAAAAATGTTTGGAATGGTGCCTGAGCAATAGCACTGCGGGTAGGTTCGATCCCCAGCATCCCATGTGCCCATATGGTCCCCGGAGCACCGCCTGGAGTAATTCCCCACTGCAAAGCCAGGAGTAACCCCTGTGCATCGCTGCGTGTGACCCAAAAGGCAAGAAAAAAAAAAAAAGGTTGGAATGTGGAAATGTGCCCCCAGCCCCTCCCCGCTGCTGGGATCCAGCGGCAGCCTCACTCGCGGGTTCCCTGGGGGGGCCGTGGCTTACTCTGCCGTGGAGAAGGCCAGGGTGAAGTTGTGCCGGCGCTGCGCGGGGTCCAGCGCCGCGTAGTCGAAGGCGTCGGGGAAGAACTTGTGGATGAGCGCGCAGAAGGCCATGCCGCTGCTCCAGCTCGACGAGAAGTTCTGGATGTCCACGTGCTGCGGGCAGCCGCCGTGAGCCGAGGGCCGTCCCCGCGGACCCCGCTCGGGAGGGGCCGCCCTCCCCGCAGACCCCGCGGCGGCCCTGCCCCACACCCACCTCGTAGTTTCTGGTCATGGCGCGGCACCACTCCAGAAGCATGCTCTTCACGCTGCCGATGGCCGCCCCCGCCGCCTTGGGGTTGCGGAACAGCGTCCCCGAGGCGGCCCTGAGCGCGGGAAGGGAATGCGCATCAGGGGTGCAGGGAAGGGGGTGCGCATCAGGGGCCAGAGAAGGGGGTGCTCATCAGCGGTGCAGGGAAGGGGGTGCGCATCAGGGGTGCAGGGAAGGGGATGCTCATCAGAGGTGCAGGGAAGGAGGGTGAGCATCAGAGGTGCAGGGAAGGGGGGTGGGCATCAGGGGCCAGGGAAGGGGGTGCGCATCAGGGGTGCAGGGAAGGGGATGCTCATCAGGGGTGCAGGGAAGGGGGTGCGCATCAGGGGTTCAGGGAAGGGGGTGTGCATCAGGGGTGCAGGGGAAGGGGGGTGCTCATCAGGGGCGATGCCACCTCCCCTCCCCAGCCCCCCCTGCCCCCGCCTCACCCAGCCCCGCTCCCCCGCAGGCCCTACCCGCCGAACTTGTCCACGATGGCTTTGCGGTTCTGTGCGCGGGCCCCGCGCGGCCGGGAGGGGGCGCTCGCCCTGCGCTCCGGCGCCTTCTCCTTCTTCTTCTCCTGGGCGGGAGGCGGCTCCGTGGGACTCTGCGGCACGTCGCTGGCAGAGGACTCACTGCGGGAGGGGGCGGAGAGAGAGAGCACAGCGAGTAGACTCGGGTTCGAACGCCGTAGGGTCCCCCTCAGTCTGCCAGTAGTGAGCCCTGAGCACAGAGCCAGGAATAAGCCCTGAGCACCGCGGGAGTGGCCCCCACGCGAGACAAAACTGTTTAAACATAACAAAAAAGACACAGCGTGAAAGACCCAGAGAGCCCTGAGAGGAGTGGGGCGCGGGCGGCGAACGGGGCGTGCGCAAGGGGTGCCCGGGTGGAGTTGGAAAGGCATAAGGAGGCTTTCTCCAGCTCCAGGGGAGCAGGTGACCTGGGGTTGAATTCTGGCTTAGCCTCTTATTTGCTGGGTAACCTCTGGACTGTTCCCTTTCTTTTCCTTTCCTTTTATTTTGCCTCTTTGGGTCACACCTGGCGATGCTCAGGGGTTACTCCTGACTCTGCACTCAGGAGCTACTCCTGGCGGTGCTAGGGGGACCCTAGGGGGATGCTGAGGATCGAACCCGGGGCGGCCACCTGCTCTACTGTCACTCCAGCCCCAGACCAAGCGCTTTAACCCCTGTGCTTTCTCTCGGGCCCAGGGATGCCGGTTTGGAAGGGAACAGGTGAAGGGAGGGCCTTTGGGGGTTGAGCAGGGTGTGACATTACCTGGCTGAAGGGCTGGTCTGCCCAGAAGCAGCGGCGTCTGGACTCAGCCCATCTGGAGGAAGAGAGCGGGTGGGAGGAGACTGAATCTACTCCAGGTATGGGGCCCCCCGCGACGCTCGCTCGGGGGTCCGGGAACTCTCACTCACCTGGGCTGAGGCTGAACCCCTCCTCCGTGGGGCTCTCGGGCCACACCTCGGGGGAGCTGGGGACCCCTCCTGCCCCTTCCTCTGATTCTTTCTCCACACCCTGGGCCTGCTCTTCGTGGGGACCGTCTGGCTTCTGGAACAAACATCGTCTCTGTGGGCTCACGGGCTCACAGGCTCCTGCCCAGGCTTGATGAGACTCTCAGAAGGTTCTGGAGAAGGCAGCTGGGTGCTGCAGCCCCCACACCCCCAGGCCTGTGATAGAGATGGGAGGAAAGACTGGACTTTGTCCCTGGGAATAAAAAGGGGAGCACTGGCTGGAGAGAGAGTACAGCAGGGAAGGCGCTTGCCTTGCACGTGCCCACCAGGATCCAATTCCCAGCCATTCCCTGACACAGATCTGGAACGGACAGATAGTACAGCAAGGTTTCCAGGCCTCGCCGGGAGGGGTCCCTGAACAGAGCCAGGAGTAAGCCCTGAGCACTGCCAGTGTAGCCCCAAAGAACTATATATATATATATATATATATATATATATATATATATATATATGGGGCTGGAGCCACAGTACAGCAGATAGGGCACTTGCCTTGCACAGAGCCGACCTGGGTTCGATCCCCGGCACCCCATAGGGTCCTCCAAGCCCCACCAGGAGTGAACCCTGAGCACAGAGCCAGGAGTAAGCCCTAAGCATCTCCAGTGTGGCCCCTCAAAACAAAAATCAATATAAAAATAAGGCGAATCTGTGGCCAGAGCTATAGTGCAGCTATTAGAGCATTTGCCTGGCATGCGCCGACCTGGATTAGATCCCCATTTCCTCTGGTCCCCCGAACACCGCTAGGAGTAATTCCTGAGTGCAGAGCCAGGAGTAACCCCTGAGCATCTCTGGGTGTGTCACAAAAAGTTAAAAAAAAAAAGGTGGGGGTGGGGGATTTGTTTCTGGGGGTGGAGGTGGAGCTTGGAACTCCTGGAGACTGTGAGCGTCCCCGCCTCCTCTCCCTGCCCGACTCACCACCTCCTCCGGGGAGCCCTCCTCCTTTGGCTGGGCCTGCGTGTCCCCGACAACGGTCTTCTCAGAATCTGCGGGGGCCGCTGGGGCCTTGGCTTTCTCGGGGGTCCCAGCTGCAGGGTCCTGCTCTCCCAGGGCTGTCCTGGGCTCCTCATTCACGTCGGCCTCCTTCGCTTTGGGGCTGGCCTCTTTCTCAGGCGCCTTCTCGTCACTGGCCGTGGGTGCCTCCTGGGTGGCCGACTGGGTCTCATCTTTGCTGTCACTCGTATCCTCGGGAGCTGCCGTGCTCTCCTCCTCCTTGCTGCCGTCTTCCTTGGGGAGTCCAGCCCCCACGCTGCCGCCTGCCTCAGCCTTGGCCTCCCCCTGCCCATTTCCATCCCCTGGGGATTCAGCCGTGGGGCCGTTCTCCGCTGGTGCTCTGTCCTGCGCCCCCTTCCCCTCCGCAGATGGCACTTTGCTGGTCCTCCCTGCCGAGTCTTTGGCCTCCGGCTCTGCAGAGACTCCATCCCCTGGCGCGCCCGGGGCCTCTGTGCAGGGGGAGACGGCAGTCCCATCCTCACAAGGCGCTGCTTCCTTCTGCTCCATCTCTGGAAAGAGAGGACAGGCAGGGCCAGGGGTCCCCTGAGTCTGAAGGTGGAGGTGGTCCCTGGGCAGGATAACGGGGCGGGTGCTGGCCTGGCATGCGGCCGACCCAGGTCCAATCCCCAGCATCCCATATGGTCCCCCGAGCACCACCAGGAGTGATTCCCTGAGTGTAGAGCCAGGAGTAACCCCTGAATATGATCCCTTCCCCCCAAAAAAGGACGGGAGTGGAGAATCCTGCCTCCTCCCCGCTGTCTCTCATGGGGGGGCTGAGCCACACTAGCTGCATATGGGGTGCTGTTCATTAAAGTGGTCGTGGCCTGGTTTTGGGTGCCCTGAGCAGTCTCTCCCCATCCCCATCTTTAATATATATATATGTATATATATAGTTATTGTTTTGCTTTCATTGTTGTTGGCTATGCCCAGTGGTGGTCAGGGCTTTCTCCTGGATCTGCCAGGCCTGATGTGGTGCCAGAGATCAAACCAGGGCTGGCCTCGTGCAAGGCAAGCACCTTCACCCCTGCGCCATCTCTCCGGCCCTGCAGTCTCGCCCCTCACCTGTGCTTCTGTTACCTGGGATCAGCTGAGGTCTAAAAACATTCTGTACCATATTTCAGGGAGACCACATTCACACAACTCATGTAGATTATTATTATTATTATTATTATTATTATTATGGAGCGATAGCACAGTGGGTAGGGCGTTTGCCTTGCATGCAGCTGACCCAAGTTCAATTCCTCCATCCCTCTCGGAGAGCCCGGCAAGCTACCGAGAGTATCCCGCCCGCACGGCACAGCCTGGCAAGCTCCCCATGGCATATTCGATAGGCCAAAAACAGTAACAACAAGTCTCACGATGGAGACGTTACTGGTGCCGGCTCGAGCAAATCGATGAACAACGGGACGACACAGTGCTATGATTGTGTTAGGATAGTTTTCTAAATACGGGTGCAGGAGCAGGGATCAAACTCGGGGCTTTGAGCTAATGAGGCCTGTGCTCTCCAGCCTCATGAGGTGCATCCCTGACTGAGGGTTCATCTCTCACTGTGTCTGATTGATAAATTAAGCTTCATAACAGCAGGGAAGGACACAGTACATACCGGGTCAGCACTAGGTGCAGTTTCAGGTACCCATTGAGTGTAGGATTTGCCCCTTGTGGGTTGGGGGGGCATTATAAATCATTTCAATGCTTTTGTCTCTTATTGATGAAGTCAGTGGGGGGGTGGGGGGTTCTGGTCTGATTTTGCATTGGGGATCTGTGGAGTGAAGACCACTTCCCCCTAGTAAACGGAGACACACTAGCTTTGGTCTTCAGAGCCCTATACTGCCCGGCTGGAGTCTCTCTCCTTCTCTCTCTCTCTCTCTCTCTCTCTCTCTCTCTCTCTCTCTCTCTTTTAAATAAATAAATAAATAAATATTTATTTATTTATTTTGCGTTTTGGGTCACACCCGGCGATGCTCAGGGGTTATCCTGGCTCTACACTCAGGAATCACCCCTGGTGGTGCTCAGGAGACCATATGGGATGCTGGGAATCGAACCCAGGTCGGCCACGTGCAAGGCAAACGCCCTACCCATTGTGCTATCACTCCAGCCCCTCAGCCAGAGTCTCTTGAGAGAACCGAATAATACTGGTTTCCATTGCTTTATTTATTATGATGGTATTTGTATGTTTGTTTGGGGACCCACATCCAGATGTGCTCAGGGCTTACTCCTAGCTCGGTGCTCAGAAATCACTCCTGGTGGGGTTCAGGGCATCCCATGGGGTGCTGGGAAGCAAACCTGGGTCAAACACACAGAAGGCAAGAAAGCCCCTTGCCTGCTATGTTATGTCTCGGCCCCAATCGCCTTTATTCTTCCACTTCCTACTTCAGGCACTCGATAACTGAAGTTTTGGTATGCCTTAGTGATTTAGGGTTTCTTTTAAACATCTACGCATTGGACTGAAGAATCATTCCGAGGACATTCCAGGAAGCAGTGCAGAGAGGCTGCTGATGTAGCTAAGTCCCAGAGGTGGTACAAAAAGGCCCAAAATTTGGGAACCACTGGACCACTGGTCTCTGGGCTTCGACCAGGGTTGCCGGCCTCTGGCTCTTGAGAAGGGCCGCTCTGGCCACTGAAGCGTTTCCTTCGGTGCAGAGTGGAAACCGCTCCTGCTAACGGTGACAGGGAAAGCTGACCTTCTGGCTCCCTGGGGACAGGGCGGAGGGGGATTATCACTCTTGGGGTTTCCTATTCCGGCACTGGGTGTACTCTAGGATCTGCAAAGACAGCTGGGTGGGGTCCAGCCCCTCCAGCCCTCTGCCCTTGTGGGGGGTCTGTTGGCAAAGGAGACCATCCCCATAGACTTCGGGGCATGACTCAGGCACAGGCAAGCAGGCACTCGTGTCATGGCCTATAAATACTTCCTGCCCTCCTGGTGCCCGGCCGGGACACCTGGGTGGCCGGGACAGAAGACAGGGGCGGGTGACAGCACAGGAGCGGCCGGAGCTTTCTGCTCCTGCCACCGCTCCCCCTGCTCTAGCTGTCTCCCCACCACCCCCCAGCCCCGACTCCTGGGGTGCCTGGCTCTGGCACCCCCACTCTTTGTAATGGCCTGGCTCTCTTGCAGCCCCCACCCCCGCGCCCCAGAGCCCCTGCAGGGAGCACGTGAGCCCAGAGCGGGGTGCCCCTCGGCAGGGCTGCCCTGGGCCCCCGTCTGACTCACTCAGGCTGGAACTCATCCCTCTGCCTCTCTGGGCCTTCGTTTCCACGAACAGGACTGAGCTAGAGCCGGTTTTCCACACAGTGTCTGTGGCAGTGGAAGGGCTCCAAGATATTAATAGGGCGGGGGGGGGAGTCTCTGACTGCAGCTGCTCCACGAATAGCCGCTCGCCACCACCGCATCCACTGCAGAGCCGCAGCCCACGGTAAAGGAACCCCCAGCTGCTCGGCGCCCACTTGCCCCAACCCATGCGACCACAAGCTTGTCCTTCCTTCCTCCCTCCCTCCTTCCCTCCCTCCCTCCCTCCCTCCCTTCCTTCCTTCCTCCCTTCCTTCCTTCCTTCCTTCCTTCCTTCCTTCCTTCCTTCCTTCCTTCCTTCCTTCCTTCCTTCCTTCCTTCCTTCCTTCCTTCTTCTCTCACTTCCTTCCTTCTATCATTTCTTCCTTCTTCTCTCCCTTCCTTCTTCCTTTCTTCCCTCCCTCCCTCCCTACTTCCCTCCCTCTTTCCTTCCTACCTTCCTTCTTCCTACCTTCCTTTCCTTCATTCTTTCCTTTCCTTCATTATTTCCTTCCTTCCTTCCTTCCTTCCTTCCTTCCTCTCACTTCCTTCTGTCATTTCTTCCTTCTTCTCTCCCTTCCTTCTTCCTTTTTTCCCTCCCTCCCTCCCTACTTCCCTCCCTCTTTCCTTCCTACCTTCCTTTCCTTCATTCTTCCCTTCCCTTCCTTCCTTCCTTCCTTCCTTCCTTCCTTCCTTCCTTCCTTCCTTCCTTCCTTCCTTCCTTCCTTCCTTCCTTCCTCCCTTCCTTCCTTCCTCTCACTTCCTTCTATCATTTCTTCCTTCTTCTCTCCCCTCCTTCTTCCTTTTTTCCCTCCCTCCCTACTTCCCTCCCTCCCTCCCTCCTTCCTTCCTTCCTTCCTTCCTTCCTTCCTTCCTTCCTTCCTTCCTTCCTTCCTTCCTTCCTTCCTTCCATTCCTCCTTCCTTCTCTCCCTTTTTCTCCCTCCCTCCCTTCCTTCCTTCATTTTCCTTCCTTATCTCCCTCTTTCTCCCTTCTTCCCTCCCTCTTTCCTTCCTACCTTTCCTTCCTTCGTTCCTTCGTTCCTTCGTTCCTTCCTTCCTTCCTTCCTTCCTTCCTTCCTTCCTTCCTTCCTTCCTTCCTTCCTTCCTTCCTTCCTTCCTTCCTCTCTTTGTCCCTTCCTCCCTTCCCTTCCTTTTGATGTAGAGGGGAGTGGGTTATTTCTGGCGGTGCTGGGGGCTACTCCGGGCTCTATGCTGATTCAGGTACTGCTCAGGGGACAGCGCCGTGTCAGGGATGGGGCAGGGAGTGGCCATGTGTGAGGCAACCGCCCGCATCCTGGTGCTCTCTGCTCCTCTCTCTCCCCACGCTCCCACTGGCCCGCGGTCCAGCACACTGCAGACAGCGGCCACCCCGCTGCTCTCTCTGTTTGTCTTGGCTGACCCGGAGGAGAGGAAGCCCGGAAGTCCCGTTCCCAGCCTCAGCCGCTCGGGTGACAGTGCTCAGCTCCCAGCGAGGCTGCCCCGCAGAGAAATCCCACTCAGCCCCTTCCACTGCCTGTCTCCCTGCTCGGCCGGCCAGCAGCCTGCCCTCTGCTCCCCTGCCCCTGGGAGGGCCCTTCGAGGAGGGCCACCTGCAGGCTCCACTCTGGGGGGTGTCCCACGGCCCGGCACCCCAGGCGAGAATTGCCATAGCCGTGGAGAGAACTGGCAGGAGACTGGGGCCGGCTGGGAGGCGGAAGGTGGGTTGGCAGCTGGAGGGGGCCCGCAGGAAAGGGGGGTCCGTGTTTCTCCTACCTGTGGGGTCTCGTCCTTCCTCCTGTTGAGCCGCCTTCCTCCCCGCCTGCCTTTAAGCCCCTAGCTCTTCCCTCGGCCCCCCCTCCCCGACCCCACCCCCAAAGAGCATTGTTTACTGCCCGGTTGGTACAACACCGTACCCCCCCCTCATGGAGGCTCGGGTTTCCCTGCATCTGACAGGTGGCAGCCTTCAATCAGAGCGTCCCTCCGGCACTGACCTGGGCAGCAACTGTCCTGTTCTCAGAGTTCTTCCCAGAGGACTCGCCCAGCGCTAAAAACCATCTGCAGGTCCCTTGGGACCATGGCCGCTGGGCCCTGCCCCCCTCTGCTCCCTCCCCGCCCGGGGGGTGGGGGGCTCTGCATTTCTTTCAACTGTCACTGAGAATTTTGGTGGGACAAAAGCAGCTGCTGGGTGCCGGGCCGGGAAGGGGGTGAATGGGACAGCTGCCACGGGGGGCGGGAGGCGGTGTCTGGGGGACTCACAGTGGACAGAGCGGGTTAGTGGTGGGGGCGGGCAAGAAGAAGAAAATGAGGGGCCCAGCTGGGGTGTCCCCGGACTCAGAGGACATGGCAAGTCCAGAATGGAGTAGTATTGGTTTGGGGGTTTTGGGAAATTTCAGGGGACCATACAAGGCAAGAGGCCTGCTCCTGTGCTCTCTCTCTCTCTCTCTCTCTGGCCACTGAGCAGTAGTCTGAGCTGCCGTGACCCCCACACCGCCGCTGCCAAAAAACGGTGGCTACTGAACCTTACCCAGAAAACCACAATGAATCTTAACTCTGTCCTGTGGTCAGAGGTAGGTTCTATGGTTGAGGCTGTGCCCAGGAGACACCCCCACCTTCTTGGGAGCTTTTTAATCCCCCCCACCCCCGTCTCCTCCTCTTCTGCCCCATGGGCCTCCTTCCTCTTTTTTTAATTTTTTAATTTTTTTTTTTTTGCTTTTTGGGTCACACCTGGCAATGCACAGGGGTCACTCCTGGCTCATGCACTCAGGAATTACCCCTGGCGGTGCTCAGGGGACCATATGGGATGCTGGGATTCGAACCCAGGTCGGCCGCGTGCAAGGCAAACGCCCTACCCGCTGTGCTATCACTCCAGCCCCCTCTTTTTTTTTCTTTTTGCTTTTTTGGGGCCACACCAGGCTGTGCTCAGGGCTTGCTCCTGGCTCTGCACTCAGGGATCCCTCCAGGTGGGCTCAGAGATCAAGCCCAGGAGGGCCCGGCCGGTGTGCAAGGCCAACGCCCTGCCCACTGTTTCCCCCGCTCTGGCCCCGTCCTTCCACTTTCTTCAGCAAGTGGACTCCTTCTAGTGCTCTGGGCTTCGGCTCCTTGCCAGACTCACTCGTCTGCTCTGAGCCCAAATCCTCTCTCCTCAGGTAGACCTCTCACCACCTCCTCTCCCTCCCTGAAGCCTATGAGTTTTGGACTTTTGGATTATTGGGGCCCAAATTACTTTCTGGTCTGCCTCTGTCCCTGGACTCCCAGCTGCATGCTCAGGGCCGTGTGTGGCCACTGCCCTGTGAATTACCTGGTTAGGTATTAGGTGCTCAATAAACATAGCTTGAAGAAAGAAGTTAATGAATAGAAACAGGGGATAGAAACCTGCTCTGAGAGCTCAGGGTTGGTTCCCAGTGGCTGAACAGCCCGGGAATGACAGTTCTATGACTGCTTCTAATTCCCTTCATCCACTCAGAGTTGACCTGTCCAAGATTGCTGAGCTTTCTCCCACCTTTCTGGTTTGCCAGTTAGTGTGTGTGTGTGTGTGTGTGTGTATGGAGGGGGTTAGGGGAGATTGAATTCAGGATCTGAACATATGGAGCCTGTGCTCGGTGACTTTGCAATTCTTAACACCAGGAGTGATTCCCGAGGAAGATCTGAGCCGGATATGACCCCAAAATTCAACAATAACAAGAAAAAAACAGAGAGGCCAAAGAGATCAGGAGGTAATAAGGCACTTGCTTGTCTCCCTGGCTGGAATCCCTGAGCACTGAGCCAGGAACCATCCCTAAGTGCTGCAGGGTGTAGCTCCAAAATCAAGAAATGAAAAAGAAAAATATAAAGTAAAAAACAACGCAGGGGGGCTGGAGTGATAGCACAGTGGGTAGGGCGTTTGCCTTGCACGCGGCCGACCCAGGTTCAAATCCCAGCATCCCATATGGTCCCCTGAGCACCACCAGGGGTGATTCCTGAGTGCATGAGCAGGAGTGACCCCTGTGCATTGCTGGGTCTGACCCAAAAAGCAAAAAAAAAAAAAAAAAAAAACAAAAAACAACGCAGGGCCAGAGAGATAGAACAGGGGCTCTGGTGTTTCCTTGCCAACCCCAGCTTGAGCCCCAACAACACATGTTCTGCCCGACAGAGCTAGAAATAGTGGCCCACCCACTAAACAGACTCATTTCTCATTTCTTTCCTTTTTTTTTCCCTTTTGGTGTGGGGGCACACCTGGCAGTGCTCAGGAGACTATGTAGGGTGTCGGGGATTGAACCCAGGTCAGCTGCATGCAGGCCGCTGTGTGTCTCTCCAGCCTCCCTCATTTCTCTTCTCGTCCTGTTAGTCAGTAACGAAACCAGCAAAAGCAACTGATCGTTGCATTTGTCATTAAAACTTCAACAATTCACACATTTACTAGGTTCATCATTTTTTGCTATAAAATGTATGTTCTGGGGATACTGCAGTGAACACAACAGAAAATCAACCTGATCATAGAACTTACTCTTCAGATTTTGTTTTTAGCATCATTCAAGGGGCTTCTCCTGGTGCAATGCTCAGTGATCATCCTGCTGGTGTGGAGGCAGGAGGGGACGTGGCTTTAGGAATCCAGCCCGGGGCCTCCAGCATGCAAAACACGCTGTGTCCCTGGCCCAGAAATCATATTTCAGTTTAGAGGGGTAAGTCAAAAATGTTAGGCTAGGGACTGGAGTGAAAGTATAGTGTGCAGGGCGTTTGCCTTGCAGGCGGCTGACCCAGGTTCAATCTCCAGTATCCCATATGGTCCCCTGAGCACCACCAGGAGTGATTCCTGAGTGCAGAGCCAGGAGGAGGAACCCCTGAGCATCGCTGGGTCTGATCCTAAAAGCAAAAAAAAAAAAAAAGTTAGGCTAAGTGAGAGTAGAGTATATATGGAGAAAAATGCAGCAAGAAGAAGGCGAAGGAGGGTCTTTATTGTGGGAATGGGGTGTTCTTGGAGCTGGAGATTGAGGAGACGTGACTGAGAATTATGGGGTGCAGCAGTGAGGATGAGGCCCGACGCCATCTGGGAGGGAGCAGCATTTCCGGCAGGGGGAAGGACAGGAGTGTACCGGGGAGTATGGAAGGCCAGCCGGCTGGGATGAGGTGATGGAGCCAAAAAGAATCGGGGGAGAAAAAGGGCCCTGTGGGAGCCAGGGGACGGTGTGGGGGCATTTCAGGCTTTGCTCTGTGGCTGGGAGCCCTGGAGGTTTGCAGGTTGTGACGCGATAGGATCTAACTTTAGTCTCTGACCAGCTCCTTTTTGGCTGCTCTTTTGAAAAGAGACCGAAGAGGGAGCATTCGCCCACGAGGGGACGCCGGTCGGGAGAGTGACCTGAGAGGTGGGCGGCTAGGACTGGAGTGTCCCTGGTGGAGGCCAGGAGAGGAGAGGGGAGGGATGGTGGACACTGGAGCCAGCCGATGACCCATCCAAGGACTGAAGTAATCTTGTTCCTTTTCTCTCCTGTTGATCTGGGGGGCCGGGAAGTGGGGGGGAACTTCGGCCTCGGCACTTTGATGAGGGGTCGGGGTCTTGAGGCAACAAGCCTGGGCTCATCCTCTGGGGCTGAGTGTCCTTCGAGAGGGGCCCTCTGGGGGACTGCGGGGCCAGTACAGAGGGGAGGGCACTTGCCTTGCACAAGGCTGACTGGGGTTGGATTCCTGGCATCCCGTCTGATCCCTGAGCCATGCCAGAAGGGATCTCTGAGCACAGAGCCTGGAGTCAGCCCTGATCACATCCAAGTGTGCCCCCCACCCCCAAATAGACAAACAAATAAATTACAGACCTATGGGAACTGATATCTAACCCCCACCTCCGCCCTGGGAGGCTGAGAGCGGACAGTCGGGAGGGGGAGAGACAGCCCAAGTGTCGGCCTGGTGATGACATGGGCACCAATGTTGGATGCAGGGTCTGAGCTCCAAAGAGCTCTTGGAAGGCTGAGGCTCTACAAATGGTCTCTGCCAAGGAGGAACGTAATTGAGATCATTGGAGACTCTTCCTTGTGGGTTCCCAAGTCCCCAGTTGCATAGACATAAAAAGGAAAAAATAGGGCCGGAGTGATAGGACAGTGGGTAGGGTGTTTGCCTGGCACACGGCCCACCCAGTTTCGATCCCTGGCATCCCATATGGTCTCCCGAGCACCGCTAGGGGTTAATTACTGAGTGCAGAGCTAGGAGTAACCCCTAAGCATAGCTAGCTGTCACCCCAAAAAGCAAAATACATATATATACACACTAAAAATCATACTAATATATATGTACTAAAAATTATACTAAAATAGAATAAAAAGAAAAAAAAAACACAGCATTATGTAACCTCCCACCCCTGAGAACAATGATTTCCACACACTGCAGGGAGGGTAAAATGAGGAGTTGCTGGTTCAGTGGGTATAAAGTTTCAGTGGACAATACTGCATTGTGCTCTTAAACGGTTATTAAGAAGACAGAGCCCAGGCCAGAATGATAGTTGAGCGGGTAGAGAGCTTCACTGCACCACACACAGCTGACCTGGGATTGATCCCCAGCATCCCAGACGGTTCCCTGAGCCCCACCTCAGAGAATTCCTGAGTACACAGCCAGGCGCATGCCCTGAGCTTTGCTGGGTGTGGTCCCAATCAAACAAACAAGCAAAAGATAAATCTCAGCAGGAGAGATAGCACAAGTGGATAGAGTGTTTGCCTTGCAGGGGTTCAATCCCTGGTACCATGTATGATTCCCCCAAGCCCTGTCAGGAGTAAACTCTGATCACTCATTGCCTGATGTGGCCCAAAATACCAAAAAAAAAAAAAAAAAAAGACATTTATCACATTATTTTCTTACCACATTAGATAGGATTTACTTTTTAGAAATTCAATTGGAAGAATTGAACGTATGCATTAGATGACATCAAGAAATGACTATACTTGGGGCTGCAGAAATAGTATAGTGAGTAGGGCATTTGCCTTGCATGCGGCTGACCCAGGTTCTATCCCTGGCATCCCATATGGACCCCCAAGCACTGCCAGGAATGCTTCCTGAATGCAGAGCTAGGAGTAACACCTGAGCACTGCCAGGTGTGGCCCAAAAGCCGCCCCCCCAAAAAAAAGGCTATAATTTTGCAGGTCTGAAAATTACACTAGAAACTGACCTCCTAAATAAAGCCCAGGCTGATGGCGACACTCCGAGGGGAAGTGCTTTTTCCCCAGGCCCCAGAACTGTTAATGTTTGTATAGATTTGACTTTTTTGGGTTTTATTGTGAATAATGACTTACGATGGGGCTGGAACGATAGCACAGAGGGTAGGGCATTTGCCTTGCGCTCGGCCAACCCTGGTTTGATCCCTCTGTTCCTCTCGGAGAGCTCGGCAAGCTACTGAGAGTGTCTCGCCCACAAAACAGAGCCTGGCAAGCTACCCGTGGTGTATTCAATATGCCAAAAATAGTAACAAGAAGTCTCACAACGAGATGTTACTGGTGCCCACTCGAACAAATCGATGAGGAATGGGATGACAGTGACAGTGACAGTGAAGGGCATGTAGATTAGTATATTGTACTCTCTACTCTTTTGGTATGGGCTTGAGTGATAGCTCAGCAAGTAGGGCGTTTGCCTTGCACGCAGCCAACCTGAGTTTGATTCCTCCGCCCCTCTCAGAGAGCCTGGCAAGCTACGGAGAGTATCTCGCCTGCATGGCAGAGCCTGGCAAGCTCCCGGTATGCCAAAAACAGTAACAACAAGTCTCACCATGGAGACATTACTGGTGCCGGCTTGAGCAAATTGATGAGCAACGGGCTGACAGTGACAGTGACTCTTTTGGTATGCTTTAAATCTGCCTGAATAAAACAACCTTATTGTAAAATGTAAAAAATGAGAATGATTTTCTTTCCTTGAGCTTCTCAAAGGCTAAGTACTTGAATTGGTATTTCTTTTGCAATGATTTTTATGTTTTTGGCTTTTTGGGTCACACCCGGCGATGCACAGGGGTTACTCTTGGCTCTGCACTCAGGAATTACTCCTGATGGTGCTCAGGAGATCACATGAGATGCTGGGAATCAAACCCAGGTCAGCTGCATGCAAGGCAAATACCCTACCTGCTGTACTATTGTTCCAGTCCCTATTGTAATGATTTTTTTTCTTTTTTGGGTCACACCCGGTAATGCACAGGGGTTACTCCTGGCTCTGCACTCAGGAATTACTGTTGGTGGTACTCAAGCGGCCATATGGGATGCTGGGAATTGAACCCAGGTCGGCGCATGCAAGGCAAATGCCCTACCTGCTGTGCTATCGTTCTAGCCCCTGTAATAATTTTTTTAAACTTTCTTTTGAAATAGAAGTTTACAGAAAGCTGTGCAAATAATACAGAGAGGGCCTACGTACCCTTCACCAGGACCCCAGTAAAGGTTAAGTCTTACCTAATTAGATGCAATATCAAAGCCAGTAAATGAGCATTGGTACAATGTGTGTATAGTTCTGACATCTATATATGTCAACCTGACTAACCACCTCCAATGATCAGGATATTGTGCAACCAGGATTTCATCACCACAGAGCTTTGCTGCTCCTTTATCAGCATCACCCTGGTAGGTAAAGCACATACTGCACATGTGGAGAATGTGGTTCATTCTTGGGCAACACATACACACACAGACATGCACATCACACTGCCCCTCAGTTACTCTAACTCTGGGCAACTGTTACTCTACCCCTATAGCTTTTGAGAATAGCATTAAGTGGAAACATAAAGTCCCTCTCTCCCTTCCCCCTCCCTCCCTCCCTCCCTTCCTTCCTTCCTTCCTTCCTTCCTTCCTATTTAAGAGCAAAACTAGATCATGTCCACAGAAAACACATATGATAGTATTCAGAGCCACATTACTCATTGTAGCTTCAAGAGGGAAACAATCCAAAACTTCATCGATAGGAGAATGGACAAATAAATTCTGCTTTATTCATCCAAACAGTAAAGAAAGCAATAAAATAAAAGAGAGAGGGGCCGGAGCGATAGCACAGCGGGTAGGGCGTTTGCCTTGCATGCGGCCGACCCGGGTTCGATCCCCGGCATCCCATATGGTCCCCCGAGCACTGCCAGGAGTAATTCCTGAGTGCAAAGCCAGGAGTGGCCCCTGAGCATTGCTGGGTATGACCCAAAAAGCAAAAAAAAATTAAAAGAGAGAGAGAGAGATAGTACAGGAGGTAAAGAACTTGCTTTGCATGTGGCTGTAGTGCCCCTAGTTGAAATCCGTGGCACCATATATGGTTCGTGAGCACCACCAGGGGTCCCTCCTGAGCACAGAGCTAGGAGTAGCCCAGGAGGATCATGAAAATTATGGCCCCAAACTGTTTCACATTTAGGAGATATCAGTTGGACCCCCATAACCATAACAAAACAAAAACAAACAAAAACAACCAGAAACAAAAACTCAGAAGCAAAAACAAAGAGGTCGTTTGAGGCTCTGCAAGTAGGAAGCTCCAGCCTGAGAACCACGTGGTCCCCTGAGCACTGCCAGGAGTGGCCCCCAGACAAAAACCAAAAAAACTGAGTAAGAGATACACACAGTCATGAAATCTAAACGATGCTAGGTGAACTAAAAGAAGCAGACACACGGCCAGAGTGAGGATAGTACAGCGGGTTGGGCATTTGCTTAACATGCAGCCGACCTGGGTTCAATCCCTGGCACCTCATATCCCTCTCCCCCTACCCCCGAGCACCACCAGAAGTAATTCCTGAGTGCAGAGCCAGGAGTAACCCTGAACATCGCTGAGTGTGACCCCAAAAAACAAAAACAAAACAAAACACACACACACAGGAATCAGATATAAAAGAAGTTCAAGAAGGCAGAAGGCATAATAGGGGCTAACTGCAGGAAAGAAAATGTTGACACACTTAGGGTGAATGCGAGAACATTTAGCAGTGCTGGGAATACTTTGCACCATAAAACCAAACATACTTAAACATTAATAAGATGGTGCAGGTTACGAACTCCAGCTGCATGGTTGGTTTATTCTGAGCCCTGTGGCTTAGGGAGGGCTCCTGGCACGGGAAGTCGGGGGACCCTAGCATGCAGAGACAGGGACTGAACCCCGGGTTGGCCATGAGCAAGACAAGAGCCCTACTCGCTGTGCCATCTCTCCAGCCCCTCTTCAGGCTTTAATCTCAATTTTAAACTCTCGGAGCGCGCAGAGTTCGACAAAGACGATTCCCTAGAGCAGCGATGTCCAGCGCTTAGATCCGTGAGCCCCAGCGGCAGCGAAAATTGCTGGATTTATCTCTCCAGGACTCGATGTCCAACGAGTCGAAGAGAACCGGCTTTTGCACCAGCCTCGTCCTCTTTCTGCAAGGGGGAACCCTACCTCTCTTATCTTTGCAACCCGAGAAAGCACAGCGCCGCACTTATCGGTGCAACCTACACACAGCTGGACTTGGCAACAGGTCCCCTGGGCAGCGGTTCTAACACGCCTCCGAGGGAGCCCACGGGGAAATTTACAATCTGATGCGGAGTCTCGTCCTTGGCAGGAGACGAGCCTTGGGCATCGGCGCGTCACTTGATTCTGTATTTACTCTGGGGTTTGGGGCCACACCCAGCTGTGCTCGAGGGTTTACAGCTGGCTCCGCGCTCAGGCGTCACTTCGGGCGAGGCTGGGGGGGGGGGGGACAAACGCGGTGCGGAGCATCGAACCCGACCCGCTGTACCATCGCCCGGGTAACATTAAAGAAGCCCCCAGGAGACACGAAGGAGCAGCCGAAACCGAGAACCGTGGTCTTGGGGCTGGGGGGGCGGGGGGCTTCCTTCTGGCTCCACGCCGGGTTTGCGCCCTGGCGTGAGCTTCAGGGGGTCGCGGGGAGGCGTGGCGCGGCGCCCGGGCTCAGCCGCCGGAAACTTCAAACGCTCGCCGGGCTGCAGGCGCTCTACACCCCCACCCCGGTCTCTATGGTATCTAGGCGTCTCCTCTAGCACTTGCAAGTGCCCTACGCTGGCCGCAGCGCCGGCGGTTTCCTCTCTATGGTCGAACATTTCCCAGCGCGGAACTCACGGCCGCCGCGTTCCGGAAGCGAGTCGGAGGGAAGAGGAGGGCGGGACCTCCCTCCCGGAAGTGACCCACGTGCGTCCGCTTTCCCTTCACCTGGCCTCCGCCTGCGCTCTCGGGGGGCCTGCCAGAAGTTGGGGGATACCGGGGGTGGGCGCTGTCGCCTGCCCCAGGCTGTGGTGAGTGCCCTCTAACCTCACGGTGAGCCCGAGGGTGGCGCTGCCCGTTTCAGAGGTGCAGCCCTTGGGCCACTTTAGAGTACTGCGTGTTGCACGGCCCTGAAGATGCTCCTGAGACCCAGGGTCCAGGGGCAGCGCTTCCCGGAGCCGGGTAGTAGCGTCGGGGTGTGGAGAGGGGGGGCACTGGGTCAATAAATAAAGGGGGCGGTGGAAGCTTAAAGAAAAGCGCGCCCGAACCGGTGTTCGAGTAGAGGTGACCTCCAGGGGCGGGGTGTCACGGCCAGTAACTCCCCGGTAACGTGCCGTGTGACCTTGGGCTCCGAGTGGTCGGGCGCTCGCCCCTGCCGGCCGCTGCCCGGTGTGCCCACCGCATCCTCTAGTCCCCCCACCCCGGGGGAGGGGGGAAAGATCGGCCAAGGAAGGGGTGGGCGCTAACGGTGATGTCTGCCCCGAGAAGCAGGCGGCCGGCGCTGCAGGACGGGGATGGATCCGCTCCGGGCTCAGCAGCTCGCGGCCGAGCTGGAGGTGGAGATGATGGCTGATATGTACAACAGGTAAGCGCCCGCTCCCGGCTGCTCCCGGCCCGGGGAGGAAGAACGGCGCAGCCTAGCCGAGGGCAGGCTTGCACCGTTTCTGGAGCTTGCTTCCCACCGTCTAGCGGGAATCTGACCCCGTGGTTGCCATGTCTGAGCACCCCCAGCTCCCCCTCCCTCCCTACCCTCACCCCAACACACACCCCACCCCACGGTTGGTGGCTGGTGCAAGAGCAGGTTATTAAGGGGTCTCTAGACTTGAGTTGAGCATTGAGGTCCAAGAGGGATTGGCAGGGAAAGCGCGCAGCAGGAAAGAGAAGCGCAAGGCCAGGCCCTGGTTGCGTTCCAAGAACGGTTGAGCATTTTGCTTTTTTGGCAGATAACGCGTGGCCTATTTAGTCCTTAGCATTTCTTGGGGGTTTGGGCCACACCCCTGCCATAATCTCTGGAGCTATTCCTGGCTCTGTGGGCAGGGGTGACCCCTGGTGGTGGGGGAAGGAACCATCCGTGGTGGCCGGGATTGGAACCAGGGTCTTGCAGAGTCAAGCATGCTTAACCTTAACCCCTTCGCTATTTCTTCCCCCCAGTTAATGTTTCTTAAGCTCTTACTTCTCCCTGGGCACTTAGCATTTTCCCAGGTTCTTATTTTATTTTTACTGGAGCTGCCTCTGGTGGTGGATGTCCAGGGCCCCCAGAGCTGTACCCCTTATGGTTGGCAGTAGGAGGCAAAGTGGTGCCAGGGACCAAACTCAGGCCTGCTCGTGGTAGATATGCAGACATTTGACCTACTTCCACAGCTGGCCCATGATCTTTTTTTTTTCTTTCCAGAGCACAATGCCCTGGGTTGATTTTTTTTTTTCATTCCTCCACTTTAAGGAGAGGAAGTGGAGACATCTAGAGATTAAGTTACTTACTGAGGGTCCACAGCTGGCCTGCAGTGATGTCAGGACTAGGGCATCAGAATCCAGTGCTCCGCTAACCGTTCTGCAAATTTGGCCACAAATCCTGGCCCCACCAAACAGAGCCTTGAGTAAGTTTCTCAATTTGTCTGACTCGTGGTTTCTCCTTCTTTAAAATAGATAATAATAGCGCCTGCCTCCTGGAGATGTTATAAATATTAAATGAGAAATACAGAACAAGCTCTGAGCACAGAGACTGGCGCGCTCTGAGCAGTCCGTGAAAGTCTGTCCCTTTTTTTTGTGGAGGGGGGTTGCAGTCCTGGATTTGAAATCAGGACCTTGTACATCTCATCATGAGCCTTGTACTGAACCAATTTCTGGGCACAGTGTCTGATTTTTTCTTGGGGGGGGGGTGAAGTTAGGGGGCTACAGCTGGAGGTGCTCAGGAAATGGTGTGATGCAAGGGTTCGAATCCAGACTTCCTGCATGCAAAACCCTCCGTCCTCAGTGTATTGGCTTAAGCTCTCTGGTGTTCTCTCTTTAAACCATAGAAACTGTCTCAGTTTGGGGCTGGAGCGATAGCACAGCGGATAGGGCGTTTGCCTTGCACGCGGCTGACCCAGGTTCGATTCCCAGCATCCCATAAGGTCCCCTGAGCACCGCCAGGGGTGATTTCTGATTGCAGAGCCAGGAGTAACCCTTGTGCATCGCCAGGTGTGACTCAAAAAGCAAAAAAAAAAAAAAGAAGAAGAAAGAAAGAAAGAAACTGTCTCAGTTTATCTTAAAGCTAAATGCTAGGATAATTTTTCTCTTTGTCCTGGAGGTGTGTGTTAGAGATGAACCCATAGCTCATACAGCTGCTGGGAACTGGAGTGATAGCACAGTGAGTAGGGCGTTTGCCTTGCACGTGGCTGACCTACGTTCAATTCCCAGCATCCCATATGGTCCCCCAACACCGGCAGGAGTGATTCCTGAGTGCATGAACCAGGAGCATTCAGAGTAACCCCTGTGCATCACTGGGTGTGACCCAAAAAGCAAAAGCAAACAAGAACATAGCTCATACAGCTGCGGTGTGCCCTCTCCATGGAGCTGCGTCCATGGCCCCCGGTGGCCCCCTTATATTAGATTGCTTTTTCAAATGTGGGCCGTGTTGGGCTGGAGTGAGTCCAGGGCTCAAGCTGCTTATATTGTTTGTGGCCAAGCCAGGTGGAATCCCAGGCACCACATGATTCCCCCCCACACCATCATCAGGAAAAAAAAGAAAAAGCCCGATAATAAAATGTGGAGTCAAATAAGATGTAGATCATATCCCAGCCCCATGTGCTCTGCTATCATTACCTGTAAACCGGGGACAGTGCTTCTCTGGCTTCTTAGGGCTGTTACAGAGATTGACTGCACTTTTTTTTTTTCTTTTTGGGTCACACCCGGCAATGCACAGGGGTCACTCCTGCCTCTGCACTCAGGAATTACCCCTGGCGATGCTGGGAATCGAACCCAGGTCAGCCGCGTGCAAGGCAAACGCCCTACCCGCTGTGCTATCGCTCTAGCCCCTGACTGTTTACTTTGTGTCAGGAGCTTAACGTGATGTCTAGAACATAGCTGGTACTCACCTAGTGCTTTGTGTTTGGGCATAAACATGGGCCCAGACAACATGCTTAGTCCCAAGGCGAGGCTCACATGGCGAGGGGCGGACTCCGGGTCCACACTGGGCTCTTGGGAGCTGAAGTCGGTGTGGCAGTGGAGGCTGGTGGGAGTGCCTGGGGTGCCACAGGCTGCCGCTGACCCGCCCCTGCCCTTCCTTTCCCCCCAGAATGACCAGTGCCTGTCACCGGAAGTGCGTGCCTCCCCACTACAAGGAAGCGGAACTGTCCAAGGGCGAGTCCGTGTGCTTGGACCGCTGCGTCTCCAAGTACCTGGACATCCATGAACGGATGGGCAAAAAGTTAACGGAGTTGTCTATGCAGGACGAGGAGCTGATGAAGAGGGTACAGCAGACCTCTGGGCCCGCGTGAGGCCCCAGGCCGCGCCCTCCCCCCCACCTCCCCCACTTAATAAAAGAGCCCCCTTTGGGTGTCATCTGTGACGATTGCCAGGCCTCGGCTCGCGCTCGGGAGTCCGGGAGCCTGGGCTGTGGTAGAGACGCTGCTGGTCGGAGAGATAGCGCGCATGTTGCGATCGGATCCTCCCCGGGTTGAAGAGGGATAAATAATAGGGGTGGTGGGGTGAGAGAGAGAGAAAAAAAAAATATGTGCGCATGTGCTGGCCTGGCTGAGGAGAGAGGACGTGTGTTCATGTGTTCAAGCTCTCTCCTGGATGAAAAGTGTGTGTGTTTCTGTGTTTGTGTAAGCAGCGTGCCTGGCAGCTCTGAGCAGACGCAGCAACCCACTGTATTTGTGTGTATTTGCTGTGTGACCCGGAATCTGTCACCAATTCAGCTTCCTCGTCTGTAAAATGGGGATAATCAGAGTCGGATTAGGTAGGGATGGTATTAGGAGGCATAGGTATCGTGAGGATTCAGTGACCTGCGTGGAAAGCATCTAGAGTTATGACTGGAGCATAGGATGTGCATGATAAATACATGTGTGTGCGTGCACATACAAGCATGTGTAAGCCACTTGACACGGTTGAAGGCTGGCATTTTCACACACAAGGGAACGGTTTAGAAAAGTGGATGGGCACAGGCCGTCAGGAAGGAAGCGGCTCGCCTCTGGGTTCTAAATGGCACTGTTGGACGCATGCTGTGAGTGACCAGGGAGGGGCCCCAGGGACAGCACTGCCCACCAAGCGCCCTCCTGACTGATCTGATCTCAGCCTTCAGACAGTGTCCCGTCACACCCGCCAGACGAGCCCAAAGGTCCTCTTAGGAAATGGAGACTGGGGTGAAGGTCGCCAGAGGTCACAGGAGTGGAGCAATAATAGGGCCAGGCTTTCCAGGCCTGGTGAGTTCCCGTCCTGAGCTGTCCCTAGAGCATCCTGCAGCTTCTAGAACAAGGCTCGTGCACTCCAGGTGTGACTGAGGTTGACATGGATCCCAGGTGACATCTTTGCAGTAAAAGGTTATGGAGAAGTCACCTTGCCCGGTGGGAAGGCAAGGGGCAAAGAAGGAGTGGGGACAGGCCGTGCCTGACATTGAACTCGGCCTTGCACGAGCAAGGCATGTGCTCTACCACACAGGTTGGCATTCCAGCCTCTACAGGGCCAGTTTTAAAGATCAGGAATGGGGGCTGGAGCAGGGAGTGGAGCCCTGGGTTCAATCCTGAGCACTGCTGAAGTTTTAGGGCTTTGAGGTTCAGACCTAGGGTGACATTTTCTCTTTCTTTTCTTTTTTCTCCTTCCCTCCCCCCCCCCCCCAGTTTTTGGCCACATCTGGCAATGCTCAGGGATTACTCCTGGCTCTGGTTGTGCACTCAGTAATTATTCCTGACGGTGCTGCTCAGGGGACCATATGAGATGCTGGGGATTGAACCCGGGTTGGCTGTATGTAAGATAGACACCCTACCTGCTGTACTATTGCTCTGACCTCTCTTTTTTTCTCTCTCCAAGGGTGACACTGTCTAACTGCCTGTGCCTCAGTATGTCTTCTATAGAAGGTAACCAACAAGTTACCTACTTCATTGAGTGTATTGGGAAATATTGGTAAATAAAGCACTCAGAGTAACTAGTGTTCTTGCTCCCTTCCACTATGTACTTAATAATGTGAGCTTAGAAATATTTTTTTTTCTTTTTGGGTCACACCCGGCGATGCACAGGGGTAACTCCTGGCTCTTCACTCAGGAATTACTACTGGCAGTGCTCAGGGGACCATATGGGATGCTGGGATTCGAACCCGGATCGGCCGCGTGCAAGGCAAACGTTCTACCCACCGTGCTATCACTCCAGCCCCTATTTATTTATTTTTTAAAATTTTTTGGTGTGAGGGTATCCCAGCGGACTGAAAACTTCAAAACTATCCTCTAAGCAGTGGAGAACACCAAGACGCCGGTTTAGATGCTGGAGTGTCAGTTCGGGCCAACAGGTGGCGCTGTCTGCCTACAGGAGCAAGCACCGTTTCCGCCGCCTGTTTTATGGGGCCCCGGGCTAAGTAAGATAAGGGGAGCCGCGAGGAAAACAGCTATATTATCTCCCCCGAAGTTTAGTATGGGACATCCAAGACTCCTCAGCACGTGCTGCAACATCCGGAAGGGGCGGTCGGAGCTTACAGATGGGAGAAGCTGCAGCTGGAGAAGGGCGCTGGCAGAGGCTTAGCAGGAGGGGCAGGGGTGGAGGGCTGCGAGGGGAAGGCTCGGGGCGCCTGGACATCTGAGTCAAGGGCCGCGGGCGACAGCTGGAAGGCGGGGCCAGCACAGCTCCCGGAGGGCGGGGCCAGCTGTGTTAACGCGCCTGGATTTTCTCCTCGGCATCAGCGCACTGTTGAAGGCTGTGAAAGAAACCCTGGCGGTGAGGACGGCGGGAGCGCGTTGCACAGGCGTACTCCAGCTGCCAGCCAGGTGCATCGTGGTCGCTGATGGGTTTAGGGGAGCCCTGCCAGGGAGCCTGGGAGGAGGAGGAGGGGGGGAGGGCAGGGTGTAGGAATAGCTAGGGAATTGCAACACTGAGTGCTAATAAGGATATTGTTTCCGTTAATCCCGTTCTGGGCAAAGACCATTTTTCTCATTTCAGGGATGGAACTGAGAAGACTTGAAGAAATTAATAACCTGGGGCTGGAGCGATAGCACAGCGGGTAGGGCGTTTGCCTAGCACGCGGCCGACCCAGGTTCGATTCCCAGCATCCCATATGGTTCCCTGAGCACCGCCAGGGGTAATTCCTGAGTGCATGAGCCAGGAGTGACCCCTGTGTATCGCCAGGTGTGGCCCAAAAAGCAAAAAAAAAAAGAAAAGAAATTAATAACCTGCTGAAGGCCACGCAAGCCGAGACTCCCAGTTACTCAGAAACCAGAGCTCACTTTTCACAATGCGCTTTTAGGGCCTGGTGGATGGCCGGCTCCCAGATGAGCTATTTGTCAGCGATTCTGTATTTTTCTTCACAGTATTTATTCTTGGCCGGCTGCATGCAGGGAGCTGTGTCCAATGTCCGGAGTGAACTAGCTAGGTCTCTGCCCCAGCGAACACGTAGGGGCCGGGGGTGGCAAAAGATGGAGCAGATGTACAGCGGGTGACAGTGGAGTAGAAGCCAGAAAATAAAACTAACCCTCACTTGAGTTTTTAGTAGATTATCATGGTGCTTTTTTTTTTTCCCTGTTAGTTTTTTAAATAAGCGTCACCCCGCAGTGCTGGGGTGGGGAACAGGGACATTCCGTGCCTGACATTGAACTTGGCCTTGCACCTGCAGGCATGTGCTCTACCGCAGAAGCCAGCTTTCTGGCCCTGAAGGAAATTGGGGGTCAGGGGCAGGGAGATGACCCAAGGGTTCAGGCTCTGCCTGTGGGCACCCTCGGCTGGAGCCTGAGCACTGCTGGGAGCAATCCACATCACTGCCAGGTGTGGTCCCCGATGGACGAACCCATCCCAGACGACTCACCATCCAGAAATGCCTCCTACACACCTCCAGGCTTCTGGCTGCTTTTGACAGTGGACCCCTGAAACATCAGTCTGCACTCCTGCTCCCCGCTACCCTGCGGGCCCAGTGCCCCGCAGGCCTCAACACCGAGTCGTTCTCTTGGTCCACCCATTGGCACCCAAGGGCTGTGCCTTCTGCTCTGGGTTCCACTGAGCTGTGGCTCAATGACCAAGCATGTCGGTGGGGTAGGAGTGATACTACAGGGGGGTAAGACACTTGCCTTGCACACGGCCAACCCAGGCTTGATTCCCAGCTCTTCACCTGGTCCCCCAATCAGGAAGAGTCAGGAATATGTCCTGAACGCAGCAGCGTGCTGGCAGAGGCCTGGAGTAAGTGGCCTCTGAGACAGTCTCGGGCGCCCTGCCTACCCTCCTGATCCCCCGTGTCATTCACTTTCTAGAAACCTGCTTTTCTTTGCTTTACTTTGCTTTGTTTTTTTTGGGGGGGTGTCACATCCAGAGATGCACAGGGGTTACTCCTGACTCTGTACTCAGGAATTACCCCTGGCGGTGCTCAGGGGACCATGTGGGATGCTGGGAATCAAACCTGGGTCGCCGAGTACAAGGCAAACGCCCTACCCTCTGTGCTATTGCAACAGCCCCTTTTCTTTTCTTTTCTTTTCTTTTCTTTTCTTTTCTTTTCTTTTCTTTTCTTTTCTCTTCTCTTCTCTTCTTTTCTTTTTGGGTCACACCCAGCGATGCACAGGGGTTACTCCTGACTCTGCACTCAGGAATTACCCCTGAGGACCATATGGGATGCTGGTAATCAAACCCAGGTTGGCCATGTGCAAGGCAAACGCCCTACCTGCTGTGCTATCGCTCCAGCCCCAAACTCACTTTTCTTGTGGGGATGGTTTGGGCCACACCGACTGGTACTCGGGGCTTACTCCTGCCTCTGAAGTCGGGGATCACTCCTGTTGGTGCTGGGGGAAACATCTGGGGTGCCAGGGGTTGAACCTGGGTCAGCTACATGCAAGGCAAGTAAGTGCCCTACCCACTACGCTGTCTCTCTGGCCTGGAAACAGGTTTCTAATGAATAGCAGAGGTGGAGAATATAGTTCTGAAGTTATGGTCCAGAAGATGATGACTGGGGCTGGAGAGACAGGACAGCAGGTAAGGCGCTTCCCTTGCACAAGACCTGCCCAGGTGCGATCCCTGGCATCCCGTACAGGTTCCCGGAGCCAGCCAGAATGATCCCTAAGCACAGAGCCACGAGTAAGCCCTGAGCACAGCCAGGTATGGCCCCCAAGCCAAACAGACACAAAACAAAAGATCCTAATGACTAGTTTGATAGAATGTGCTCTATCTCCCCCTCTCTGCCTTGCTTATGCCTAAGAAGCAACCTTTTATTTCTTTTATTCTGTGAAAACTCCTCCCCCACCCCTTAAGGAAAGAAAGGCACTATGGCATTGAACTCTGCCTCAGGCACAAGAATTAGGATCCCAGCCCTGCTGGATACTTTGTGTACTTCGGAAAGCCAATTTCCAAGGCAGATGCCCTGCCTAAACTATTCTGTGACCACTGACCTATAGGAACTGAGATAATCCTACCATTTTGGGGTCATTTTTTTCAAAAGGTTATTTTTTTGCTTTGTTTTTTAAAAGGGCCACATCTAGGGGCTGGAGTGATAGCACAGCAGGTAGGGTGTTTGCCTTAAACGCAGCCGACCCAGGTTCGATTCCCAGCATCCCATATGGTCCCCTGAGTACCACCAGGGGTAATTCCTGAGTGCAGAGCCAGGAGTGACCCCTGTGCATTGCCGGATGTGACCCAAAAAGAAAAAAATAAAATAAAAGGGCCACATCTAGCAGTGCTTAGGACTTAGTCCTAGCTCTGTGCTCAGGCCTTGGGGTGCCAGGGATCAAACTTAGTTTGACTACGTGCAAGGCAAGTGTCCTACCCATTGGGCTATCTCTCTGGCCCTAAGAGATTTTTTTTTTCTTTTAAGAGAAATTTTATTTAGTTGGGGCTGGGGCTGGGGGTGGCAGTGCCAAGTATGACTCTTAGCTCTGGGCCCAGGGGTCACTCCTTGAGGGGCTCAGGAATTGATCAAACCCAGATTGGTTGTGTGCAAGGCAAGAGTCTTGTCCCCTGTAGTAGCTCCCCAAATTGGCCTTCGGGGTCAGTTCTGAGGCAGCAGTAGAACATCCCAACCCAGCTGTCACAATTGTTCCAAGTGGCTGAGACAATGATCACTCCGCACCTTCATCTTGAATGCGCCAGGCACCACTCCAAGGCATGTAGGATACATAACAAGCAGAATAAAGATCTTTGCCTTCTTGGAACTTATATTTGAGCAGGGAGGGTCTTACAAGCACTGTGGGCCGGAAGTGCTCTCTTGACAGAATCAAGGTCCTCAAAAGAATGCCAAGCTGCTGAGCCGTCTCAGGGAGACGGAACGCTAGGCCGAGACCTCTGGGGCCTTCTTGGAAGGGGGACAGGCAGAGTCCCCTCCTCTCCAGAAGGTCCAGCGGCCCCCACCCACACCTGACATCCTCTGGCGTAGAAACGGCCCTGCTCCGCAACTGAACCACCTGGGGCCACCGAGCCAGGACACCTCTACACTTCACAGTATTGACAGCCCAGTAGGAGCACAACACAGGTGATGGAAGCCCAGCGAGCTCAAAAAGCGAAACAGTAACACAGAAGACCCAGCCAGCACCCACCAGCTCGGGAAGGCCTCAGGCAGTGACCAGGAAGGTCAGACTGGTGGTGGAATTGGCGTTGGGACATTGAATACCCGGAACATCTGTATCATAAAGTACTTTGTAAATCGCGGTGATTAAGTAATAATAAAACAGGAATGAAGGTCGACTCCTGGTGAAGACCTTTCACCAGGGGTCTCAGGGGTAAAGGTCTTCACCGCTTTACCCCTGAGACCCCTTTGAGATTTTGTTTGAAATGTTTTTGTTTGAAATTCTAACAAAGGTACGGACTCATTCTTCTCTATGAGCAAATAATGCATGCTCATAGAAATTTTGTGAGATTTCAGGATTTAACGTTTTTTGGGGAAGGGGCACACTTTTCTGTGTTCAGGGGCTATGGTCAATTTAATGCTTGAGGGCACTCCAGGGGTGCTCAAAGCATCATTCGGTCCTGGGGATTGGCCTGGGCCCCCTTTGTGAAGGTATGCACTCCAGGCCTTTGAGTTTTGGGTTTGTCTGGAACAAACTCAGTGGTGCTCGGGGCTTACTCCTGGTTCAGTGCTCAGGGATCACTCCTGGCAGGGCTGTGAGGGGGAAGGCATATACGATGCTAGGGATTGAACCCGGATCAGGCACATGCTTTACTCACTGTACTCCCTCTGGACCTTTAATTTTTTTTTTTGTGGTTTTTTTTGCTTCTTGGGTCATACCCAGCAATGCACAGGGCTTACTCCTGGTGGTGCTCAGGGGACCATATGGGATGCTGGGAATCAAACCCCGGTCATCTGTGTGCAAGGCAAACGCCCTACCCGCTGTGCTATCGCTCCAGCCCCAAACTCACTTTTCTTGTGGGGATGGTTTGGGCCACACCCAGTGGTACTCGGGGCTTACTCCTACCTCTGAAGTCGGGGATCACTCCTGTTGGTGCTGGGGAGAACCATCAGGGGTGCTGGGGATTGAGCCTGGGTCAGCTGCGTGCAAGGATTTACTAGTGCCCTACCCACAACGCTATCTCTCTGGCCTGGAAACTGGTTTCTTATGAATAGCAGAGGTGGAGAATATAGTTCTGAAGTTATAGTTCCAGAAGATAGTAATGACTGGGGCTGGAGAGACAGGACAGCAGGTAAGGTGCTTCCCTTGCACAAGACCTGCCCAGGTTCCCGGAGCCAGCCAGGAATGATCCCTGAGCACAGAGCTAGGAGTAAGCCCTGAGCTCAGCCAGGTATGGCCCCCAAACTAAACAGAAACAAAACAAAAGATCCTAATGACTAGTTTGATAGAATGTGCTCCCTGGGCCTTTGATTTTTATTTAAAAAAAAAAAAAATTGTAGGCTGGCCTGAGGGGAAACCTGGTAGAAGCATCATTGAGGTACGAGGGCAGAGATGAGAGAGAAAATCTCTAGGTGGAAACATTAAAGTCAGTCATTTTCCTATTTGCAATGAGTGTTACCAAGGCATTTTTTCAGGAGGCTGTGGGTCATACAAAAGAATATGTTCCTCGTTTTGTGTAGTCAACCACTGTCCTGCAGATGGAGAGATGGAGATGGGTGAATGAGTGTGTGTGTGTGTGTGTGTGTGTGTGTGTGTGTCTGTGTGTGTGTGTTTTGAAGTTGGGGACCACGCTCCCCTGTGCTCAGGGCTCTGCACTCAGGGATCCATCCTGGAAGTGCTTGGGGGACCAGATGGCAAATCCAGGACATCGAACCCAGGCAAGTGTCCCGGCTGTAATCTCTCTCCCAGTCCAGTGAGTGAGATTTGAAGGACAGATGAGGATTTGCCCTGAGGGGTCTTGGGAAGTGGAGGGAGGACAGTGGAGAGGGAGGTGGGGACAGGTGGGCACAGGGAGTCCCGAAGAGGAAATACAGGAGACGCTATTTTACCCAAGGGAAATGCGCAGGACACCTCCATCCCCAAGCACGGGGACTTACTGCTGGCAACAGGCAAGGAGCCTTCCCCGAGGAAGTGGCCTCGAGATGAAAATCTGAAGGATTCACTAGGCCAGGTCAGGAGGGGTGAGTTTCAGGCTCAGACGAAATTTAAAGTAGAAGAACATGGGGTGTTAGTGGCTCCCCATGCCGACAGCCAGGAGGGAAGAGAAGCTGGGAGGAAGGTGGGCTGGCGGCAGCAGAGGGCTTGGATGGAGTCTGTAAGGCTGGGAATTTGCTTTATTTCTTTTCTTTTCCTTTCCTTTTTTTTTTTGGGGGGGGAGGGAGTGCTGGGGGCCAAGGTTTGGGATTTGAACCAAACTCAGGGACGTTCAGGGCTTACTCCTGGCTCTGCATTCAGGAATTACTCCTGGAGGCACGTTGTGGGGGCCCCAGATGGGTTGCCCGGAATCAGACCCGGGTTGGCTGCGTGCAGGGCAAATGCCCTCTCCCTGTAGCTGATTTGGACAGAAGGTGGGGTCCAAAGGTCAGCTTGAAACCTCTGCAGGCGTCCAGATGCGAGCTGGGTTGGGGTCTGCTCAGACTCCAGGATGTTGGCCATGGGGAGAGAAGGAAGTGGAGTGGAGGGGTGTTTATTTTTGCTTTTGTTATGTGGCCACACCTGGTGGTACTCGGGGATCACTCCTGGCGGGCTCAGGGGACCATATGGGATGTGGGGGATCAAACCTGGTTGGGTCGCATGCAAGGCATGCGCCTTACCCACCACTATCTCTCTTACCCACCACTATCTCTCCGGCACAGTGTTTATTTTTTTTTGGGGGGGGGGCACACACCCAGCTGTGCTCAGGGCTAATTCCTGGCTCTCGGGGGCAAAGGTCTTTGAAAGCCAGACCCACAGGCTCCTGGGAAGGAGATTGGAAGGGGAAGATGAGGCGGGGAGCAAAGTTCTGAGCTAAACTCCCGTTCTGTGGTTTTGGCCACCTGGGTTGACAGCGGTGCTATTCCTGGCACAGGCGGGAGTAGGACCACGTCATTTCTAGCTAATTTTGAGCATGTCTGTTTGTCTGAGAAGGTCCAGCGCAATTAGCCTGTACAGCTACAAGCCTCTGCCAGGACCCCACCTCTGTGGCCTGCCTGGGGCTCTCGTTGGGTTCTCTGGATGTTTCAAGGTCCCTCCTGTTGTAGGAGTTGAAAAATCCTGATGAGAACATGGAAATCTCATCATGGCAGTCCTCAGGGAATCCTCCCGGGCCTCTGGAGTCCATCAAAGCTCCCCTCTACAAAGATACGTTTCCACAGCGCCGGGTGTCCCCACCACGGTCCTTCCCTTTGATGGAGGACACTTGTGATGCATCATTTGATTCACCTCCGCCTCTCTCCCCTGTGATCTCTGGTCCTTGGAAGGAGCTAAGTCTTATTGTCAAATCCCTAGGGCCTGATACACGCGAAGTGTTTATTATGAAACTGGGGTATAACTCACATATCATAAAATTCCCTCTGTGTATGTGTGTGTGTGTGATTTTGGGCCACACACAGTGACACTCAGGGCATGCTCCTGGCAGGGCTCAGGGGACCATGTGGGGTCCTGGGGATCAAACCTGGGTCAGCTGCATGCAAACCAAGCCCTCTGTCTCCTGGACTGTATCTTCAACCCCCTAGAATTCTTTTTTTTTTCCCTTTTGGGGGCATACCTGGCAGTGCTCAGAGGTTATTCCTGGCTCTGCACTCAGGAATTATTCCTGGCAGTGCATAGGGGATCATAAGGGATGCTGGGGATCAAACCTGGGCCGGCCACATGCAAGGCAAAGCACCTTACCCACTGTGCTGTCTCTCCAGTCCCCTAGATTCCTTCATAGAATGTACAACTCAGTAGATTGTAGCATGCTGGTAGAGTTGTCACCACCATGATCCAATTGCACATCTTCATTGTGCCCCCCCCAAGTGACCCCAGATTCATTAGCAAGTACTTCCCATTTCCCCCTCCCTCCGTTCTGATGACCACAAATCAAATTTTGTCTTATAACAGATCTACCCCTCGTCTGGGCTGTTCCTAGAATTAAGCTCAGTCATTCATGTGGCTTTTGATGCATTATTTCAGCTAGAACAATGTGTTCAAGTTTATCCATGTTGTGTATAGATCAGTTTTTTTTTTTTTAGCTATTTTTCCCTTTATTCCTTTTTAGGAGCAAATAATATTACACTGCAGACCAGTGCACACACATTTTGATTAACAACACAACCAGCATACATTTTGTTTAGTGCTCAATTGGTGATAGACTTCCTCCCCGCAAACCCCCCCCCCCCCCACACCTCCAGCCAATTTTGGTTTGTTTGCTTTTTACCACACCCAGCTGTGCCCAGGGTTGACTCCTGGCTCTGTGCTCAGGGATCAGTCTTGGTGGTGCTTGGGGGACCGTTTGGGATGCTGGGGATTGAGCCTGGGTTGGCCATGTGCAAGGCATATGCTCTACCCACTGTACTCTCTCTCTGGCCCCTGGTGGTATCTCTTTAAATATTTGAGGAACTGGGGCCTGAGAGATGGAACAGAGGATAGGACACTTGCTTCAGACATCCAGGTTCCATCCCCGGCATCTGATCCAGGAGTGATTCCTGAGTGCAAAGCCAGAGTACCCTGGGAGCATATCCAGGTGTGGCCAAACACCCCCCCCCAAAAAAAAAAAACCCACCCCAAAACAAAACAAAACAAAAACCTTAAAAAAACAACAACAAACAAGAGATTTGAGGAATTGGGAAAGCATTTCCCAAAGTGAATGCAACATTCATATTCTTTATGCTTAGGCTTGTACTGTCTTTTTGTTAGGCTGAATAATTCCTAACACAGTCAACTGGGTGCTATTAATTCCAACACTTAACAGAATAAATGAGCGAGGCTTGGGTAAGTGCCTCGGGCAAAAGGCACACAATCAGCTTTGGAGCCAGCCTGGGTGACTCCTGGGCCCGGTTCCCTGTCCACTCAGCTGTGAAGTTGACAGGGAGCAGACTGGAGATCCAGGGTGATGATAACGCTGCTCAACCAGGGGGCAGGCCGGGAGACAGAGTCTAGGGAAGGGCTGTGAATGCTGGCCGCGGAAGCCTGCCTCAGGGCTCTTCTCTCCCCCCTCACCCCGCCCCCCATCCTCTCTGAACAATCCCAGGGGCCTCCCAGCGGCTTAGAGGTTTCTTCCTTTTCAGCGGAGCCCCAGGCCTGACCCTGCTGTCTCCAGCCCGCCTTCAACCTTCGGCGAGGAAACAAAACTCAAGACCTCCCATCCACCGTGTTGAGACGGAGCATGACAAAAGTCACTCCAAAGTGACTCCTGCCTGCCTTTTTCAGCTTCATTTATTATTTAGCAGACCCTTTCATTTATTCAACAGATTACCACTGGCTTGTGTCTGGCCGGGTCTGTGGTGGGGAACAGGCGCGCACGTGTCCTTCAATGAGGTTCTTTTCCCTCAAGAAATTTCTCTCCCAGAGGAGAGGAGGCAGCCAACTAATTAGATGATTCTGGATCAGTGAATACTTTCTCAGAGAGAGCTTCCTGGTGGGTTTGGTGCCTAACCTAACCTAACCCAGCCCAGGTCCAACAACGTCTAGAAAAATGTGGTTGATGTAGTTGTTGTTTGTTATTAGGCCATACCCAGCAATACTCAGGGATTACTCCTGGTTCTAGAGTCAGGAAATTCTCCTGGTGGCGTTTTGGGACCATATGGGATGCCAGGGATTGCACCCAGATCGGATGCATGCAAGGCACATGCCCTACCCACTGCACTATGGCTCCTGAACAGTTGACACTTGAGCTCAGCTGGGAAGGACGAGCACTTGGGAAAGGAAGAACGGAATCTGTCATCCCCCCGACGGGGAAGAGCAGGTGGAAAGGCAAGGAGACGTGAAGCCAGCTGGCTTTACACTTCGTTCCGCAGGTGCTCACTCAAGTACCTCTCAGAGGCCCGGGTGCCGTTCTCAGGGCTGGGGTGCAGTGAACTCAGCTGACCAGGCCCCTGTCCTCCAGGAACTGCCAGATCATGAGGCAAGTACAGGGATGTGGGTCAAGTATGAGGAAGAACAAACCCTCCCGCTGCTGGGCCCTGGCTAGGATCCGTGCCGGGACGCCCCCATGGCCCTGCCACCGGGATGCCAAGGCGTGTGCGTGCTTGTGTTCTTGCATGCGTTTCCACAGGGAGTGGGCTCACACATCGCTCACGGAGTCCTCGAGCAGCTCCGTCTCGGGTGAGAGCCTGACTCCATGGCCTCCACGGGCTGAGCTCAGACATTCGACCTTGAGCTTGCAGCTCTGGAAGGCAGCAGTGAATTTTAAGAACTGAGATCACCTGAGCTGGACACGGAGCTCCTGCTGGAGAGAGGGAGGGAGGCCTCGGTGCCTTTTCTACTTCTCAGCCTTTGCTTCGGGCCAGAGAGAGGGAAAGTCAGACAGACGTGTCTTTGCACCCTCCTCTATTCACCCGGGACCAGCGACCAGCCACCCATCTCCACCCTCTGGGACAAGCCATGACCTTGGGTCCTGGAGTAATCGTACAGCCAGTAAGGCGCCCACCTTGTAAGCCCTGATGCAGGTTTGATGGCCTGGCATCCCTGAGCAATGCCAGGAGTGATTCTTGAGCACAGGACCAGGAGTAAGCCCTGAGCACTGCTGGGTATGGCCCCCAAATAAAAGAAAACAAAAAAAGCGGTGACCCTTCAAAGAGATCATGATATCTTGTGCAGGGAACGATCTTTTCTAACTGAAACTGCCCAGATACCCAACACATTCCTCACTTGGCTGGGCAGTTCCGCCTTGCCCTCTTTGCTGAGGTCTTCTGGAAACTTCCCGGGCACTTTCCCATTCCATAGAACTTGGTGTCACCAGTATTGCTTTTTCGTTCACCACCGCTGTCTTCTCTTGATGGCTTCACCCTCTCCCGAAAGGACACCAAGACCCACAGTCATGACGCCTCCTCGTTTATTTTACCGAGGAGGAAAATTTGGCCCCGGAGGCAGTAAGGTTCACTAGTGATCTGTCCCTGAAGGAAGAAGCATGCCACACCAGCTCTCGGAGATAGTAACGACCAGCCTCCACAACAACGCAGTGTTTTTTTTTTTTTTTCTGGTCACACCTGGCGATGCACAGGGGCTACTCCTGGCTCTGCACTCTGGAATTACCCCTGGTGGTGCTCAGGGCACCATATGAGATGCTGGGTTAACCGGGTTGGCCGTGTGCAAGGCAAAAGCCCTACCCGCTGTGCTATTGCTCCAGCCCCAACAACGCACATTCTTATTCTCCCTCTTGTGTCCAAGCATTCCACCCCCACGCCCACCCACATCCCCCGCAGCGGCCCACAGGTAGGTGTGTGCTGCGATTATCCGCCTTTGCAGCGGAGCCGAAAGTTCAGAGGCTTGTCCGAGGGAGCCCGGGCCAATCAGTTGCAAAGGCGACACTCCGACCTCGACCCGACGCGTTCCAAAGAAACACGTGTCCTGTCAGCCTGTTGGGAAAATCCAGCTCCCAACTGCAGAGTTCAGAAACCCCACCCAAGCCTGCCCCTGCTTCGCGGTCAGCCCGGCGGAGCCCTTCTTTGTTTTGACCGCGGATAACGGAGGGCGCCGCCAGCTTTCGTCCGCCACCGGGGTCGGGGGTGGGGGTGGGGGGTGCCGAGGGAGCGGGTGGGGGGCGAGGGTGGAAAGTTTAGGTGCCGGGACGCGTGCCGGGCAGAGTATCTGGGGACCCGAGGGCGGGTCACGTGCGCGTGAAACTCGACCTAGGGGGAGGGGTAGGGAAGGGAGCCCCCGCCCCTACCTCTGGGCTCAGCCCCGGGACGGGTGTAAATACACCCATCAACTCCCTAGACCCACTTAGTTCCATGACCCACTTGGCGGCTCGGGGGCGCCCCGCGGGTCTCCGGCTCCCCGGTGTCTGAGGCGGTGGAGGGAGGGGACACCGGAGACGCGGACACGCAGCTGTCGGGCTGACCCGCCGAGGCCGCGCGGTCGGACCGGGCGCACCCCGAGCCGTGCGGAGCGCCGGGGTTCCCCGAGGCAGGACCCGCCCGAGTTCCGCGTCGTCTCCGGCTGCGAGTGCGCCCGAGGTGAGCGGCGGGGCGGGGGCCGTGGTGGTGGTGGTGGGCGGGGGGGGGGTTGGAAATCAGCGGGGTCCCCCGTGGCGCGCCCACGGGGGGAGATCGCTCGGGCCGCCCCGCCCGCCACCCCGATCCGTTACCTGAGCGCGCGGGTCCCCGGGGCGCAGCCGGCCGCTCCCCGCTGTCGCCCCGGGGCCTCCTCCTCCTCCTCCAGCCGCGTTTCCTCGGCCGCGAGGGACCGTGGCGGGCAAAGTTGGGGACGGCGCAGCGGGCGCGCCCCGTCCCGAAGCTGCGGTGCCCAGATGCGGGCCCGGGCGCGTGCCATCCTCGCCCCGCTCGTGCCCTTTCTCCCCTGCCCTTGACCGGCCCCGCTCCTCGCCGCGTCCCTCCGGCCCTGTCCCCCCCCCCCCCCGCCGCCGTCGCCGTCGCCGGCCGCGATCGCCCCCCGCCCGGCGTCTCCGACGACCTCCCGCCGCGGCGGCAGGGCGGGCCGGTGCGGGGCTGTTGCGGGCGGCGGTGCGGGGGGCCGCGCCGCGCGGCTCCTTCCCTCCCTGGGTAAACACGCGCGCCCGCCCATCCGCCGCCGCTGCCCTTATAAAGTCAGCGGCCACCGGACTTCCTGCCCGAACCCGATCCCCCTCTCCGGGCAGGAGGGGGCGCGCGGACACCCCGGCGCACAGCTGCGGGGGGCCCCGCGCCCCAGCGAGTGAGTGAGGGGCGTGCGGGGGGCCGCCGGGGCGCGGGAGGGCCGGTCCCCGGGGCGCCGCCTTCCACGTGGCAGCTGTTGGCTCGCGCCGGGACTCGGCCGGGACGTGGGTCGCCCGGTGCCGAAAGAGTTTTGGCTGTCCCCTTCCTCGCCCCAACTCACCAGAGAGGAATCATTTTAGGGGGCACGGGGTGCGCAGAGTGGGGGTTGTCTTAAGCCAGCCCTAGACATTTTTTTCTCCCCCTTGCTTCCACCTCGGGTTTGCTTCTGGTTGGGGGCTGGGTTGGAGTGGAGGGTCTTGCCTGGCGCGGGAGACCGGATGCTGGCCAGCGGGCACTCGAGAGTGCTCCCGGCCCTTTGCTTGCCCTTTGGGGGCGGGGGGAGGGGGGTGTCGTGCGGGTTGGGCTCCCCGGGAGCCGGGCCCCCGCGCATGCTGGCCGGGGTTGGCAGGGAGCGCGGCAGCGCGCCAGGAAGCGGTTGAGCGCAGACAGGACCTTCCTTGATAGTGGGCCCGGCGGGAGCCCAGTGCCGCGTGCGCCCCTGGCACTGCCAGCGCGCCACCAGGCAGCTCAACGGCGCCCCGCGCCCGGGTCTCCACGGGGGGTGGGGGGGTCTCCATGAGTGGCCGCTGGCGGGTGGGTTCGAGGGGTCCGAGAGGCCAGCACCATGATGCAGGACCCTTCTCAAGGGCCGCTGCCGCGCCCGTCCCTGAGCGCCCTGTTCCTGTGCAGGGTCGCCGCCAGCATGGCCCCGACGCTGCAGCAGGCGTACCAGCGGCGCTGGTGGATGGCATGCACCGCCGTGCTGGAGAACCTCTTCTTCTCCGCCGTGCTCCTGGGCTGGGGCTCCCTGCTGATCATCCTGAAGACTGAGGGCTTCTATTCCAGCATCTGCCCAGGTATGCCCGGGAAGGGCACCGGGTGGGCAACCGTGGACGGAGAGACTGGAGGGGTGAGTCGGCGGCTGCTGAGATCCCGTGCAGGGGGGCAGGAAATGGACACCCTTTAGACCTCTTCAAGCTTCCTGAAGAATCCATCCCTTTCTGCACCCTCTCCCTCTCTGGCCCTACCCAGAACTCGCGGGATCCTGAGGGTCCCCCTCATGGAGGATTGACCCGGGATCCTGAGGGTCCCCCTCATGGAGGATTGACCTGGGATCCTGAGGGTCCCCCTCATGGAGGATTGCCGGGGTCCTTGGGCAGTTGCAGGCCCAGAGCAAGCTGGACATTGAGAAGCAGAAGTTGAATTATTCCCCTTCTGGGTGGGCCCAGTTGGAGAGGCTGAAAGAGGCGGATCTGAATGTCAAAGACTTTCTCACTTCTCTCCCCCAGACCTTGCCCTCGGGTCCTCACCCCCAGGGCTTGTTAGTGAACTCCCTTCGCTCTAGACCTTGCGTGGCAATGGCGCATTGTTCCCACTTCAGTCACTTGGCTTCCAGTTTCAGGCTTGGAATGAGAGATTGGGGATTCTCAGGCCCATCACCCCGTAACCGCAGCCTCTGGCTGGGCTGGGGATGGAGTTCGCCTGCCGCTGTTTGCCAGCGGTCTGATGGCTATCTTGCTTTTCTGGGAAGGAGAGAGAAGTGAAGACACACTCAGTCCCAGGAACTAGCTGGCTGTCAAGTGTGGCGCTTCTCTTTCCTCCCTTTCTGGGTTCTCTCTTCCTCCCTCCGACTCCCTCCGACTCTCCCTCCGACTACCCTCCTACTCCCTCCGACTCCCTCCAACTCCCTCCGACTCCCTCCGACTACCCTCCTACTCCCTCCGACTCCCTCCGACTCCCTCCGACTCCCTCTGACTCCCTCTGACTCTCCCTCCGACTACCCTCCGACCACCCTCCGACTCCCTCCGACTCCCTCCGACTCCCTCTGACTCTCCCTCCGACTACCCTCCGACTACCCTCCGACCACCCTCCGACTCTCTCCGACTCTCTCCGACTCCCTCCGACTCCCTCCGACTCCCTCTGACTCTCCCTCCGACTACCCTCCGACTACCCTCCGACCACCCTCCGACTGCCTCCGACTCCCTCCGAAGCTGCCGCCAAAGGAACAGGTTTTGGAGCTCGACCAGATGGGGTTACAAGTTCACCTTTCACCACTTTTCCCAGCCAGGGTGACAAGTGGCTGTTCCTTAACCTGCTTGTGTTTCAATGGCTTGGTCTGCAAAAATGGGACGAAGGAAAGACTCTTCCAGTGGGCAATGTCGTGAGAATCAATAGCCGCTTGATAAATGTTAGTGTCATTCTTGGCACCGGCCCAGCGTGGCATCTCCCCGTGAACGCCAGCCTGAGCCGTGGGAGAAAACCGTTGCCCTGTGGGTGGAGCCGGGGAGGTCTTGATCTCTGCCACGGGGGCCGTGCCGCCTGGCTGGGGTTATCAGTAGGACAGCAGCAGGTGGCACCGAATGGAGAGTGATGGGGTGCTGGACTGCAAGAAGTGGCGATTAGAGTTGGCAGCTGGCCCGGGGAGGCAGGCCGGGGCAGGAGGGGCCGGCCTGGGATGAAATGATAGGCGTCAGGGCGGCTCAGAGAAGAATCCTAGGAGAGAATCTGAAAGCCCAGGTGCCCTGTGAGCTGTTTCCGGGGGAGGAGAAACTCAGCCCTTTGCCTCCTTCCGAGGGCCTTTATCCCTCCCCCTGCCTGTCTGGAAGCCTCTGCCTGCAGTTTCCATCGGTTGTGGTTTTGTGTTTGGTGTTTGTGCCTTGACCTGGCAGTGCTCAGGGCTAACTCCTGACTTTGTACTCTGCTATTACTCCTGGCGGTGCTCAGGAAACCAGAGGCCGTGACCCGGATCGAACCCGGGCTGGGCCCATGCAAAGCAAGTGCTTTCCCATCTTTGCTGTCTCTAACCCTGCACCTCAAACTTTTTTTTTACCTTTTTGGTCACACTCAGCCATGCTCAGGGGTTACTCCTGGCTCGGCACTCAGGAATTACTCCTGGTGGTGCTGGGGGACCCTATGGGATGCCGGGGATTGAACCTGGGTCGGCCGCATGCAAGGCAAACGCCCTACCCACTGTGCTATTGCTCCAGCCCCTGCACCCCAAACTTTTATGTGTTTTGACAAATGTGTACGTTTTAGTAACTATCCCCAAACTCCATCTGTAAAATAGTTGTCAACCCCAAACTCCTACTTCCCTCCTCCTGTGTTTTAGGGAATGTGTGTGTGTGTGTGTGTGTGTGTGTGAGAGAGAGAGAGAGAGAGAGAGAGAGAGAGAGAGAGAGAGAGAGAGAGAGACAGACAGACAGACAGACAGACAGACAGAGAAAGTTTTAGCAAGATGTTAAGTCACAGATATTTCTTTTACCCACTTGGAACACAATTTAGTGGTGGTTTGGTCTATCCGGAGTTACACAACCATGACAGCAATCAACTTTAGAACACTCTGCTCCCCCACGCCACCCCAAAGAATCCTTGTGCCTATTAGCAGTAGGGGACCCCCCGCTGAGTCCCCTCCTTACCCCCCAAGCAACCACTCACCGACTTCCTGTCATAGTTTTGCTATGACAACAGCACAGGGGCCTGTGCCGGGCCTTTGTCTAGGTGGCGCTTTCTGAGATGTGGCCTTTCGGGGCAGCCTCTCCTCAGTCAGCCCGAGTTCAAGGTTCATCTGTAGAGGAGCAGGACTTGGTGTCTTTCCATGAATGAATAAGGCTCCATTGTGTGGCTCCTCCACACTTTATTTATCCATTCATCGGGCGATGGGCATTTGGGCCGCTTCCACTCTGGGGCTTCTATGACTGAGACTCCTGGGAACATTTGTGCACAGGTTTAGATGGGGACGTATGTTCGCCTTCCTCTTAGCTAGGAGTGCCCCAGAAGGCTGACTCTAAGTTTAATACTTTGAGGGACTCCCAGGCTGTTTTCCGAAGAGGCTGTACCACTTTACATTCTTCCCACATCCTAGAAACCCTACTTTCTGTATGTCTTTTAATTAATTTATTTATTATGATGGCTATTCCTTTTTCTCGCCATCCTTCCCTCCCTTCTCCTCTCCCTCCCTCCCTCCCTCCCTCCCTTCCTTCCTCCAGCAGTGCTCCAGGTTCTGCATTGAGGGGTCCTTCCTGGCTGCACCCAGGGGGCTGCATGACACTTCCCACATAGCCACTGAGCTATCTCTCCATGGCCCCAGTTTTCTTTTTCTTTTTTCTTTTTGTTTTTCCTTTTTGGGTCACACCCAGTGATGCTCAGTGGTTACTCCTGGCTGTGCACTCAGGAATCACTCCTGGCGGTATTTGGGGGACCATACGGGATGCCGGGGATCGAACCCTGGTTGACCATGTGCAAGGCAAATGCCCTCCCTGCTGTACTATAGCTCCGGCTCCCCAGTTTTCTCTTCTTTTTTTTGCTTTTCGGGTCACACCCAGTGATGCACAGGGCTACTCCTGGCTCTACACTCAGGAATTACTCCTGGCGGTGCTGGGGGACCATATGGGATGCTGGGAATCAAACCCGGGTCGGCCGCATGCAAGGCAAATGCCCTACCCGCTGTGCTATCGCTCCAGCCCTTCCCCAGTTTTCTTAATTACCAAAATAGGACCTGATAAAAATCGAATCTATAATCCTTCCCTTATGGGGGCTTTGTGAAAATAAAATGAGAGCCAGCACACTGAATTCTGGCTCTGGGTCCCAGGCGCAGCCTGGCCTTTCTTGGGTGCGAGGTCCTAGGCTGCTCAAACCCGTTCTCAGGCCTCCACCCCCAGTCCTGCTCATAGACCGGGTGGGGGGAGGGGTAAACTCTTCCTTGCAGCAGGGATGTGAGGACCAAAGGACGTCACTTAAGCAGCAGTGAAAAAGAGGGGCGTCCAACCTTCAGAGGGTCACCACCACAGACACTGGGGCTCCAGACCCCCTTCCCCCAATGGTGTCATGCAGATACCCCCTGCTGTCTTAGTGCTTTCTTTTTAATTAACTTACTTTTCAATAGTTTTGGTTTGGGGGCCACACTCAGCAGCGCTGGGGGCTTACTCCTGGCTCTGCGCTCAGGGATCACTCCTGGTGGTGCTCAGGGGACCGTACAGGGTGCTGGGGACTGAACCCAGCTTGGCAGCATGCAAGGCAAGCACCCTACCCACCGAGCTATTGCTCCAGCCCCTGTACTTGCTTTTGAAAAAAAGTCTCCTTCTCTTCTTTTATATATATTAATTTTTTTTTTTTGTGTGTGTGTGTGGGGGTTGCCAACCCTGCAGTACTCAGGGCTCACTCCTAGCAGGGATCTGGGACTGTATGTGGGGTTGGGAATCAAGCCTGGGTTGGCTGCATGAAAGACAAGTGCCTTTCCCCCTGGACTATTTTTCCAGGCCTTCTTCTGCCTTTTTGGGGGGGCCACACCCAGCAGTGCTTGGTGCCCAGGCATCAGACCCTGGTGGCCCTCCTGCCCTCCTGCAAAGCATTTCCTCCAGTCTGTTGCACTGTCTCCCTGGCCCTGTCCTTTTTTTTTTTTTTTTCCTTTTTGGGTCACACCTGGCAATGCACAGGGGTTACTCCTGGCTCTGCACTCAGGAATCACCCCTGGCAGTGCTCAGAGGACCATATGGGATGCTGGGAATCGAACCCGGGTCGGTCAACGCCCTACCCGCTGTACTAATTGCTCCAGCCCCTGGCCCAGTCTTTTATTTTATTTTATTTTAATGAATCACCCGGAGCTACAGTTACAGATTTACAAGCTTGCCTGATTACGTTTAGGTCATACAATGTTTGAGTACCCATCCTCCAGCAGTGCCCATTCTCCAGCACCAGTGTTTCCAGTATCCCTCCCGCCCCCTTCCCCCCCACCCCTCCTCCGCTGCCTCTGCGGCAGGCATATTCTCTCTTACTGTTTCTCTCCTTCTGCCTGGCCCAGTCTTAGTCATTTTTCTCTTCCTCTTGGATGATTTTTTTTTTTTTTGCTTTTTTGGGTCACACCTGGCGATGCACAGGGGTCACTCCTGGCTCTGCACTCAGGAATTACCCCTGGCTGTGCTCAGGGGACCATATGGGATGCTGGGATTTGAACCTGGGTCGGCCGCGTGCAAGGCAAACACCCTACCCGCTGTGCTATCTCTCCAGCCCCTCTCTTGGATGATTTTTTTGGGCTGGGGGATTTCCCTGTAGGCATCATAGGTACAAAGGGCTCTGACACGCAGAAATGAGGCAATTCACCATGGAACATTCTGTAGAAGGGCTCAAGTAATGTAACAGTAGTTACTTACCCCTGTGTGTCCCCGGGTAGTATTAGTAGTAGTAGTATCGGGAGACCTTACGTCCTCAGAGCCGCCTGTGATAGAACTGTTCTTATTAACCTGTTCTGTACAGGGGAAAGCCAAAACAGGGGCAAAGAACCTTGCCGGAGGTCACATGGCTACTGAATAAATTGCAGAGAGAGCATTCATCCCCAGGGCTGACTCTAGAACCTTCTCCCCAGGATTTAACTTGGCCAGAGTGCAGCTGCCTCCCACCTCCCTTGGCCTCCAGTTTTGTTCAGGGGAAGGGCAGCCCTCAACAAGACAAAGCACCCAGAGCCCAGGCCTGTAGATGGTCCTGGTGACCGGGCCTGGTGTCCCCTGCAGGAGGGGACTGCCTGTGGATGAGGAAGGACCCTCTGAGATGGGAGAGAAAGCCAGCGCCTTCACGGCCTGTGACTACTTCTGTGGGGCCCTCCTTAGGCGGCTTTCTGGCCGTTACGGCCACTCTCTCTTTTTACAGAGGGGATAACCAAGGGCACAGTTGGGGTGGCAGGATGTGGGGGCCCGGATTTGAACATGGTCGAATCCCAGAGCGGGGAGGGCTTAACCACCGCCCCGCTTTCTAGCACTCACCAGAGTCCATTTGCTGAGTGTCATGGGTCATTAGCTTCTTATTGCCTTGCAGTCAACCCACTTCAGGGCCAGAGAGACAGTGGGGAATTTACCTTGCAGGCATCCAGTCCGGGTTTGATTTCCCCCATCTTCCAAGTCCTGTCTGGAGTGATCCCTGAGCCCAGAGCCAGGAGGAAGCCCTGGGCAGTGCCGGATGTGACCCCAAATCCTAATTAAATAACTCAATAAACTAACCCACTTAAAAATTTAGCTTCAGGGGGGCTGGAGTGATAGCACAGCGGGTAGGGCGTTTGCCTTGCATGCGCCCGACCCGGGTTCGATTCCCAGCATCCCATATGGTCCCCTGAGCACCGCCAGGAGTGATTCCTGAGTGCAGAGCTAAGAGTAACCCCTGTGCATCGCCGGGTGTGACCCAAAAAGCAAAAAAAAAAAAAAATTAGCTTCAGGGGCCCAGAGTGATAGAGAGCACAGCAGGGAGGGTGTTTGCCTTGCACGCGGCCAACCTGGGTTCAATCCCCAGCATCCCATAAGGTCCCCCAAGCACCGCCAGGAGTAATTCCTGAGTGCAGAACCAGGAGGAACCCCTGAGCATTGCTGGGTGTGGCCCTCAAAAGAAAAATTTAGCTTCAAGGGCTGGAGCGATAGTACAGTGGGTAGGGTGTTTGCCTAGTATGCAGCCAGTCTGCGTTCAACCCCCTGCACCCTATGGGGTCCCCCAAGCCAAAGTGTAGCCAAAAACTTAACAAATAAGACCCTCAAAACCTCAAAACTAGAAACTTCAGGTTCAGGGGCTAGAGAGATAGTGCATCAGGTAAGGCACTTGCCTCACATGTGCTGACCCAGGTTTGATCCCTAGTCCCCAAACATTGCCAGGAGGATGATTGAACCAGGAGTGGCCTCAAACCACCCCCTGGCTTTCCTGTCCCCCCCCCCCCCAACAGGTATCTATGTATCAGCCCACACAAAAGTGTCTGTGTATTAGTGTCTATGGCTGGAATGATAGTATAAGCAGGTAGGCACTTGCCTTGCATGCTGCCAACCTGAGTTCGATTCCTGACACCCCGTAGATCCCCCACCCCCCCTTGAGCACCACCAGGAGTCATTCCTGAGTGCAGAGCCAGGAATAACTCCCGAGCATCACCATGTATGGCCCCCAAACAAAAAAGAAAATGAGCTGCATCCAGTAGTATAATGAATGTCCTTGGTAACATGGGTTGGACTCATCGCGTGTGAACATGCTCCCATTGTCTGTGTGTGTAGCTGCTTCTAATATACAGTGATGTGCGTCTGATGCACATTCCATGACTAATAACATGAAGCAAGAGAAACTTTCTGAAGAACCTCTTTTTTGGGGGAAGGGGGCACGCCTGGTGGCACTCAGGGCTTATCCTGGCTCTGCTATTGGGGCTCACTCCTGGCGGGACTTGGGGGACCTTATGAGGCTCTAGGCTTCAAACCTGGGTCAACTGCATGCGAGGCAAGCGCCGTATGCGCTGTACTATGTTTCTGGACCTTGTCCCTTGTCTTAAATTCTTCTTGGGACTGGAGCAATAGCACAGCGGGTAGGGCATTTGCCTTGCACGCGGCCGACCTGGGTTCGATTCCCAGCATCCCATCTGGGCCCCTGAGCACCGCCAGGAGTAATTCCTGAGCGCAGAGTCAGGAGTGACCCCTGAGCATCACTGGGTGTGACCCAAAAAGAAAAAAAAAACTTCTTGAATGCCCCAGGCTCTGTGTTGGGAAACATTCCCCGGACACCCCCTTGATGGTACCTGCTAGTCCTGATGCTATCACTCACACACTCAGTCCTTTTATCTGTCCTGCCTCATTGTCGAGCAGGAAGGTGGCTTTCAACAGTTATCTTCTGTCAGAATTGACCTGCAGAGAGAGATCTAAGAGGTGTTTGCCTTCGGGGCCGGCCGCTCTCTTGTCCACCCTCTCAGTGACCAGCCCCCATGAACAAGCTCCCATTAACCAGAATCGCAAGAGGTGGACCAGAGAAACAAGTACCTTGCTTGGCCCTAAAATAGGAGCGTGGAAATCCTCTGCCCATGGAAAACACGTCTCCTCACAGATGCTCCTGCAGGGCCGGCTGCCCTGGAGTGGGCAGAGACGACCCTCGGCAGTGTTGGCCTGGGACAGTGTGTTTTTTTTGCTTTTTGGGTCACACCTGGTGATGCACAGGGGTTACTTCTGGCTCTGCACTCAGGAATTACTCCTGGCGGTGCTCAGGATGTAATAGGATGCTGGGACTCGAACCCGGGTTGGCCGCGTACAAGGCAAACGCCCTACCCACTGTGCTATCCCTCCAGCCCCTGGACAGTGTTTTGAGTTTGATTCTGATCCTGCTTCTGAGAGTCTGGGTGATTGTGAGTTGCTTTGCTCCCGGGAACGTGGTCCCTAAAACGGGGATCATTACGGGAGGGTCTTGAAGGAATGAAATAAGATTCTACGCGAAAAAAACGTGGCCCGGCAGAGACAAGCAGGCAGCACCGGTGGGACTGTGGGTGAGAGAAAGGGTCATTTGATTGGAAAAGGCTGAGGAGCAGGGCCAGGGTTTCGTGTGGGGTCTGCAAACACTCATGCCGGGGTGCCCAGAGAGTTAATGCTAATTGAGGAAGGCAGGGCGGTTCGGACTAACTTAGTACTGGAAGAAGGCATGCGTGGGGAGCTAGGGAGGTGAGGGCGTGAGGATCTAGAGTGAAAGCCCAGGAGAAAGGACTGGTCTTGGCTCCATGCAGCATGGTCAGGGCTGTGGACTTCTCAGAGAAGCCAGAGGGCCGGAAAGCTCAGTGGGTGGCGTGCCTGAGGAAGGCGCAGATGCCATCCCTGACATTGTATGGTTCCCCGAGCACAGAGCTGGGAACAGCCCCTGAGCACCATTGGGCATCATTCTAACACATCAAAACAAAACAAACCACCCCCCCACACACACCCCAAGCCACAGAAGTTCCTTGCCTTTTGCATTTTTCTGTGGCAGATGAGACTCTGGTTCAAATCCCCTGCACCACATATCCTGAGGAGACCACCGGGGGTCACTCCTGAGCACAGAGCCAGCGATGGTCCCCTGGACCCCTGGGATGTGGCTCCCAAATAAATACCATCCCCCAGTTTTGGTTTTCTTTGTAATGCAGAACTGCTGCATTTTTTACATGGCGACTCCTTATTTGAAACTAGTAACCAGTTAAAAGCTGAATTCTCTTTTTGGGGGGTGGTCCATCCATTTCTTTCTTTCTTTTTTTTTTTTTTTGCTTTTTGGGTCACACCTGGTAATGCACAGGGGTTACTCCTGGCTCTGCACTCAGGAATTACCCCTGGCGGTGCTCAGGTGGTCCATCCATTTCTGGTCCCCTTTTTGCAGCCTGTGACCTAAATGCCCTGTGTCCTGCCTGCTTTTACCCACGGTGCTTATTGGACAGGGACTGCACAGGAGAATGAGTGGGAGCCGACGGGCCTGATGGAAGGGAGCGGTGACAGGGCCTGTCTTCTTTAACACGCCAACCCCAGTGCGTGTTCACGAAACCACATGCAAGTGTGAGCACCACTGGTGGACACATCAGTCTCAGTGTCTCAAATCAACACCTGTTTACTCCTCTATTTATTCTTTAACGTAAGTGCCACGGGAAGGGGGAACTTCCAGTCCTGCTCCTGGCTCTCCTCTTCCCAGTGGATCTCCTTGGAATTTGGGGCTTATGTGTTCTTTGCTCTTTTTTGTTTGTTTGTTTGTTTGTTTCTGGGGGCTCCACCCGTTGGTAAGCTCAGGACTTTACTCCTGGCTCTGTACACAGGGGTCACTCTTGGCTGGGTTAGGGGGGTCCTATGGAGGTGCTGGGGAATCGAACCCTGGTTGGCCATGTGCCAGAAAGCCCTCCCCACTGTCCTGTCTCTCTCTCTCTCTCTCTCTCTCTCTCTCTCTCTCTTTTTGCTTTTTGGGTCACATCCAGTGATGCTCAGGGATTAACTCCTGGCTCTGCATTCAGGAATTACTTCTGGCAGTGCTGGGGGGACCCTATGGGATGCCGGGGATCGAACCCGGGTCTACCGCATGCAAGGCAAACGCCCTCCCCGCTGCGCTATCACTCCAGCCCCTTACTGTCTCTCTGGGCCCACGGTTTCTGCTCCTTTTGCCGCGGGCCTGAGGCTCTGAGAGAAGCAGCCCCTTGTCCTCTCTGCACCTCCAGTTAAGGACGGTGGTGGGAATTCCCACTTGGGTCTGTCTGCCTTCCTGGGGGTGGGGGGCACCCCACGTTTTCGGTGGGGAAGGACACCTAAATAGCTGCCGGAGGCGGTGGAGCGTCCAGCCACCTCCTGGCTGTGGAGCCTCGAGGGTTAAGTGCAGCCGCCCCCTCCCCCACCACCGCTAGCCTCTTCCATGAACTTGTCACAGCGCCCAGTTGGCAGCTCACCTGCAGAGCCTGTTTCAGTTGAGTCGGAGTCAGGTTCTAGAGACTTCTCCAGGGGACCTCCTGACCAGTCCTGGGGGGCAGTGCCCGGCTCCTAATCCTGGACTCCGCTTCATCACCCGCGGCTGCTTTATGGGCTGGTTCTTTCCCAGCTGGTTAGAACATGGGCCCCGGCTTAATTGATGTTAGCTGTGATAACTTTGGTTTAGGTTTTTTTTTTTTTTTCCACTTTTGGGGTCACACCCAGCGATGCTCATGGGCTACTTCTGGCTCTGCAGTCAGGAATCACTCCTGTCGGTGCTCGGGGGACCCTATGGGATGCTGGGGATCAAACCCGGGTCAGCCATGTGCAAGGCAAATGCCCCATCTGCTGTACTATCGCTCCGGCCCCGTTCTGGTTTAGTGTTTGGGTCACACCCAACTTTGCTCAGGGCTCCCTCCTGGCTTTGTGCCCAGAGATCTCGCTAGGTGGGGCTCGCAGGCCCCTGTGGGGTGTGGGGGATAGGGTAAGGCCTTACTGCTGCAACTGTGATTCTTTTCAAGGTTCTTAGAGGGAAAGTCTTGAACTTTTCCAGAAATGTTTGTTTCTTTTCTTAAATGTCACCCAGGGATTTAGGGGGCTTCCTCACAGGGTCCACAACCCCCTCAACTTGGACATTAAGTAAATACTTGATACCCACAATCAACTTTTATGAGTTTTGTGTTTGGACCACACAGAGCAGTGCTGAGGGCTTACTCCTGGCTCGGAGCTCAGGGGTCGCTCCTGGTGGCCCCGGGAACTATCTGGGGTGCCAGGGATTGAACCTGGGTCAACCGGCCATGTGCAAGGCAAGCGCCCTACCTTCGGGGCTATTGCTCTGGTTCCAAAATCAAATTTTTTTTGTTTTGCTTTTTGGGTCACACCCGGCGATGTTCAGGGGTTACATCTGGCGGTGCTCGGGGACCATATGGGATGCTGGGAATCGAACCCGGGTTGGCCACGTGCAAGGCAAACGCCCTACCCGCTGTGCTATGGCTCCAGCCACAATTGCTTTTGAGCTCACTGAGCCTTCAGGTCGGTGTGGATCCCCCACCCCGGATCCTACCTCCGCCCCGGAAAGATGGCCGAGACTCGGAATCCCAGTGCTCCACAGCGGGCGCCCTGACCCCCGACTCTCCCGCGCCCAGCGCACCTCCCAGCCTGGCCTCATCTCTCCCTTCCGCCTCCGCAGCCGACAACACCACCAACACTACCCAGGAGACGCCGCCCCGGATGGCCAGCTGCGATGCCCAGGACGAGATGCTCAACCTGGGCTTCACCATTGGCTCCTTCGTGCTGAGCGCCACTACCCTGCCGCTGGGGATCCTCATGGACCGCTTTGGCCCCCGGCCCGTGCGGCTGGTTGGCAGGTGAGTTGGGCGGGCCCAGAGGGGCGCAGGGCTGCCGCAGGGACGAGGGGCGGGGAGGAGCGTCCAGCGGCCCACCCCTGCCCCTTCCCGTGCCCCCCACAGTGCCTGCTTTGCCGCGTCCTGCACCCTGATGGCCCTGGCCTCTCGGGACACCAGAGGTGAGCTGGCCGGCCGTGAGGGGCCCCTGGGGAAGAGGATGGGGTGGGATGACGGTGGACGTTTGCCACAGCTCCCGCCCCTGGCCTCCCTTCGCTCTGCTCGCTCCTCCAGCGCCCTCAGCCACCCCCTCTCCTCCCTCCAGTTCTGTCCCCGTTGATTTTCCTGGCACTGTCCCTGAACGGCTTTGGTGGCATCTGCCTAACATTCTCTTCACTCACGGTGAGTGTGACAGGCCCTGGGCTTGGCCGAAGGGCACCCAGGAATGGAATGGGGGGGGTGGAGGGGCGGGAGCCAGGGAGGATGAGAGGGGCCACCGCAGGCACCCGGCCCCGTGCAGTCAAGACTGGTGTGAGAGTGTGTGTGTGTGTGTGTGTCTGTGCGTCCGGAACCCCTGAGACTTTGAGCTCTGTGGGGGTGGGGTGTGTGTGTGTGCAAAGCACAAGCTGGATCTTCTTTTTCCTGGAACTTACACTGGGTGGGGGGTGCAGTGTAAAGGCACCTCCGAACACCAAGCAAATGCATACATTATGTCAGTACTGGAAAGACAATTTAAGCTGGGGGTCGTGTGACAGGGGATAGGGAGGGAGCCCCAGTGAGTGTGTGTGTGTGTGTGTGTGTGTGTGTGAGTCTGTGTCTCTGTGTGTGCGTGTGTGTATGTGTGTGTGTGTGTCTGTGTGTGTGAGTCTGTGTGTATGTGTGTGTGTGAGTGAGTCTGTGCCTCTGTGTGTGCGTGTGTGTATGTGTATGTGTGTGTGTGCCTGCGTAGGTACGGTGCTGTCCGTCCGTGGGCAAGGTCAGGCGGGGAATGTACTTGTGCGTAGAGGACCGGCTCCTAGGAAAGCGCCCAGACTTGACCGTGCTTGACCTGCAAACACAGCAGCGGCGGCGGGCGGCACTTCTTACAAAGCCGGGGTGCGTTTGGAGTGCGTAAGAGTGTGTTGTGAGGACAAGGGTTAAGGGCTTAGGAGAGTGTGTGTTGGTGGTGGTGGTGGTTGGGGGGAGGGGGGGTGGGGTTCCTGGCAGGCTCAGACTCGGGATGGGGCTGTTTATCTCAAACGAGGGCCGCCTGACCGCCAAACTGGGTGTTTTTGGCCGAATTTCCCTTCACCCGGCCCCCGCCTTTAATTCCAGCCCGGGACATTTCACAACTCTCTAAGGAAGCGATCCCTTCCTCCCCGCCCCATTCCGCAGCCCCTGCGTGCTGTGCGGCAGCTTGGCTCGGGATTCCCAGGCCCCTCTCGCCGGCGCCAGGCCGCGGGGGTCTCCCCCCCTCGGACCCGGGCCTGGCGCGGACCACCCCCCCCTCCAGCGCGAGCGGCCGCGAGGGTCCTGCCCGCAGCCCGCGGCTCCGCCCCCGGCCCCAGCCCCCGTAATCTCCAGCCAATAGCAGGGCGCACAGCTGCCACGCCCCCGAGCCGGCCCCGCCCCCCCGCCGCTGCAGCCCCGGCCAGGACCACACAGAGGAGCCAGGACGTCCAGTGCTGGGCCCCCGCTGAACCTGAACCAGAGCCCGCCCCGCGACCTCCCCTTGCCTTTTGGGGGTGGGGGATGCCAAGGGACCGACAGCTCTTCTGGCCTTGGCACCTCTCCCTGGCGTCCTTGGCCGAGTGCCTCGCCTCTGCAAGGTGCCAGGGAAATCTGTGCGCCCCTGGCAGGCAGGGGCGGTCAACCTGGCCCCAGCGACGTGCCCGGGGCCACCTGACTTGGTGGGGGGACTCAACCCTCGACCTTCCTTTCCTGAGCGCTTTGAAGTTCCCCGTCTGGCCGGGCGTGGAAAAGGTTCAAGCTCAATATGGTTCTTCCCAGCTGTGGGAACCGCGGGGGGCTGAGGTCACACCAGGGCTGCCAGGAGTCGTAAAGGGGCAACTTCCTGGTCGACAGCCTGGGGGTCAGGGATAGAACTGGAGGAAGTGCATGTGCTCGGGGAACTTGAGGACATTGCTTTCCTGGTCTGGGCGTGAGATTCTTCCCCCTGAGTTCTGCTAATGGCTGTGTGAAAACCCCTTTCCAAGAGGTCACTAGAAGCAGCATGTGATATAGGGTCCTTTGAATAGCTAATGTGGCAAACCCCGAGGTTACTTCTAGGAGCTGTTCATTTAATTTTGATTTTGGGCTGGAGACATAGTACAGTGGGTAAGGCCTTGCCTGTGGCCAACCCAGCTTGGATCCCTGTCATCCCATATGATCCCCTGAGCACAGAGCAACGAGTAAGCCTTGAGCTTGACTGGATGTGGCCCCCAAAACAAAAAAAATGTATTTTTTTATTTTTGCATCACACCTGGAGGTGCTTAGGGGATACTCCTGGCTTAGTGCTCACTCCCAGAACTTAGGGGATGCTGTGGTGCCAGGAATAAGACCCGGGCCTTTTGCATGCACAGATGTGCTCGAGTCTTTGAGCCGTCTCCCTGGCATCCTGGGAGCCTTTTCAATGCTAAAGTGCATCATGAGGGGCTGGAGTGATAGCACAGCAGATAGGGCGTTTTTGCCTTACACCGACTTGGGTTCGATTCTCAGCATCCCATATGGTCCCCCAAGCACCACCAGGAGTAATTCCTGAGTGCAGAGCCAGGAGTAACCCCTGTGAATCGCTGGGTGTGACCTAAAAGAGAGAGAGAAAAAAAAAGTGCGTCACGAGGAAGATGGAGTGACAGTACAGTGGGTAGGGGATTTGCTTTGTGTGAGGTGACCCGGGTTTGATCCCTGGCATCCCATAGGGTCCCCTGAGCATCGCCAGGAGTAATTCCTGAGTGCAGAGCCGGAAGTAACCCCTGAGCATCACTGGGTGTGACCAATATAGCCAATAAATAAAGTGCATCGTGATAAGGCTGGAGAGACAGTATAGCGGGTTAGTGCTTGACCTTGCATGCGGCTGACCCGGCTTTGCTCCCCAGCACCCCATAGGATTCCCCGCGTGCATCAGGGGTGACCGCCTGAGTGTGGAGCCAGGAGTAAGCCCTGAGCGCCGCTGGGTTTGGCTCCCAAACAAACAACAGTAACAACAGCAGATTGCAGCAGGGGGTCTGTAGAGGGGCTTCAAGTGCAGTTTCCAGCATCAACTTTGCCTCTGAATTTTCCCGTGGGCGGGCGGGGGGCGCTCATGGGACCCTGCCCTGGACTCCCCACCTGGCTCAGTGCCACCAAGGCTGGGCCAGGAAAGGGGAGCCCTGGGTGGCTGCTTGGGTCTCCCCGCTCACTGCTGCTGTTCTCCTGCCTCAGCTGCCCAACATGTTCGGGAACCTTCGCTCCACGTTCATGGCGCTCATGATCGGCTCCTACGCGTCCTCCGCCATCACGTTCCCAGGAGTCAAGGTATGGAGCTGCTGGGGTTTCCCTTTCTGACCTGACATAAGAATGGGCTGGAAAAGAAAAAAAGGGGGGCCGGAGCGATAGCACAGCGGGGAGGGTGTTCGCCTTGCACGTGGCCGACCCAGGTTCGATTCCCCGGCACCCCATATGGTGCCCCAAGCACTGCCAGGAGTAATTCCTGAGTGCAGAGCCAGGAGTAACCCCTGAGCATTGCTGGGTGTGACCCCCCCGCCAAAAAAAAAAGAATGGGCTGGAGGCGACCCGGGTTCCATTCCCAGCATCCCACATGGTCCCCTGAGTACCGCCAGGAGTAACCCCTGTGCATCGCCGGGTGTGACCCAAAAAGCAAAAAAAAAAAAAAAAAAAAGACACGTATATTTTTCATGACAATTTTATTCTATATATCATCAGAATAATATTTATATTTCTTTCTTCTCTTCTATGTTTTGTGTTCTTTCTTTGAACTAATTAAACTAGTTGTAGCTAATATTTTAATTTATTTCAGAGCTCTTGAAAAGTATGGATTTGCACATAGGGGAAACGTGCTAAATACAAGCAAAAGAATAAAACTGAATGCCTATATTACATTATATATAGAAAACCGAATAAAATTTAATTAAAGACTTAAATGTAAGACCTGAAACTCTAAACTCATAGAATAAAGCATAAAGAAAAAGCTTTTTAAAAAAAAAAAAAAAAGAAAGAAAGAAAGGGCTGGAGGGCCAGAGCAAGAGTACAGGAGTACAGCAAGTAGGGCGTTTGCCTTGCACGCAGGGACCTGGGTTCAATCCCCGGCATCCCGTGCGGTCCCCCTTAGCATTGCCAGGAATCATTCCTGAGCACTGAGTGCAGAATAATCCCTGAGCATCACTGGGTGTGGCCCAAACAGCAAAAAGAAGAAAAACAAAAATCAACACCCCAGATGATACCCGAGGACTGGGGCCAGAGTCACAACTGTGAGATTCTGCCTCAGCCAGTCAGTCATTTCAGAGACACTTGCAGGGCTGGGAACATAGGGCACACAGTAGAGAGGGCACAGCTCATGTGTGAGGTCCCTGGGTTCAATCCCCGGGGCTGCTGACTGAGGCAGAAGGAGTGAAAGGAGGAAGAAGAAGTCAGTAAGTAAATGAGCCGTTAGGGGAAAAACTGCAGATTACAGAAGAATTAAGCACATGCTCAGTTTCCCCAAAGAGTTTGAGGATGGGAATGACCCTCTAGGTGGTTTTTTTTTTTTTTCAGCTTTTTGAGTCACACTCGGTGATGCACAGGGGTTATTCCTGGCTCATGCACTCAGGAATTACTCCTGGCGGTGCTCGGGGGGACCATATGGGCTGCTGGGAATCGAACCCCGGTCAGCCATGTGCAAGGCAAACAAACACCCTGCCTGCTGTGCTATCGATCCAGCCCTGACCCTCACTTGTTGTGGAAACAGCAGGCATGGCGGGTGGGTACCCCAAAGATTGGGGCTTATGAAGTCAGGTCTTGAGGAGGCCAGAGTGATGGTACGGCGGGTAGGGAGCTTGCCTTGTACAGCTGACCCGAGTTCCATTCCTAGCACCTCCTAGGGGCCCCTGAGCCTGTCAGGAGTGAGCTCTGAGCACCGTGGCTGTGGCCTAAATCCCAAAAAAGAGCCCCAAAGCAAAGCAAACTTGGCAGATCAGATTGTCTTCCCTCTCATCCGCTGGGCTGGGAGCCCTGGAAGCTCCTGCCTCCCCCACCACTTGAAGAATAGGGTGGGGGGCTTCCTGGGGGCAGCGCTGGGGTTCTGAGCAGAGCAGGGCCCTGGGATCACACATGGGACCCAGACCTCTGCAGAGGGGCTGGAGTGATAGCACAGCGGGTAGGGCGTTTGCCTTACACGCGGCCGACCCGGGTTCGATCTCCGGCATCCCATATGGTCCCCCAAGCACCGCCAGGAGTAATTCCTGAGTGCAGAGCCAGGAGTAACCCTTGAGCATCGCTGGGTGTGACCCAAAAAAAAACCAAACCAGATCTCTGCAGAACTCCTGGTGCTGGGCACGGTAGGCCTGGAACACCCCGCCCCCCCACCCTCCCACCCCCGCCCCACCTCCAGTTACTGTACCTGGACGCACCTGTGAGATAAGACTCAGATTGTATTTGCCCGATAAGCCCTAGGGCAGGTGCCAGCAAGGGGCGGGATCACCGCGGGCAGCCCTGGCACACCGGAAGCCTTCATTTCCTCTTTTGTGCTTAAAGCGAAATGAGGTTGTTTGGTTTGGGCCTCCGTGGCGGTGCCCAGGGGTCCACGCCGTGCCTGGGACTGAGCCCAGGGCTCCCTCAGACAAAAGCCGGGCCTCCAAGTCCCTTGAACAGACATGACCCATTCCCGGGTGCTCACCATGTGTGTGGGGTGATAAGCGAACCCGTCTGCGTCTTCAAAGATAACAGTTGAGGTTTCCGGGACATTTGGAGCTTGTGGTCTGCAACTTTGGCTCCTCGTCGAAGTTCCTTCCCTGCCCCACCCCTCTCCCATCTCTTTTTCTTTTAGTTTTTGGGCCACACCCTGCTTGCCGTGTTCAGGGCGTTACTCCTGGCTCTGTGCTCAGGGCTCACTCCCGGTAGGGCTTGGGGGAAGGGGATCTAACTCTAAGATCAGCCACAAGCAAAGCAGGTGCCTGAAGCCCTGTGCTGTCTCCAGCACCCCCTTTCCCATCTCTTGAGGGGGCTGGGGAGAGGAAGGAGGGGGTTTTAGGCCTGACTCAACTTCCCGCTTGGCTCCCTTGGCTAGCCATGGCCGCCAGGAATGGCCAACGGTCGGCGACCTTTTCTCCGGCCTGGGAGGTCAGTCCCGGTCCAGGACCTGCTCCCGCAGACCTGTCCCCTCCCCGTTCCCCTGGCAGCTCATCTACGATGCAGGCGTGTCCTTCATGGTCATCATGTTCACCTGGTCTGGCCTGGCCTGCCTCATCTTCCTGAACTGTGCTGTCAACTGGCCCAGTGAAGCCTTTCCAGATCCCGAGGACGCCGACTACACGTGAGAGGGGGTGGGGGACCGGGCTGGGCAGGAAGGGGGGGTCCCTCCGCTGCAGAGTGGGAAGGCTTGGGGGCGGGGTGGGGGGGTGGCCACCACTCCGGCAGGATCCCTGTGGCAGTCAGAGCTGCAGATTTGCAAGAGGCCAAGCGTGCGTCCCATGGGTGCTGGTAGCCGCCTGGCAGAGCCGGAGATGAGGCACGGGAACACTGTCCACCTCATGCCCCCGTCTAGGTTTGGGGGGTACAGGAGGCAGGCAGGGCAAGGGAGCCCTGCAATAGCGCCATGAGCCCTGTGGCCCCGGAAGGGGGGGGGATGCCGAGGAACGGGAGACCCCCCAACCCTGACTCTTCTCATGCTCTGTCATCGCGGAAGTCAGGGGGCGGTGCCCACCACCCAGCATAGAGGATGCCAGCCCAGAACTGATGCCAGTGCAGGGTCTGCCCTCTGTCCAGTGCAGTGCCTCTCCCTCAGACCGTGGCCAACAGCCCCGCGCATGCGCATCTGCCGTTTATCCTGGACTAAGCGAGGGAGGGGCTGGAGAGAGAGCTGGGAGCTGGGGGCGGAGGGGTGGGGCCGGGGGTGGGGGGACTGGACTGAGTGCAGCCTTTGCATGCAGGAGCCTCGAACTCCACCATCCCAGGCACTGGAGGTTCCCCGGGCAAACAAACAAACAACCCCCCAAATCCAACAATAACAACAACAAAATACCCTGGAAAAATTGGGGCTGGAGTGATAGCACAGCGGATAGGGTGTTTGCCTTGCATGCCGCCGACCCGGGTTTGATTCCCAGCATCCCATAGGGTCCCCTGAGCACGGCCAGGGGTAATTCCTGAGTGCAGAGTCAGGAGTGACCCAAAAAGAAAAAAAAAAAAACCCTGGAAAAATAAAGGGGACCCAGGGACTGGACTCGGCAAGGTCATTGCCAGAGTGCAAAGGGGCGAATCCAAGGTTAGAAGCCGATTCCCCCGGGGCCCCCGCGCCTTCTCAGTGCTGCCTCCTGGCAACAGGCCAAGTGAAAACCGACTCGGCCACCCTTCCCTCACTGGGCAGCCGTGATAAGCCGGTCCCAGGGCCGGGCCCCTGACACGCGGCTTGGCGCCAGGCGTGGCGGGCAGGGTGTCGGGGTGCTCAGCACCCCAGGGACAGCCCCGGGAGAGCGTGGCGTGATTGGTTCCTGGTGCTGTGGTCTGGCAGGAAGAAGATCAAGCTCAGCGGGCTGGCCTTGGATCACAAGGTGACGGGCGACCGCTTCTACACCCACGTGACCATCGTGGGCCAGCGGCTCAGCCAGAAGGCCCCCAGCCTGGAGGAGGGCGCCGACGTCTTCCTCTCGTCCGAGGATGTGCGCGGCACCTCGGAAAAGCCTTCGGAGAGTGAGTGTCCACCCATCTGGACACTCACGGGAGGGGACGCTCGTGTGCCACCGTGCACAGTGCCCCCCCCCCGCCATCCTCACAACACCCCGTGTGATTTCGCTGGGGGGCCATGCGCCCCCCTCTGCAAAGCACAGTGGGGCATCTGGAGAACTTTGGCGGGTTCAGATATGTGTGTGTGTGTTTTTGTGTGTCGGGGGGTCCAGAGTTGTCCTGCATCACCCTAGCCAACCGGCGCCCCCTGCAGGCCGCCAGGAGTAACTGCGCCCATCTCCACCCTGGGCCACGGATTTCCTGGAAGGCTCTTGCCACCTTGGAGACAGAAGATTGGGATCTGAGTCCCCGATTCCCCAGCACAGGCCCTGTCTGTTGCCTTGGGAACATCACTTAACCCTGCTGTCGCGTTTGGCATCTTTAAGACCAGCCCTGGACACGGGGGCGGTCACATGGCACTTTTTTTTTTTAAATAGATGCTTATTTATTTATTTGGCTTTTTGGGTTACACCCGACGATGCTCAGGCGTTACTCCTGGCTCTGCACTCAGGAATTACTCCTGGGGCTGCTGAGGGACCATGCAGGGTGCTGAGGGACCTTGCAGGGTGCTGAGGATCGAACCCAGTTGGCCGCGTGCAAGGCAAATACTCTACCTGCTGTACTATCACCTTGGCCCCGATCCTGAGATTTTTCGGGCAGATGCAGAACCAGCCACGGGGAGCCCGGGTGGGCCAGCCCTGGAAGGCTGAGTTGGGCTCCTCCTCTATAAAGCACAGTAAAGACAGACCTGGAGAAGGGGCACCAGCTAGAGGGACGGTTGCCGCGGTGACTCAGCCTGAGACCCCCCCAAACGTGCTCTTCTGAGAGCTGGGCGGGAGGCACCTGGGAGGCCAGGGGGACGGAACCCCTTATTTTTTGCAGAGGTCTCATCTGTCCAAAGGCGCAGAGTGACCTGCTTGGGATACTGGGAGGGGAATCTCAGGATGGGAGGTCCTGGGTCTCAGGGCGCCCCCTGCTGTCTCCCCAGAGTCTGTGCCCTTACGCAGAAGCCTCAGCTCCCCCATCTTCCTGTGGAGCCTGGTCACCATGGGCATGACCCAGCTGCGGGTCATCTTCTACATGGCCTCCATGAACAAGATGCTGGAGTACCTGGTGATCAGGGGCCAGGAGCATGGTGAGGCGCGGCGGGGTCCCCCCGGGGGTGGGGGCGGGAGAGACCCCCCTTAAACTGTGCTCACCCTGCCTTCTTCCCCTCCCGACCCCCCCGACAGTGACCGAGGAGCTTCGCCAGCGGGCTGCAGAGACAGGTAAGGGACCAAGCTGCACTTCTGGCCCCGGTCACCCCTCCCCCGCCTCACTGCCCTCTCCGAGGGGCGCTGGGTCTTGGGGGGACGTCAGGGCGGGAGCGTGTGCCTGCTCCTCACCCCACTTCTCTCTCCGTGTCCCACCCAGTGGGGTTCTACTCGTCCGTCTTTGGGGCCATGCAGCTCTTGTGCCTTATCACCTGCCCCCTCATTGGCTACATCATGGACTGGAGGATCAAGGACTGTGTGGACACCCCCGCAGAGGGCGCTGCCTCCGGAGAAGCCAGGTGATGACCCGCCCAGGGATGGGACAGGGTGGAGCTAGGGCTTCCCACTCCCTTTCTCCTGAGTGTTCCGTTTTGGGCCACACCTGACATTGCTCAAGGGTTACTCCTGGCTCCGCACTCCTGGCGGGGCTCGGGGCACGCTATGGGATGCCGGGGATCAAACCCAGGTCCGCCACGTGCAAGGACAATCAATGCCCTCTCTGCTCAGGCCCCAGGTCCTAGGTTTCTAGCGGCAGGAAGAACAAGGGCTCTCTGGGGAGCACCAGTGCTAAGGGCTCTCCCTTCGTTCCTCGATCGCCTCCCAGGAGGGCTCCCCCCCACCTCCTAGTACCATCTCATCCGGGGGCCTTAGGATTTCAGCAGAGGAATCTGGGGGCGCCCAGACCACTGCAGCACCCGCTGGGGAGGCTGTTGGCTGCCGCTCCCGAGCGCCCCCTTGTGGCACTTGCTGGGAGGTCCTTTCCTCTGCATCTCGCCTTCCTGCAGTGCAAAATCAAGAGAGATCAATAAATAGGAGCTGCCAGGTGCCTCTGCCTGTTGAGCGTGCACCCAGCGGTGATCAGGGGTCACTCCTGGCAAGGCCCAGGGGACCTTACGCGGTGCCAGTGTGGGCGACATGCAGAAGACAAGCGTCGTAACCCCTGGACTATCCCTCCAGCTCCTGCAATGCCTTTTGTCATGTCAGCTCAGACCGTGGCCGCACTGTGGCCCCGGGTACCGGGGCCCGGCTGCACGCTGAGAGCCCTGGGCACTGTCTTCTTGTTGGCACTTGGGTCTGGCGCGGAGGTCTCCGGTGGCCAGTGCCGCCTCCCTTGTCCCCTGCCCTCTGCTCCTCATGGCCCGGGGCCCTCAGCAGGGACGTCTGGGCAGCGTGCCCTCAGCCTCGCCTCCTGCCATCCCTGCCCCGCCTGCCCCAGAGAGGGGGGCCTGGCTGCGCCTCCTTCTGTCCAGGCTGCTGGGCCGGGACACTTCCCTGGGGCCTGCCCTCACCCCACATTTCCTGTTAGCCTGCACTCACGTTCTCCCCGAGCTGTGCAGGATTGGGGAGAGCTGTCTGGGGAGGGGTCCTCTGGGCCGGGAAAGTTTTCAGGCCAGAAGGAGAGTACAGTGGACAAGATGCTGACCTTGAATCCAGCTGACCAGCTGGCACCCTAGAGGGTCCCCCAAGCACTGCCAAGAGTGATCCTTTAGGGCAGAGCCAGGCGTAAGCCCTGAGCACCTCAGGCTGAGACCCCAACACAAAGCAGGACACTTTCTCTCTTTTTTTTTTTTTTTGGTGGGGGGGGGTCACACCCAGCGGTGCTCAGGGGTTCCTCCTGGCTCTGCAATCAGGAATTGCTCCTGGCGGTGCTCGGGGAACCCTATGGGATGCCGGGGATCAAACCTGGGTTGGCCACGTGCAAGGCAAGAGCCCTCCCCGCTGTGCTGTTTTTTTTTTTTCTTTTTGGGTCACACCCGGCGATGCACAGGGGTTACTTTTGGCTCTGCACTCAGGAATCACTCCTGGCGGTGCTCAGGGGACCCTATGGGATGCTGGGAATCGAACCTGGGTCGGCCGTGTGCCACGTGCAAGGCAAACACCCTCCCCGCTGTGCTATCGCTCCAGTCCACCCGCTGTGCTGTTTGACAGTTTTCCACTCTGGAATCTGCACCTTCACGCGAGGCCCCGGGGTGCCGGCAGCGTGGGCGCTGCTGCACTGTGCGAGCTCTGGCTGGGCCGTGGTTTTCTGCTCTTTTCTGCTGCCCCTATGCTGAGGCCCCCGGGGAGGGCAGGACTCGGGGTCGAGGGGTGCTGGGGCAGAACCAAAGTGACAGCTGCTGATGGCGTTCCCCCCTTGAGGACAGGTCGGCCAGTAAGTCGGCCCGACCGCGGTACCGCAAGATCCAGAAGCTCACCAATGCCATCAACGCCTTCGTCCTGACCAACATTCTGCTGGTGGGGTTTGGCGTCACCTGCCTCATCCACAACCTGCACCTCCAGGTACCCCTCCCAGCCACCCCCTCGCTTACGGGGCGTCTCTGGGCCTGCCTGTTTGGGGTGGGGTCCTCGGGCAAGGTGTTCCCTTGTGGAGGGGCCAGGTGAGGGGGGGTCACCCCAGCATCCTCCTTCCCCGCCCCTCTTGCTGGCACCCCCTCCCCCCTCTCCCCTCACCTCTCTTTTCACTTTCAGCTCGTGACCTTTGTCCTGCACACCATGGTTCGTGGTTTCTACCATTCGGCTTGTGGGGGCCTCTACGCTGCCGTGTGAGTAGGACCCCCCCGCTCCCCGCCACCGGCACCCCCGCTGCCTTCTGAAACCCCGCCCCCCGCTCCCCGACCTATCCAGAGGACCCCAGAGTCCAAAGGACCCAACTCCCCTCCGAGATTCTTCTCCGGAGTGGGGGTTGTCCTGGAGGCGTGGGGGTCCACAGCCCCCTCCGAGCCCCCTCCAGGCCGGGGTGACCTCCACTGGGGCAGGCTCTCCCGGTGTGGGGAGGACCCCAGTTTCTCCTTCCCTTAGAGCCGTATTTCTGGGGGGCACTGGGATGAGGGGGAGAGTTATCTTTGGGGGTGCTTCCTGTCTGTTCATTTCCAGAAGGTGGATTTCCAGGGGCGGGGGGCGCTGTTTCTTTCTTTTTCTGGAAAGGGTCAAAAGCATCTGGGCACATCTGGGTGAGGCTGGTGGAGTGGCACTGGGGGATCTGTCTGTACCCCCCCCAGCCAGTCCGGTTGAAATTTCCGGGTTTCCCCGTGTAACTTTCAGCTTGCAGTTGTTGCCCGGCGCCCGGCTCCCTTTTCGCTTCTCCCCTGCTTGCCCCAGCCCCACACTGCCCATGTGGACGCGGGTAAGGTCAGCTCGGGGTCAGCGCACGGCCCTCCCGCCCGCTGGCTCAGCCCTGGCTTCCTCCTTGGTGCCACCTCACGGTCATGCCTCATGATTCTTCTGCACATGTGTCCCCCCTCCGCCCCTCTGCCAGCCCCACCCTCACTCCACCCCTTCCCCGGGGTCCACCCCCCACCCCCCTCCCTCCACACCTGCCCTCACCCTCCCTCTGTCTATTTTTAACGCAGGAGCTGGGGACACCTGTTAGGACATAACTCTGCGTGTCACTCCAGCACGGCACCCCGCCCCCCTACTCCCCCATCCCCCCTGCCCCCCCTCCCCTGACCAGAGAAGCTGGTGGCTCGCGCCTCTGGGCTCTGGGCCCCGGCCCTCTGCCATCCACCTCCTGGTCATGTGGCCCCACCCCTGTGGTCATGAACCCCAGCCAGGCCTGGCCCTGACCCCAAGCCTGTGCCGCCCGCCCTCCTGCTAGAACATTCCTCCCCTGCTGAGCTCCCCTCCAGACACCCTCCGGTCCCGGTCCCGCTGTCCTTGTTGGCCTACCGCATTCCCGGGCACTGTCCCCACCCAGGGTCTCCGCTTCCGGCCCGAGAGCGGGCTGGAAACACGTGCCCTGAACAGTGTCTGCACATTGGGGGTCACTGCAGGTCAGGAGAGCCCGGGGGCCGAGGAGTTGGCTCCTAGGACTGGAGGAGGTGCAGGGGGCCCCGGTTCCATCCACCCCACCCAGCCCCTGGGAGTGATCCCTGAGCATGAATTGGGAGTAGCCGCTGAGCACCGCTGGGTGTGTCCCCAAAACGAGAGAGAGAGAGAGACAGAGAGACAGAGAGACAGAGAGACAGAGAGACAGAGAGACAGAGAGAGATGTTCTCCCTGCATCTAGCACAGTGGGTAGGGCATTTGCCTTGCACGCGGCCGACCCGGGTTCGATTCCCAGCATCCCATATGGTCCCCCAGCACCACCAGGAGTAATTCCTGAGTGCAGAGCCAGGAGTGACCCCTGTGCATTGCTGGGTGTCCCTCGCCCCTGTCCCTCACACGGTAGGTGTCAGTAGCCAGCTCTGACCCTGACGTCCCAGCGTCATCCTGGAGGCCCTCGGTGAAAAGAGCTTGTGCCAGAAGGAACCGGAACTTTAGTTTGTTTGGGGGCCACAGCTGGTGGCGCTCTGGGCTGACTCCTAGCTCTGCACTCAGGGATCCCTCCTGGTGGGCTCAGGGGACCATGTGGGGTGCCAGGGATCGAACCTGGCTTGGCCGTGTGCAAGGCCAGTGCCCTGCCCACTGTGTCATCTCCACCCCCCTGAAAACGGCCAGATCGTGCTCGGAGTGCCCAGGGCCACTTCTGTCTTCTGTCTTCTGTCTTTTTGTTGTTGTTGTTGTTGCTGCTGCTTTTTGGGTCACACCCAGCGATGCTCAGGGGTGACTCCTGCCTCTGCACTCAGGAATTACTCCTGGCAGTGGGATGCCGGGGATTGAACCAGGGTCACTGGTGTACAGTGGCAACATCCTCCCCGCTGGACTATCACTCCAGCCCCCAGGGCCACTCCCGGTGGTGTCCGCCTCCCAGGCCAGCGGGTCGGGACTCACGCCTTGGCGATACGCTGCTGGGACCCACTGGAGATCCACCTGGTCATGCCCGGGACCGAACCCGGGGCCCTCTGCAGGCCAGGCCTGTGCCGCCAACCCCCTCCAGGCCCCGATGTGCCGTCTTAACCTCCTTCCTGTCCGGGTAACCCAGAGCAGCAGGGGGGTATGGGGGGCCACCTCCCCCTGAGTCATGTATGACCCCCCCGCCTCATTCCAGGTTCCCGTCCAACCACTTCGGGACGCTGACGGGCCTGCAGTCCCTCATCAGCGCCATGTTTGCTCTCCTCCAGCAGCCGCTCTTCATGGCCATGGTGGGCCCCCTGAAGGGCGAGCCCTTCCACGTGAGTACACAGGCACGGGAGTACACAGTCCCTCGGTCCTTGCCTCTCTGGTCTGGCACAGCCAGACCAGAGCATTTCTTTTTATTTTATTTTATTATTTATTTATTTATTTATTTATTTTGCTTTTTGGGTCACACCCGGTGTTGCACAGGGGTCATTCCTGGCTCATGCACTCAGGAATTACCCATAGCGGTGCTCAGGGGACCCTATGGGATGCTGGGAATCGAACCCGGGTCGGTTGCATGCAAGGCGAACGCCCTCCCCGCTGTGCTATTGCTCCAGTCCCAGCATTTCTTTTTATTTTTTATTTTGCTTTTTTTGGGTCACACCTGGCGATGCTCAGGGTTTACGCCAGGCTCTGGGCTCAGGAATCGCTCCTGGTGGTTGGACCAGGGGACCCTGTGGGTTGCTGGGGATCAGACCTGCTCGGCCACGTGCCAGCCAGGCCAGAGCCCCTTGCCCGCTCCGGCCCGGAGTGTGTAAGAACAAGCTCGCAGGGATTTCGTCCTGATTCAGTCGGCTCCGCTGTGCCGGTGACTCTCCCCAGCGCCCGCAGAAAAGGGGTTCCTCCTCCCCCCTCTCTCAGACCTGCAGTCACGGGTATGCCGGAAAGGCCTTTCTCCCCGGGGCCTGGGGCTCGGTCCCTTTCTTTTAGTTCTCGTGTTTGGGCCACCCCTGGGGGTGGCAGCACCCCCGATTCCTGGCTCTGAGCACTGGAATCACTCCTGGCTGCCTGGGGGGGGCATGTGGGAGGCTGAGGGCTATCCCTGTGGGGCACCCACTCCCCTAAATCTCTACTGTCCCCACCTCACCCCTACAACCACTGTGACCCGAAGGCTGTTTGCCGAACCCTGGGTTACTAGGCATTCCACTCCCAAGTCACCTCTGGGAGTTTACTCTTTGCACAGTGCTCCCCAGGGGACACTCAGGTGAGATGACTGGCCCCATCCTGGGCTGAGCCAGTGTCAGCCACGTGGGGGTCTCTGGCCCTCAAATCCACAGCCTGCCTTGCCCAGGCTGCACGCCCAGCAGCATGAATGCACCTTGGAGCCCCCCACGGAGACCGGCTCTCAGCCCCTTCAAAAGTGCAAGCGCACAGCCCCTGGGGCCCGTGCCCTCCGGAGGTCCCATTCCGGGTAGACGACCTGAGTCAGGCGTTCAGACCAGCCTCGGGGGGCTGGGGGGCTGGGAGAGCGGGGAGGGCACTTGCCTGGCATACAGCTGACCCTGGTTCGATCCCTGGCACACCCCATATGGTGGTCCTTAACCCTCATACACACACACACACACACACACACACACACACACAAACCTGACCCTGGTTCAGTCCCTGGCACACCCCATATGGTGGTCTCCCAATATACACACACACACAACACACACACACCCGACCCTGGTTCAGTCCCTGGCACATCCCATATGGTGGTCTCTCAACACACACACACACACACACACACACACACACACACACACACACACACACACACACCCCAGACTGACTGTGCATGTAGTGATGGAGACACACACAGCCGACCCTGGTTCAGTCCCTGGCACACCCCATATGGTGGTCTCCCAACACACACACACACACACACACACACGCACACACACACACGCACACACACACACACGCACACACACACAGTGACTGTGCATGTAGTGGTGGTGGAGACACGGGCTGCTTCCTGTAGGACCTTTTCCCTCTGGGAAGCTCAGGAGGGTCCCCGGAGGGTCCCTGACGCTTTCTCTCTCTTATCCTCCAGATGAACTTGGGCCTCCTGCTCTTCTCTTTCGTGGGATTCCTGCTCCCTGCCTACCTCTTCTATTACCGTGCCAAGCTGCGGCGGGAGTACGCGAACACCGACTGGGAGGGCCCGATGAAGGCCTAGTGCTCGGAGCACCCCCCTCCCGGGGACGCGGGGGACAAGCAGCCGAGCAACCACTGGGCGTTTCTACCTGAACCAGACACACAGCCAGCGCCCGCGGATTTATAAATACCAAGAGAAGTTCTATTTTTGTAGGGACTTGCTAAAAGGGAAAAAACAACGGGAAAAAAAAAAACCTAAAAAAAAAAAAGTCCCCCCAACACAACGCTCCATTGACTGAAGACAGCCCTGGGCTTGGGGGTGGGCCCTTGGGGGGGTCTTCTTCCTGGGGCTTCCCCGCCCCCCTTTTTTTTCCCCCTGGGGGTACTGGGATCCACCAAGAATGGTCCCAGCAGGGGGGCACAGGCATGTGTGTGGGTGTGAGTGTCTTTGTGGGCATGTGTGTGTGTCTGCGACAACCTTCCCCCCCTCGAGGAAAGGGGCCTGGGTGCTGGCTGTGTCCTGGCTGGAATGTGCGGGGCGGGTGGGTAACCCCCTGCCGGGGGGCTGGAGGGCGGGTTCCCTCCCTGGTGCTGCTGTGGGCCCTTGCAGATCTTAGAGGCAATAAAAAGGGAAGTGAGAGACTGGCTAGCGTGTGCTGTGTCTTCCCACACCCCAGCCGCCTTCCTCACCCGGGCCGAGCTGGGCATGAAGTAGGACACCTCAAGTGTCAGGCTGGCTGGTCCTGGCTGTGTGACTCACCTCCCACAGCTGCCCTCGGCTCCTCCCCCACTTCCCAGGGTTTAGGGGTGTCCCCCCCCACCACCACCCCCCAGGGAGGCTGGCTGGCTTCATCAGGCCAACAGGGGCTGGAGGCTTTAGAAAGAAAGCTCTGGAAGCATCCATCCTTGGGGGCCTGGTGAAAGTAACACATTCTCTCCCCCCCCCCCCAGCCTCCTGTTTTTATCTTAAAGCTTCATGCAAATGAGGAGCTGCGTTGTCTACTAGATTTACATTCACTTTTAACATTTCTTGAATTGAAGCTCGAACATTCCCTCCCGGAAGTGGAGACACCATTTTTGAAGACAAGGACAGTCAGGAAGATCTACCTAGTTTATAAAGCCCTGCCCAGCCCAGGTCTGAGTCGGAGGCCAAAGCCTCAGGCCCCCAGAATAAGCCACGCCAGGGATGGACCCCGGGGATGGACCCTGGGGATCTCACTGTGGCTTTGCAGGAGAGGAAAGCGCAGAAAGGTGGAAGGTCAAGGGCACCGGCTCTGCTGGAGCCCTGGAGTGGGTAGGCCAGTGCAAGAGTGCGCAGAAAAGGTTTATCCAAAAACTTCATTAACCCTTGGAGAACCCCCCCACCCCCAAGGTGAGCACTGGGAGACCAGATTCCCTTTGGAACTTATGGACACAGGTTGACCGGTCCACTTAAGCAGAAAAGAAAGAGGGGCTGGAGCCATAGCACAGCGGGTAGAGCGTTTGTCTTGCACGCGGCCTACCCGGTTCGATTCCCAGCATCCCATAGGGTCCCCTGAGCACCATCAGAAGTGATTCCTGAGTGCAAAGGCAGTATTAACCCCAGTGCATCGTCAAAAAGCAAAAAAGAAAAATGAAGGATCTGTCGGACGACTGGTGGGTCAGGGCGGATGACAGACTGGGAGGGCGTGCGCGCCCCCCACCCCAACCCCCTCATCTTCCCCCCAATACCAACACGGAGGGAGCCAGACAGCACCCAGCAACGGCCTGATGGGTGCCCAGAGACCCCTCGGGTCTGTCGGTTGCCCCTCGGGTCTTGACTTTCTGAAGTTTGGTGAAGGTGGCGGCTAGAGAGGCGGCGGGGTAGGGCGGGGAGTGGGGGGGCTCGGCGGGGCTGGGTTGGGGTGCGGGCTGCGGGGTCGGCCCCGGAGCGCGAGCGCGCGCGCCCGCTGTGCCCGGCGTGCCCGGCAGGGGGCGCTGCGTGGCCGCTGCGGGGACCCAGCGGGCGGGCGAGGGGGGCAGGGGACCCCCCCCTCGCCCCGCGCGCAAGTATCTGCTCTGCCAGGGGCGCCACCTCCAGCCCCCTCGCCGGGCTTGGCTCTCCTCCCCTCGACCCCCATCTCTCCGAGCCTGACCTCCAGCGCCCCACGACGGCTGGCGGAGAGGGTGGGCGCGCGGGCCCCCGGCCGGCACAGGACTCGGAGCGGAGCGCGGGGCGAGGCCCCCCGGGGCTGGCGGGCGTGTCTCGGGGAGGGGGGCGCCCCCCACTCCACCTCCCGGGTTGGGGAGCTCGGGGAGGGGGGCTGGGCCGGGGCGGAAGCGCGCCGAGCCGTGTTTGTCGCGGCGCTGCCGAGCAGAACAGATGGCTGGGGAGGGGAGAGGGTACGTGGAGGGGAGGAGGAGGGGTGCGGGGGCTGGAGGATGAGGAACGAGGAATTTCGACGCCCCGAGTCTCCCAGGAGAAGCCCCCCTCCCCAGCTCTGCCCAAGCCCGGGGGCTCTGCCTTTGTCCCGGCGCGCCCTGGCCTCGGGCCTCTGGCCCACCCTGCGGCGCGCCCCCCGCCCCCGCTGACTTCCCTGAGACCACCCTCCCCTCCCCGATACCCCCATCCCAGGCGCTGGCCCCGCCGCCCGGGGGTCGAGGCCTCGGGGAGCAGCCCGGGGCGCAAGGGTTAACGGGGCCCTGCACGGGCAGGGCCGAGGGGGCGGTGGGAAGCGGGTTCCCGAGCTGGGAGCGAGTTCAGGGATCGTAAATAGCAGAGGGAAAACGTGTTAATTGGAACTTTATGCAGATGAGCGGGGACGCGGGCTGGGGGTGGCGGGAGGGAGAAGGTCAGACGGCGCTGGACCCGGGCCAGCCGGAGCTGGGGGCTCGCACGCGCACCCCCAAACCTGCGCGCCGCACCCCTGCGGGGCTGGCTCGGCCCTGCGCCACGCGCGCACCGGGGGTGGGGTTCGTCCAGGCTCTTCCCCATCTCGGACCCTTCTGGAAGCTCAGAGTGTGACCTCCGAGGACAGCTTCCCATGGGTCCCCATTGCCCAGTGTCCTCCCCGCCCCCAACACCCCCCCTCCTCCCGCACCTCGGTTCTGCACGGGTGTCCTCGCACTCAGCTCCGCCTCCCCCTCCCCTCACCCGCTCTCCACGCCGGGCCACTGTCTCCAACTTTCACCAAAGTGTGCGTGGGGGCGCGGGGTGGGGTGTGGAGCTGACATTTCTCGGCTCTCTCCTCTCTGCCCCCCACTGACCACCCCCACGTGTGCGAAGTTTCTCAGCCTTTAGCATGCTGCAGAAACTACTCACCCCCACTCGTTAAAATGCGCATTCCGGGGCCCCCTGAAGACGTCTGAGTCAGCAGGGGGCCCAGGGCGCCGGAATCTGCATTTCAGCAGCTTCTCACCTCACGCAGATGTAAGAGACCTTCATTTTTAGAAACGGTGCTGAGGACGGGTGGGCTGGGGAACCGGTTTCCTCCCAGCTCCGGCGCTCCACGCCACCCCCCTCCTCTGCGTGCCCAACTCTGGTTCCTGGGAAAGGCCCCTGCTTGGAGAAAGAAGGAGCCAGGGAGGAAGGAGGGTGTATCTGCTCTCCCTCCCCCCCTGTTTCCCCCTCCCTCCCTTCCTCCCTCCCTCCCTCCTTCCCTCCCTCCTTCCCTTTCTGACCTCGGGTTCTTAGGAGCCCACAGGACTTAGTGGAGAATGGCAGCCGCCAAAGTTCCCACCACCCAAAGAAAGGGCCCGCCGCCCCCTCCCCTCCAAGGCCTGGAAGGAAGTGGCCTGGAGAGGTGACGGCAAGCATGTAGGTCACCTTTTCATGGGCTGTTGCACTCACTTCCCCACGATGACTCGATTTAGACAGGTGCTATTATTGCCTCTGGGTTACCTTAAAAAAAAAAAAAGACTGTGAGAGGATGTTCAGAGAGGTTAAGTAACTTGCCCCAGGTCACACCGCCAAGTACATGTGAGAACCACGAAATCGTATACTTTTCTATCCCAGAATCATCTTCCCAGGTCTGCCCACCCTGCCGTCTGTCTGTCCCCCCCTCCCTCCCGCCTCCCCCCCCCCCCCCCGCCCGGAGGCCATGGGAGCGTGGGGAAGGGCATCGTGTCCAGGATGAAAGGAGCTGCTCGGGTTTCGGAACATCTGACAGGTCTGGTTGGAGGCATTAAATATTCATGTAGAAACCTGACCCGACCTGGACCTGGGGCCCGGCCACCTGGACTGTCCCCTCCCTGGCTTCGTGGCCTCTCCAAGCCGGGTGGGCAAATTGCCTTCCCCAGGGAGGGTGGACTAGGTCTCTAAGAGCCAGTGCTCAGCTGCCGCGGAGCAGAGCCGCGCGCTCTCTCTCCATCCTCGCGGCGACTGTAAGAACCTTAGAGGCTTAAGGGCTCGGCATCTGGCGTCCTTCTGCGCTGGCGGCGCCGAGGGATGCTCCCGCTCGGGGCCGGCCGAGGGATGCAGCCTGGCTGCGATCCCCAAGGTGGCCAGTGGGGGGCAGCCATCCGCTTGGAGATGCCCCGAGCAGAGCCCGGCCACCGTTTTTTGAAGGACGTGAACCCCCCTCCACCCCGCCCGGCTGAGGTTAAAGAGATGCAGTTTTGACCTTGAGGGCAGAGCCCTGGAAACTCTCATCCGAGTAGAGGAGGGAGGGGAGAGGATTCCTAGTCTGGGGGCACTGAGGGAGAGTGTAAGGCGAGTTTGTGGCTTTCACCAGCTTGGAAACGGCACGCTGCAGTCATCCGAGCTGGAGTGAAGGGTCGGGGCAAGGCTTTGCGGAGGATGGGGGGGAGGGGGCAAAGAGCAGTAGAAAGGCAATAGGTCCCAGACCCCAGAGGACCCTTGGCGAGTCATTAAGGTGTTTTTTTTCTTTCACCTGTAGGCACTGGGGAGCGATGGTTCCTGATGAGGTAATGCAGATTTCCTGGCTACCCCAGGCAGGCTGGGTGGGAGGAAGCAAACGCTTGAATGTAGGGAAACCAGAGGGGACGTTATTGCTATTTTCTCCTTTATTCGAGGCATGAGGTAATGAGACAGAGCAGGGAGATGGCAGGGGGAATGGAGAGGAAGGGAGGGGACAGGGGAACCAGAAGATTAGGGAAAGGGGGATTAACTACTGGGAGTTTGGAAGAGAATCTGCAATGTGTGCGGGGGTGGGAGGGATTGGGGGGTGCACTCCCAGTATTCAAGGGGCAGATGGGCTTTGAACCTTGGCGGGGGGGTTCAGGAGTCTTGGACAAATGCTTTATGCTTTTTTTTTTTTCCTTCCAGTGCCTCAGTTTCCCCATCAGATGATCAGTGGCCGGGTGGGTCTGGATAGCCCTGCTTTCCTGTCAGTCTCCCTCTATTTTCAGGGCATCTGACTCAAAGCTGTGAGTGGGGTTTGCTTGTAGAGGCTGGAGAGGGGGTGAGGGGGGCGTCTGAGATCTCTGGGGATGGTCTTCGTGCAGGGTCCCCCCCTCAGAGCGGCTGTGTGTGCCTGTCAGAATCTGGGGTACAGCTGCCTGCTCGTGGGGCCCGTGGGAGTCGGCGTGCCTGCACGTGCCCCTCTCCAGCTCACTGTGCGAGCGTGCACGCGTGGGTGTGCACGTGACGGGCGGGCGTCCGTGGGCCTGTCTGGGCCCGGGGCGGGGGCGGGTGGCATCGCTCTGGGCTTCTTCCTGAGGCTCACACACTCCTCTTGCTTTCGCTGTTCGGAAATAGCATCTGGACCCAAGGCCCATGAATATTTCACAATGATAATTCAGTGACCTGGACAGCCGGCTGCTGGTTTCCCAGCATCCTCCCTCCCCTGCCCTGGCCGCGGCAGCCCCTCCTCCAGCATAGCTCAGCCAGGCCTGGCTAGCCCCCTCCTGCCTGCCGCTCTGTCCTCTCCTCAGAGTCCGCCGGTGAGCCCCCAGAGTCACCTCTCCTGCCCCCACGTCCCAGGTGACCCACACCCGAAGTCTCCTTGCCTCAGGCCAAGGTGTTCACTCCTCCCCATTTCTGCCTCTTTGCTGGCCACCAGAACCACCACATCTCAGCACCCCTCCTCTGTGAGCCCCCAGCTTCCGGGACCCCCCCCCTTTCCCCGGCCACTTCCCAGGTTAGCTTCTTCTTCCTTTTTCTTTTTTTCTTTTGGCTACATCCAGTGGTGCTCAGGGCTTACTCCTGGCTCTGCACTCTACCCTCAGGAATCACTCCTGGCGGTGCTTGCGGGACCCTATGGGATGGGAATCGAACCTGGGTCGGCTGTATGCAAGGCAAACACCTTACCTGGCTGTGCTATCGCTCCAGACCACTGTTAGATTCCTTTTTTTGGGGGGGGGCACACCCAGTGATGCTCAAGGGTTCCTCTTGGCTCTGTATCCAGGAAATTACTCCCGGCAGTGCTCTAGGGACCATATGAGATGCTGGGGATCGAACCTTGGTCAGTTGGGTGCAAAGTAAGTGCCCTACCCACTATACTATCGCTCTGACCCTCCAGGTTAGATTCTTTTTTTTTTTTTTGCTTTTTGGGTCACACCCAGCGATGCTCAGGGGTTACTCCTGGTGGTGCTTGGGGGACCATATGGGATGCCGGGGATCGAACCCGGGTCGGCCGCGTGCAAGGCAAACGCCCTACCCGCTGTGCTATCGCTCCGGCCCCCTCCAGGTTAGATTCTTAAGTTTGAATTTAAACCTTTGATGTTCTCCTCAGTTTCTTTATGAATTCACCTATAGTCTTCATTCCAAATCTTTCTAAAAAAAAACACACACACGCACAAATGTTTTGGGCCACACCTGGCAGTGCTCAGGGCTTACTCCTGACTCTGCACTCAGGAATCAGTCCTGGCATGCTCGGGGGACCATCTGGGATGCTGGGGATGGAACATGGATGGGCCGTGCACAAGGCAAGCGCCTCCCTGCTGTGCTGATGCTCTGGCTGCATCCCAAATCCCTCTTAGGCTGGGATCTTCCCTTTCTGGCCTTCCTCCTTACACCAGAAATACGGGGTTTCTGGGTGTAGCCACCCCAACTTAGAATATTTGTTCCTTACGCCCAGCCAAGAAAAGGGTGGTGGGGGGAAGAGGTGTGTCTCTGAAATGGGGGTGGGATATGACCTCAGCTACAGTTGCTGGGCACTTTTCCTTTGCTTAAAGAAGGTAAAATTTTTTTCTTTTTTTTGGGGGGGAGGTCACACCCAGAGATGCTCAGGGGTTACTCCTGGCTCATGCACTCAGAAATTACTCCTGGCGGTGCTTGGGGGACCATATGGGATGCCAGGGATCGAACCTGGGTCGGCCGTGTGCAAGGCAAACGCCCTACCCGCCGTGCTATCGCTCCGGCCCCCAAAGAAGGTAGATTTGCAGAGGCCCACTGAGTGATTATTTTTCCTCGAAAGGGGGCAGTGATCTCGGTTAAGTTTGGGAGCCCCTGTTAAGGGTTGCCAGGAACAGGCGTGCAGACTGTGCACGGAGCAAAAGCACACGCTGAAATCCTGCCTCAGGCACGGCTTGCTTAAGGGGTTGGCTCTGGGAGGGGGCCTGGGTCCCCTAGTACCTTTATTTTGTTCAGATCTGCCCCCAAACTGGGTCTCTGACCCTCTGATGTGTGTCCCGACCTTGCAGAGGCCCTGGGAACTTGCTCTTCTTTCCTGAAGGAAAGGAGGGACCATGGGCCGGGCTGGAGGCCTTCCCCTGGCCCAGTGGCACCCCCTCTCCAAAGCCAAGAGCATGCAGGGGCCAGAGGGAGCTGCTTCGTTGAGGGGGTGGAGGCTCTCCTGGAGATGATGGTGGGTGCCAACATGATGGGATTCAGGACCCTCGGTACCAGGCCTCCTCTGAGCTCTTCTGAGGCCCCTGCCCGCAGCTTCTTCTGGGCACAGGAGCAGAGCAGGACAGACACCCGTGCTCTTGGCTGTGATTATTTCCCCCGTCCTGGCTGGTTCCCCCCCTTTTTTTTAGGGTCACACCCGACGATGCACAGGAGTTACTCCTAGCTCTGCACTCAGGAATTACTCGTGGTGGTGCTCGGGGGACCATATGGGATGCTGGGAATCGAATCCGGGTTGGCTGCATGCAAGGCAAACCCACTGTGCTATTGCTTCAGCCTCACACTCTCCCTCTTTCTGTGGGCTTTTTCTTTTCTTTCTTTCTTTCTTTCTTTCTTTCTTTCTTTCTTTCTTTCTTTCTTTCTTTCTTTCTTTCTTTCTTTCTTTCTTTTCTTTCTTTCTTCCTTCCTTCCTCTTCTTTCTTTCTCTTTTTGTCACACCTGCGATGCTCAGGGGTTACTCCTGGCTCTGCACTCAGAACTTACTCCTGGCGGTGCTCAGGGGACCCTGGGACCCTCCCCACCTCCAGAGCTCCCAAGGGCTGTGGTCCCAAACTTTAGCTTCTTGTCCTGCTAGAGCACTGGGTGCTCCCCTTTTCTCCTAACCCTCCCGGCCTGGACTCCTTTTGTTCTGGGGTCACATGGGGTAATGCTCAGGGGTTACTCCTGGCTCTGTGTTCAGAGATCTCTCCTGCTGGCACTTGGGGGACCTATGGGGTGTCCGGGATAGAACCCAGGTCAGCCGCATGCAAGGCGAGCACCCTCCTTGCTGTGCTATCGTGAGAGCGCCATGGCTTCGACATCCTTCCGGTTCTATCCCCCACCCCGCCTTCGAGGTCCTAAGCCAACACATCTTACAGAAGAAGATAAAATAATAGAATTTTTTAATAAATTTTTTTTTCCCAAACAACTCCTGTTGATCTTCACTACACAGGGGCCACGGTGGAGAGGAAAGCTCTCTCCAGGCACCCTAAAAAGTGTCCAGAGTAGACTTCGGAGAAAAGTATTCCTCCAGTGTCGGGAGGCTGAGGGGGTGCTAAGCAGGGACCTAGGGTTCGCCTGGCCCCGTGGAGGATTTCTCTCCAAACGGCTCGGGGGGGGGAGCGTGGGACCGTCCCCGGAGCTCCCAAAGGCTCTGCTGGTGGAAGTTGCTTTGCAGATGAAAAGCCCCTCTGAGTCCACTGCGGGGGTGGGGGGGCTTCGGGGGCAGGGGGGCAGGGGGGCACCCCGGCCTTGGGGTGGGAAAGGACTAACGGCCACAGTGGTGGCAAACCGGACTGAGGCAGAAACCAGTAGTAGCCCAGGAGGCGGGGAGAAGGGGCCTGGCCCTCCCGGAGGGGGCGTTCTGGACTGGCGCTGGGTCCGAGCCGCAGAGGGAGGATTGGGGCCGCAGGAAGGTGGGCGGCAAGAGGTTTTTTTTTTTGGGGGGGGGGTAGGGCACACCGGCCTCTTCAGTCTCAGCACCGCAGTCAGAGGTGGTGGGGCGCCAGGAGCAGGAGGCAAAGCAGAGGGCTGGGGAGCCCGGCCGCCAGCGCGGGCCCGCGGGAGTCGGCGGGCGCCCGGCAGGCGGCGCCGGGGCACGTCTGCTCGCCCCGCCGGTCCTCGCCCCCGTAGCCCCCCCAGTAGTCGTCCTCGGTGGGCGCGTCCCCGCCCTGGCGCCCCCGCGGGTCCTCGGCGGGCAGGTCTCGGTAGAGCGTGGACGGGTCGGCGGGGGGCGCGCCCGCCTCGGCCACCCCGTACAGGTGGTTGGACGAGCTGTTGCCGCGCGGGCGGCTGCCCGGCCTGGTGGGCACGGCGGGCGGGCAGGCCTGGAAGTCGGCGTCGCTGAGCGCGCGCAGGTCGCGGCCCTGGCGCTCGGGCGGGCTGGCGCACGTCACGTCGGAGCTGGACACGCGCGCGCGCTGGAACCAGGCCCAGAGCGGCCGCGCGCGGCAGTCGCACGCCCAGGGGTTGGCGTTGAGCCGCAGGAACTCGAGCGCCGGCAGGTCGGCCAGCGCCTCCCCGGGCAGCGAGGCCAGGCTGTTGTTGAACAGGTAGAGGATGGTGAGGCGGCCCAGGCCCCGGAAGGCCGCGCGGTGCACGCCCTGCAGCCGGTTCCCGTGCAGCAGCAGGCGGTCCAGGTTGCCCAGGCCGCGGAACACGTGCTCCGTGAGCAGCCGCAGGCGGTTCCCGTGCAGGAAGAGGTGGCTCAGGTTGGCCAGGTCCGCGAACAGGTCATCCTGCGGCGGCGGGAGAGAAGACAGGGGGGGGGGGGGGGGGTCTCAGACGGGTGGGGGCTTCTCCCCGGGAGTCCCCCTAGGGCTGGGGGGAGGGGGGACCTTGGCCAGGGCATCCCCGAAACGTTACAGTGCCGCAGGAGGGCCCCCCCTTTTCCCCCGCCTCCCCACGGTTCTCCCCCACCACAGGTCTGCCTCCAGTTTCCCATTCAGCAGTTCTGGGGCGCCTCCCCCGCCACCCCGCATCAGGACCGCTTTGCAAGTTCCGCGCGTGATGCTCTTGGTGACGTTGGCACCTTGGGGCGCGCTCAGCACGCAGCCGGGCGCCAGCTTCCCTGCCCTCGCATGCGGGGTCTCTCTCTCTCTCTCTCTCCTCCAACCACAGGGTCCGTGACTCAGTTTCTTCCTCTGTCGCCTGCAGCACCCGGCACAGGGAGTGTGATTGGCACCCGCTCTGTGCGTGTAGAGGGGAAGCGGTGACCCTCTAAGCCTGTGGCCTCATCTGTCAAATGGGAAGAAGGAGACCTCCGGGAGGCATGGGGATGGGGTATTCAGCGGGAAGACTGATGAAGACGCCCCCCAGCAAGAGCATGTGAGCGAAGAAGGGCTGGGCAGAGCGCCTGCACCCACATATTTGGTCCAGCGACTCCCGCACCCAGCTGGCCCTGGTTCCGGCGGCAGGATTTCGGAGAAGTTCTTTAGCCTCAGTTTCCTCAGTATGAATAATGCAGAGGACTGGGCAGGAGGTTTCAGAAGATGAGACTAGACAAGGTCTCAAGGAGGTGTGTATTGGGCGGGGGTCGAGTGAGCACACAGACCCCCAGCCCAGCTGGGGTTTCCCTGAAGGTAAGGCCAGCCCCCTTCCTCCAGTGAGATGCTTCCCCGGGTCCAGCATCTGCTGCTAGTTTGGGATTATAAGAGCACTGTGTCAGGGGTTGGAGCGATAGCACAGCGGGTTAGGGCATTTGCCTTGCACGCAGCCGACCTGGATTCGATTCCCAGCATCCCATAGGGTCCCCTGAGCACCGCCAGGGGTGATTCCTGAGTACAGAGCCAGGAGGAACCCCTGTGCATCGCTGGGTGTGATGCAAAAAAAAAAAAGAAAAAAAAGGAAGAAAAAAAAGAAGAGGACTGTGTCAGCCCTGCAGGCGCGCAGACGCTGCCCTACTTCATCACTCTCTTCTTGGGAGGGGGGCGCACGTCAGGGCTGGGGAATCCCCCCATCCCATTCCACTGCGGGGAGCCTGCCCCTGTCCGAAAGGGAGTGGGGGTTGAGAGGTAGTGAGGCCCCCCCCCCATGGGCTGGCTCCGAGACAGAGTCCCCAGCTCACTCCTGAGGGGGCTGGCGGCCGCGGGGGTCCTCTCTCTGGCGGGCTGCAGCTTTCCCCCTCCGAACCCGCCTGGGGTGTGGCTGCCCCCCCGCCCCGCCCCCAGGAGCCTGCTGGCGGCTCTCGGGTTGGGGGAGGGCCTTGACTCCCCGCCCACACTCCCAGTCCCCACCTTCCTGTGCTCCTGCGTCTCCTCGCCCCCTCCCATCTGGCTTCCGCCCTCTCCGCTCCAGGAACCGAGGCTGCCAAGAGCCCTCCTCTTGGCCGCATTGAGATCCGTCCCCCTCAACCTGCCCCGCTGCCTGTCACCACCGCGCCCCCACCCCCTCTCCTGGCCCCTGCCCAGCGGGTCCTGCTGCCCTTGACCCCCATCAACCCGTCCATTCGACGGCCCACTTGGGATCTCTGTCTCTGTCTCTGTCCACACTCTGGGGTCAGAGCCATAGGACAGCGCGGAGGGCGTTGGCCTTGCACACGGCCGACCGGGGTTCCATCCTTGGCATCCCATGGCACCCCCTGAACACCCCCGGGAGTAATTCCTGATTGCAAAGCCAGGAGTAACCCCTGTGCATCGTGGGATGTGATCCCCAAAGCCAAAAACCTCCCCAAAAAACTAAAAAAAAAAAAAAAAAAAAAAAAAAAAGCTCCACACTGCAGTGCCCAGGGATTCCTCTGTGCGCAGGGGTCACTCTTCGGGGTGCTCAGTTGGGGGGGGACTCTGGGTAGTCCTGGAGGCTCTGTGTTCCCCCAGCCCAGAGTCACTCTGTCATGGCGGGTCGGCAGAGGGAGGGCATGCCCAGAGGTCAGAAGAGGGCCAGTAGGAGCAGCACAGGTGACCCATGCTTTGGGGACCGCTGGACTCAGCAGGGCCACCAACGCTCAGAAGCCCTGGGGGCTTGGCACTTTTCACACCCCCCCCCCACCTCAGCCGTGATTCATTTTTGTTTTGGGGCCAAATCTGGAGATGTTCAGAGGTGACTCCTGGCCCTGTGCTCAGGTATCACTCCTGACGGTGCTCGGGGGGACCTGATGGGATGCGGGGGGGGGGGTGTCACACCTGGGGTGGGGGCGGGGGTCCGCATCACAAGACAAACACCCGACCTGCTCTGTTATCATTCCAGCCCCCAAACCCACCCCCGCTCCGATTTGGGGGCTAAAGAAACCCTGGATCCGAACGTGCCTCTCTCCTTCCTGCCCTCCTGCTTTCTCTAACGGCCTGGCTCTGGGCTCCTGGAGCCTCCGCCTGAGGGACCCATCCCCCACCCCCCATCCCCCCTCTCCCCCTCCCCCCTCCACCAGTTGTCAAACTCCACTGCCATTTCCTGGACCGTAGCTCTCAGATCCGGCCCTTCCTCTCTGTGCATTAATAAGCACTCGACTTTCGACTTTCACAGCCTTCCCCGCTGCCTCTGCCCCCCCCCCCCGCCCCCCTCCCTCTGGGCCGGCCGTCTGCTCCAGTCATCTTCTTCCATTTCAAAACCGCATTTCCCTCCCTCTCCCAGAGCCCTGCATCCATTTGGAATCTCAGCCCAGCAGCGCCCGCCCGCCCCCCTCCCACACCCCTTCCTCCTCTTGACCTGCCACTACCAACCCACCTCCCCTCATCAGGCTCGGGGCTGTGTGACCTTGAGGTGCTCCCGCCCTTCTCTGAGCCTCCAGTCCTGTGTGGTCTCTGAACCCCGCGAATGGAGACTGCTGAGGGTTAAGCTCTGACCTCATCCGATATCGATGAGCCAGCCCTGGAGTACACCTCAGCCATTGAGCAGAACTGTCCTGGGGGGCGGGGGGGCTGTTCCGTGCCAGGGCCCCCCCGTCGCCGGGCCCACCCGCCCCCGGGGGGGGGCCCGCTGCCATCGTCATCACCCGCGTCACCAGCCTCCTGCGGGCTGCCTTCCTGGTTTGAACCAGGTGCCACGCTCGGAGCCACGCAGATCCCATGAAGTAACCACAACTGTCACCAGCCCCCTCCCCGCCCTGCCCCGCCAGAGGCTGACCTGGGGCTCCCTCCTTCCCTCTTTCTGGGATTGCAAGAGGGAAGATCAGAGAAGGCAAGCGACTAGCCCAGCGCCTGGCGGCTCAGCACCTGGGAACCAGGAGATCTGAGGATCTGAAGACCGGCCCTAAGCTCTTTGCAGAATGTGACCCCTAATCTTTGTGGGGGGGGGGGGCTTTGACTGGTGCCCTCACTTTGCTGAAAGCCTGGGAGATGGAGGCAAGGATGATTTTTTGGGGGTCACACTCAGTGATGCTCGGGGGTTACTCGTGGCTCTGCACTTGGGAATTACTCCTGGTGGTGCTCAGGGGACCATGAGATGCTGGGGATGGAACCTGGCTCAGCCGCGTGCAGGGCAAACGCCCTTCCCGCTGTGCTATAGCTCCGGCCCACAAGGATGCTGACCCAGGGCCACACATCGAGCTAAGCCCTTTATCGACTTTATGTTTTACTTTTTGGTCACACCTGGCGATGCACAGGGGTTACTCCTGGCTCTGCACTTAGGAATTACTCCTGGCGGTAATTCCTAATTACCTCAGGTGCTCTGAGGACCCTATGGGATGCTGGGACTCAAACCCGGGTTGGCTGTGTGCAAGGCAAACGCCCTACCTGCTGTGCTATTGCTCCAGCCCCATTCGCCTTTAGTTTTTGGTTCTTGGATCATACCCAGTGATTCTCAGGGCTGACTCCCAGCTCTGTGCTCAGGGGTCACTCCTGGCGGGGCTCAGGGACCAACCCAGGTTGGCCATGTGCAAGGCAAGTGCTCCATCCATTGTACTATTGCTCTGGGCCTGGGGACATCTTTTTAATTTTGTTTCATTTCATTTATTTATTTATTTAGAGTTGTTTCACGATGCTCAGGGGTTATTCCTGGCTCTGCACTCAGAAATTGCTCCTGGCAGGGCTCGGGGGACCGTATGGGATGCCAGGAATCGAATCTGGGTCAGCTGCATGCAAAGCAAACGCCCTACCCATTATACTATGGCTCTGGCCCCGAATCTTCTTTAATCTGGACAACTGCCAACCCCGAATCTCCCCCCCACCCCCGCCCCTCCCCGTGCCGATCATTCTCTCCCTTTTATGAATGGGCCACGGCCGGGCTTGTGGCTCAGTGGTTCAGTGCTTGCTTGTACGTGGGTGGCCCTGGGCTCCATCCCCAGCACCCGGGGGGGGGGGGAAAAGTGAGAGAGAGATGAATGGGTCCAGTGAGACTCAGAATGGTTAAGTAACTTGCCAAAAGACACCAAGCAAGTTGGGGCTGGGATTCAAACTTGTCCTGTCACGATGAAGAGAGAGAACGGGCGTCTCCAGCATCTGCTTCTTCTCAAGCAGGAAATGTGCTCCAGAGAGCGGGAGCGGGGATATATATATATATATATATATATATATATATATATATATATATATATATATATATATATATATTCTCTCTCTTACGTCCCTGGCACCCAGAGCACTGCCTGGCATGTAGTAGGTGCTCAATAAATATTGGTGATGCATGAACCCCTGTGGCAAAGTGCCTGGCATCTAGCAGACAAGCTGTGGGAACCACCAGCTCCCTGCTGCCTTTCTCCCTTCCACGCTGCCTGCAGCTGCAGACCACTGCCTCCTGCCAAGTCCCGCCTGGGGACGACACCTGTACCCTGTGGCTCGCACCCCAGCCCCTCTGATTCTACACCTGCTGTGGCCGCCCCAGCCTGCTCCCTCCAGGCAGTGCCCAGAGTGAGGCAGTTCCCTCTTTCTCCTGGAGCCAGGGCAAGGTGGGAAGCGGCCTGGTACCCCACAGGCCTGCCCAGTGCCCCTTTGTCCAGGCTTCCCTGAGCCCAGACCCTGGCCTGCTGCCCATCAAGGCATGGGGCCAGGCAGGGAGGGGGGCTCAGGTCTTAGGGATGCTGTTAAGCTATCACCCTGCTCTGTGCTATACACACACACACACACACACACACACACACACACACACACACACGCATGCACGCACGCGCACGCACATACACGCCTCCATCATTCAGGGCTGCCATTGGTTGTGGGAGGTGCACTTTGCATTCCCATTTCAAGGATGTGGACACTGAGGTCCCGGGAGGGGAAGCAATTTGCCCCAAAGTTAGGTAAGTCAGAGAAAGGCCCGGGAAAGTGGAAGTCAAACGCAGGCCCTCTGAGTCCTGTTCCTCATTCTGGTGTTTTGATTTTAGTTTTTAGTTTTGGGGCCACACCTGGCTCTGTGCTCAGGGCTCACTCCTGGCAGTGCTTGGGTGACCGCATATGGTTCAAACCAAGGTCAGTCGCATACAAGGCCAGTGCCTTCACCGCTGTACTATCTCTCCAGCCCTGGTTATTGGCTTTTAGTTTCTGCTTTGGGGCTACACTCGGCAGTGCCCTGGGGTCGATCCCAGGCTCCGTGCTTGGGCGAACCACCCCCAGAGGTGGTCAGGGGACTATGTGTAGTGCTGGGGTTGGGCCGTGGGGCTCCTGCATGCAGAGTTTATGTTCTAGGCCATTCAAGCACGTCCCCCACGCCCCCCCGCCCCCAATCTGATTCCTCATTCTGAACAATCATTACAGATTGATGAGGAGTCCGAGTTTCCGCAGCGGTCATCCGGGCACAACTGACAGTGATGAAAGTGACAGCGATGAGGAGGACATTGGCTAGAGTGTGGCCCTGAGTTTAATTAAAAAAGTTTGGGGGTAGGTTTTGGTTTTGGATAAAGGAGTTGGTCTTTTTTTCTTTTTTCTTTTCTTTTTGGGTCACACCCGGCGATGCACAGGGGTTCCTCCTGGCTCATGCACTCAGGAATTACTCCTGGCGGTGCTCAGGGGACCCTATGGGATGCTGGGAATCGAACCCGGGTCAGCCGTGTGCAAGGCAAACGCCCCATCCGCTATGGGTGCTGTGGCTCCAGCCCCTGGTAGGTTTTGGTTTTGGGGCCACACCCACAGTGCTCAGGGCTTACTCCTGACTGGCCTCAGGCATCTCTCCTGGAGGACTCGGGGGACTGTACGGGATGCCCGGGATTGAACCCGGGTCAGCCACGTGCAAGACAAACTCCCTCCCCGCTGTGCTATGGCTCCGGCCCTGAGTTTAACTTGAGCCCCACCGGGTTTCTCAGCTGGGCCGTATCTGCTCCGTACAGGTGGCTGCCAGTGGGCGCCGGGAACAGGGGGCTGCGGCGGTGAAGGGGTTTGCCTGGAGTCACACGGGAGCCAGGACTGAGCTGGCAGCTGCCAAAGAGCGTGATTCCAGGGCGGAGCTCACCCTCGTGCCAGAACGCCAGCCAAGGATCAAGACCCAAGGCCCATCGGCTCTCCAGGGTCGTGTGGTCCCGGAAACCTGCAGTCCATGTCCCTGGCCCTGGCTCTCGCAGCTGAGGTGCAGGGCACACGTAGGAAGGAAAAACGGAAGGAAAAGGAAAGGAAAGGAAAGGAAAGGAAAGGGAGAGAGTGTTCTGGAACCTACCCGGGGTTTCTGAGGACTGAAGCAGACTCAGATATCCAGGATGGGTCCAAATGGGCCGCCTCAGCCAGCATGGCACCGGGAAATGAGGCTCTTCTCTCTCTCTCTCCTTCCTTCCTTCCTTCCTTCCTTCCTTCCTTCCTTCCTTCCTTCCTTCCTTCCTTCCTTCCTTCCTTCCTTCCTTCCTTCCTTCCTCTTCTTCCCCATCCCTCCCTCCCTCCCTCCCTCCCTCCCTCCCTCCCTCCCTTCCTTCCTTCCTTCCTTCCTTCCTTCCTTCCTTCCTTCCTTCCTCCCTTCCTTCTTTCCTTCCTTCCTCCCTCCCTCCCTCCTCCCTCCTTCCCTCCCTTCCTTCCTTCCTTCCTTCCTTCCTTCCTTCCTTCCTTCCTTCCTTCCTTCCTTCCTTCCTTCCTTCCTTCCTTCCTTCCTTCCTTCCTCCCTCCCTCCCTTCCATCTTTCCTTCAGCTTCCTCCCTCCCTCCCTCCCTTCCTTCCTTCCTTCCTTCTTTCTGCTTCCTCCCTCTCTCCCTTCCTCCCTCCCTCCCTCCTTCCTTCCTTCCTTCCTTCCTTCCTTCCTTCCTTCCTTCCTTCCTTCCTTCCTTCCTTCCTTCCTGTCTCCCTTCCTTCTTTCCTCTTCCTCTGGGCAGTGGCAGGGAAGGGCTTCTCCCCACGGTGTTTAGGGGAACATCTGGTGCTGGGCCTTGAACCCAGACCTTCTGCGTGCCAAGCACCCGCTCCAGCCCACTGAGCCATCTCTCTGGCCTGATTCTTTTGTCTGAAATCACATGTTAACAAGCGCCACTCAGGTGCTCACCGCACGCCACATACCCATCTCTGAGCTTCGCAAGCTACCCCTGCACTCGGCGCTTAACAAAATCCCACAGAGACATGCACTCTCGTGCCCCCATTTTACAGATGGGAAAGCTGAGGCTCGGCGCGAGTTGAGGGCCCGACAATGTCGTCGCCTGTCAAGTCCTCACTCACCACAGTGCAGGCTCGCGCTGTGCCCACGCCGTGGCCCGCCTGCTATTCTTATCCTCTGTATTTCTGCAATCACAATAGCGTGCCACATATTTTCCCAACATACTATTTATAGGAGAGTTCTGTCTGCCTTGTTCAGTGCCGTGTTCTCAGCACCTGGTCCAGGGTGGGGCTCAGTCTGTGAAATGATTGTCTCGAGTGGCCCTGTCCCCCCTCAGGGTCACTCGGGCTCCTGTGTGGGGCACCTTAGCCCTCGCTAGGGAGCAGCCGGGGAGGGGGCTCCTGGTTCCTTCTACCAGGCGCTGCCTTGCGAGGGGGGATTTTCTCCCAGAATGGTTTGGAGGGTGTGGTACGGCTTCCCAGGGAGACAGAAGGGAAGGCTCTGGCGGGCACAGTCCGCATCGTAACAACGGTAAGCAACATCCAGATCAGTAATAATAACAATGAATAGCAGTCACTGTTGTTTCTTCCGTTTCCGGAGCATCCATTTTCCAGCCCCTTAATTGCTCTCCGCCCCCCTCCCATCCTCCCTGGCACTGAGACAGCAGCTGTGGACGGGACAGGCATCCAGAGAGGCCCGGAGAGGGGAAGGCGGCCCTGCCCCATGGCCCAGGGGGCTGCCGTGGGGATACTAGCTTGGCTCTGCTTCCCTGGCTGGAGTGGGGGCGAGAAAATCCCCCCACGGCCCTCGGGCTGGGGTGCCTGGGGAGAGGCCACATCCCCCGAAGGCAAATGGGGGGGGCGGTGGATGGAGAGATAAGATCGTGGCAAGAGACGCACCCATACACCCAGACAGACATGGGGGTGTGTGTGGAGTGGGCGTGCGAAGGGAGACAGACAGAGGAGGCAGGAGAGGACAGATGGGGGAGGCAAGTGAGCCAGCGAGGCAAAGAGGGATGGTGGCGGGGGGGGGGGGGGGAAGGACAGACAGAAATGCAGAGATGGACAGACAGAAATGGACAGACAGACATGCAGAGATAGATAGGCACTGAGAGATGGACAGACAGACATGCAGAGATGGACAGACATGCAGAGACAGACACACAGAGATGGACAAACAGATAGACATGCAGAAATGGACGGGCAGAGAGACAGGCAGAGATGGACAGATAGACAGACATGCAGAGATGGACAGACAGACAGACATGCAGAGATGGACAGACAGATACACAGATGGGCTGACAGACACGCAGAGATGGATGGATAGACAGACATGCAGAGATGGACAGACAGACATGCAGAGATGGACAGACAGACACACAGATGGGCTGACAGACATGCAGAGATGGATGGACAGACAGATATGCAGAGATGGACAGACAGACATGCAGAGATGGACAGACAGACACTCAGAGATGGATGGACAGACAGACACGCAGAGATGGGCAGATAGACAGACATGCAGAGACGGGCAGACAGAGAGACACACAGAGACAGACAGACAGACACGCATGACGGGCAGGCAGGCAGACAGACACGCAGAGACGGGCAGACAGACAGACACTCAGAGACGGGCAGACAGACACGCAGAGATGGACAGACATTCGAGATGGACAGACAGACACGCGGGGGCGGGGGGGGGGGCCGGGCTGGGGCTGACCTGGAGGTGCAGCAGGCTGTTGTCCTGGAGGTAGAGGTACTGCAGGCTGACCAGGCCGCGGAAGATGTGGCCGGGCAGGCTGCTGAGCTGGCAGCGGTACAGGTGCAGCGACTGCAGCCGCTCCAGGCCCTGGAAGGTGTCGGGCTCCAGCGAGCGCAGGTGCCGGTTGTCGCCCAGGTCCAGCTCCTCGAGCGCCTGCAGGCGGCGGAAGGTGCCCGGGTAGATGGTGGAGAGGTTGTTGGAGAAGAGCCACAGGGTGAGCAGGTGGGGCCCGAAGGTGCCGGGCCGCAGCGTGCGGATGAGGTTGTTCTGCAGGAAGAGGCGCTGCGTGCCGGGCGGCAGGGACAGAGGCACCGACGAGAAGTTGTTGGCCTGGCAGCTCACGGTGGGCGGGGACGAGTAGCAGGTGCAGAGCATGGGGCAGCTGGGGGCGGCGGGGCGGCAGCGCCAGCAGCAGCAGCAGGAGGCAGGCGGAGGCTGGACCTGCGGGGGTCAGGGAGAGACCACTCAGGGGGCCGCTCCTGCCCCCCCACCCCTGCCCGAGCCAACGTGCCAGGGTCGTGCCAGGGTCCGGGAGGTGGGAGGCCCCCAGAGCCCTCGGCCCACGCCCGCTTACTTAAAAACCTTTAAAAACATTGATTGAGGGCGTCTGCCTTGCCTTTGCTGTGGTTCGATCTCTGGCATCCCGTATGGTCCCCCGAGCACCTCCAGGAGTGATTCCTGAGTGCAGGGCCAGGAGTAACCCCTGTGTATCGCCAAGTGTGGCCCAGAATGTACAAAAAGTACCCCCCACATACACACACAAAATTGATTTAGAGCTGAAGCAATACTACAGCGAGGAGTGCACTTGCCTTGCATGTGGTCGACCCCAGTTCGATTCCCGGCATTCCATATGGTCCCTGAACACCACCAGAAGTAATTCTTGAGTGCTGAGCCAGGAGTAACCCCTGAATATTGCCGGATGTGGCCCCCCCAAAAAGCCAAAATTAAAAAAAATTGATTTGGGGGCTGGAGCGATAGTATAGCAGGAGGTGTGTTTGTTTTCCGTGCACATGGCTGACTGGGTTTGATCCCCGGCACCCTATAGGGCCCCCCCAAGCACCCACCAGGAGTGATTCCTGAGCTCAGAGCCAGGAGTGACGCCTGAACATCACCTGGTGTGACCCAAAAAGTAAAAATAAAAAATTGATTTGGGGGCCAGGGTGGTAGTACAGCAGGGAGGGTGTTTGCCTTGTATGTGGCTGACCCAGGTTCAATCCCCGACATTACACAGGGTCCCCCAAGCACCGCCAGGAGTGATTCCTGAGCACTGCCAGGGGTGAACCTTGAGCATTGCCGGATGTGACTCAAGAAGGCCCCCCCAAGTTGATTTGGGGCTGGAATGATAGTACAGCAGGGAGGGTGTCTGCCTTGCACACGGGTGACCCAACTTCGATCCCCAGCATCCTATAGGGTCCCCTGAGCACCGCCAGGAGTAATTCCTGAGTGCAGAGCCAGGAGTGAATCTTTTTTTTTTTCCTTTTTGGGTCACACTCCTGGCTCATGCACTCAGGAATTACCCCTGGCGGTGCTTAGGGGACCCTATGGGATGCTGGGATTCGAACCCGGGTCGGCCGCGTGCAAGGCAAACGCCCTACCTGCTGTGCTATCGCTCCAGCCCCGCCAGGAGTGAATCTTGAGCATCGCTGGGGCATGGCCCCCCCAAAAAAAAAAAAAAGAAAACAAAACATTGATTGGCTGAGCCAAGAGACTGGACAGCGGGGAAGGCGCTGGCCTGGCACGCACACACAGCAGCCTGGGTTCCACCCCTGGCACCGCACAGGGTCCCCTGAGCCCCACCAAGAGGGATCCCCGAGCTCGGAGCCAGGAGTCAGCCCCCAATTTTAAACAATTGATTTTGTCGGAGAGTGAACGGGCGGGGCGCATGCGTGGGCTGCAGGAGACCCGGGTTCGGGCCCCGAGCATCCCCGGGAGTGAGCCAGAGGGTCCCTGAGCACTACGAGGTGTGACCCCCCCACTTCCTCACTGGGCACACAGCTCCAAAGGAGCCAGGGCCTAGCCTGGCATGCCCCCGGCCGGGGCTTCATCCCCCTGGCACGGCCTGGGCTGGCGCTGTGGGGTGTAGCCCTGGTGCCTTGTCACTGTTGGATGCACCACTGAGGCACGACCCCTCGGGAATCTGAGTCCAGCCCCGCACCCCGCGCTTCTGGTCACGTCCACTCTCCGCCTCTCCGGGCAGCTCGGGCAGCACTGGCCAGGCTGTGGGGGCTCAAGGCGCAGCTTCTTCCTCCCCTGCTGCCCTGGCTGGGGTGGGGCGGGGGGGCTCCCCTTGCTCCCTGCAGGTCTGTCCGGCTTCAGCGCTGGGAGGGGGACAGATCTTTGTGGGTGTGTGTGGGGGACTGCCCTGGGTGGGGTCCTAGTTAGGTGCCGACTAGTACTGTGTCCTCTCCCCGTTAAATGTCAAGACAACGACTTTTTTGGTTGGTTTGGGGGCCACACCCAACTGTGCCCAGGGCTGACTCCCGGCTCTGTGCTCAGGGATCACTCCTGGTGGGGGTCCCCGGATGGAACCCAGGTTGGCCGTGTGCAAGGCCAGTGCCCTCCCTGCTGGTCTATGGCTCTGGCCCTTCCTCAGTGTGAGTGACACCCCCCTCCCCGCCCCGCCCCAGGGTCTCCAGACATTGCCCTGTGTTCCCTGGGAAGCAGATGTGTCCACCCCACATGAGAACATAGGTCAGAATGAACTTGAAAGCCTCTGCCTGCGACCCGGGAATCCATGGCGCCTGGGCAGGGGTGCTCGGGCCTCGCTGGAGTCCCCCCATGGCACCCCACTGCTCCCCAGGACCCCCCACTTTCCTGTTGCTTTGCAAAACCTTTGACAAGGAGAGAGAGACACAGAGAAGGAGGTGTCCCTCATGTTACACGAGGCGTCTGGGGCTTGATCCCCAGCACACAAGGGGGGCCCCAAGCATGGCCAGGAGCAACCCCTGAGCACAGAGCTGGGAGGAGCACTGGAGCAATAATGTCAGATGTGGCCCCGCACCCAAAACCAAACCAGCAAACCAAACCCCTCCACGCAGCAAGGGCCAGAGGGACCAGGGGCAGTGGGCCTTGGACAAGGGCCCACCTGCCACAGAATCATCCGGAACTTCCTCAGCTCAGCCTGTGTGGAACCAGGGTTCCTGGGGGACAGCCAGGAAGCTGCATTTCCCACTCCAGCTTCTTCCTATTCAAAGACATTCAATAACCTCCTTCCTTCCCTCCTTCCCTCCTTCCTTCCCTCCTTCCCTCCTTCCTTCCTTCCCTCCTTCCTTCCTTCCCTTCCTTCCTTCCTTCTTCCTTCCTTCCTTCCTTCCTTCCTTCCTCCCCTTCCTCCCTCCCTCCCCCCTCCCTCCCTTCCTTCCTTCCTTCCTTCCTACCTTACTTCTTCCTTCCTTCCTCTTCTTTCCTCCCTCCCTCCCTCCCTCCCTCCCTCCCTCCTTCCTTCCTTCCTTCCTTCCTTCCTTCCTTCCTTCCTTCCTTCCTTCCTTCCTTCCTTCCTTCCTTCCTTCCTTCCTTCCTTCCTTCCTCCTCCGTCCCTTCCCTCCCTCCTTCCCTCCCAAGCTCTGGCTGGGACCTAGTTGAACCCAATCTCTTCTTTCTTTCTTCGGTATCTTGGGGCCACACCCTCGGGTGCTCAGGGATGTGCTGAGTCTGGGCTAACACTGAGACGACGGCCACCTCTGTCCCCTGAATGCTCCCTCCACGCCCCACCTCTGCGCTAGCATGGCTTCCGGACGCCTCCTGGGTTCTCCATTGCAGTTTGCCCTGGGAGGCGCAGAGCCAACCAGTCTTGGGCACAGCACGTGCCTCACATGTGTGAGGGTCTGGGCTTAGTCCCCGGCACTGCACATGCACGCGCATGCGCACGCACACACATGTACGCAGCAGTGTGTGGGGCTGAGGGCGGGAAGGCTCGCTCCTCAGACCCCTGGGACTAGAGACGGGTTTGGAGAGACCCTCGGGGGAGGTTCTCCCTCGGCCTTCAGAGGCCGCTGTGCATGTCTGGGTGTGACCTGCACACACGGGCCCATGCTCATGCTCGTGTGAAGGCGTGACGCCAACAGCACCGTGGACACACGTGTGTGCGTGCGAGCTGTCCTCCGTGGGAGCGAATGCATGAACGTGCAAGATTCGGGGTGTGAGCGGGTGTCGACGGGAGGGGCGGCTCTGCGGAGCCTGTGGTGGGGGGCATGGGGCGGGGACCCCTGCCCTGCTGTGTGTCGTGCACACTCCCTCCTCCTCTGCCCCCTCTAGATTTTTTTTTCTTTTTGGGTCACACCCAGCGATGCTCAGGAGTTACTCCTGGCTCTGCACTCAGGAATCGCCCCTGGCAGGAGCTCGGGGGGCCATATGGGATGCTGGGAATCGAACCCGGGCCGGCCGCGTGCAAGGCAGACGCCCTCCCTGCTGTGCTATGGCTCCAGCACCTCCCCCGTCTCGATTTCTGCATCTCCCCAACTCCCGAGCAGGTGCTGGGCGGGCTTGGCCTTCCCGGGCAGGCGGGCGGGCGGGCGCGGGCTGTGTGGTGCCGTGTGTGCGCGCCGCCCCGTGCGTGTGTAGGCCGGGTGTGATGTAATATGCTCAGTGACACAGAGGCTGCTGTTCATCCTTCACACCGCCTCCGCCTTTCTCGGCCCCGCTCACCCCTCCCCCGAGCGACGTTTCACGATTACTTTCTCCTCCTGCGTTCCTCCGAGCCACGTGGGGGGCGGGCGGTGGGGTGTGGGGGGGAGCAGGCTGTCTCTCACCCCAACCAGGCAGGGCTGGGTGTCGGTGTGTGTGTGTGTGTGTGTGTGTGTGTGTGTGTGTGTGGTGAGGGGATGCCTTTAGGAGCACCCTGGGTGGGTTTCACCAGGACGGAGGCTTTTGAGGCAGGACAACGTGGTGGTGGTGGTGGGGGGGGAGCTTCAGAGCTGGAACCGGCTGCCAAGGCTCACCAGCTCTCGTTCAAGCTCTTATTCTGCTGAGGTGACAACTGGGCTCAGAGAGGGCAAGCAATTTGCCCAAGGTCACACAGCAAAAGTGGCCGGCCGGGGCCAGGGCGAGGAAGGAATCGCCGGATGGCTGATGGGGCATTTCTCTTCGCATCAGTGTCACCTCTGAGCTTGCTGTCCCAGGAGGACTTGACACCAGAGTCCGGCAAATCCGTCCTGATCCCTTAATCCCACCCTTATCAGCTCAAAGGCCACAGCCCAGCTCGTGCTGACGACGGGGTACCCTGGGGAGAGGCAGAACAAGGAGTCCCGGAGGCTGTGGATTGGGGGTGCGCTGTGGATTGGGGGCCAGACGGCGGCGCCTGGCGTGGATGGAGGCGCCTGGCGTGGGATGGACGGTGGTGGGCGCCCTGGCTCACGCCTCCCCCCGCCTTCCCCCGCTGTCGTCGTGCGGGAGTGGGGGTTCCCTGCGGCTGTGTGGGGGGCCTCCCTGCAGGCCTCTGCGTCGCCGCTGACTCTGCTGCCATTCCTGGCCCCGTGCCGCGCGGCGCGGCTGTAAGGCAAGGAGCCTCATCCATAATTCAGGCCGCGTGCTCGCTCACGGGAGGCCAGGGGGAAGGGAGGGAGGGGCGGGGGGGGGGGGGCGCGCAGGGCGGCTCGGGCCCAGGCCTGAGCAATGGGAGTTGGGGGCAGGGCCGGAGTCTCCTGGCCCCCCTGCGTGGCCCGGGGGGCCCCTTCCTCCCTGCACCCCCCCAACAAACCGGTTCTCCCCACCACCCGGGGGGGCGTCCCTTCTCACACCCCCACCCTGAGGCTCCTGGCAGTCAGGGCAGGAACGGGGCACCTCGGTGACCAGCAGAGCGGACCCCGATTTCCCACCCGGAGAAGTTGGGGAGAGCCCCTGAAGCTCTCCGGGGGCCCTTGCCGGGGGTCTTTCTGGGATCTTTTGTTTAATTCCTCCCCCCCTCTACATGGGGGTGGAGGGGCCCCCTTTAGCCGCCCCCTAACCCCGCCCTGCTCGCCCCTATTTCTCCCTCATCTCTAAAGTGGCAGGGAAGGGAAGAGACAGCTGCCCTGGACTACTGGATGGCAGGACCCTGCCGTAATTAGGCACCTACTGTATGCCCCTGACTATTTATTTGCACGCGCCCACCCCCAGCATGCACTCACCACACCACGTGACACCGCCCCCCCACCCCGGGAGCAGCCTGGGGGTCTCACATTTGCAGACCGCGGAAGAAGGTGCTGGGGCCATGCAGCCAGTGCTAGGGGGGTGTGTGTGTGTGGGGGGTGGGAGCCGGCAAGAAGGGGCTTCCTGATCTTCCTTAGGGGGCTCCACGTCCCCCCGCGGAGACTGCATGTGTGGAGGCTGAGCTGGAGGCAAAGGGAGGCCGCAGCCTGCCCCCCCCACCCCGACCAGTACAAGGGGGTCCCCAGACGGCCACAGGCTGGGTTTCTGCCACTGTCGGGGGTCAGGGCCCAGGAAGGGACCCCCGCCCCGGGATCTCCCCGCAACTCTCCTCTCCTGGGCTGTGTGCTGTGGCCTGCCCAGGCGGTCACCCGTGGGACTGTCCCACAGCGAGGCCCGGTGTCCAGCTGAGGAGCCCAGGCCCGAGCGGGGCAGAGACAGCGAGAGGTCGGGACACGGCATTGATCTGGGAAGGTCGGGGGTGGGGGTGGGTGTTGCTGAGGTGGCCGAGTCCCACAGTCTCCGGGGACCGTGGGTCCTGGGAGACTTGGAAAGTTGACCAGGCGCTGCCCTTGCCCAGAGGCACCTTGTGGCAGGAAACTTGAAGAGGCAGCGCAGGGGCCCAGCGCTGGGGGCCGGGGGGGGGTGCTGCCTGCGGGTGGGGGGGGGGGTTGTGAGTGTGTGTGTGTGGGTGCTTCCTCAATAGGAAACTGAACCGGGGGTCCCTGAAGGCTGGGGCGGAGGGGCTGGGAAGGGCGCCGGCGCGGGTGCACACAGCTTTCCACTCCGCCAGAATGTAACACCCCAAAATAAGCGAGCCAGCGGCAGGATCCCGACACGACGGCACGTGGGGACCAGGGATATAAATGGCAGCGGGAGGCAGCCAGGGCACCCAGCCTGGGGGGGGGCTGCACCCCCCACCCGCCACATCACCCCCAGGACCCCCAGAGCCCAACCCCCCTCTCTGGCCCACCACCAGCCACTCCCTCCGCAGGGAAGGGAGGTGCCAGGCGCAGCTTTGGGGCTCCCCACGTGGATGTGGTTACCAGAAGCCTCTTTGTCTCCTCCCTGGGCAAGCCCCCCGCCCCCACCCCATCCCCATCCCTTCCTTTCTCTTCTTCCTTCCTGCCTTCCTTTCCAGTCCCCACCCGGTTCTGGGGGTACCCCAGCCCCTCTGGGGTCTCTGGAGCATCAGCCTTGACCACTTTCCTTGATGGACAGCTCTCCCCTTTACCCCCCTCCTCTTCTTGGCTGTCCCTCTGGCCTTTCCTTCCTGCCCCCCACACTCTCTTCTGCCCCCACCCCCCTTGCTGGGGGTCCCCGGCCTTTGTCTTCGCCTCTGCGCTCTTTCCCGGCTTCCTCCCAGCTCGCCTGGGTCCCCTGCTCCCTTGGTCGGTTCCCCGTCCCAGCCCGTCGCCTCCCCGACCTCCTGGAAGCCCCGTCACTTGCTCCATCTGAGACCTGTCCCTTCCTGGACCCCCACACTCCTGCCTCCCCACCCCCCCAGTCACGCCGCCCGCGGACCCGTCCCCTTTCGGGCGCCCTCCATCTGCCCTCCCGGCTCCCCGTGCGGGCCGGCCGTGCCCTGCCCACTCGGCCCGCCGTCCCGGGAAAGCAAAGTGCTGAGGCACCGGGCGCCGGGCACGCGGAGTTGCTGAGTCGGCGCTTCCCCAGCCGGCCCGAGTCCGCCGCGTCCCCCGAGCAGGTGGAGCCGGGACGGCGGAACCTGAGCCCCGCGCGCCCCGCTCCGCGCGCGGCCCCCCGCGGTCACGAGTTCCCGGCACCTCTGAGCGGGGCGCCCTGGGGGGCGGGGGCTGGGCCCCTGGCGAGCCGGTGCGCTCCCCCCCCACCCCCCCCCCCCGCACCCCTCCGCGGCCGCACCCTCGCGCCCCCCGGGGGAGGGGTCCCTACCTTGCAGCAGGCGTCGGAGCCAGGGCAGCATCTTGTCTCCACGCTCGGGGGGGTGTGGGGGGTCGTGGTGGGGGAGGGGGCAAGGGCGCTCCCCCGCGCCCCCCGGAGCCCGCGCGACGAGACGGCGGGGACCCCCCGCGGGGCTCCGGGAGAACCCGGGAGTCCCGGGGGCGGCGGCGGGCGGGTCTCGGGGCTCTACCCTGCGCCCCCCGGGCTGCGGGGCTCGGGAGGAGCCATGGGGCCCCCGACGCGACGGGGCGGGACGCGACGGGGCGGGGAGGGCTGGAGCCGGCGGGCGACGCCCCGGGGCCCGCGCCCCCCAACAGCGCGGGCTGCGCGCGGGTCCGTCAGTGCGTTGGTCCGTGCGCCCCGGCTGAGCGCCGAGGGAGAGTGGGGACAGCGAGGAGGCTCTGCCCAGCCACCCCCTCCTTCCCGCACGCGCTGGCTCCTCCCTCGCTTCCTAGCTGGGCGACTTAACCCCTTCCAGGCCACTCGGAGGCGGGATCGGCTCTCTCCCCCCCTCCCCTCACCCCTGCTCCACCCCGGCCCCTCGCGCTCCTCTTGGGGGAGGGTGCGGGGGCTCCCCGAGGACTGGCTTCGATCGCCTTCGCCGCGCACACGCTACTACCGACATCCCTCGCCGCGGGGGTGCGGCCGGGGGAAAGGGAACCCCGCGGACTCGGCCAGCCCCACCCCCCTCCGAACTTTCCGGGCGCCGAGGGGCTCCCCCTCCCGGCTGCGTGCGGGCGCAAAAGTCCTGACCTGCGGTCCCCCCGGAGAGCTCGGAGACTCCGCTTCCCCTTCGGTTCCCAGACCCGAGCCAGGGGCGGCGGCCGCGCGACGCGATCAGTAGATGCGAGAGTTTGTGTGTGCAGGACCCAACTTAGGAGCGTGCACGTGCGCTGGGACGCAGGTGCCAGCGTGAGCGCGCGAGCGCCCCTTTTCTCTCTCTCTTTTTTTGGGGGGAGGGGCATGCTCGACTGTGCTCAGGGTTTATTCCGAGCTCTGCGCTCCGGGGCTCACTCCTAGCGTGTTTTTTTTTTTTGGGGGGGGGAGGAGGGAGGGCGGTGCCCTATGGAGTGCCACGGCTGGAACCCGGGTCGGCCACTCGTGCAAGGCCGGCGCCCTCCCCGCTGTGCGGTGGCTCCAAGGGCCCTGAGCAGTGCGGCGGAGCTGGTGCGGGGCGCCCGCCAGTTGGTGCGTCGGCGCTGGTGCCAAACGCGAAGCTCTGAGAGGCTGGAGGGAGGTGGCGAGGACATCGGTGTCCTGGCGTTGTGTGTGTGTGTGTGTGTGTGTGTGTGTGTGTGTGTGTCCGTTACCCGCGTTTGCAAGTTTGGGTGTGCGCGTGCCGGCGTGTCCTCTACACGTTCCTACGAGTATGTGGTACATTAAAGGCAGTTGATAGCTCGTCTCCAGCAAAAAACGCTGGCGGTGGGAAGGGGAGGTACTCGAAAGTGGGGGGTCGGGGGGGTGCTTACTGCGACCAGGAACTCCTTCCTAAGAGAGGTGCACCCTGCGCCCCTCGCGCCAGGGCTGCTCCTAAGCGTCTCCTTCGTGTGGCCACACTGGTGGGGACAGTCACCGGGGCTACGACCCGGCCCCGTGGCGCTCCGAATCCAGCTCTGGGGAGCGGCCCGGGCGCGGGGTAGGTGCGGGGCTCTCGGTGGGGAGCCCCTACAGGACGGCGGCGGGCTGCGCGGGTGCTCGGGGGCCAGCGGTGCGGGGTGCCCGAGCCCCGCCGGCCGCGCGCGCGCGGGACCAGAGAATCCGCGCCTCCGGCTCCCGCGCCCCAGCCCGGCACACACCGTCGCCTCGTGCCCCCATTCATCCCGGCTGGCTCTTCCCCCGTCGGATTCTCGGATTTTCACCCCCCCCACCCTCTTATTCATATTTTATGCTCTCCTGCTCTCGCTTCCCTCCCTCCCTCTTGTGCTCCCTTTCTTTCTCCTTGTCGGCTCCGTTCTTGCTGCATCTGCCTCGTTTTCTGCCACTATTTTCTGCCGCTCGCGCGGACCCTCCACCGTGTCTTGCGATGCTTGCGGTCCCCCGCCCCCGCCCCTCCCTTGGTCTCCATCTCCCTCTCTCCATCCGCTGTACCCGCCCGCGCCCTTCCCAAGGCCGGCTCAGGCCCCCCGTGCGCCCCCGGCGCTCGGGCGCCCCCTGCTGGTTCCATCTGCTGCCCCAGAGACTCCCAGGCCCGCTCAGCCCTTAACATAATTGGGGGGTGGGGATGGGGTGTAGGGGGTGGGGAGAGCGCACCCTCAGGCGGTGCTCAGGGGACCGTGTGGGATGCTGAGGATGGAACCCGGGTCCACCTGGTGCAAGGCCAGCGCCCGCCCCCGCTGTGCTATCGCTCTGGCCCTCCAGCCCCTACATCCTTACAATTGCAACCACTCGCACCCCACGCTGCTTTACAGATAAGATAGAGAGAGGCTTGGGGGGGTGCGTGTGGGGGGGAGGTGGTCGCTCCGGCCCCCCCCATCCCACATCCCAACTCCTCCCCAGGCAGAAATAAGGCTCTTGAGTGTTTCCCAGACCCACCCCGCGGGGGGTCCCGCGCCCGGATTGGGGGGGGGCTGGGGTGGGGTGGGGCGGGGCGGGGCGGGGCGGGGAGGGCCTGGAGGGGGCGGCGGCGACGAGGGAGTGTTGGGGGTGGCAGGGTGGGATTTGGCGTCCTTCCCCGGAATGAGCCGCGGCACAATCTGTCGCGGAGTTTGTTTGCCGAGCTGCCTCCGGAGCGAGCGCAGTGGGGCTGGCTCCCGGGGAGCGAAATATCACAAGATGCAGAGACAGACGCTCAGGGGCGGGTGGGCGGCCGGCTGACTCAGGTGAAGTCATCGGTCGGCGTTGGAAGAGGGCTGGGAGAGGGGGGACCCCCGGCCCCCAAGGCAGCCGGCCTCGCCTACGAGAAGGGAGCCCCACGTGGGGGAGGGAAGAAGTTGCAGGGAATGGAGTGGTGTCCCTGTTCCCCACCCCCAAATCCTTTTAGACTTGGGCGGTGCAAGGGATACCCCAACTTGGGTGGGTCTCCGTGTGTCCCCACTGGCTCGGTTCCTACCCCATGACACAGGTGTCCCCGTTTCCTAGCTGCTGACTCACCCCCTCTTCCCCCACTCAACAGGAAACTCCTCTCATTCATTCTTGGGTACCCAGCAGGCAATCAATGAAGGCTGGGAGGGATGGCGGGTGGGTGGGGGACGGCTGGTCTCAGTTTACAGGAAATCCCACCGTGCCTTGGTCTTCCCCAAGGTTTCCTCCCCGTGCAGAAAACACCATCCTGGTTTCTTCCCCCTTTCCACCCCCCCCTTTCCATCCCTAGATCCAGACGGGTGTGTGTGTGTGGGGGGGATTGGAACCAGTTTGAAGACCAAGTGGTCTTTTCATCCCCGTGGTCCTCACCAGGTCTCATCTCTGGAGGGAGAAGATGCCATCCTAAGGCTCTAGTCCGCCTGCAGCCTCTGGGTTCCGGGAAAGGGCTTGATAGAATGAGGCATCTCGAGGCCAGGGTGGCTGTCCTTGCGGCCTGGGGACAGGATGGCCGCCTGTAGCCCAATGGACGCAGGGCTAAAGGAGGGTCTGACAGGAGGACAGCTTATGAAGTTAAGAGGTTTGGGGACCCAAGGGAGCAAGCTGATGGCAACGCGCTCAGAGTGGGCTGGATCATAAGGCAGTTTCGGTCCATGCCAGGCCTGACCCCACCCCCCTGGGTCAGGCTCTGGGGTTACCGGTGCTCAGGACCTGGCTGTAGAGCAGACCCGCCCTCTGGTGGCCGTAGGTGGGTCTGCAGTCCCATGGGAATGCGCCCTTTTCCTCGGGTGAGGAGCACTGTGGACTTGGGAAAGGAGGTCATGTAGAAGCAGTTGAGAATCTGAAAAATCAGGGGAAAAAGTCAACTTACTATCACCCCGCCACCTCTCGGTGTGCCATGGCAGGCTACACCTCCCACTGGCAGGTCCCATGGAGTGTGTCTATAGAAGAGCGTCCAGTTCTCTTTGAGACCTGCCCCAGGACCCTTGGCAGGGCACAGGCTTGGCTCTGCTGCTGCGAGTGCTAGGGGAGCTTGGTCAAGGGGCTCACTTAAAAATGAAAAAAATCATTAGGGGCCAGAGCAATAGTACGGTGTGGAGGGTGCTTGCCTTGCATGGGTTTGGTTCCCGGCATCCCATATGGTCCTTAGAGCAGCATCAGGGTGTGATTCCTGAGTGCAGGGCCAGGAGGAACCCCTGGACATCGCCGGGTTGTGACCCAAAAAGCAAAAAAAAAAAGATCAGAGTTTGGCTTAAAGTGGCTACAACCATGCTAAAACATATCGCAGCGTTCGCTTTGCATGCGGTCGACCTGGGTTCGATTCCTCTGCCCCTCTCGGAGAGCCTGGCCAGCTACCGAGAGAATCTTGCCTGCACGGCAGAGCCTGGCAAGCTCCCCGTGGCGTGTTCAATATGCCAAAAACAGTAACAAGCCTCACAATGGAGATGTTACTGGTGCCTGCTCGAGCAAATCGATGAGCAACAGGATGACAGTGACATGACAGTACAAAGTTACTGCAGTCCGCCACTGCCGAAATGCCCGTGACCCTCCCCCACAGTCCCTATGTCCAGATGCTGACCATTTCAGTCCTAATTTTCCTGTTCAGAAAGTTCGGGGGGGGCGGAAATATTAATTTCCAGCTCCCAGGGTGCTTTCAGGATTCAGTGACATAAAACATGAGTGGAGCAGAAGCCTGACTCGGGGACCAAGCAGGAGAGGTTCAAAGGTGTTTGATGAATGGTGCAGCCTTGGGGGGAACAGAATATGACTCAGGGCTCTGAAGAATGTTCATTTGTGTGTTTGTGTGTGCGTGTGCGGGTGTGTGCACATGACATACATGTCTATGTACATGGTTGTGTATGAGTATAGGTATAGCTGCGCACATATGTGTGTACACGTTTGTGTGTATATTATAGATGTGTGTATATTTGTGTATGTATGTGTGTGTGCACAAGTTTATGCATGTTTGTATGTGCATGTCTGTATACATGCTTGTGTATGTGTGCACATGTGTGCATTCTTGTATGGTGTATACATGTCTCCGTGGGTGGGTGTGCATGTGTGTACATGTTTGTATACAGGGATAGTATAGATTTGTGTAGGTGTGCCTATGTGTGTATGTATGCGTATGTGTACATATTTGTGGATGTGAGTGGATATGTGTGTACATGTGTGTAGATGTGTGTGCTTATGCACACCACAGGGGAGAAAAACTTAAGATAGAGTTCCAAGGGCAGGCTGTATAGAATGTATTTTCTCTGGCCTCACGTGGTTTCTAGGGTATCTGTTGTTTCTCCTCCTCCTCCTCCTTTTTCCTCCTCCTCCTCCTCCTCCTCCTCCTCCTCCTCCTCCTCCACCTCCTCCTCCTCCTCTTCCTCCTCCTCCTCTTCCTCCTCCTCCTCCTCCTCCTCCTCCTTCACCTCCTCCTCCTCCTCCTCCTCCTCCTCCTCCTCCTCCTCCTCCTCCTCCTCCTCCTCCCTCCTCCTCCTTCCTTCTTCTTCTTCTTCTTCTTCTTCTTCTTCTTCTTCTTCTTCTTCTTCTTCTTCTTCTTCTTCTTCTTCTTCTTCTTCTTCTTCTTCTTCTTCTTCTCCTTCTCCTTCTTCTTCTCCTTCACCTTCTCCTCCACCTTCTCCTCCTCCTCCTTTTGCTTCTCCTTCTTCTCCTTCTCCTCTTCTTCTCTCCTTTTTTCCTCCTCCTCCTCCTCCTCCTCTATTTTCTTCCTCCTCCTCCTCCTCCTCTACCACCATCACCACCTCCTCCTCCTCTTCCATCACCTCCTCCTCCACCTCCTCTTCCTCATCTTCCTCTCCCCTTCTCCTCATCTGCGTCCTCCTCCTCCTCCTTCTCCTCTTCCTCATCTTCATCCTCCTCTGCCTCTATTTTTGGACTACACCTGATGGTGCTCAGACCTCACTCCCAATTCTGTGCTCAGGGATCACTCCTGGTGGTGCCCAGGGGGCTGTCTGTAGTACTGGGCGATCTATCCTGGGTTGTCCGCATGCCAGGCAGGCACCTTCCTCTTGGTATTCTCACTCCGGCCCCACCCACGGGTCTCTTTCCTTCCAGGCTGTGCCCTCCTAGAGCACCGTGGACCCCGTCGTTGGCAAGGCTGTGGCTGGCGCTCGGCCCTGTTCTCCCTGAGCGTTGTTCTCCTCCTTCCCGGAATGGACAGAGCTGATCCCTTCCCTTCTCCTCAAATTCTGCAGTTCAGGAACCCCCATGATGGGCCACGCCCAGGAGATCGCTGACAGAAATCTCTGTCTCTTGGCCCATTTCCCAAGATGAATCTCAAAACGAATCTTCCCGGTGTAGTTTTGATCTCATGCCGTCATTCTGTTCAGAAATCTCCAAAATCTGGCTGGTAAAGGATGCACATCTATGGGTCCCGGTGTTCCCACTCCTAATTCTTTTCTTTCCTTTCTTTCCCCCCTTTTGGTTTTTTGGGCTACACCCAGTGCTCAGAGCTGACTCCTGGCTCTGTGCTCAGGAACCCCTTCTGGCGAGCTCAGGGGGACCATATGGGGTGCCAGGGATCCACCCCATCTTAGCCGCATGCAAGGCAAGGACCTATCAATTAAACTATCTCTCCGCCCATATTTCTAAGAAAATGCTCAGGACTTTCACGGATAAATAGGAGAAGGAAATGGGAGACTTCTTCACCCAGGAGGACGAGCTGAGAGTGAGCAGACCCTGGGGAAGTAGCCCAACCTGCTAGAGATCAGGAAGATGGAAATGAAGAAGCAGTTTCAGGAAAGCTTTTCATAATCTGCTCACGATTTACACATGCCACTCGGTGTGGACCAGGAGGACCAGAGCCAGTGTGCAAAGCTCTGGAAAACCATCTAGTAAACTAACAAGAGTCTCAGAAATATCATTTCTTTCTGACCTATCCATCTCACTCCTGGGCATTGACCCTTAGAACATCATTCAATAGCACTGTAGCACTGTCGTCCTGTTGCTCATCGATTTGCTCGAGCGGGCACCAGTAACATCTTCATTTCGAAACTTGTTGTTACTGTTTTTGGCATATCGAATACGCCACAGGGAGCTTGCCAGGCTCTCCCGTGCGGGGGGGGGGGGGATACTCTCGGTAACTTGCTGGGCTCTCCAAGAGGGAGAATTGAATAGATGGGAAAAAAAACAAAACAAAGCAAACTCCAAGCATACTTCTGGCATTAACTTTGCAGGTTCCTCCTGGCAGCGAGCTGGTTAAGGAAGCCATGTCTCTGCCAGTATTATGCAGCCAGCAAATGATAATCATCAAGAATATGCAGAAGCATGTTGGCTGTTTATAACATCATGCTCGTTGAGGAAGTGCAGGATGCAAAATCCGTGTGGACACCACGATGGCCAGTAAGGACAGGGAGACTACATGTTGACAGTCTAGAGAAGAGGATGCCCTGGGTAGGTAAGATAGAGAAGAGACCAGTATGACAGTAATAGTTGGAAATGTTCATGCTGGACAAGAACTGAGTGTTAAAAGTAGGTAAAGGGATATACACGACAATCTTTCAGTATCTGTACTGCAAATTACAATGCCCAGAGGGAGGGAAGAGGAGACACACACACACACAGACAGAGAGAGACAGAGAGACAGAGAAACCTATACAGTACGGTTATAGGATGAGCATTTGACACAGAAAGAGAGACAGAGAGAGAGAAGTGTCTGCCATAGATACAGGCTGGGGGGTGGGGGAGGGGTGATGGGGGGGAAACTAGGGACACTGGTGCTGGGAAATGTACATTGGTAGAAGGATGGGTGCTGGAACACCGTATGACTGAAGCCTACTCATGAACAGCTTTGTAAGGTCTATCTCACGGTGAGTCAATTAAAAAAAAAAAGGATGCCCCGGATAAAGGTTGGGAGGACGGTGAGTGCTTTTCCTCTTTGTCTCAGTATCTTCTCTTCTTTTGTTTTGTTTTGTCTTTGAGTCTTACCCAGAGGGGCTCAGGATTTACTCTGCACTCAGGGATAACTCTTGACAGTGCTGAGGGGATCATCTGGGGTGTTGGGGAATTGAACCTGGGCTGGCCGTGTGCAAGGCAAGGGGGATGACTAAGAGGGTTCTTGAGTATTAATGGTGGAGGAAAGCCAACAGCCTGGTGGTGGGTGTGGTGTTGGCACCATGTACGCATGAAAGTGTCATTAACCGTGTGGTAAATCCTAGCACTTCACCAAGAAAGGGGGGAAATCACCCTAAGGCCATCTGGTATACCCTGTTGCATGAAGAGATCCATCAGTCGGTTGGAGGCGCAGAGACAAGACACGCGAGAGGAAGATAGAGAGCACTGAGGGCCAAGGATCAATCTGGCTCGAGGCAAAGAACGACTGCCAGAGTCCTCCTGTTATTCTATTTTTTTTTATCAGTGACATCCTAATGACTTCATCCCAGAGAAAGACTCACTGACGAGAGTATAGTACGGTTATAGGATGAGCATTTGTCAAAAGAACATCAGGGTGTATATGTTGTCATGATTAAAATGTCAGAGGCAGATATAGAGCTGGACACGGAGGCTTTACAGATTCCGTCTCCCACATTCTTGTGGTTGGTTACCCAGAAGGCAAAGAGAAGGCGCAGACGGATACTTGAAGGTCAATCCAGATGAAGGATGTGTAAGAGAGGGGGAATCTGCTGCCGTGTACTGCCAAGATAAGGCATGACCAGGTGGGCATATGAGAGCATGCTGTACTTCTCCAGAGCATCGGGCTCACAAGTTTTAGCTTGCCCACTTAACGTGAAAGCGGGGCCTCTGTTCTGCTTCCTGCTTGCAGGGCAGTGTCCAGAGGCTCGTCCTCGTGTCCTGGCTTAGCACCAACAACCCCTCTTTGGGAAAACCTGAATGACTGATTGGCCCCACATGTTGGGCCTCCCCATTCCAAACTGATTTCCTCTACGCCTACCACACTTTCAAGGCCCATCCTTCCCAGGGCCTGAGCCAGTTCCAGCCAGATTCCCTCTGTAGACACCCCCCGACCCTCTGAGCGGGGGTGCAATCCCCCTGCCCCCACTTACACCTCTCCCTTCCCTATTGAATCCCCCTGCCCCCACTTACACCCCTACCTTCCCTATTGCTTAGCTATTCACCTGGTCTTACCTGAGCCAGATCCAGAACACCACTAATAGAAAAAGAGAACAGACAATTCAGAAACTGCCTCTCTAAAAATTAATTCCTGTGAACTAAGCTCCTACTGTGTGCTGGGTGCTGTGATACCAGAAACCACGTATTAGGTTGAATGGCTATTTTTTTTTTCACACTTGGTGATGCTCAGGGGCTTCTCCTGGCTCTGCACTCAGGAATTACTACTAGTGGTGCTCAGGGGACCTTATGGGATGCCAGGGATCGACTCCAGGTTGGCCGTGTGCAAGGTAACGACTCTACCTACTGTGCCATTGCTCTGGTCCCTTGCATGGCTCTTTTTCAATCTTTTTCCATTTTTTATTTCTTTTTGGGTCACACCTAGCAATGCCCAGGGGTTACTCCTGGCTCTGCACTCAGGAATTACTCCTGGTGGTGCTTGGGGTACCATATGGGATGTGGGAATTGGACCCAGGTTGGCCGCATGCAAGGCAAACACCCTACTTATTGTACTATTGCTCCTGCCCCCCTCCCCCATTTTGTTTTTGGGGCCACAGTTGGCGGTTCTCAGGGCTTACTCCTGGTTTTGTTGCTCAGGGATCCCTCCTGGCAAGGGTTACAGAAGCATTTTGAATGCTGGAGATTGAACCCACATGAAAGGCGAGTGCCTTACCTGCTGTGCTGTACCTCTGGTCCCCTCTTCCTCCTTTTCCATCTCTGGGCCAAATTCTATAAAGCATGTGGGTCATTGTATAGAAAAACAAACTTCTTAAAATGATGGTAAGGACAATTAACTATGGAGCCAGGGTCAACAGATTAGGAAACCTGGGACTAGAACGAGAGTACAGCAGGGAAGGTGTTTGCCTTGCAGGCAACCATCCTGGGTTTGATCCCTGGCATCCCATACAATCCCCAAGTACCACCAGGAGTAATTCCTGAATACTGCTAGGAATAACCCCGGAGCATCACTGGGTATGACTACCACCCAAATCCCTCCCTGCCCCCCCCCCCAAGAAAATAAAGCTATGTTCCAGCAACATCTACTTTCTTTTTTCTTTTTTGGCTTTTTGGGCCACACCTGGTGGTGCTCAGGGGTTTCTCTTGGCTCTGCATTCAGGAATCACTCCTGGCAGGCTTGGGGGGTCTCTGTGAGATGCTGGGAATTGAACTCAGGTGGACCACATGCAAAGCAAGCGCCTTACCTGCTGTACTATCACTCTGGACCCTATGTTTATTTCCTTAACAGGTTTTGTGTGTGTGTGTGTGTGTGAGAGAGAGAGAGAGAGAGAGAGAGAGAGAGAGATAGAGAGAGAGAGAGGCACACCCAGGGGGCTCAAACAAGGCTTACTCCTAGATCTGTGCTTGGGGGTCACTCCTGGAGGGGCTCCGGGGACCATATGGGGTGCCAGGGATCAGACATGACATGGGCCTGCTGCGTACAAGGCAAATACCCTACCTGCTGTACAGGTTTTGGAGAGTCCGATGTAGCGGCTCAGGCTGAAGATCTCTCTAATGCATCCATCTGGTAGAGCTGAAGCTTTAGTATGGGCTTCTTCTAAGGTGACGTGGACGTGATTTAATTTAAGCTAATCTGGAAAGGGTTAAACCAGAACACAGTGGGCTTGGAAGAAAGACCTCTCATCAGATAGAAACCCCCATCCAAGGTGTCCTGCTGGTGCCTGCTTGTCCACCATCAGGAGGAGGAAACGGACCCTTTCTGGCAGGCCGTGGTCATTCTAAGTCTTTTCCTTCTCTCTGGGCTAGTTGAGGTCAAACACAACTTGAGACAAATCACAATCATCTGGCAGATAATATACCCCAAAGATTACCAAACTAAAAGCGACTCAAAATAAATAAATAAATAAATAAATAAATAAATAAAAAAGCCACTCAGTGGCCCTTTGGAAACCAACCTTCTTGTGCCCAGAAGAAGGTTACTACTGGCTCAGTGATTAGGGACCATCAAGTGCTGGGGTTAAAAGCCAAGCCTCGTGCCTGGAAGGCCTGTGCTCCAGCCTATGGACCTATCACTCTGGCCCCTTAGTTTCCTGAAAATTAAAAAGAAAATTTAAAGGAAGATACCATGATTTACAAAGTTGTTCACAGAAGTGTTCTGGGTATGCAATGTCCCAACACCTGCCACCACTATCGAGCCCCCTCCAGTAGGAAATCTTCCTTCTGTAGGTCAACACACAGAAAGTGCTCCCTCAATGCTCCCGGGGCTGTTCGGGAGGGTGGTATGGAGATGCTGATACACAAGGATCTACCAGAGGGGGAGAAAGCAGCTGAGATAGAGAGGGGATCACTAAAGTCGATGATGGCTGGAGGGATTGCTCGGGATGGGAGATGTGTGCTGAAAGGATCAAATATGATGGCCTCTCAGTATCTGCATTGCAAACCATAATGCCCATAAGTAGAGAGAGAGAGAGAGAGAGAGAGAGAGAGAGAGAGAGAGAGAGAGAGAGAGAGTAAGAGGGAAATTGTCTGCCATAGAGGTAGGGAGAGGGGTGGGATCGCAGGGGTGGGGTAGGGATACTGGGGACATTGGTGATGGAAAATACACACTGGTGGAGGGATGGGTGTTCGTTCGGTCATCGTATGACTGAAACTCAAACATGAAAGTCTTGTAACTGTAGCTCACGGTGATTCCATAAAAAATAAAACAAAAATAAATCTATTCGAGTCGGGGGTCCTGAACCATCTCTGGCAGAGAGTGTGAGATGTCCATATGGTCCTTCACCATCCTCAGGGGCGAAGGGTGAGGGGTGCGCGGAGAAACTCCTTCCAGGAGTAGCTGATGGCGGTTCCTTTTCTTGCCCAGTACACACATACTTTATAGCGGGTCTCAGCTTACAGGAAGGTCCAGCCACAGGAAGTTTGGCATTACGGGCCTACCTCCTCTCCAACTCGGCTTTGCCCGATCCAATCCCAATCCAGGCTAGATGCTGTCGTTCGGATGACCGGCGAAGCGTACGTGACCGTTTCTGTGCCTAGGGCTCATGTGACCAGGAGGTGGAGTGAGGCTCAAGGCTGAACAGCTGGGTGCCGGCTGAGCCCCGGTTCTTGCCAACTTTGCCCGGATGCTCCTTGTTGTGAGGCTTTGCTTCCAGGCCGCTTTGCCGGGCCGGGTCTTACCTGCTCCCGTGCCCGTCACCGTGTTCCGCGTCGGACTGCATGGAAATTTGGGCTATTTGCATCCTATCAAGAGCTTCTAGAGGCCAGGAGAGAGCTCAAAGGCTGGAGTGCAGGGGTGAGGGCTTGAGCTTCAGCTCTGGCCCCTCCAGGGGACCTCGTGATTGCCCCTCCCACCCCAGCACCACCCAATCTAGCAGCGCCATGAGACTGGGCTGGAGCCAGGACCCACCCACCCCCACCCCGCCCCCAAATCCAGAGAGCAATGCTCCCCAAACTGGGCAGGAGTTCACCTTGCGGAGAAGGGCTCAGCTTGAGGGGGGCCACATAGGAGCTTGGGGTGCAATTGGGGTGTTTGTGTTCTGGATGCTTAAAAGGAGGTTGATTTCCAGTGGGTAAATTATTTTTCTTTCCTGGGGAGGGGCAGTAGGTCCAATGTTGGGGAGCCTACGTTCTAGAACTTTCCCCAGGAAGGATGTCCCTCCCCTCATGGAGAGAGCCCTCCCAGCCCTGGGTCTGCTCGCATTAGAGAGGTGGGGGTGGGGGTGGGCGCTGGAGCGTCTGGGACCCGGGGAAGTGTGAGGGAAAGAGAGAAGCGCCACTTCCTAGTCGCTCCCAAAGGATTGGGCTGTGAGAGTGGGAAGCCATTTAGCTTCTTGGCATCTTAAAGCCAAGAGCGATTCAACTTCAGGGATTGTTAACACAGCTTTGAAGCCTTGACTGTGCAAAGCAGCTTTGTTTGATTAAGTCTCGTGTGTGGGTCGACATTTTTCTTTTTCTTTCTTTCTTTTTTTTTTTTTATTTAAACAGAAATTTGCTTCCTGGAGCCTCAGGGAAGCAGGATTCAAGCGAGATGTTCTGTCCTTCAAGAAGGGATTCCAGGATGACTGATGACATGGAAATGGGGAGAAAATTCAGGCAGAAATGTGGCCCACAGTGGCGTTTCCCCGGGATTGCTCTCTGAACTTCCAGAGAAGCATCAGCCGCTAGTTATCCTGGTGGGACCCAGAAAATGAAGTTACTTTTACTTTTAACGCCAAAGCATTAAACCCGAAACATCACATATGCAAGGCCAGTGCTCTATGGGCAAATGGCATCCCTGGCTCATACATTTAATTTTTAAATTTCCTTTTTATTTTTGAATTTTCGTGAGTCACTGTGAGATACCATTACAGACTTACAAACTTTCCTGATTGTGTTTCAGTCAAACAATGTTCAAGTACCCATCCCTCCACCAGTGCCCATTCTCCACCACCAATGTTCCCAGTGTCCCTCCCCCCACCCTCCCTGCCCCTGCCTCTGTGGCAGGCACATTCCGTCTTTCTCTCTCCTTTTGGGTGTTATGGTTTGCAACACAGGTACCGAGAGGCCATCATGTTTGGCCCATAGCCTGTGTCAGCGTGAGTCTCCCATCCTGAGCGATCCCTCCAGCCATCATGTACTTAGTGGTCCCTTCTCCTTCCCAGCTGCCTTTTCCCCCAGCACATGAGTTTGGCTTCCAAGCCATGGAGCGATCCTCCTGACCCTTATCTCTGCACTCCTTAAGTGTTGGTCTCCGATTACGTTACTTTATTTAAATTTCCTTTTGAAAAACTTTTGACGACACCCAGTAGTGCTTCAGGGATACTCCCAGCTCTGTGCTCAGGCATCACTCCCTGCGGTGTGGGGGTACCATGGAGTGCTAGAGATGGTCCCGGGGGCCTCCCCCTTTACAAAGCATGCATGCCGCCTACTGAGTGAGCGCTCTTGCCCCAGACTCCTACATTTTAAATGAAGGCATTTCATGCCTACAGCTCAGCACACAAATCTTCTGTGGGTAGCCCGATGAATTGTTGGAGATGAATAGAGCTCTATAATTACCCCCCAGAATCGAGATGTACGACATTTCCAGGCACGCCCAGGCTCCGTCCGACCCCATCCCACTCAGAGGGACGGAGGGAATGAATCACTTCTCTCCCGCCACTGATCAACCTGCGTCTGGATGGCTCATGGCGCCCGTTCTTGAGCTTCCCACAACGAGAGTGATAACATGAGCTGTTCTTTGTGCCTCGCCTGGGTAGCCCGACATCACGTCTCTGAAGCTGATCTCCGCGGCGCTTGCCCACGGCTGCTTGGTTGGAACTGGGCAGCCACAGGCCATGGAGTCAGTCGGGGAACGCTTATTTTCTTTTTTAAAAACTTATTATTATTAATTAATTAATTAATTTTCTTTTTGGGTCACACCCGGCGATGCTCAGGAGTTATTCCTGGTTCTGCACTCAGGAATCACTCCTGGTGGTGCTCGGGGGACCATATGGGATGCCGGGTTTCGAACGCAGGTCGGCCGCGTGCAAGGCAATCGCCCTCTCTGCTGTGCTATCGCTCTGGCCCCGGATATGCTGGTTTTCTTGCGTTTGACCTGATCCAGGTTTCTGGCAGTTGTGAAGAAATCTGCCGAGGCGCTGTTGTGCATGGCCTTTGTCGCATGTTTTAGACTCATTTTTTTCCCCCCTCCAATCTCGATGATAAGATCTCCCCATCACAGGGGGGATGAGGGGGCTTTGGAATGCGCTGGGCTGAAATTCCCTTCTGGAGTGTTTTCTGGTTTGAGACCAGAGGCCCAGAAGGAGATTCTGGAGGAGATTTGGAGGGTGAAGAGAAAGAGCAGCTGTTGGGTCGCTCCCACACATCGGGGCGAATCTGCTGGCTTAGACTGGAGCAATAGCACAGTGGGTAGGGCGTCTGCCTTGCACGCAGCCGACCTCTGTCCCTCTCGGAGAGCCCGGCAAGCTACCGAGAGTATCCCGCCCTCACGGCAGAGCCTGGCAAGCTCCCCGTGGCGTATTCCATATGCCAAACACAGTAACAAGAAGTCTCACCATGGAGACGTTACTGGTGCCCGCTTGAGCAAATCGATGAACAACGGGTGACAGTGCTACAGTGCTACCTTGTTGGCAGCCCCTGGCCTCTCCTTTGATTTCTCCTCCCCATGAGCCAGATGTGTGAGTGTGTGTGTGAGTGTGTGTGTGTGAGTGTGTGTATGTGTGTGTATGTGTGTATGTGTGTGTTGAGCTCCATGGTGAACAATCCTGGCTTTGGCAGAATACAGCCTCGCAGGGTGTCACAAGGGGCACGTGTTATGCCCCAGGAAATGCGCGCATAGGCAGTTTCACTGCTGTGCGACTGTCACAGGATGTGAGCCCAGAGCACACACGCCTGACAGCACACCTTGCCGCAGAGCCAGGCTGGGAACTGGCTGCACGTGTGGCCTGTGGTTGAGTGGGATGGAGTTAAGTAAAGCACGGTTGGCCCCACATCTATGACGGGGCCACAGGAAGTCATGTGAGTCCCGGGGATCCAGCCCACCCTTCTGCGGTTCCAGCGGGAGCATCGGGGGCGGGCGTGGGGCCAGATCTCTCCTGCTCACCCCTCCGTAGGTCCCCTTCTGTTCGCTGCTGCCTTGCCTCTGGAGTCACACTCCAGTCTGAGCTGCAAGGACTTTGCAAGCTCACCCACCTGGCTCCCCCTGGAAGGCCAGGCCCTGTGACACTTGAGGTGTCCTGAACCTGCCTCACACCATGGGTGTCTGTTTACTGAACCTTATTCACGCCCAAAATTGTGTCCTCCCAGACTTTGACTTCCTTCCTTCCTTCCTTCCTTCCTTCCTTCCTTCCTTCCTTCCTTCCTTCCTTCCTTCCTTTCTTCCTTCCTCCCTCCCTCCTTTCCTTCCTTCCTTCCTTCCCTCTCCTCCCTCTCTTCCTTTCTTCTCCTTCCTTCCTTCCTCCCTCCCTTCCTTTCCTCTCCTCCCTCTTCTTCCTTCCTTCCTTCCTTCCTTCCTTCCTTCCTTCCTTCCTTCCTTCCTTCCTTCCTTCCTTCCTTCCTTCCTTCCTTCCTTCCTCCCTCCCTCCCTCCCTCCCTCCCTCCCTCCCTTCCTTCCTTCCTTCCTTCCTTCCTTCCTTCCTTCCTTCCTTCCTTCCTTCCTTCCTTCCTTCCCTCTCCTCCCTCTCTTCCTTCCTTCCTTCCTTCCTTCCCTCTCCTCCCTCTCTTCCTTTCTTCTCCTTCCTTCCTTCCTTCCTCCCTCCCTCCCTCCCTCCCTCCTCCCTCCCTCCCTCCCTCCCTCCCTTCCTTCCTTCCCTCTCCTCCTTCTCTTCCTTTCTTCTCCTTCCTTCCTTCCCTCTCCTCCCTCTCTTCCTTTCTTCTCCTTCCTTCCTTCCTTCCTTCCTTCCTTCCTTCCTTCCTTCCTTCCTTCCTTCCTTCCTTCCTTCCTTCCTTCCTTCCTTCCTTCCTTCCTTCCTTCCTTCCTCTCTCCCTCCCTCCCCCAAGCAATACTCAGGCCAGAGGGTACAGTACTGTTTGGACCTCATTGTGCCAGAACCCCTGGGGCCACATAGGGTTGTGTTCTGTGTGTGTGTGTGTGCGCGCGCGCGCGACGTTGTGGGTCAGAATGCGGGTCCCATGCCCCATGCATGCAGAATACTCGATCCTGATCCTCATGCTCTCTCCCCAGCCCTGACCTTGATATTTCATCCTTAATCTTTTTCCCACTCTGGCGGGTGAGCACGTGCACTCCCAAATCAGCTCTTGGGGATTCTTTGAACAATGAAGGATTAGAAACAGGTCTGGGAAAAGTCCATACCCAGCCCTTGAAGGAAGCATATGTGACTCTGAGTTCTCCCTTCACCACTCACTCACTGTATGATGTTCGTTGACTTTTTTTTTTTAATCTCGCTGGGCTTCAGTTTTTCATCTACAAAATGAATTATTAATCATCGCTAACAAGTATTGAGTGCTTACCAGATGCCAGACACTGTTCTAAGCACTTTATGTGTATTAACTCATTGAATCCTCTCACCGAATGATGAGGCGAGAGCTATTCTTATCACCAATTTAGAGCTGGGGAAACGGGCTTATTGGGTTTCAAACCTGGGCAGTCTGGCTTCCTGGCTTCCACCACGGGCCGCCCCTCCTCTCCTCAGGAGCGTGGGGACGAGAGGGTAACGTGGACGCAGAAGCTCTGAAAAGGGCATTGCAGATCGATCACTCTCCTTCAGAGGGTCTCCACGGGGAGAGCGCCTTTCAATTCTTTCAAATATGCAGAAATTAAACAAACAAGCCTAAGGAAGAAGCCAGGCGCCGTTTGTGAGAAACGCTTGGGCAAAGGCAGGATCTGCTTGGGATCCAGAAAAAAAACAGAACAAAACCAAACCCAAACCCAAACCAGCCCGATCCAGAGCAGAGGACGCCTTGCCTTGGCTATTCTGGTCCCTTGGCAGGTGCAATGCTGGGGAGGGTGTGTCGGACTTCGCCTAAGCGTCAATCCATCAAATTCCTTCCTTCTGACTTTGTACCGAACAAAGAACCTTGTGGTATTGATTTCCTTTCCCAAAAGTCTATCCTTCCTGAAAGAGACTGTGCTGACCAATCAGCCCCAGGATTCCCGTCTGCTGGGGGGTTTCGTTTCTCGGTGTAAATGAGTAAATTGCATTTCGGGTTTATCAATCAGTCTCGCCCGAGTTTGTTTGCTGTAGGTCATTTCCCCCACAGCTAATCACAGCCACGACGTTCCCAGAGCTGGGGAAGACCTGATTTCTGGAGGGTGGAGGCGAGATGTCCTCAGAATGATGTGACAGCTTCGAATCGTTTCAGACGGAACGGACAGAGAGGGGTGGGGTTGCAGGGGTGGGAAGAACTTTTTTATGGAGAAAGGAAACATCACGGAAGGCTTCATGGAGGAGGATGCCATTGGCCCCCTGGAAGAGGAATAATACAGGACAGTGTAAGGCACAAGTCCTGGAGTCTGTTTCTCACCACTGGCTCTGTGCTTATCAGCATTATTTCACCTTCTTGGACTGCAAGTCCTCATTCTAACTTTAATGTATTTCATTACAAATAATTTTTTGGTATTATTTGTTGTGGGGGTGGGTGAGAGCTGGTGGTGTCAGGGGCTGCTCTTGACTGCGTGGGGCTCATTCCTGGTGCCTTTTGGGGCGAACATGTGTTACTAGGACCGACTATCTCTCTGGCTCTATTTTTATTTTATGATTTTATTATTCATCCATTCCTTGATTTGTTCATTTTTAGGGGGGTGGGCACATGTGGCGGTGCTCAGGGCTTCCTCCTGGCTGTGTTCAGGGACCATTCCTGGAGGTACTCGGGGATTGAACCGGAATGGGCTGTGAGCAAGGCAAATGCCTTAACCTCTGTACTACCTCGCTGGCTCTCTTTCTATTTTTTTTCTTTTTTGGGTCACACCCGGCGATGCACAGGGGTTATTCTTGGCTCTGCACTCAGGAATTACTCCTGGTGGTGCTCAGGGAACCATATGGGATGTTGGGACTCGAACCCGGGTCGGCCGCATGCAAGACAAACACCCTACCTGCTGTGCTATTATTCCAGCCCCTTTATTTATATTTTTTATAGGGACCAACTCCAGCAGTGCTCAGGGGACTCAGACGGCCACCCCCACTGGTGTTTGGGGAGGTGGGGCATGTCAGGGATCTAACCTAGAACCTCTTCTGTTTAAACTCTCCCTCCCGACCCTAGGTCTCTCTCTCTCTCTCTCTCTCTCTCTCTCTCTCTCTCTCTCTCTCTCTTTCTCTCTCTCTCTCACTCACGTTCTGTCTCAATAGAAACATTTATTGGGAGGTAGAAAGGAAAGGGAAGGGCAAGTTCCCAATCAGGAGGAACTTAGTATAAGACTACATTTGCTGTTTCTCATTTTTTGGGGGGCTTTTTGGGTCACCCAGCAATGCACAGGGGTTACTCCTGGCTCTGCACTCAGGAATCACTCCTGGAGGTGCTCATATGGGATGCTGGGAATCGAACCCAGGTCAGCTGCATGCAAGGCAAATGCCCTCCCTGCTGTGCTATCGCTCCAGCCCCGTTTCTCATTTTAAAAGTGACCCTAAGACAGTAGTCACACCCGAGAGAGAGGGCACAGAGATGACAGATGGTGCTTGTCTTACACCTGGCATGATCCTTGAGTGCAGAGCCAGGAGTAAGCTCTGAGGACCCCCGGATGTGCAACCCCCCCCCCCCCAAAGCCAAACCCAAACTTCAACAAAACCCAAATCAAAGACAGTAGTCACCAAAGGGGGTGTCTGTGAGGATAAAATGATTCTATACAGGGGTGGGAGGGATGATAATACAGCGGGTAGGGCTTCTGCCTTGCACGCGTCCAACCCAGGTTCCATCCCATGTGGTCCCCTGAGCACCACCAGGAGTAATTCCTGAGTGCAGAGCCAGGAGTAACCCCTGAGCATCGCCGGGTGTGACCCAGAAAGTAAAAAATAAATAAATAAATAAATAAAGATACAAAGATCATATACATAATCACTGCACTGTGCCCTGCCCCCCGGCCACCCTTAGTTCGGAGCCCCAGGGACACTGGCAGCCGTTAGTTCTCCTTCTCTGTAATGAGGCTTTCATTGAGAATTCTAGGAAAGGCACAGCTGAGCCCGGCCGCGTCCCCAGGGGAGCGGCGGGCCGAGTCTGTTTGCCTGAGGACGCGGAGGGCACCGGGCTCTCTGCAGCACGGGCCTCTTTCCTGGACGGCGGGCACAGCCTGTCCTGCGGTTTCGAGCCCGCGGGGAGCTGCTTGTCCGATCTATAAGAACCCATCAGCCTCCAGAACTTCCGTGGTTTCCGAGTCACTGTCAGGCCGTCAGCTTCCAAGCACCACCCCCACCCCCCACCCCTGCAAGGCAGCGCTAGGGCTCCAGTTTCCCCAGTTCCGTGGAGGGAAGAGTGAGGGACAGGCCCCACGCAGCCCCCTCGCCCCCACAGGCTCAGCACTACTCAGCCCCTTCCTAGACTCCGGGTGTCCAGGAAGGTCCGGCTCACCGAGGCAGGAACCAGAGCTCCGAGGAGGAAGTGGATCCACGTGGCCTCACCCGGGCGACCCAGGCCTCTGCCCTGCATCACCCCAGCCTCCTGAGCTTCCGCTGTCAGTGCACAAATGCAGGGTGGAGTCCCGGCTTCCCCTCCCCACCCCATCTTTCCCAGACACATCTGCTTCCAGCACCAGCCACCGGAAACGGTTCCCTTCGCCTCCTCCTAGAGCCCAAGCGTCCCCCTCCACTGGCCGAGGACGCCTTCGGAAAGGGACGCCTGCCCATTTCCTAGTACTGACCTCTGATCGCTGCCTCCCCAATTCCAGAGCACGTGTCCGTTTAAAAATTTTTTTTTTAATTTTTATTATTATTATTATTATTTTTTGCTTTTTTTTTTTGGGTCACACCTGGCGATGCACAGGGGTTACTCCTGGCTCATGCATTCAGGAATAACTCCTGGCGGTGCTCAGGGGACCATATGGGATGCTGGGAATCGAACCTGGGTCGACTGTGTGCAAGGCAAACGCCCTACCCGCTGTGCTATCGCTCCAGCCCCCTAAAATTTTTTTTTAATAAAAAAAAATTTTTTTTTTTTTGCTTTTTGGGTCACACCCTGTGATGCTCAGGGGTTATTCCTGGCTTTGTACTCAGGAATTACTCCTGGCGATGCTTGGGGGACCATATGGGATGCTGGGGATCAAACCCGGGTCAGCTGCGTGCAAGGCAAACGCCCTACCCGCTGTGCTATCGCTCTGGGCCCCTAATAAAAAATATTTTTAATTTAAAATATTTTTTTGCTTTTTGGGTCACTCCTGGCAATGCACAGGGGTCACTCCTGGCTCTGCACTCAGGAATTACTCCTGGCGGTGCTCAGGGAATCATATGGGATGCTGGGAATTGAACCCGGGTCGGCCGCGTGCAAGGCAAATGCCCTACCCACTGTGCTATCACTCCAGCCCCCTCCAGCCCCTCATTTAAAAATTTTATTTCCATAAGGTTGTTCACATTAATTGATTACCTTCAGTATTTCAACACCAATCCCATCACCATGACACCTACCCACCACCATCATTTTGGATTTCTCCACCACCATTCAAGCTGGCCTGCCACAGGCAGATACTAGATAATTAATTTTCTTCTCTCTCTCTCTCTTTTTTTTTTTGCTTTTTGGGTCACACTTAACTATGCACAGGGGTTACTCCCGGCTCATGCACTCAGGAATTACTGATGGCGATGCTCAGGGGACCATATGCTAGGGATCGAACCCGGGTCGGCCTCATGTAAAGCAAACACCCTACCTGCTGTGCTATCGCTCCAGCCCCGGATAATTTATTTTCTATTGCTTATTATGAGTATCGGGATGATGATGATGATGATGATGATGATGATGATGATGATGAGGAGGAGGAGGAGGAGGAGGAGGAGGAGGAGTATCATGAGAGGTCGCACGGCCGTGAAAGCAGCTGCGCGCTCCTGGGATTCTAAAATTGTAAATGACTGAGGTCCAGAGACATTTCTGTGGGGAGCTAATCCATCAGCACTCGGGGGAGCCCCCTGAAGGGAGGGAGAGGGGGGTGCTGGTGAAGAATGCTGGCTGAGGCCAGGCTTCCGACTCCAGTGGCAGAATACATACTGGCTTGTGTGAGGTTCTGAGTTCTATCCCTGCCACCTCAGGGACCCCCCAAGCCCCGATAGGTGTAGCCCTGGTGTCCCCCAGAACTGCTAGGTATACCCCCTAAAAGAGACCCAGCATGGACAGACCATCAGTCCTGCCTCGAACTACTGGGGACATCTTGGCAGAGTTGCTTGGTCCCTGGGACCCCTGTTGGACCACATCATGGATGTTAATGACATACTTATCTCCAGAGAGTGCCCGATATCCAGGGAGTGCTCAGGGATTACTCCTGGATTTAAGAATCACTCCTGGCAGGACGCCAGGGGACCATATGGGGTCAGGTCAGGGATTGTACTCGGGTCAGCCAGGTGCAAGGCAAGAGCCCTGTATACTGTATTATCTCTCTAGCCTTTAATTCAATATATATTTTTTGTTTGTCTTTTGGGTCATACCCAGCGATGGTCAGAGATTATTCCTGGCTCTGCACTCAGGAATTACTCCTGGCAGTGTTTGGGGAACCATATGGGATGCTGGGGATTGAACTCAGGTCGGCTGCATGCAAGGCAAATGCCTTACCTGCTGCACTATCGCTCTGGCCCCTAACCCAGGAATTTTTATCAACAATGACAGCTACCACATTTGTCAGAGCATCACATAGGCCACTTACACAAGAACTTTTTTCCTGAGCTGGAGCCATAGTACAGCAGGGAGGGCTCTTGCCTTGTATGTGGCTGATGTGGATTCAATCCCTGGCATCCCTAAGCACTTCCGGGAGTAATTCCTGAGAAAAGAGCCAAGAGTAACCCCTGCACATTGCTAGGCCTGGTCAAAAAATAGAAAGGAAAAAAAAAGTATCTTTTCTTCTAGCGTTTTCTGCATTCACAGATTCAAACAGCCCCAGAAGAGTTGGCGGACTCCGTGGATGTAGAACCAGGCGAGACAGAATGAAGGATCAAGGACTTACTTGACTCTTACTCTTCAGACTTTGATATGGGGTGTGTGTGTGTGTGTGTGTGTGTGTGTGTGTGTGTGTGTGTGTGTGTGTGTGTGTGTCCTAAACCAATTCCCCACACAGCTAGTAAAAAACAACTATACTTAAGTTTTTGGTGAATCAAATTATATGTGCCTTTGCATTTTCAACTGCAGGGCACTTAGCATCCCTAACTCAGCATTGTCCAAGGGCCAGCTCCGTGTATTAACTGGTTACTAGACTAATTGGGTAACTTCCTTACATTCTCTTTAATTCACACAACAATCCATATCCTGTACGAAGCATGATAGATGAAGGCATGGAAGCTCAGAGGGCCCAGTAAAATCAGTAATTGGCTTGCAATCAGCTGGCTTTTTCTTTCCTTGGTATTCTCTCTCTCTCTCTCTCTCTCTCTCTCTCTCTGTCCCTGTCACACACACACTCTCTTTCACACACACACTATCTTACAGACACTCTCTCACACACACTTTGTCTCTGTCTCTGTCTCTGTCTCTGTCTGTCTGTTTGTCTGTCTGTCTGTCTCTCTCTCACACACACTGAAATAAAAGAGACAATATTTTCATTCCCCCTTTGTTTTCTAGCTCTTCAAACCTCTTTCCAGATCCTAGTTGGGGAGAGCAATAGCACAGTGGGTAGGACATTTGCCTTGCATGTAGCCGACCCTGGTTTGATTCCTCTAGTCCCTCTGGGAGAGCCCGGCCAGCTACCGAGAGTATCCCACCCACATGACAGAGCCTGGCAAGCTACCCGTGGCATATTCGATATGCCAAAAACAGTAACAACAAGTCTCTTAATGGAGGCGTTACTGGTGCCCGCTCGAGCAAATCAATGAACACTGGATGACAGTGCTACAGTGGGGGAGAAGCAAACGTTTGAATAGGGCTGGGCCCAGATTTTGAGAGGACAGAAAAGTTCATTAGGATTAGCAAAAATGAAAATTCACCAAACTGGTGCCTTACATTTTTATCTAAGTAGGGGGTAGGGGGCAAGAAAGAGCCTCACTGGAGAGAGGCCCTGGCGTAGGGGAGGGCCTGGCGTATGTATTTGGAGGAGACCCCAGAGAGATCTGTCCAGAGGCAGGGCTGCCCGGGCAGGTAGCTGGCGGACGGGCAGCCGGTGCTTTGGCCCGGGGGTAGCTCTGCGCAGTCCATCCACGCTACCCTGTCTGGCAAAGCCTTCTTCTGGGTCCTGAAGAAACGAACTCGCCTCCGCAGCCCCTGGCCATCGTCCACCGGGCAGAGCCTGGACATGCAGACCTGCGGGGAAGCAGGAGAAAGAGCCTCTCGGGCACCCGTAGGGGGTCGGGACATCCGAGACCTGATCTCTGCTCATTCTGCTGCCCAAAGCCACGCTGGCCTGTGGCTGGCGTCCCCGGGGATCCGGCCACTAAAGGGTGCTGAGCAGGTAAGTGGTGTCATCCGAGGAGAGCCACGGGGACTCGGCGGGAGCAGTGGTTTGGAAGCGGGAATGTTGGGCGGGAGGTGGCGGGTCTGAAGTCGGCACTAGCCATGACGGGAGAAGAGAGGGATTCAGAGGGGGGATCAATAGGACTTGATTGATTGACACGGGCTCAAGTCCAGCCGCCTTTACTTAGCCGGTCATGGCAGCCTCCGCGCCTCTTCCCTCCGCTTGCGTCTCTCTGCTCTTCGCTGCTTCCAGAATGTTCTTGCTCTGTCAAAGCTCCCTGTCTCTGAATGGCATCTACTTTGATGGGTTGTTCTTGCATTCCAGAGCCCTGTTTGGTGTGTGTGTGTGTGTGTGTGTGTGTGTGTGTGTGTGTGTGTGTGTGTGCGCGTGTGTGTGGCCAATTAGATAGAAAAGGTTCTCCTTAGAGTATTTGAGAAATTGCCTGCCCTAGAGGCAGGGTGAGGATTGGGATGATGTCTGTGTGTGTGTGTGTGTGTGTGTGTGTGTGTGTGTGTGTGTGTGTGTGTGTATTCTGGGGACATGGTGGTGGAAACTGCACTGGAGGGATGGCTGTTCGATCATTGTACGGCTGAATCTCGAGCATGAAAGCTTTGTAACTGTATCTCACGGTGATTCAATTAAAAGAAAGAAAGGAATGGGAAGTTCACGCCCAATTCAAACAGCTTAATCAATGGCTGAATAAATAGCAGTACTCCTACATAAAAAAAAAAAAAGAAAGAAAAGGTTCTCCTTGAAGGAAGCACTGATTCTCTTCTCTATGAACCCTCACACGGAGCATGACTCCAGCTGAACCTGCCACAGTTTTCTCTCTCTCCCCCGCCACACACCATTTATATTTGTGCCCCTACCCCTGACCCAGTCCGAACTCCCTATATCCAAAGACAGAACATTCCTATCACATTTTGGGGTATATTTGGGATATGGGCATGCTCACAGTTTCTTCGTATAAACTAATGGTAATCACTTTCCCAGGAAACCCTCCCTTCCCCCACGCCCTCCCCCACCAAATAATCTACCTAATCATCACTGTATCACTGTCATCCCGTTGCTCATCGATTTGCTCGAGCGGGCACCAGTCACGTCTCCATTGTGAGACTTGTTGTTAGTGTTTTTGGCGAATACGCCATGGGTATCTTGCCAGGCTCTGCGCGGGCGGGATACTCTCGGTAGCTTGCAGGGCTCTCTGAGAGGGACAGAGGAATTGAACCTGGGTCGACCACGTGCAAGGCAAACGCCCTACCCACTGTGCTATCGCTCCAGCCCAATCATATCCAAGCATACCACACAGGAATGTTCTGGAGCAGAAGGAAGGAGCCTCTTTATTTGTTGAAAAACTTAGTTCACACAAAAACGAACAGAAAAACCACATGGGGGTGGGGTGGAAAAGATGTGAAAAGAGAAAGAACGGAGAGACGACGGGACTAGCCGTCGCCCGCCCGTTGGGTCTGACGAGGCGTGCTTCTCCCTGAGGTCGCCCCTTAAGCCTCGCCAGACGAGGCCCCAGAGTGATGCTGGTCGAGTCTGTCCCTGCGAGCTGCTGCAGCTCAAATGGAATGAAAGCGCTCAGTGAATATTCTAACAGCCTGTTCCGCAAGGCGTCCCCTTCCCAGAGCCTTCTGGAGACATGGGTGTGGGTGTCTGGGTACGGGGTGTGTGTGGGGCTGTGGGGGGCACAGAGAGACACAGGAGACAGAGGGCCAGCAAGGTGCGCAGAGCCCTGGGCCAGCTGTCCCCAGAGTGTGCACTTTGGTCCCGCAGGCACAGAGAACCCGGGAACCCAGGCCTTCTGCTCCGGCAGATTTACATTTTTATGTTCTCTCCCCGCCCCCCCCCCCCCACTCTCTCTCTCTCTCTCTCTCTCTCTCTCTCTCTCTCTCTGCTTTGACGTTCTCTGTTCCTCCCTGACTGCCTCCACCTTACTGATCCCCCCAAGTCCTCCAGAGAGCAAAAAAGTAAGCCAGAGCCGGAGAGAGGGCATGAATTAATTTCCATGTCTTTGCATCTTGCAGGAAAATAATGGGCCTTTGAGGCGGCTGTATTTTCTTAGGCTGCCCTCCTGCCACTCAGTCCATCTTTTAAGAAAATGTGGGTTTACTCCAACGTCTAGATCCCCGTTCATGAGATGGGGGGGGGCGGCGGGAGGGGCGGGTGAGGTTGGAGAGTCGGGCAGACAGGGTCACAGAGAGACCCTGGGCGGGTTACTCTCGTCTGCATACCATACCTGGAAACCGGAGAATCCAGTATTATTTGCAATCTGGTTACTGTTTACTGTCACCAGGGTTACTGTCCTCCTCATTCTCCGGGTATGGCATTTGTCTTAGGGTTATGTAATGGATGAGTAGCTTGGGTGTGGACCAGGAATTCCATCCCTCCCCCCCCCCCCCCCCCCCCCGCCATCAGTCACTAGGGGGAGGGGACTTGATTTTTCTTTCTTTCTTTTTTTTTTTTTTCTTTTTGGGTCACACCCGGCAATGCACAGGGGTTACTCCTGGCTCTGCATTCAGGAATTACCCCTGGCGGTGCTCAGGGGACCCTATGGGATGCTGGGATTCGAACCTGAGATGCTGGGATTTGAACCTGGGTTGGCCACGTGCAAGGAAAATGCCCTACCTGCTGTGCTATTGCTCCAGCCCTGGACTTGCTTTTTTTCACTTGATTGTCTTATAGAGTCTTCTTCATTCGGCCTCCCATTGTCCTAACTCTCACTGTTGCATTCTCTCTCTTTTTTTCTTTGCCTCTTGAAGCAGGGTAGGTTTGGAAGATCTCTATCCCTGGGCCCCTGCGGGATAAGGGCCACCGGAAAGGATCCTGGAGGCTCCATCGCACCCAGCTGGGCTTGTGGGGCTATGCGCAGCTCTGTGCTTGAGGTGACCCCTGGAGATGCTCCCGGGACGGATTGAACCAGACTGACTGCTTGTCACGCAAGCGCTTTAGTCTGGGCCCCAACTCTCCAGGCCCCTAGACCTGGCCTGGGGGGGAAATGGCCGGGACGTGGCCCAGGAAGCCTTTAGCTTCCTTACTCCAGGCTGGAGTGAGAGCCACGCAGCTGGTGGGGCTGGCTGTGTCGTGCGGATCCGCGCTGTCAGGCTTGGACGGGGCAATTATCTGTGTCTTTGATTAATAAAAAATGGAGCCATGAATGAATAATCAGCGCAGGCTGGAGCGGGCAGCCTGGCAGGGGTGACGCTTTCAAAACCTGGGCTGGGGGTGAGGCAGGGAGTAATCAAAGGGGTCCAGGGCTAGTGGCTGAGGAGGCGGGCGCCCCTCCCAGGGAACGGGTTTCTGAAGAGTGAGCAGCTTCTCGCTTGGGATTTGCAGTGGCCCCAGGAGCATCTGTGCAGGTGGGGAAAAACGTTCTGTGCAACCCCCCCCCTGCTCTGCAGTCAAGGTAACGTGCAGGCTTTAGGGTGTGTGCATGGGTGTGTGCAGGGGTGTGTGGGTGTGTGGACGCACGCATCTGTTGCATGCTCACGAGCATTCTGTGTTCCTGTGCGTCCATGTGCTGTGCGCGTGTGCACATGCCGTGTGCTTACATGGGTTTTGTGCGTGGACTGTATGCCTTGTGTGCTCGTGCCTGTGTTATGTACGCCTGTGTTCTGTGCACACATGTACGCATGCGCGTTGTGTGTGCATCTATGTTGTGTGCACGTGTTGTGTGCGCGCATGTTGTGTATGCATGCCTGGGTTAAGTGCATGTGTGTTGTGCGTGCGTGCCCTGTGTTGAGTGTGCGTAACTGTGGTATCTATGTTGTGTGCACGCATGTTGTGTGGGCACAGCTGTGTTGAATGCATGCGTGTTGTGTGCGCGCCCGTGTTGTATGCGCACCTAGGTTGAGTGCACGCCTGTTGTGTGTGCGCCTAGCGCCTGTGTTGTGTGTGCACCTAGGTTGAGTGCACGCTTGTTGTGTGTGCACCTAATTGTGTGCGCGTGTTGTGTGCGCACGTGTTGTGTGTGCAGAGTTGTATTGTGTGTGTGCGCGCTTGTGTGGTGTGAGCGCGTGCTGGGTCCCAGCTCGCTCCTGGGCCGGCCGCGGGCACGCCAAGTCGTTTGCAAAGCGAGCGGAGGCGGCGAGCAGCCAAGAGAAGGGCAAAGCGCCGGGCTGGCGCGGGGCGGGCGGGGAGGCGGCGGGGCGCGGGGGGGCGGCGGGGCGGGCCACCCAGAAGGAAGTGATGGGAAGCGGGGTGGAAGCCCTCCCCGGGCGCCGTCCCCGCGCGGGCCCTTCCGGGCAGCGGCGGCACCAACGGCGGCGGCGGCGGCGGCGGCGGCGGCGCGGGCGGGACGCGCGACTCCGGGCGGGCGCCGGGCGTGCAGGCGGCGGGGTAGGCGCGGGGGGCACCCGAGTGGGGCGGCGGGGCGGGGCGGGAGGGGTGCGGCGCCCCCCGGGGAGACGCGGAGGGACGCGGCCGGGGCAGGGGCGCGGGGTGGGGGGGGCGGCGGGCGTGGGAGTCCCCGAGTGGGGTCCCGACCGCCGCGCGCGAGCCGGGGCCTTTGGGCCATTCGCCCTGCCCGCCGGGACTCGCGAGCCCGTGACCTTGCCAGCACCAGATGACTTTCCCTGGAGCTTTTGTTTGCTGTTAGTCAAGGGACCCGAACTCTGCCCGGCCGCTTGCGAGAACCTGTTGAGGGGAGAGACAGAGAGAGAGCGGGAGAGCGGCGCGCCCTGGCCCTTCCCGCCAACCCCCTGCTCGCAGTTAACTGTTTTAGGGGGCAGCCTCCGTCCCCCACGCTCCCGCCTGCACTGCTGTGGCCTCGGAGGCTGTTTATTTTATTTTATTTTATTTTATTTTTTGCTTTTTGGGTCACCCCCGGCGATGCACACGGATTACTCCTGGCTCATGCACTCAGGAATTAATTACCCCTGGTCGTGCTCGGGGGGGACCATATAGGATGCTGGGAGTCGAACCCAGGTCAGCCGTATGCAAGGCAAACGCCCTACCCGCTGTGCTATCGCTCCAGCCCCTCGGAGGTTGTTTTAAAATTAAAAATGAATTTATTAAAAACAATATCTCTCTATATGGCTTTGGGTCATACGAAGAGAGGCTCAGGGGTTACTCCTGGCTCTGCACTCAGGATTACTCAGGATCTTATGGGATGCCGGGGATGGAACTGGGGTCAGCTGTGTGCGAGGCAAACACCCTCCCAGCTGTACTGTTGCTCCAGCCCCCAATTTAAATTTAATTTTTGGGCGACACTTGGTGGTGCTCAGGGCTGGGTCAGCTGTTGTTTTCTAACAGCTAGTTCTTTCATCCATCCACAAAGAACCACCTTTCCCACCTTAGCCCCTCTGTGTTATTAGTTTTGTTTTCCTTTTGGGGGGTGGGGCTCGCCGGGTTATGCTCAGGGCTTAACTCCTGGCTTTGCACTCAGGAGTCACTCCACACCCTGTGGGGATCAAACCTGGGTCGGCTGCATGTGCAAAACAAGCGCCTCCTCCCCTCTCCTCTCTTCCAAGTCCCCTCTGCCTTATTTTTTTTTTTTTACTTTTTGAGTCACACCTGGCTGTGCTTGGGGCTTGAGCTCAATACTCAGTCACTGGTGGGGCTCAGGAAACTAGATGCAATATTGGGGATCAAACGCTTGCTCGGGGGCACGCAAGGCCAGCTCTGTACCCTACCCGCTGTACGATCTCTTGGCACCCCGCCCCCCATCCCACCCCCTCCGCTGCCTTATTTTTTAGGTTCCAGTGATCCTCGGTTTACCCAGCCTGCCTTTTCCCCTTCCCCCAGACTCTGAGCCCGCGGGAGCGCCCTGAGCAGAAGGAACTTCCCAGATTCTCCAGGGTCAGCACTCAGCGTGCCTCCACCCCAGGCCATGCCCGGCCAGGGCCTGCCCCTGCGGGTGGCCACCCTGCTGACCGGGCTGCTCGAGTGCCTGGGCTTCGCGGGCGTCCTCTTCGGCTGGGCCTCGCTGGTGTTCGTCTTCAAGACCGAGCATTACTTCGAGGAGCTCTGTGAATCTGGTGCTCAGCGGGCGGGCAATGCCACGGGCCCGGCTGGTAAGTCGAGGGAGGCTGGCCCTAGGGGAGTCAGGTCTGGTTTCCAGGTGGCAGGGAAGGATAGGAGAGATCCCTGCCTCACACAGGCCCCTCTAGAAGGCCTGCGTAAGGTAAAAGAAAGGGGAGGGGGTGTGTCCGGATGCAAACCCCTCTGTGTTCCTGCAGCCTTGGTCCCAGAGGTGCCAGGGGAGGGGAATACCAGCTTCCCATCATCTCCCTGTGAACTTTCTTTTTTTTTTTTTTTTTTTTCCGCTTTTTGGGTCACACCCAGCGATGCTCAGGAGTTACTCCTGGTTTTGCACTCCGGAATTACTCCTGGCAGTGCTTGGGGGACCATATGGGATGCCGGGGATCGAAAACCCGGGTCGGCTGCAAGGCAAACTCCCTACCCGCTGTGCTATTGCTCCGGCCCCTCCCTGTGAACTTTCCAGAATGGACGAGCCTGCTTTAAAGGGAGCCCAGGGAACACGTGCTCTTAGCAGAAAGAGAGATAGGAGCCGTGTGTGTGTATGTGTGTGTGTGTGTGTGTGTGTGTGTGTGTGTGTGTGTGTGTGTGTGTGGTCCCCGAGATCTCTCCCCTCCTCTCTTCCAGACTGCAAAGCCCAGGATGAGAGGTTCTCGCTCATCTTCACCCTGGCATCCTTCATGAACAACTTCATGACCTTCCCCACCGGCTACATCTTCGACCGTTTCCACACCACGGCTGCCCGCCTTGTAGCCATGTGAGTGACCCCGGGTTCTGGCTGCAGCGGCATCGCTGGGAGGGAGACTCAGGTTAGGGGGCCTGGGAGCTGCCACCCAGCCCTAGGCCTCCCCTCCCCACCCCCATCCATATAGTAGCTGACTTCCCCCTCCCTCTCTATTCTGCTGAGGGCTCTGGTTTTTTTTTTTTCTTTTGGTTTTTGCTTTTTTTTGGGTCACACCCAGTGATGCTCAGGGGTTCCTCCTGGCTCTGCACTCAGGAATTACTCTTGGCGGTGTTGGGGGACCTTATGGGATGCTGGGAATCGAACCCGGATCTGGCGAATGCAAGGCAAACGCCCTACCAGCTGTGCTATAGCTCCAGCCCTGGCTGAGGGCTCTGGGTCGGACCCCTGCTCTCTTTGCTCCCTCTCCTTCCTCTGCTCCATGTGACGGTGGCTTCTCACTGAATTGAGCGGGAATCCGGGCCTCGTTCCCGCGAAGGCGGGGCCTGGAGCCTGTGGTTATGATATGAGCAAAACCCCAAGCTGGTGCTTCGCCTGTTCCCGGCAGGAAATCCTTAATGTCCCGTCAGATCTCATGGCCTGGCCACTCCAGGTTACTCATCCTCTTCTCTACCCTCAGGACAGAGCGGAGCGTAAGCTAGTAAAATCTTCTGGGCAGGTCCCGTGGTAGAATTGGGGTGGGTGCAACTGGGTGGGGTCCTAGACAGATGAGTCAGAGGAGGGTCAGAGACTCGATCTTGCTCACGCAGTCACTGGCATGGCCCCCGTCTCCACGGCCAGGTCCCGTGATAAGCGGCGGTCTGGTGGCGGCCGATAGGGTTTGTTGATGAGGGCTCTGCCAGTGAGGCCGGCCGGAAACAGTCAGAGAGAAAAACCCAGTTCCGTGTTTTGAGTCTTGAGGTGTTTCCTGACTGTGATCCCCACCAGTTCGGTCGCCTGAGCCTTCCTGTCTGTTTGCCCCGCTCCTGTCTCTAGCCTTAGCGTGTTCAGCAAACCTCAGGCTTCCTTCCTGGGCATGCCCACACGTTGCTCCTGGTCCTCTGTTTACCCAATACTTGGTTTCTGCCCTTCTCCCCCCCCAGTTCTGCAGCATTAGTTGCTTGTCCACTCTGCATGGACACTGTCTCCTTGGATACCTGGCCTGCAGGCTAAGGGCCGCACCGAAGACTCCAACCCTTCTTCCGTGACGGGAAATACTTTCAGTTTTCTTTTTTTCTTTTTTCTGCTGCCGGGACGGTACCCAGGGCCTCACCCACGCCGAGCCAGCCACCACTCTCCCGCTTTTCTTTCTCCCCCTTCTCCACATCCCCGCCCCCCCCCCCCTGCTTTTTTTTGGTTTGCGTGTTTGTTTTGATTTATGCTCCACACCCGGAATATTTCAGGATCTTTCTGGCTTACTCCTGGCTCTGTGCTCAGGGGTCACCTCTGGCAGAGCTGGGTGACCCAATGTGATGCTGGGGATTGACCCCCTGGCCAGCTGTGTGCAAGGCGAGCCATTTCCCCACTGGGCCATGTCTTCAGCCCACCCTCACTTTTGTGTGTGGGTGTGGGTGTGGGTGTGAGTGTCCCGTCCCGTGGGACTAGTCAATGTGAGTAACCGGGAGAGGGTGCGTGAGTGGTAGAAAGAGAGAGAGAGAGAAGAATCGGAGCAAGACAAGGCTTTGGTCAAGCAAGCAAGCAAAAGCTCTTTACTTCTCTCAAGCTAGTTTTTTTTTTTTTTTGGGTCACACCTGGCGATGCACAGGGGTTACTCCTGGCTCTGCACTCAGGAATTACCCCTGGCAGTGCCCAGGGGACCCTATGGGATGCTGGGAATCGATCCCTACCCACTGTGCTATCGCTCCAGCTCCCTCAAGCCAGTTTTTTATAATTGATGACATGAGGAGGTAGGCAAAATGGGGAAGTAACAATACCTGCACATTTTCAGTGACACAGGGTGCAGGCCCTAACGGCGGGCGCATGACAGTTAACTCGGGCGTTGCTCAGAAACTTTACACAATGTGTTGTACCGTTTTCCTGAGAAGAGGTTAATTTCTCAATGTAAGGGCATTTTTCCAAAAAAGGGTTGGGTCCTTAATTGCAGGCCAGGCTATACTGACATTTTGGCTCCCGGCATGTGTGTGTGTGGGGGGGGGGCGGGGGAGGGAAGTCACACCTGGCGTTGCTCCGCAGTTCTTTGTGGCTCAGTGCTTGGGGGAACTCGCGCAGTGCTGGGATGGAATCAGGGCCTCCACCATGCCAAGCACGTGCCCCAGATCTTCGAATTGGCCCCTCGAACCCGTTCTTCAGATGCCAGCTGCAAGTCGCCCGTTTCCAGGCAACTGCGGCTCTGCCTGACTTGGCCTCACATCCAAGGTTCTTCCCGCTTGGAGTTGACTGTCAGAAAGACCCTCAGGCTTCAGGGAGAGGCAGTCTGTCACTAACTCCACAGGGCGGCTGTGCTGAGGACCAGCGGCCAAACGAACACGGCGGGGCCTGAGCACCGGGGCTGGAGTCGGGGGTGCCTGGCCCTCCCGGGGCGGGTGGATTCACCCTCCTGGAAACCCCATCATGGTGGGATTTTGGGGAGTCCGCCTTCTGCCCGCACAGTCAATGATTCACTCCATTTCTAGGCCCTCTCCCCTGCCTGGAGAAATGGGGGTGAACACCCCACGCCCCTAACGAAGGCTTTCACCTTCCTGGAGCTGCCCCGAGCTGCCTCACTGGAACAGAAAATACTCCCAGTGCTCTTATCACTTAATATAAGAGATGTGGGTCAGGGACAGGGATATATATCTAAATAAAAATATAAATATAGGGGCTGGAGTGAGAGCACAGTGGGTAGGGCGTTTGCCTTGCATGCAGCTGACCTGGGGTTGAATCCCAGCATCCCATATGGTCCCCTGAGCACTGCCAGGAGTAATTCCTGAGTGCAGAGCCAGGAGTAACCCCTGAGTATCGCCAGGTGTAACCCAAAAAGCAAAAATATATATATATATAAATATAAGCATATAAGTATATTTATATATAAATATAAGCATATACATATATTTATAGATAAATAAATATTAATGTCTATAAAATTTATCTCCATATTTTATTTATCTATGAGCAACGGGACAGTGATAGAACTAAAACATATAAATATAAAATAAATAAAATAGTGGACAAAGTCTATTTTATTTTATGTAAGCATATTTTATACATAAATATAGACTGTATTTATATAAATAAGTAAAATATGTTTGTGACTATTTTATTTATTCCTATTTATATATTCATATAACTATATATTTTATATTTATGCATTTTAAACATGTATAATACATTATATATTTTGTATAAATATGGCCATTTATACAAAATGGCCTGTGTCCTGTAACTTCTTTGGGTTTTTTTTTTTTTTTTTGGGTCACACCTGGCGATGCACAGGGGTTTTCTCCTGGCTCTGCACTCAGGAATTACTCCTGGCGGTGCTCAGGGGACCATATGGGATGCTGGGACTTGAACCCGGGTCAGCCGTGTGCAAGGCAAATGCCCTACCCGCTATGCTATCACTCCAGCCCCTGTGTCCTGTAACTTCTGACCCAGTCACCACCTTACTTCTAAGGAAGGGTTCCCAGCTGACCTTGCACCTAGAGAGAGGTAGGAACACTCATCTCTGAGCTGGGCACTGCTCACTGTGTGTGTAGTTTTTGACACCTATTTCCTTTTTTTTTTCTTTTTGCTTTTTGGGTCACACTCAGTGGTACACAGGGGTTACTCCTGGCTCTGCACTCAGGAATTACCCGTGGCGGTGCTCAGGGGACCGTATGGGATGCTGGGAATCGAACCTGGATCAGCCATGTGCAAGGCAAATGCTCTACCTGCTGTGCTATTGCTCCAGCCCCCTATTTCCTTTTTAAAATTAAAAAAAAATTTTATAAAATAGTTCACAATATTACATTTAATATTCAGACACCAATCCCACCACCATATTTTGGATGTTACCATCCTGAACCCCAATCCCTGGCCTAAAGCAGAACCGAAATAATATATTTTGTATTGTTTGTTATGAAAAACCGCTGAAAATGCTACAAAAAAGTGTCCTTAGAGAAAAGAGTGTGGAGATTGGTGTATTTGATATTGAGGCCATTAAGCTCTTCTATAAAAGATCACTAACATGTTGTTAAAGGTTGAGCATTGTGTACTTTTTATATGTATTACGATCACGAAATCCCATTAATCATCGATTTCTCGAGTGGGCTCAGTAACCTCTCCATTTGTCCTTTCCCTGAGATCTTAGAAGTCTCTCTCAACTTGGCCCTCCTAACGATGTTGCACTGGGGGCTCTTTCAGGGTCAGGGGAATGAGATCCAGCTTGTTACTGGATTTAGCATATGAATACACCATGGGAAGCTTGTAAGGCTGTCCCATGTGGGCAGGAAACTCTCAGAAGCTTGCCAGTTTCTCCCAGAGGGAGAAGTAGGCTACAAGATATCGCTTCTGGGAGCTCGCTTTTAAGTCACTGGATATTGGCCATTGATGGGATTACACACACCTGGGTTCCTCTACCTTCTTGCATGAGGCCTGTCTGAACGTGTGGAGAGGGGCCTCTAGCATGGCTGTGGCTAAATTCCGGTGGTCTTCGGCTGCCGGGAGCTCTGCTTGGGGTGGGGAGGGAAGCTGGAGCCCATTCCCTCCGAGGGGCCCTGGGGAAAACAGCCAGGCGTGTAAGCAGTTATATGTATAGCTGTAAAAAAAATGTCTATTTCCCTCTAAGATTGGTTGCCTCCTACTTTGGCCCTGTCAGATGTGGCGTGGCAATCTTGGAGTATGGGTAGGGTGTGTGGTTTGAAGTACCACAAGGGAGAGAGAAGGGAGAGAAGGACGTGCGGATCTGGATGGTGGCCGATGACTAGATTATCTGGCACCAGCCAGAGGGTGACACCTATTTCTTTTATTTTGGTGGGGGGGGCCGCCAGGCATTGGGCCAGACTAGGTGGTACCCAGGGGTTACTCCTGGCTCTGCACTCTCACTCCGGGCGATGCTAAGGGGGCCATATGGGAAGCCAGGGATCGAACCCACATCAACCACCTGCAAGGCAAGTGCCCTCCCTGGCCTGCTTTACTTTCTCTCCACCTCCCCCCCAACACTTGTTTCAGATGGGGCGCTGCCCTTTGAACTCCCAGACTGAGATTGTGTGTGCTCAGGTACCAGTCACTTGGTTTTCAGAACTGTTTTGCACTCCTGCCCCAGACTTCTCTCTCTCTCTCTCTCTCTCTCTCTCTCTCTCTCTCTCTCTCTCTCTCTCTCTCTCTCTCTTTGCTTTTTGGGTCACACCCGGCAATGCACAGGGGTCGCTCCTGTCTCTACACTCAGGAATTAACCCTGGCGGTGCTCAGGGAACCATATGGGATGCTGGGATTTGAACCTGGGCCGGCCACGCTAGCAAGGCAAATGCCCTCCCCGCTGTGCTATCGCTCCAGCCCCAGATTTCTCTTTTCTTGACCTCCATCTCCCTCCCCGTTTCGTTTTTCAGATTGCTCTACACGAGCGCCACACTCACCATAGCCTTCACCTCTGCAGGTGAGTACTGGCTGGTGGGTGGGAAGGAGCCAGGGGCAGGGCTGGGGCGGTGGGCAAGGGGCGGGTCTCTCACCCCTGCAGTCAGGCAGTCACAGATTTGGAATTTGAAAGGATCCTCGTGTGATCACTGGGAGTAGACGGGTCTCTGGAGACAGATGAGGATTCGGGGCTGCGAGGGGGATGATGCTGTGCTTCGAAGAGGCATATTTGTTCAAAAGATGCCATCCTTCCTCTTCCATGGACTCAAATGGTTTGAGTCCATGCTCTTTTTCAAAACAACAATTTGAGCGACAGTCATTCTTGAAAATATCCTTATTTAGCAGGGGAGACGTTGACAGCCACTTGTAGCGAAAGTTTTCTTGCCTGATTTCACTGGTCTATAAATAATGTCAGGTCCCCTGAGCCTGGAGATTCCAGTCTAGTTCTTCTCTCTCTTTCTCCATTTTGTAAATGGGCCACAGTGAGATTCTCTCTCTCTCTCTCTCTCTCTCTCTCTCTCTCTCTCTCTCTCTGCTCTTTGGATCACACTCGGCGATGCTCAGGGGTTCCTTCTGACTCTGCACTCAGGAATTACTCCTGGCAGTGCTGGGGGACCATATGGGATGCTGGGAATCAAACCTGGGTCGGCCACATGCAAGGCAAACGCCCTACCCGCTGTGCTATCGCTCCAGCCCCGAGATTCTCATCAAACACCCACCTACAGCCACAGAGCAGGTTCATGGGAAGTTCCAAGGAGCCCCCTTTTGGGGGTCATCCTCAGCACTGCTCAGGGAAATAAGTGGTATCTGGGACTGAACCCAGGGCCCCCCTCCCTGCCTCTCCCCCCGCCCCCCGCCGCCAGCCTGTGCTCCAGCCCTTGAACCATCTCCCTGGCTTCTGACTCTGCTCTTGCCAGCTTCTCAGTTACTCTGGCTTAGAGATAACGTCTCAAATTCCACCCCAGAGTAAGATCACATGGCTCCATATGCGTGCGTGCATGTGTGTGTGTGTGTGTGTTAGGAAGTCAAAGGACATGTTTCCTGAGGCACCAGGCTGCCGCTGGATGTCAGTCAACCTGGGGTCATGTCCGTTTTGCTCTGTAAATACTGTCTTGGTTCACAGTGTTCTCGAGCCAGTTATTAAAAACCATTCTCCTCATCAGATTGACTTTATCTGGACTAAAAGCTTGTAAATGATTTTCCAGTGGTTTGGATTCACATTTGTGATTCACTGGGGCAATTTCCACCCCCCACCATCTGGGGCTTTTTGGATTTGAGAAAGCGTTGAACCCCATGTGACCTATTGTGAAATAAATCTCTTGAGTGCATTAACAGATGTTTTTTTTTTTAAAGAATCTTAAAAACTAGTACTGTGTATTAAAGATAGGGATGGAATGAGCTAAAATACTCGATGATTAGCTCTTTAGAGTAGTGGTCCTTAGTTGCTGGTCCAAAGACCAGTGAGGGTCTGCGGGCGTAGAAAGATTGAGGACAGCTGGTCTACCACAGTGGTTAGAACTGCTGGTCCATGGATCCGATGCACAAAGGTGCTGTTCTTGAGGTGTAACTGTGTCGAAGAACTCTGATAGTACTTCTCAATTTTAGAGCGTTAGTTAAGGCCTGAGACTTGTTGTTACTGTTTTGGGAATATCAAATACACCATGGATAGCTTGCCAGGCTCTGCCGTGCGGGCGAGATACTCTTGGCAGCATGCCAGGCTCTCTGAGAGGGGCAGAGGAATCCAACTCGGGTCAGACGCGTGTAAGGCGAACACCCTACCTGCTGCACTAATCGCTCCACAACAAGTCTTACAATGGAGATGTCACTGGTGCCTGCTCGAGCAAAATCGATGAGCAACGGTATGACAGTGACAGTGACAGTGACAGTTAAGGCTTGTGTACAGATGCTCTCAACAAGCATGGGACCCGCCTGGTGGGAAAATCGTTCCCTTCTAATTTCCCTCTCGGCCTTCTGATTTCATGAGTCCAGATCTTGTTTTCTCCCCCTGACCCCGCTGTTTTAATACAATTTTATTGTGGTTGGTTTGGGGGCCACACCTGGTGGTGCTTAGGGGTTACTCCTGGCTTTACACTCAGGAATTAGCTCCAAGGTGGAGCTTGGAGGACCTTATGAGATGCTGGGGATTGAATCCAGGTTGGCCACATGCAAGGCCAATGCTCTAACCATTACACTACCTTTCTGGCCCCAGACCTTGCTCCCCTTCCATTTTAATTGAGGCACCATGCTTTACGATACCATTAGCGAAACTTTTGTACGTATATCATCCCAACTTACCACTAAGCAGATTGCCTTCTTCCCTCCACCAGTGTCCCAAGGACCTGCTAGTCCCCCTCGTCTGTAAACTTGTTTTCTTATATCTTAAGAAAAGATATTTCTTATATCTTATAGAAATATATCTTATAGAATATATCTTATATCTTATAGAAATCTATTGATTTCTATAATTACCTTCTTTTTTTTTCTTTTTGGGTCACACCCGGCAATGCACAGGGGTTACTCCTGGCTTTGCACTCAGGAATTACCCCTGGCGGTGCTCAGGGGACCGTATGGGGTGCTGGGACTCGAACTCAGGTCGGCCACTTGCAAGGCAAACGCCCTACCCACTGTGCTATTGCTCCAGCCCCATAATTACCTTCTTTTTGTGACTAGCAACCACCCTGGAAAGGGGTACAAAGTTTCCATTGAAAAGAATTATTTCTGTTGGATCAAAGGAAGTTAACTTAATTCATTGAAAAACACTCTTGGCTTATGGCCAGACTCATTCATGGACATGAGCCAAAGGCCCAAGTCTGTGTTTTGGGAAAGATTCACTTTTTTTCTTTTCTTTTTTTTTTTTGCTTTTTGGGTCACACCCGGCGATGCACAGGGGTTATTCCTGGCTCTGCACTCAGGAATCACCCCTGGCAGTGCTCAGGGGACCATATGGGATGCTGGGAATTGAACCCGGGTCGGCTGCGTGCAAGGCAAACGCCCTACCCGCTGTGCTATCGCTCCAGCCCCAAGATTCACTTTTTTAAGGGCTGCCCTCTCTTTCACTTTTGGGAAAGGATTTAGTGCCACAGCTTCAGTGCTGGGGCTACCCCTGGCTCTGTTACGGGTAAAGACCATGCGGTGCCAGGGGTCAAACCCTGGCCCCTCTTTTCTCCTCTACCCCTCCCCCACTCCCCACCCCCATCCATCTCTCCAGTTCCCTCTTTGGCACTTTCAGTTGTGGTGATATCCGTTACCTTTGTCCAGCCAGACTATCATGCCTTGTTTGCGTGGGAGGAGTCTTTGCAGGGACAGGAAGTACGCTTTCCTCTTTCTGACCTCCAGTGCCAAGTGGGGGCCTGGAGGAAGCGTTTTCAGTTTCATGAACCCGTTTAGTGCTTGTAAGTACCTGGCCATCTTCTCACTCCGCCCACCCTGCGGCCAGTGGCACAGGAGAGCAGGGACCACTGGGGCCATTGCACGGATGGGTGGGTGGGTGGATGGGGGGTGTGTGAATCACCTCTCAGAACAGTGGAGCGATTCTGACCGGGGCCTGGGGGCTGAGCTGGGGGCTGAGCTGGGGGCTGAGCTGGGGGCTGCGTCCAGGCTGCTCTCCCTGCAGGGGCGCTGCTGAGCCGGGAAGGGGTGTGTGTGGTTGAGTGAGGCGCCATTGAGCCACGGCTTTGCGCCTTCAGTCTGGCTTCTCCCTCTGGCCGCCCCAGCCTGCCAAGAGGGAACGGTCGGTTGGTCGCTGGCCCAGATCTCTGCAGGAGCTTTGGGTGGGGTTGGGGTGGGGGGTGGGGTGGGGGCAGCCTGCACAGGAAGCTCAAGGCTGGGCAGAGTCGGAGCCTTCCGCTTAGGACTGTAGGGAGTCTGAGCACGTGAACACTCTGTGCTGGCCATCCTGGGATGCTCCCCCGCCCCCCCCCCCCCCGACCCCCGACCCGTCCCCAACCTCTGCCTCTGTTTCCAGAATCGGCCGTGCTGCTCTTCCTGGCCATGCCCATGCTCACCGTCGGGGGAATCCTATTCCTGCTCACCAACCTGCAGGTGCCGCTCACCCGAATCCAAATCCTCACCCCTGCAGGAAGCTGGGGGTGCCGAGGAGGAGGGTGTGGAGGGAGGCCTGGAAAATGGAGGGAGGGGGAGAGAGGGTGGAGGGAAGGAGGGGAGAGGGAGGAAGGGGGCGAGGAGGGAGGGAGAAGCGGTCTTCTTTAACTGGCCTGAGCCGGGGTGGATATCCCCGGGTTCCAGGTGGATTTGGGAGTCAGGAGGGCCTGGCCTGTGCTCGAGGCTCAGGGTGTTTCCTTCAGGAGTAAACGAAGGACTCAGGCCCGGCACATGCTTTGCAGGTCGGGAACCTCTTTGGCAAACACCGCTCGACCATCATCACCCTCTACAACGGAGCCTTCGACTCCTCCTCCGCCGTCTTCCTTATCGTCAAGGTGAACAATAGCGATGGCTGATGTTTGTCGGGCACTGACGTTTGTTGCGCGATTTCTCTCCGCCAACCCTCTGAACCAGTTACTATTTTATCCTCATTTTACACGAAGCATCCGTGTCTTAGGGAAATTGAGGTGACTGGGGAGGGTTTTGCACTTCATAAGCAGCAGTTGATTATGAGTGAATAAGATTTTTTTTTTTTCGGGAACTAGAGCTGCCCGTGCTCAGGGCTTACTCCTGGCTCTGTGCTCAGATTATTCCTGGCAATGCTCAGGGGATCATATATGGTGCCTGGGATCAAGCTTGCGTCAGCCTTATGTAAGGCAGATGCTTTAACCATTGTACTTTCTTTCTGGCCCCTGAAGCGAAAGAGCTTTTTGAACTTGAACCCAGGTCAGCCTGCTTCTGAAACCTGAGCTTATAATAATTAACCCCATTGTTGCATGAATGTAGGATTTGGGGACTGAGGCTAGTGGACGGCTTGCTTGGGTGTTCGGAAAGGGATATTTGTGACTGAGCTTCTGGCATGGAACCAAGGTGGGAGGTAGCTGACGGACAGTAGGACCAGACAGATGCTGCTGCATCTCTCCTGGAGGCTGATGTTGGGGAGCAGTGGGGTGGGGGTTGCCTTGTTGAACCTGACCTTGCTATCAGATCCACCCAACAGCCCTTCCACCTTCTTGGCTGTTTTGTTTTTGGGTAACACCCGGCTCTGGTTCCAAGGATGGAACCTGGACCTTCCACCACATGTACAGCATGTACCCAGCCCACAGAACCAGCACTCTGGGGACTGCACCTTCTTTTTCTTTCTTTTTGGGTCACACCCGGCGATGCACAGGGGTTACTCCTGGCTCTGCACTCAGGAATTACTCCTGGTGGTGCTCAGGGGACCATATGGGATGCTGGGGATCGAACTCGGGTCGGCCGCGTGCAAAGCAAATGCCCTACCTGCTGTGCTATCGCTCCAGCCCCGGGACTGCACCTTCTTAATGCAAACAGTATCATCTGGGCTGTGGTGAGTCCTGCCCAGGAGAGGAGTCTTGATTCATCCAAGCTCACTGTGCCCATATTTTTCCCCAGTAAGTGTTAGGTGGGCACCTTCCCCAGCACTTTTTTTTTTTTTTGCTTTTTGGGTCACACCTGGCGATGCACAGGGGTCATTCCTGGCTCTGCACTCATGCACTCAGGAATTACCCGTGGCAGTGCTCAGGTGACCATATGGGATTCTGGGAATCGAACCCGGGTCAGCCGCTGCAAGGCAAACGCCCTACCTGCTGTGCTATGGCTCCAGCGCCGCCCTTGGGCCCCCCACCCCCACCCCTGCACTTGTTAATGAGGTGAAAACTGGAGGAGTTGAGAGGGCCATTTTCCTCCTCCAGGGAAGGTGAGAACAGAGTATAAAGCCTTTCTCCTTCCGAGAGAAAGTTCTGGGACGATGGACAGCGTGCAGGCTGTGCATGCAGGAAGCCTGCGTTTGATCCCTGAGTTCTGCCTGGAGTCATCTGCAAGCACAGAGCTGGAGATGTCCCTCAGCACTGCTGAGTGTGGTGCAAAAGGGAAAGAAAGGAATTAAGAAAGAAACTTTCTTCCTTGGTTTCTTCCCTCCCACTCTTCCTCTTTGAAGTGATGGGGGCATATGATTGCTGGAGTTACAGCAGCCCTTTTGTGATATTGAGGTAGAAACCTGGAGGATAAGCTTGCTACCTCAATATCACACTAAGGATGGCTGAGTTTAAGGAATGAGGGGAGTTCTTGACACCCCTAACCGCCTAGCTTGGGTCTTTCCTCTGAAAGTCACCCAAGGCCTCAGCTCAGCAAGTCTTTCTCCGAGAGACACAACTACAGAAACTACAGAATCACTCTGTAGAGTCTTTCTCCTTTCCCTGGACACTCTTCCCTTTCTCTCCTGCCACTTAGACTCAGATGCAGAAGAGCCCAGAGAAATAGCTCGGGGGCTTAGGATTAAATGCAAGAGAGGGCTCAGGTAAGGGCTGGCTTTTCTTTTAAAGACATATTTCAGCCCTGTGCCCTAGAGGCAGATGAAAGACATTTCCTGCACCCAGAGCCTCATGCCAAGACCCAGCCACCAATTGGGGCACTCAGGTGCTCAAAGGCGTTTGCCTTGGACGTGCTGGCCCAGGTTCAATTCCCAGCATCTCATATGGTCTCCCCAAGCACCGCCAGGAGTGATTCCTGAGTGCAGAGCCAGGAATAACCACTGAGCATCACTGGGTGTGACCCAAAAAAGCCCCAAATAAGTAAATAAATCACTGTATCACTGTCATCCCGTTGTTCATCGATTTGCTCTAGTGGACATCAGTAACGTCTCCATTGTGAGACTTGTTGTAACTGTTTTTGGTATATAGAATACACCAGGCTGGTAGCTTGCCAGGGTCTGCTGTGCGGGCGAGATAGTCTCAGTAGCTTGCTGGGCTCTCTGAGAGGGGCAGAGGAATCGAACCCGAGTCAGGCCACACGCAAGACAAACGTCCTACCACTGGTGCTATCACTCCAGCCCAAATAAATAAGTAAATAAATAAATAAATAAAAATGAACCTCAAACAAACCCCATTGTGGTCCAGAGAGATAGGTCAGGGGTTAACCAGCTTGTCTTGCCCACAGCTGATTCTGGTTCAATTCCCAGCACCACATAAGGTCCCCTGAACACTGCCAGGTGGCTCCATACCCCCAAACCCTCCCCCAACCCTCTGAGCTCCCCATTCTCCCCAGCACGCAGTCCTTGGCAATCATCCTTATGCCCCCGTCTCTGTGGATCTGGGGACACTGGGGTCTCAGGGCTATAAACTCCTAAGAATACTTAAGAGTGTTGACCCTGGGCTGGAGCCATAGCACAGCGGGTAGGGCGTTTGCCTTGCATGCAGCCGACCGGGGTTCAATTCCCAGCATCCCATATGGTCTCCTGAGCACTGCCAGGGGTAATTCCTGAGTGCAGAGCCAGGGGTAACCCTGAGCATCGCCAGATGTGACCTAAAAAGAAAAAAAGAAAAGAGTGTTGGCCCTGGCGACACTCCCTGTACTAAGGTCTCCAGGGTTCAGCCATGCCCACGCCAGCGCGCCCACTTCCTTGGGGGGGATGCGGTGCCTTCTCCTCTGTGCGGAGACCCCAGTTGTGCTTCCCCAGTTACCCATGGGGAAGCCCTTGGTCCCCTGCTGTGTGTTGGGAGCGAAGCTACTGTGGGGAGGGTGTCACAGTGACCTTGCCCCCTCCTTCCTCTGCAGCTCCTGTACGAACAGGGCATCAGTCTTCGGGCCTCCTTCATCTTCCTCTCCATCTGCAGTACCTGGCACGTGGTGCGGACGTTTCTCCTGATGCCGAGGGGCCACATTCCCTACCCGCTGCCCCCCGACTACCGCTATGGGTAAGGGCTGTGACCTGATGATTGGAGGTCAGCGCCCCTCTGAAGACTTGGGGGCAGGACGGATGTGGTCGCTGGAGGACAGAGGACACCTGGCACCGTGGAGGGGCAGAGGTGGCTGTGAGCCTCAATGGGCTAGCAGGGGGCTAGCTCTTCCGGTTGGCCTTGCTCACGGGGAGTGGGTCTGGGGGTCCCTTGGGATGACTGGGATCTCTGGGTGCCAGGACAGTCTTAGCCTCATGTCCCCTGAGAGAGATCGCAAAAATGCACGCATGATACGTGTTCTTTTTTCCCCCCTTCTTCTTGGGTCAACACTCGGTGATGCTCAGGGGTCATGCCTGGCTCTGTGCTCAGGAATCACTCCTGGTGGTGCTTGGGGGACCATATGGGATGCAGGGGATTGAACCTGGGTCGACCACGTGCAAGGCAAATGCCCTCTCCACTGGACTGTCATTCCACCCTACCCCCACCCCGCCCAGCATTTTGCCTGTTCTTGAGGGTTGGGAACTGAGGCACACCACCTTTGGGGCTTTCTCTTGGCTGGGCAAGTTCATAGGCCAGACCAGTTCTAGAAGGCAGTGGGATTAGCGTCTCAAAGGGCAGAGCAGAGGGGTGAAGAAACGGGACCTTTTTCCGTTTTATTTTTTTCTTTTTGTTTGGGGTCTACAGCAGCTTACACATCTCTGAATTTTTCATCTCAGGAAATTTCAGAGACCCTCAGTCTGCATTTTGCCAGTGAGAGCCAGCAGGCCCACTCTGAAGGGGAAACCTGAGGCCCAGCAATGAAGAGCAATGAAGCTGGGGTTTGAACCCTGACCTGTCCTGCTCCGAGCCTGCTGCCTGGGCATCCCACCCTCAGGGGCTTAGCTGAATCGCTTCATTCTCTTTATTTTTATCTTTATTTGTTTTGTTTTGGGTTTTTGCCTTACCTGGCAGTGCACAGGGCTGGCTCCTGGCTCTATGCTCAGGGATCCCTCCTGGCGGGGTGCAGGTGACCATACCAGGTGCTGCAGATGGACCCTGGGTCAACCTCATGCAGAGCAAACGCCTTCCCCACTGCACCAGCACTCCAGCCCCTGACTTGGGCACCTTTAGAAAGTGTGGCAGTGTTGTTTGTAGACAGTGTGACTTTTTAAAAAACTTTTTTATTGAATCACTGTGTGAACAGTTACAAAGCTTTCCAGTTTAAGTCTCAGTTATACAATGATCAAACACCCATCCCTTCACCAGTGCACATGTTCCACCACCAAGAACCCTAGTATACCCCCATCCCACCCCTCCCCCTGCCTGTGTGGCAGAAGATTTCCACTTTACTCTCTCTCCACTTTGATGACATTCAATATCTCGACAGAAGACCCACCATTATTATTTGGAATTTCCCCCAAGAATCAGATCTGCCGAAAAGGCACCATTAGATAATTTGTTTTCTATTGCTGGTTATGAAGAGCATATGATGTTGCGCAGCCGCAAAGCGGCCGCATGATTTCGGATTTCTGATATTTTAGTAATAAGTCTGGAGGGATTTCTGCCCAAAGCCTCTGGGTTCTGAGATTAGTTTGTGTACCTCTGGGATCATGGTCGTTCAGGAGCCAGAGGAGCCGTTCGTGGGCGGCGACTTGGGGCCTCGTTGGGGCGGGGAGAGGGGCTGGTTCCACCCCCATCCCATGAGGCCTCAGTCTCGTCACTGCAGTCTCATACTTGGCTGTCTGATAGGTTCTGAAAAGGTGGCGGCCACCGTGCTGCCAGGGAGAAAAGGCGGAAAGGACAAACACTTTTCCCCACCCATGGTGGCGTGGTGCTGTAGTTTAATGCTCAGTCCAGATTCATTTCTGCCAAAAGCCGCTGGGTTCTGAGATTGGTTTGTGTGCCTCTGGGATCATGGTCGTTCCACGTGACTTTTGGGGGAGGGCACACCAACCTTGCTGGAGGCTGTTACTGGCCCTGTGCTCAGAAGTGACCCCTGGGGAGACTGTGCCAGGGATGGAAGCTGGGTCGGCTGCATGTGAGGCAAGAGTCTCCTGGACTTGGGCGGGAGCGATAGTCCAGCAGAGAGGGTGTTTGCCTTGCACGCGGCCAACCCTAGTTCAATCCTCGGCATCCCATATGGGCCCCTGAGCACTGCCAGGAGTAATACCTGAGTGCAGAGCCAGGAGTAACCCCTGAGCATCGCTGGGTGTGGCCAAAAAAGAACAAAGAAGAGTCTCTGGGATTCTCTCTCTCTCTGGCCCTCAGATAGTCAGAATTGGTCAAAGGGGATTCCTGTGTGCATTGAAATTTGAGATACACACACACACACACACACACACACACACAGAGCACTCCCGCTTCTGCCCAGCTCATAGTCCTTTGGATGGGGTGGGCTGGGGGTTTCTGTCTCTATAGCCTGTGTTCCGGGAAGCGCGACAGAGAGGGTAGCCAAGAGGGCAAGAAGTCGTCGTCCAAAGAGCTGATGACACCAACAGAGGGTGAGTGGTCCTTTCCACCTCGCTTGGGTCCTGAGGATCAAACCCGGGGCCTCGTGTGTGTGTGTGTGTGTGTGTGTGTGTGTGTATGTGTGTGTGTGTGTGTGTGTGTATGAGGGTCCGTCGCCGAGGCCTGCTGCTAGCCCCCTTTCTCCCGAGCACGCCCTTTCCCTGCAGCCGGCCTGGTCTCTCACTCCCAGGACTTCCCGAGGGACCCAGAGTCAGAAAGGGCTGAACATCTTTTGGACCCCTCCTCTAGAGGGGCCTCAGGGAGAAGCATGTTTTTTGTCCCATCTGTCTGTCCTATTCCTCTTCCCCTCTTTCTCATCTTCTCATAACCCTACCCCCAAAGTCGATTTCCCCTCCACTGCTTGCCCTTACCCCCTAAGCCTGTCTCGATGGGCCCCCACTTCTGCAGGTCTCCTGAGCCTGCCCCCGTCATCCCTCTGTCTCCATTCCTACCCGTTCGCTCTCTTTTAGCTCTTGGGGTCCTTGCTGGCTAAGGTGGAAGCAAGAACAACGTTCTGGGAAGGGTACTGAGTCAGTAAAGAGGGGAAGGAACTTTCCAGGCTCCAGGGAGAGAGCAAGCAGCCGCGTCCAGGGCCTTGACGTGGATGAGGGTCTGAGCCTCCAGGCCCACCTGACGGTGCAGGGCAGAGAGAGGCAGAGCTCCCAGCAGCACCAGGCCTCGGGGGCCACAGCTGAACGCCACAGCTGTCCACACAATCCCTCTCCCTCCCTTTCCCTCCCCGCTATTCCCCTCTCGTTCCCCCCTTTTCTCCCCTTCTCTCCTCTCCTCTTCCCCTCTCCTCCCCACTCTCCCATTCCTTTCCCTCTCCTCCCTTCACCTCTTGTCTTTCTTCTGTCCTTCCTTTCCCTCCCTCTCCCCCTCTTCTCTCTCTTTCTTTCATGTTTTCCTTCCTTCATTTCTTCCTTTCTCTCTCCCTTATTTTTTTTGGGGGCCCATACCTGGTGATGTTCAGGGGTTGCCCCTGGCAGTGCTTGGGGAACCATGTGGGATTCTGGGAATTAAACCTGGGTTGGCCACATGAAAGGCAAAAACCCTACCAGCTGTACTATCAGTCTGCATCCTCCTTTTTCTCTGCCCTCCCTCCCTCCCTCCCTCCCTCCCTCCCTCCCTCCCTCCCTCCCTCCCTCCCTCCCTCCCTCCCTCCCTTCCTTCCTTCCTTCCTTCCTTCCTTCCTTCCTTCCTTCCTTCCTTCCTTCCTTCCTTCCTTCCTTCCTTCCTTCCTTCCTTCCTCCCTTCCTCTCTCCCTTCCTTCCTCTTCCTCTCCTTTCTAACCTCAGCAGCGCTCTGGTGGCCTGGAGCGCCTTCTGCTGGTTCTCGGCCAGCCTGGCCAGCGGGTCAGGACTGTGTGGTGCCAGGTATTGAACCAGTGTTGGCCGCATGAAGTGCTGTACTTTCCCCTCTGCGACATCTCCCCAGCTCATCTGTCTTATGTGTTCCTTCGCCACTGGCTGAGAGCATTCAGGAAGGCATTCGTGCGAGCAGGGCGTCCACGCTGGGAAAGCGATTTCAGCAGACAGAGAGCACAGGGCAGACCCAGCCGGGAGGGGCTGGCCCTCGGGGAGGCGGGCGGAGACCATCCAGTGAGTCCTGGGGGACAGACCGAGCAGGTTGGTTGGCCTCTGACTGTCTCCTTCCTGCTTCTGCACTCTTGTCTGACCCCCCAACACACCTTTCTCATACTTCCTGCCCACCCTGTCCTCCCTACCAGAGGCCACGGGACCCGGGCAGAAGCCGGAGGTGCATTCCTTCTTGAGGTACGCCTTCTCCTGCCGCTTTGCCTGGCACCTGGTGTGGCTGTCGGTGATCCAGCTGTGGCACTACCTCTTCATCGGCACCCTCAACTCACTGCTCACCAACTTGGCCGGCGGGGACAGGGCCCTGGGTATGTGCATTGGCTGGCGTCCTGCGTGTCCAACCGGGCACTGGGTGCTCAGCCCGAGAGAGACGGTCCGAGCAGGGGTGGAGGTGGTGAGGGCAGGCACGGCTGGGCACAGAGGCCAAGTCTTTGCTTTTCGACGTGGTCCCGGAAGTGTCTTATCACCCCTTCCCTGTCTGCCCCTGTAGTCAGCACCTACACAAATGCCTTTGCCATCACCCAGTTCTTTGGGGTGCTGTGTGCCCCCTGGAATGGGCTGCTCATGGACTGGCTGAAGCAGAAGTACCAGAAGGAGGCGAGAAAGACAGGTGAGACCTGGAGAGAGGCGGGCAGAGGGAGGAGGGCTTCTCATTCTACTCCGGGTCCTTCTTTGCGTTGGTTCTCTCTCTCTCTCTCTCTCTCTCTCTCTCTCTCTCTCTCTCTCTCTCTCTCCCTCCCTCCCTCTTTGCTTTTTGGGTCACACCCGGCGATGCACAGGGGTCACTCCTAGCTCTGCACTCAGGAATTACTCCTGGCGTTGCTCAGGGGGACCATATGGGATGCTGGGAATCGAACCCGGGTTGGCCGCGTGCAAGGCAAACGCCCTCCCCCCATGCTATCGCTCCAGCCCCTCGAGCTTTCTGTAATGCTTTGATTCTCCTTCCGTTTGTTGTCATCCTGCCGCAGTGTGTGGCGCTGTGCTCGTGCTGGCCGCGGGCACACTTGGCTGTGGTGCTCACACACTTGGTTGTGGTGAATGGCAGGTCATGCTCACTCATCTCGTAGCTGGCAGCAGCAGCAGCGCCGTGTGGACACTGTGTCGGGCTGGGCCGTGGACAGTGTGGAGGGCTGAGGCTCTCACTCGTGGCCTCACATGTGCAAAGTGGCATTCTATCACAGAGCACCAGTCTTTGACCCCCCCCCACTTTTTGTCTCTTAATCTTTTTTTTGTTTGCATATTTTCTCGTCCATCCATTCATGTCTTCCCACCCCCACCCCACTTTCTCTGCGTCCCTGCACTGCTTTACCCAATGCTGTTGCAATATGTCGAAGAAACCTCCGGCATCTCATTACTCCATCTGTTGAGGACTCAGGGTGCATCTCGAACAAAGGAGTCCTCTTGTGCTGGAGCATCGTCGTACTCTCCCATGATCAGTGCTCCCAACTCCCGCAGTCGCCTCGGAGTCTCCTCTGACGTGCGCTTCTGCACCGACTTCTCTGCCCCAAGCCCGGTCTGCCCAGTTGCCCGGTGCAGGCGAGGACTCAGAGTCTGCGCAGTGTGCTGGCTTGATGGGCCTCGTCTGTCTCTCTTAGTCTGTGAGGGTTCCCCACCCTTCTGTCCTTGTTTACTTGAAGCACTGGATTATTTGTCCCACGTTTTCCCATGTTTGGGATTTGGCATTCTTTCAGTGTCACTTAAAAATGCGCCCTTGATGGGGTGTTTCCTGCAAAGAGGCAGATGAGGGCTCAGGGAGACTCAATTGAGTATATATATATATATTTTTTATATATATATTTTTTTGGTGAGAAACACTCAGTGGATGGGCTGAGCCCTTCCCTGGCTCCCAGCAGTGGGCTCTGGGACACTGTCTGACCCTCCCCACCACCCCGGGGTTCAGATTGATGAGCCGGTTCCACCACTGTCGCGTGACCCACTCATGAGGAAGTTTCCCATCCTTCTCGGCTTGATCGATTGCAGCAGCCATTGATGAGCGGTGCCTAGTTTCATTATTTTATTGGCATAGCAAGACGTTGCTTTTTCTGTTTCTCTCCCTCCTTCTGCTCAAGATAGCTAGAATTTCTCTAGAAAGAAAACTCTTGACTTTGTTAACTATTCTGTTACCCTGGCACGTGTGCTTCTCTTCACCCTCTTTTTTTCCTTTTTCAGAATATTGAACTGGGTCCAGCAATAGAGCTCCAAATGCAAGGCACTTGCTTCATTTGTTCGCATATGTCAGACCCTGGGTTCAATCTCTACCCCGGGTGTAATCCCTGGCATTGTGACCCCCAAACCCCAGTGAAATAAGATAATAGTATTTTTTGTTTTGTTTTTTGTTTTTGGCTTTTGGGGATCACACCCAGAAGTGCTAAGGGGTTACTCCTGGCTCTGTTCTCAGGAATTACTCCTGGCACTACTTAGGGGACTATATGGGATGCTAGGGATTGAGCTGGGGTTGGCTGGCCGTGTGCAAGGCAAACACCCTGCCCTGAAGTAGGACAATAATGAATTGGTGCTTTATCAGCCTCCAGGGTGAAATACCTTTGTGTGTGTGTGTGTGCGCATGCATGCTTGTGTATGTTTGTGTGTATGTGTGTGTGTCTGTGTATGTGGGTGTATGTGTGTTTGTGTGTGTATGTGTATGTGTGTGTGCATTGGTGCGTGTATGTGTTTGTGTGTGTGTGTGTGCGCGCGCGCGCGTGCATGCACATCTGGCAGTGCTTGTGGAACCAAGTGATCTAGGTGATGGAACCCCAGGCTCCTGCATGCAAAACATGTGCTTTAACCTTCAGGCTGTCTCTCCAGTTCCAGCTCAGTTCTTTTGCACAGTGTCATTTTAAATACCTCTGGCTCTGTTTCAGTGCTTCGATGCCTTTCTGTCATGATTCTTCTTGATGCTCAAACTCTCCCATCTTTCGCCATTGGGAATCTTACCAATTGAGCATGTGAGTTCTTTAGATATTATCATACTACTTTTAGAAGTTGTCTTTCTTTTCTGACACAGGATATGCTTGGATCTGTTTCACTGGGCATATTTGCTGTGCCGTTTCTTTCAGTGGAAAATATAGGGGCTGGAGTCTGGGGGCCAGGGGGTGGCTCACAGGGCTGGAGTGCAGGCTTTGCGTGCCAGAATCCCAGGCTCAGTCCCTGCCCCACATGGTCCCCGACTTCTGTCAGGAGTAGCCCTGAGCATTTTGCTGGGAGTGGTCCCTGGGTAGCACTGAGTATGCCCTCCCACTCCATTTTTTTTCTTTTTGGGTCACACCTGGTGATGCACAGGGGTTACTCCTGGCTTTGCACTCAGGAATTACTCCTGGCGGTGCTCGGGGGACCATATGGGATGCCGGGGATCGAACCTGGGTCGGCCCCGTGCAAGGCAAATGCCCTACCCGCTGTGCTATTGCTCCAGCCCCCCACTCCATTTTTTGAAAAGAGTATAATCTAGGGCCAGAGTAATAGTACAGTGGGCAGGACATTTGCCTTGCATTCATTCCCCAGCATCCAGGGGAACAACCAGCAAGGAATAACCCTTGAACATCGCTAGGGGTGACCCAAAAAGTAAAAAAACAAACAAAAAAACCAGAACATAAAGGTTTTTGTGGCCACACTCAGGGACTTACTCCTGGCTCTGCACACTCAGGAATTACTCCTGATGGAGTTCAGGGTGGTGGTGGGGGACCCTCTGGGATGCCGGGGATGGAGCCCAGGTTGGCTGTGTGGAAGGCTAGACTACTTGCTCTGCTCTCTCTCTGGCCCCCTTATCCCTCTGTGTTTTAAGTGTCACTTACTCAACATAGAGGAATGCTCACTAGGGTTGTCTTGATTCTGATTTGGGGGGAATTGCTTCTCTTGCTTTCTTTGTTTTCCCTCAATTAAATTTATATGTGAGTCATTTATACACGTGTCAGAAATGTGAAACAAGATCTAGCCAAAGACGTTCTGTCTCCCTCTCCCTGTCCTCTGCCCCCTCCCTCCCTCTGTCTTTCCGTAGTTATTTTCCATAAATGCAGACGTGCTCCTGTCAGTAGATGTAGGGCTGCACCGAGGGCTGCCGTTGGCTCTCCGGAGGCTCTGTCCCGGGTCTGCACCCAGCAGGGACTCTCTCTCCTTGTCCCTTTCTCTGCGGCAGCATGGTAGGGGGGGCTGGCCCTGGGGATCAGGTCCCATCTGCGCCCTTACCAGTGGAGCTCCACAGAGCACCTGAATGTGGGTCGAAGGGGCCAGAGCGGAGTGCAGCGGCTGTGGTGGGGTCTGTAGGAAGCCCACTGCCACCATCTCTGCGTTTGTTCACCTTTCCATTGTTCCCTTTTTCTGGGCATTCACACTTGGTGGCACCAGAGACTCAAACAGCAGTGGTGTTGGTGATAGCATTTAGCAGTGTGTGTGTGTGTGTGTGTGTGTGTGTGTGTGTGTGTGTGTGTAGGGCAATGTTGGGGATCAAGTGAGGGAGTTGGAGGCTGGTGGGAGAAAAGTCGTGTGCTTGGGCCTTTCTATCTGTTCTCTCTGCCTCTGAGGTCTCCCAGGTGAACTCCTATTCACCCTCCAAGGCCCCACCTTGGTCCCCACACCTAGAGAAGCAAGCAATAGCAAGACAGCGCCTTCCCTTCTTTGTGCCCTGGATTCTCTGTTCTTTGGCATATCCAGTACGCATGGGTAGCTTGCCAGGCTCTGCCGCGCGGGCTCGATACTCTCGGTAGCTTGCCAGGCTCTCCGAGAGGGGCGGAGGTATCGAACTCGGGTCAGCCGCGTGAAAGACGAATGCCCAACCGCTGTGCTAAAAACAGTAACAATAAGTCTCTCAATGAGAGATGTTACTGGTGCCCGCTCGAACAAAATTGAAGAGCAACGGGATGACAGTGACAGTGACCAAGAATTCTCTATTCTTGCCTCTTCGAGAGTGGTAGACATGTAGACAAGACAGGGAGGCACATCCTAGAGCTGCACCCCGGGCTCTAGGAGTGCATACATTTGTGTGATATTTTGGGGGTGAATTAGCAGCATTTATTGATGGGATGAAGGTAAAGTAGGAGAAAGAGGAGCATTCAAGGATGAGCCCTGGATTTCTGCGGGAGGGGTGGGTGGAGGGTGGCTGCTCCCCTCGCCCCATCTTTGTATCCCCTCCCCGCCCTCCATGTGGTCTATCCTCTTGTCTCCGAATCAGGGGCGTCGGCCTCCATGGTGGCCCTCTGCTCTACGGTGCCGTCGCTGGCCCTGACGTCGCTGCTGTGCCTGGGCTTCGCCATCTGCGCCTCCGTGCCCGTGCTCCCGCTGCAGTACGCCACCTTCGTCCTGCAAGTGATCAGCCGCTCCTTCCTCTACGGAGGCAACGCCGCCTTCCTCACCCTCGCGTGAGTGGGTTTGGGGCGCAGGAAGTGAGGGTGGGCCTGGGGGCTAGTCAAGTGAGGGAGGCAGGGTCTTTGAGGAGGTGGAGGCTGGTGGGAGGGACAGAACAGTCGGTGTGCTTGGGCCTTTCCGCCTGTTCTCTCTGTCTCTGAGGTCTACCTGGCGAACTCCTATTCACCCTCCAAGGCCCCACTTTGGTGTCCCACACCTAGGGAAGCGTTAGAAAGACAGCACCTTCCCTTCTTTGTGCACTGGACGCTCTGTCTTGCTTCATCGAGAGTGGTAGATGTCACCTGGCATCTGGAAATCCATGTCAGTCTTTTCCTTGACATCATCCCTGGACTCTGTCTTTTCTAGGCTCGATGGGTTGAGGGCAGGAGCAAGGGGGAAGGGGAAGGGCTGTGTAGGGTTGGGGCGTGGAGCAGGCCTATAGGGCAGGGGAGTCAGGATCCAGAGGCTGATAAAGTCCTGTCAAGACCAGGCCGTTTCTGGGGGTGGGGGGGAAGAAGATCCTTGAAGCTCACTGAACACTTTTGCCTCTCTCCCCAGGTTCCCATCGGAGCACTTTGGGAAGCTCTTTGGGCTAGTGATGGCCTTGTCGGCCATCGTGTCTCTGCTCCAGTTCCCCCTCTTCACCCTCGTCAAAGGCCCCCTCCAGGATGACCCCTTCTTCGTGAGTATTGGGGGTGTCACTGCCTGGCTTTCCTGAGTGGGGTGATTCCAGTGGGCTCCAGCAGGGGGCGCTTCCAACCGGGCGGAGGTGGTGTGTCCCTGCAGGAACATTTCTGCACAGCAGCTTCCCCTGGGTCTAGGTTTCTCCAATGGAGTGTGTGTGTGCGTGTGCGTGCGTGTGCGTGTGTGTGCGTGTGCGTGTGTGTGTGTGTGTGTATTTGCTTGTGAGAGCACAGAACAAAGCTGGCCTGGGTTCTAGGTCTTCAGCACACATTTGGGTTAATCTGTGGTACCGAGGGGCAGAAGTTCTGTGACCTCAGTCACCCCGGGGCCCCAGCACCCCTGCACCAGGAGATGCCAAAAGAGCCATGGCCCCTGATCTTTTGCAAGTAGGGAAACTGAGGCTCAGACATTTGGGTTGTTGGGGGGGGGGCGAGAGAGATAGTCCAGTGGGCAAGGCTCTTGTCTTGCCTGTGGCACACCCAAGTTCGATTCCCAACACCCTAGATGGCACCCTGCCCCAACTCCTCAAGCCTGCCAGGAGGGGTCCCTGAGCACAGAGACTGGAGTAAACCCTGAGCATCCCTGTGTGTGACCCCAAGCCCTCTCCCCACCAAACAAGTGATTGAGGGGCTGGAGCGATAGCACAGCGGGTAGGGCGTTTGCCTTGGATGTGGCCAACCTGGGTTCGATTCCCAGCATCCCATATGGTCCCTTGAGCACTGCCAGGAGTAATTCCTGAGTGCATGAACCAGGAGTAACCCCTGTGCATCACCGGGTGTGACCCAAAACCCCCCCCAAAAAAAAGTGATTGATTTCGGATGCGTGATTTGGGGATGGAGGAGCACAGACTCTCCTTACGCCCCGTGTCCTGAGCTCAGCTCTGTTGGTTATGTAATTATTATAAAAAGTAAAAATATATTGGGCCGGAGAAATAGCCCAGCAGGCAGAGTGCTGATCTTGCACTTGACTGACCTAGGTTTGATCCCTGGCATCCTCTAAGGTTCCCTCTGCCACCCCAGACCTCCGGGAGTGATCCCTGAGCCCGTGCAGAGCTGGGAGTAAACCCTGAGCACCACAGGCTGTGACCCAAACACCAAAACAAAACAAAAAGAGCACAAACACCCAATCAGCCTAATCAATGGCTGAATAAATAGCGGCACTCCTACATTAAAAAAAAAAAAAGGTCTGTAACTGCATCTCACAGTGATTCACTGTCACTGTCACTGTCATCCCGTTGTTCATTGATTTGTTCGAGCGGGCACCAGTAACATCTCTCAATGTGAGACTTATTGTTACTGTTTTTGGCATATCCAATACGCCACGGGTAGCTTGCCAGGCTCTGCCGTGCGGGCACGATACTCTCGGTAGCTTGCCGGGCTCTCTGAGAGAGGCGGAGGAATCGAACACAGGTCGGCTGCGTGAAAGGCGAACGCCCTACCGCTGTGCTATCGCTCCAGCCCCGCAGTGATTCATTAAAATAAAATAAAAAAAAAAGTACAAACACCTCTGAACCCCACACAGCAGTGGCTCTGTGCTGAGGAGTGATTCCAGGAGGGGGTGATCCAGAGACCCTGTGTGCCGGGGTGCCAGAGATTGGACTGGGGTCGTCTGCATGCAAGGCCAGGCCCTCCACAAACCCGTGCCCTGCGTCTCTGGCCCCTCTTACCATCCTTGGATGAGGAGCGGGGGCCGGGGAGGTGGCAGGGCTCAGCCGAGAGCGCCTGCCTCCCCGGATGAGGCCCTGCACGCAGTCCCAGCACTGCGCAGAATGAAATCACAAGCAGGATCAGAGCACGGTGGTCCTGGAGCGCACCTGGGGGCTGTGACCATCTGAGACTGGCTGGGCCGTGGAGGCAGGTGACCCTCACGGACTTCGGAAAACACAGGGTCCAGACGGGCGCTGCCCGTGAAGGTTTATTCTGTGCTCTTTGCCTGGCAGCTCTCCCCTCACCCCCGCCCCACCCCATTCTTCCCATTCTCCATCTGGGCAGAGTGGGGCAGGGCCCAGCCCTTCCCGGGGCCCACACGGAGCGGACAGTGATGGGGACACTCATTGGATTTCTCACTGTGCATGGGCATCGCCCGACTTTTTCTTTTCTTTTTTTTTTTCTTTTTGGGTCACACCTGGCGATGCACCGGGGTTACTCCTGGCTCTGCACTCAGGAATTACCCCTGGCGGTGCTCAGGGGACCATATGGGATGCTGGGATTCGAACCCGAGTTGGCCGCGTGCAAGGCAGATGCCCTACCCGCTGTGCTATCGCTCCAGCCCCTCTTTTTTTTTTTGGATCACACCCTGTGAGGCTCAGGGATTCCTCCTGGCTCTGCACTCAGGAATCACTCCTGGTGGTGCTCGGGGAACCATGTGGGATGCTGGGGATCGAACCTGGGTCGGCCGTGTGCAAGGCTAATGCGCTCCCCGCTGTGCTATCGCTTGGGCCCCCTCGTCTGACTTTTTCCCTGGTCTCCTCTGTCTCCTCTCCAGGTGAACGTGGGGCTGGTGCTGGTCACTCTGCTCACCTTGGTCCACCCCGTCCTGGTGTACCGCGAGTGTCAGAGCAAGTAGAGGCAAGACGGTCGCACTCTCCGGCCCCGAGGAAGCTTCTGCCACTGTCACACGCCCTGTGCACACGGACGCCACAGCCCGGGGGGGCCCCTTGTGTATCGAATAACCGTTCTCTCCTGAAATGCGAGTCTCTCTCTGCCGTCTGCTGCTTGCCATCAGCGTCACTGTCTCGGCGGCCAGGCGGACAGATGTCTGTCTTCAAGACCCCGGCCAAGGCCTGCTTTCATTTCAGAGCAGGAAGCACTTATTTTTGTTTGTTCGTTTGGTTTGGGGGTCACCCATGGCGGTGCTCGGGACTTACTCTTGGCCCGGCGCTCAGGGATCACTTCTGGGGGACCATGTGTTGGTGCTGGGGGACTGCACCCAGACCAGTAGCGTGCGAGGCGAGTGCCCTCCCCACTGTGCTCTCGCTCAGGCCCCTGGGCGCCTGAAGCCAGAGAGTGGAAGGTGGCGCCACCTGCTGACTTCCTGGTGACGGGTGACTTGTCCTGGCCTTAGACCGCCTGGCATTTGGGTGGCACGGGGCTCTCCTGCAGGGACACAGCCTGGGCAGGGACTGGGCCCCTCCCCCCAAGGCAAAGGAGCCATGGGTGGGAGTGGGGGTTCCCAGGCCCAAGTCCCAGCTCTGCCTCTGATGCTGGGTGACCTTGGGTGACCCCGTCCCCCTCCCAAGCCTCAGTTTCCCTTCTGTAAAATGAGGGTGTGTGGGAGTTGAAGGTTCTCTCCAGCAAGCCCTGGCAGGTTTTGAGGACAGGGTTAGCAAGTCACCCCAAGGGGCTTGGGAAATGGCTGACCCGCTGGGCTGAAGGATTTCTGACACGGCCTTTGGGGGCTGTCATTTCCCTGTGAGGGAGGAATGTTTACTTCGGGCGTTGTGTAAAGAATCTCTCTGGGGAACCGTTTCACAGAAAAATAAAACCTCACTGCCATAGTCAGCACTGTTCATATCTCTGTATGTGTGTGCCTTTGCCGGTGAGTGCACGCGAGTACACATGTGTATATGTGCACACATGTGTCTGTATGGGTGTGTGCGCGCACATATGCTTGTGTTAGCACATGTACAGTGGCTGTGTGCATATGTGTACCCATGTGTTCATGGTGCATCGTGTGCATATGTGTACTTGCATGTGTATAGGCACTTGTACATATGGGCTCCTACGGGTATGTGCATGATTAGGTGCGTGTGTGCATGTGCAAGCATATTCATGTGTGAGGCGTGCATGTTTGTGTTCATGCACATGTGCTCACGTGTGTTTGCATAATGTGTGTTGTCATGCACATGTTTCTGGGGAATGTGCCAGTTTCAGGAGGTGGGGGATGCTGAAATACAAGAGCAGTGAAATTGGGCTGCAGCGTCCTAGTATGTCTGAGGGACCCACACAAGATGCCACCCACCGAGTCCTGGGGCATGGACTGAGGACCCCGGAATCCCTGGAAGCCCTGCTTCCATGCAGGACCTCTCCCCCCAGGCACTCAGAAGGTGGGGGGGGGGATGTCTCCATGAGCAGCGGCATTGGCAGTGACTCACAATTTCCTCACCTGCAAGTGCAGTTAATCATTTCTCTCCCGGAGGGCAGGGCGATTGTGAGAAATTGAAAGTCTCTGCTAGTGCCTGGCACGTGTTAGGAGCATGTGAGCGGCTCTTATTTACTTGTGACCAGAGAAAGAGGGGATCGAGGATGGAGAGGGCGCGGGGCTGCAAGGAGAGAGGGGAGTGAGTCTGGAGCATGGTAGGTCTTTTATTCTACTTAGCTTGAGAGGGAGGCACTGGGGGAGGAGGGGAGGGAAGGGCTGACAGCAGGACCCTCCCTCTTCCTTCCTCCCTCCTCCCTCCCCTCCTCCTCCCCCTTCGCCTCCCTCCCTCCTTCCTTATTTCCCCCTCCCTTCCTGCTCTTTTCCTTCCTCCTCTCTCCTTTCCCCTCTCACTCCTTCCCTCCTTCCCTAATTTAGCGTAAGTTAACCTACAACCAGGCAGGTGCTGGGATTTCGTGCTGCATGAGTGTTGAAGCTTAAACTTTTCTATGAACATCAGGGGTGATTTGTGGGGTCCAGGGACCTGGCACTAAAGCCCCCCACCAGAACACTCTGCATGTCCCCATGTTATTTTGGTTAAAACTTTTCAGTAGCCTCCCGCTCCCCAGACGGCAAAGCCCAGACTGGTTTGGTCTTCAAGGCTGGCGGCAATGTGATTCCAACCTGTCAATCACCCGCCATTGGTCCTCTGGCATCTAAGAGGGGGAAGCTCATCCCCGGGAGCCAGATTCCCGATCAGCTAGCTCTCTTTCCCTTGTGCTAGGGACGAACCCCGTCTTTACTTGGCAGGGGAATCTCTGGGTCTCTGGGGTTTTGGTCAAAGTGTCATCTCTAAAATTTTTTTTATTTTGATTTGGGGCTGGGGTCAGGATCACACACCTGACAATGCTCAGGGGTGACCTCTGGCTCCGCACTCGGGAATTACTGCTGGTGGTGCTTGGGTACCATACGAGATGCCAAGGATTGAACCCAAGTCGACTGCAGGGCAGGCAAGCGCCCTACCTGCTGTGCCATCACTCTGGCTCCCTTTGAAAATTCTTCCCGTGGGCTTCTGGCAGCTCTTGCGTCCACCTTCCTGACTGATGCTGGCCTTCTCCAGGTCTGTTCACCTGGACAGCGAGTCCCAGGAGGCCGCGCCTGGCTCTCAGCTGGCCCCAGGTGTGGGTGTGCCATTTCCGGGGGTCCCTGGCAGGCTTGCTGAGAGGATGATTGTGGGAGAAATGCCTCTTTCTCGTTGCAGCCTCCGACCTCATTGGAAAGGGAGAGCAGAGAGTTGAGGGCATGACTGGGGCAGTGTGGGGCAGTGGGCAGAGCTTGGACTGCGCGCGGGGGGGGGGGAAGTGGGGGGACGTCCAGTCAACCTTGTTTCCATCCCGGCTCTGTCATGGGTGTTGCCTGGGACCACCCCCGCTTCCCTCAGGCTCCTTCCAGCATCCTGGTAGAAGCGCCTGCCCCGGTCCCCAGCACATTGGCTGGAAACCAGGTCCTCGTGGCCGGCGCCCCGGAGGCGCTTAGAGATCACAGCGGTTCATAGGGGGAACTTCAAAGAGGACGTCCATCAGCTGGGGAATAGATGAATCAGTTAAACTGCGAGGAAATATTGATCCGGCGATGAGAAAGCAGGAAGGACGACCGTGTGCGAGGACGTGGAGGAACCTTGAAAACATTCCGCTAAGGGAAAGAGGCCAGACAGGAGCGAGCGCATCCCCAGCACGGTCCTGCTCAGAGAGGGGGTGTGCAAACAGGCAGGAAGTCAGTCGGCTGGCGCTGGGCTGCGGCGGGAGGAGCAGGAGCCTGGCGAGTTTCTCATCAGAATGGTACGAAGCTTCTCCAGTGCACTGTGGCATTGGCAGAGCACCTGGATATACGGAAAACCTTGGCTGGGCTCACCTCGAGGGAGGAGGAAAAGGAGGAAGGGGAGGAGGGGGAAGAGAAGGAGGAGGAGGAAGAAGAGGAGGAGGGAGGAGGAGGAGGAGGAGGAAGGGGAGGAGTCGGAGGAGCAGGAAGGGGAAGAGAAAGAAGAGGAGGAGGAGGAGAAGGGGAAGGATGAGGAAGGGGAGAAGGAGGAGGAGAAGGAAGGGAAGGAGGAGGAAGGGGAGGAGGAGGAGGAGGAGGAGGAGGAGTTACCAGCTGCCATTCAGAAGCCTGGTGCACCCGTGTCTCTTTCCAGATGAGGCAAGTGAGGCTTTCGATGGTAAGCTCTGTTCCAGGTGTGGCGCTCTGGGACTGTCAGCCCCCCAAGGTCAAATTCATTTTAGATGTGACCATTGCTTTACATTGATTCTTATGTAATAAACATCAGGTTATTATTGTAAGAAATCAGAAAACAAGAGGAATCAGAAAACAAGAAGTGCACAAGGAAGAAATAGCCCTGGTTATGAGGCTGGCCTGTCTTTCCAGTCATGGGACTGTGTGCCTGTGACCACTGGCCTTTTACTTCACCAAACTGTTTCCAAAAGAGGAATTGTTGGGGTTGGAGAGATAGTATGGCAGGGAAAGCCCTGGCCTGGGCTGATTCCCCAGCATCACGTGTGATCCCATGAGTCCTATCAGCAGTGAGCCCCGAGAACAGAGCCAGGACGAAGCCCTGGACTCGGCCAGATGCGTCCCTGAGACAAAGCAAAACAGAACAAAACACAAAACAAAGAGCAAAAGCAAAACCCAAGCCAACAAGCCAACCATCACAATCCACAGAATTGTGAAAGGCAGCTTACAACCTGGCGTCCTGGTCCTATCACAAGGTATCTCTCCCCCACCCACCTGGGGGCTCCCTTACACGCGCATGTCAGGCTACCAGACCCCTCCTCCAAGGCAGACCCCCCCTCCGCAGCCCAGGCAGGGGCCCTGATGACAATGAGCCATGAGAGCAGCCTTGGTCAGCAGATTGGTGAGTATAAATCATGAAAGAATTCTGAGGTGGGGGCAGCTGTTAGCGAAAGAGCTGCCTTGGGAGTTTCTGGGGAATGACATCACACCCATTAATCATTGTCCCTGACTCCCAGGCTCACTGTTTTGTAGTCCAAGGTGTTGTCTGCTGACTTCCCCGTGGCTGTTGGTTCTCGGGTTTAAAGCTAGGAGCCATGAGCCCAGTGGTAATTCCTGGAACTTTCCCCCCTTCCAGCCTGGCACAGGACAGGTGATTCCCCAAAGACCGCCTGTGGCTCTGGGGCACAGTCTTTGTTTTGTTTTCTATTTCTTCGTATTTTTTCTATTATAACGGAGTGATTTACCATGTTGTTCGTGATACAGCTGTTTCAGGCTTTAAATGCTCCAACGCCCTATATTACAGCGGGTAGGGTGTTTGTCGTGCACGTGACTGACCCGGGTTTGATTCCCAGTATTCCATATGGTCCCCCGAGCAGCACCAGAAGTAATTCCTGAGTGCAGAGCCAAGAGTAACCCCTGTGCATCGCTGGGTGTGATCCAAAAAGAAAAAAAAATACTCCAACACCAATCCCACCACCAGTGTGATCTTTCCTACTCCAATTTCCCGAGTTTCCCTCCCAATGCCTCAGCCTGCCCCCCCCCCCCCGCAGCCGCAATTTTACTTCATATCATTTGCGACAACACAGAGGCAAACGGAATCATCAAAACTTAGATCAAGAAAAGTCAATTTGTGATCATTGTTATCTGTCACAATGGTGGTACTGAAGTCCTTGTTTCAGGATTTGCCAGCTGAGCCTTCTGTGTTATTTCTTAGGCTCATGGATCTTGGTAGCTTATGCAACTTTCCCATCAGATTGGCTGTGATCTCACTGGACAGACAGTACTACGAAATCTGGAGGTGTTGCATGGCCGCATATGTGACTGCGTAGTCCAGAAGCTACATATACATATATCTATATCTATATATCTCTATCTATCTATCTATCTATCTATCTATCTATCTATCTATCTATCTATCTAGTGCTGGATTGATTTCAAGCTTGGCAATTTGAAGAGTTCAGTCGTGGAGCTGTGCTGTTCCTATGTTGGAGGGGGTTGGGTGTGGTTGTGGGCTGCTGGGCCTTCTGGCAAAAAGAGGAACTGTGGTTCAGTCTTTGAAGGGACATTCCCACCTGCCTACAAGCACAGGCTCTGACCCTTTGATGGCAAGGGGCCCCTGAGTGGACATGTTCTGATCAGCCCTGGCATACACAGCCATGTCCCTTTCCACACTAGGGATTATTTATTTATTTATTTAGGTCACAACTGGCAGTGCTCAGGGCTTACTCTTGGCTCAGCATTCAGGATTTACTCCTAGTGGACTTGGGAGTGCTGGGACTACACCCAGGTTTATTGCATGCAAAGCAAGTGCCTTACCTGCTGTACCATCTCTCTGGCCAAGGATTGAATGTTTTCATCTCTGATCTGCTCCAAGGCTTTTTCTTTCTTTCTTTCTTTCTTTCTTTCTTTCTTTCTTTCTTTCTTTCTTTCTTTCTTTCTTTCTTTCTTTCTTTCTTTCTTTCTTTCTTTCTTTCTTTCTTTCTTTCTTTCTTTCTTTCTTTCTTTCTTTCTTTCTTTCTTTCTTTCTTTCTTTCTTTCTTTCTTTCTTTCTCTTCCTCTCTTTCTTCCTCTCTTTCTTTCTTTTTTTGGCTTTTGGGGTCACACCCAGTGAGTCTCAGGAGTTACTCTTGGTTCTGCACTCAGGAATTACTCCTGGCAGTGCTCAGGGACAATATAGGATGCTGAAACTTGAACCCGGGTGAGCCACATGCCAGGCAAACACCCTCCCTGCTGCACTATTGCTCCAGTCCCAAAGCTTTGTGTTTCTTGGGTTCAATGTCAAGATGAAACTGAGCAGCAGTTTGAAGGGGAAAGACAGCAGAATCTCCTGACCCCACGCCAGGCTGTCTTCACTGAGGCCCCCTTGGAGGGGGGCAGGTTGAGTTTCCCTCCCGTCCCCAAGAAGAACCCCGTCAGCCAAAAACTTCCAGAACCCAGTCGCAGTCATGCTCAAGCCATGCTTGGTTAAGCCTCACGCATGAAAGAACCGGCAGAGGAACTTGGAGAGGTATGCGGGACCCATGTCTGAGATCTCCAAGCCTGCTTGGATTGGGACTCGGCCCTCTCCACCCAGATCCCCAGTTTTTCAGTAGCTTGGCAGTCACACCCACAAACTGCCCCAAGCGCCATGTAATCTCATCAACGGCCAAGATCCAGAGACTATAAAATAGAGCTCCCCGAAGAGAGCCATGTAGTATTTCCTGGGGTGCGTGGCCACATTTGCGGCCATGCGACCTCTTTCTTACACTCCAGCCCACTGATGTACCTAAAGTAGCACACATTTGTTTGATTTTAACATACTTGCCTGTATTCTCTTATATACAGGCTAAAAATGTCCCCAGAACGAAACACAACAACCTTCACACACTTCCCTCTTATTATGGTGGGAAGATGCTTGCTTGTGGGGTGGGTGTTTAAATATTATCTGTAATGAACTATTGTGAACTACTTTATGAAAACAAAATGTATAAAATCGCAAAAAAAAGGCGGGAAAATTTAGGGGCCGGAGCAATAGTACAGCGCAGAGGACGTTTGCCTTGCACGTGGCCAATCCAGATTCAATCCCTGGCATCTCATAGGGTTCCCTGAGCAGCGCTAGGAGTAATTCCTGAGTGCAGAGCCAGGAGTAACCCCTGAGCATCGCCGGGTGTGACCCCAAAAGCAAAGTAAATAGATTAATAAATAAAGGGGGAAAGGTAGGGTCAGGAAGAGGGATCAGAGGCCCTATAGCACATGCTTTCCATGGAGGAGGGCTGGACTCGATTGTTAGCCCAGCATGTTCCCCTGAGCACTGCTGTAAGCGACTCCCCTTCTGTCCTGAGGCTGGGAGTAGCCTTTGAGGTGTCCTGCAACAAACAGATCAATGGGAAAGGCTCTGGGTACCAGACCCTATAGAGCTGTGTGGTCTTGAAGAAATGCTTATTCCTGTGGAGCCTCAGTTTCTACACCTCTCACGGAGGCCCCATGAGCTACTGGGCCTGGGTGGGGTTCTGGAGAGGAAGAGGCAATAGGAGCTTGCAGCTGGGTGGCGTAAAGTTCTTGGGCTCTGGGCTGGAGCAATTGAGGAACACGCAGTGATAACGATCGAGGCCAGCTCTCCGACTTGGAAAGCATGTGCTCCAGCCCTCTGAGTTTCTCCCTGGCCCTACCTTTCCCCTTTAAACTGCTACTCACATTCGCCTTGACACTAAACCCAAGAGACACAAAGCCAGAAGCCTTGGAGCAGGTCAGAGATGAAAACGTGTGGCTGACCTGGGTTTGATCTTCAGCATTTCCTATGGTCCCTGAGCCCACCAGTGTAAAGTCAGGATCAAGCTCTGAGTATCTCTGGGTGTGGACCCTCCGCAAAGACCCTGCTGCTTCTCATGCTTCAGGACTTAGATTCATAGAGCCCCCATTTCCTCAACTGTAAAGTGGAGATCACACAAGGACCACATCAGGTGGGTGTGTGGAGGAGGTGAATTTATAAACCTAAGGAGATTCCAACAGGACAGATCTATAAACCACCCAACAGGCAATAGGAGGGTAGTGGTGGGTGCAAATATTGAGGCAACAGCCATGATTCCCAGGGGGGAGGGCGTGGGACATGTGTCCCTGTATCATGCCAGGTGGAGTGTGTAGTGTCACCTCTAGAGTTCAAGATGAACACCCGCTTCCAGCCCACCCCCACCCAGTGCTTGCTCAAGCTTGCATCTACCTGACAAAACAATGAGTTTCTCCTGTCATTTAAGATAAAAGCACATCAAGGGCAAAACCCAAAACGAAACACAAAGAACAAACACCCCCAGCTTTCTAATTACTCAGGACCTTAAGTCATTCGCAGTAGAAGTTATCTTCATATTCAATTCAATTCCATGCTCCTGTTTCTCCAGTAATCACTGCGTAATTGCAAGTGTGCGGAAATATCAACCCCCAGGAGTGGGCTGTGGGGTGTCCTTGTTGGTGACAGATGGGAACCTCAGGACGAGTTTGGACCAACAGCCTTGAGTCTTGAAGACTCAAGGTGCAAGTCCTTGAACAAGTTGAGTTGTAGACATATTGTGCTTTTGCTTCCTCCACAAAATGGGGCTCTCAGTAGTGACCCAAGAGGAAGATGAGGATGGGAAAGACCTGGCACATAAGTTCCTGTGGTTCCTGTTGATCAATAACGTTATTTTTTGTCACTAATGCAAAATTCTGCTACAAGTCTACTTAAACGTGATCTGGTTTGAGGGCCAGAGTGGTTGTACAGTGGGTAGGGTGTTTGCCTTTCACACAGCTGACCTGGATTAGATCGCCAGCACCCTCTATGGTCCCAAGCCCTACCAGGAGTGATCTCGAGGACAGAGCTTGGAGTGAGCTCTGAGCACCTCCAGGTGTAACCCTAAACCCCAAACCAAACCAAACCAAAAACAAACAAAAGAAGTGAACTGGTTTAGGCTCCTTCTTCGGAAGTGGGAAGAAATGCCATCTTTCATGGCATATGGTATCCCAGGACTTTGCATTTTCTGCAGTGTAAAGGATTGAGAAATATTGAAAAATGAGGGGAGATAGATCATAAAAGAGAAAGAGTGGAATATAGAGAGTATGAGGGGCCAGAGAGCTAGTACAGTGAGTAGGGTGTTTGCCTTGTTAATGGCTAGCCCAGCCCAGGTTTGATCCCCGGAACTGCATATGGACCCTGAGCCCTGTCAGGAGTGATCCCTGAGTGCAGAGCCAGGAGTAAGCCCTGAGCACAGTTGGAGGTGGACTGACCCTCCCCCACACCACTAAAATAAAGAAAGAAGAGGGGCTGGAGCGATAGCACAGCGGGTAGGGCGTTTGCCTTGCACGCGGCCGACCCGGGTTCAAATCCCAGCATCCCATGTGGTCCCCTGAGCACGGCCAGGGGTAATTCCTGAGTGCAGAGCCAGGAGTGACCCCTGTGCATCACCAGGTGTGACCCAAAAAGAAAAAAAAAAAAGAAAGAAGAAAGTGTTTCCTAAATTAGAGATGCTGCTATTGTTGTTATGAAAACACCTGCCCAAGATTCCAGGAGCCTCTGCCCTCTCAGTCTGTGGGCAGATTTGCTTTCTTTCTTTTTTTAAAAAAATCATTCTTTTAACTATTCAGCAAGTATGAATTGAACCTCTTTCATGTTTCCAGGACTTAGCAATCACCAAGATATATAAGCGAGAAGGTAAGACTTGCAATATATAAGAGAGACAAGAAGGAAACAAGAAGACAGCTACTAAAAGGGGTAAAGGGACTGGAATAGAGAAAATCCATAGTATACTCTCTTTCTATTTCTCTCTCTCTATCTCTGAAAGAATGAAGTCAGGTTTCACTTAAGAATTGGCTGATTGGGCTGGAGCAATAGCATAGCGGGTAGGGTGTTTGCCTTGCACATGGCCGACCCCGGTTCAATTCCCAGCATCCCATATGGTTCCCCAAGCACCGCCAGGAGTTATTTCTGAGTTCAAAGCCAGGAGTAACCCCTGAGCATCGTCCAGTGTGACACAAAAAGAGAAAAAAAAAAAGAATTGGCTGAGAAGAGATCGTCATACATAGTGGTTAGGGAAGAAAAGGCATTCTGGACAAATAAAATGGCATGTACAAAAATGTGTAGGTCTAAGACACACTCAGGGAAAGATGGGGTGTTGAATGGGGTGGTATTTCAGTGTGTGATGTGTGTGTGTGTGCATGTGCGCGTGTGCGAGCGTGTGGTAAGTTCAATACAAATTGAGTTTGTGATTCTCATGGACTATTCAAGTGGACAAAGGTACTGGATAGCCACATATATGCATTTATAACACATCTAACTAAGTTTGGAGATGAAACTTTTTGGTCTTTGTTAATAGCTTGAGGTAGGTAGAGGATATATGAGATAAAGCATGGTGCAAATATAGTTAGGAAAGACAGCCATAGAGTACCAAATGATTGCCAAAATGTTTTCTTTTTATGGTTTCTGCTGTTTTCATTTTTAAATTAAATTAACTTTTTAATTTAATCACAGTGAAATATAGTTACAAAGTTTTTCATGATTGGGTTTCAGTCACATAAAGTTCCAACACCTATCCCTTCACCAATGCCCCCCGTTTCCCTTCCCCCCGCCTGCCTCTATGGTAGGCACTTTTCTTCTCTTCCTCCTCCTCCTTCTCCTTCTCCTCCTCCTCTTCCTCCTCCTCCTCCCCCCTCCTCCTCCACTCTTCCTCCTCTCTCCTTTTGGACATTATGGTTTGTAATCTCTTTACCTACATTCAACATTCACTTCTTGTCCAGAGTGATCATTTCTTTTTTTTTTTTTTTTGCTTTTTGGGTCACACCTGGCGATGCACAGGGGTCACTCCTGGCTCATGCACTCAGGAATCACCCCTGACGGTGCTCAGGGGACCATATGGGATGCTGGGATTCGAACCCGGGTTGGCCGCGTGCAAGGCAAACGCCCTACCCGCTGTACTATTGCTCCAGCCCAGAGAGTGATCATTTCTAACTATTATTGTCCTACTGGTTCCTTCTCTATCCTAACCAAATTTTTATTTTTTCCTGTAAAACGAAGAATATCTCACTAGCAGAAATGGGGAAGGAATGGCTAGTTACTAAAATCTAAAGTCTAAGAAGGAGGAAGTGAAGAGATGTTACACACTACAGAGTTTCGGATAAGAACTGAACAGAGTCTGTTGGGTTTGGCAATTGGTTGGTCAGAGGGATCTTGGCAAGAGTAGTTTCCATAGAACAATGAGTGGGCAGAAACCAGGTTGCTTTAGTGTGGGGGGTTAAGGGAGGGATGAGAAACTGACTATCCCATCTACACTGCTCATGGCAGCTTGGCTTTGGTGCAAGGCAGAGAATTCATCTTATTCTTGACTTAGCCTTAAGGAAACATAAAATCAACCTTATCCTGGCTCAAATTCCACTCAAAATTGGGACACGGTTCAACCCCGAGATGTACCTGCCTCTATTTTCTCTTCTATATCTGCTGTCCTGATGGTCTCTCAGAGTTCAGTCTACATAACATCTCTTTAAGGAATTCCTTTCAGCTAGCATTGACCCTAATGTGATGGGTTGCATTGAGAGTTTGTGTCTTTCAGCTTGTATACTTTCTTTTTTTCCTTTTTTATTTTTTAAAAATAGTTTATTTATTTTTTCAATTGAGTCACCGTGAGAACAGTTACAGGGCTTTTATAATCAAGTCTCAGTCATACTATGATCAAACACCTGTCCCTTTACCAGTGCACATGTTCCACTACCAAGAACCCCTGCATAGCCCCCCTCCTACTCCCCCTCTGCCTGTGTGGCAGGTGATTTTCATTTTACTCTCTCTTTACTTTGACTACATTCAATTTTCGACAGAAAACTCACTATCATTATTTGGAGTTTCCCCCCCAACAGTCAGATCTGTCGGAATGGCATCATTAGATCGTATGCTTTCTTTCTTTCTTTTTTAAAAAAATTATTTATTTATTTATTTTTTAAAAATTATTTATTTTATTGAATCATCATGTGGAAAGTTACAAAGTTTTCAGGCTTATGTCTTAGTTACACAATGCTCGAACACCTGTCCTTTCACTAGTGCCCTTATTCCACCACCAAAAACCCTAGTATATCTCCTACTCCTCCACCCCGCCTGCGTAGCTGATAAATTTCACTTCATTTTATCTTTACCTTGATTACATTCCATATTTCAACACAAAACTCACTATTGTTGTTGGAATTTCCCCCCGAAAAAACAGCCCTACTGACAAGGAAGCATTTGATAATTAGTTTTCCATTGCTGAGAATGACGAGATATGAAGAATGGCCACTATTGCGGCCGTGCGGTTTAGGATTTCTGTATTTTAGTATTTTAGTAATTAAGTCCAGGGAGATTTATGTTAGAAATTGCATTATTTCCCTTCCTGAGGGAGCATGGGGCAATGGCTTAGTTCACAGTCTAGAGACATGGCTGCAAGCAGTTGCTGGGACTAAAAGTAGTATAGATGGCTTTTGGATCATGGTCGATCAGCAGCAGAGCGGCCGCACAAAAGTGTGGCCACTTGAATCAAATATCGGCGGAGCGCATGCCGGTATCACCCCGGCCCGAGACTGCCCACATGTCCCACTGTTTCAAGTTCATAAGTCTTTTTTTTTCCCTCCTTCCTGCACCACCAAGTTCGTACTGCTTAATAGTCCTCATAATATGGCGGACAGGATGCCGTTTCTCCCCGAAAAGGGGGAAAAAAAATGAGAAAAAAGGATCTTTCCCCTCCTCGGCCGGCGTGGGGCTATGGCTTATTTCACAGTCTAGAGACATGGCTGCAAGCAGTTGCTGGGACCAAAAATAGTCTAGCTGGCCTCCGAGATCGTATGTTTTCTATTGTCGATAACAAAGAGCATATGATGTTGCACGGTTGCGAAGGGGGCCACCTAGTTTTGGGATTCTGGTATTAAGTCCAGAGGTATTTTTGCCAGCAGCCGCTGCATTCAAGATTGGTTTGTGTGTCTCTGGGCTCATGGCTGTTCAGGAGTGGAGGAGCTGTTCGTGGATCTCATTTGGGCAGGAGGTAGGGCTGGTTCTGCCCCACCCCCCTGCCCATCGCAAGATTCCCCATGCGACCCATCACTGCAGGCTCCTACCTCTCTGTCCAATTGGTTCTGAACGGTGGTGGTCCCCATGCTGCCGCAAAGGGGAAAAGGAGGCAGGACGGAAACCCTTCCCCTCCCGGGGCTGCACGGGGCCATAGCTTAGTTCACAGTCCAGGAGTATATCTGCCAGCAACCACTGAGTTCCAAGATTGGTTTCTGTGCCTCTGAGATAATTGGTGCTCAGGGGTGGCAGAGCCATTCCTGAGCATATTTTTTATATATCAAGAAAGGTCGCCCGGCCGCATAAGTGGCCGCACGGTTTGGAGAGATGTCCCAGTACCACATACCGGAGCCATGTTGGTAGAAGCTCAGTGTCTCCGGGACTCCATTTGGAGAAGGCAGAGACTCTGCTCCTTCTCTGTCTGGCACCCCAGTGTTGTTGGCTCGGTCTGGGGTCTGGAGCATTCTCCAGTGGCAAGATGGCGCCAAGGGCGGATTGAGGGCATGACTTTCCGGCAGCAGGGGCAGGTTGGAAGCTGGGCTGGCACCGCCCCATTCCAGTGCCCCTCCCCCCCCCCCTCCCCGCTCAGCTTTTATACTTTCTTTATTTGTTTATATATATATATATATTTAATGAATCACCGTGAGATACAGTTACAGACTTACAAACCTCTGTGATTACATTTCAGTCATACAATGATCAAGTACCCATCCCTCCACATTACTTATTTTCCACTACCAATATTCCCAGTATCCCTCCCGCCACCTCCTTCCCCCCCTTGTGTACTTTATTTTTGGGTCCACGCAATACAGTTTCTTGTTTTACTGACCCACTGACAAGTTCACTCTGCCTTGCTTTATTAGCTATGTTAAGCCTGTTTGTGGCTAGAGAGAATCTTTGGATGTTTGTTGAATGCATGCATGCAGAGCAAAAGCTTGACCCAGGATTGTGTCCATGGCAGATGGGACACACACATGAAGAATACTGGTAGAATTTAAGTCAATGGACTTATACTCTGACCTAGACTTAGCTAGACTTCCTACAGGAAGTCAAATTCAAGTTGACAGATAAATGCAATAGATAATTGAGAAATAAGCCCTAGGATCTGGTTAGAGTTCTAGGCAGTGAACAGGGAGGATAAACTAACTGTTTTCATAAAGCTTACTTCCTAAAGGAAATGACAGACAATACACATGAAGTCAATAAGTAAGCAAGACCATACCATTTATATGGGTGGAAAATATCTGGGATGTAGAATAGAGTAAACAGATATGAGAGTGGGGTGAGGTGGGGGGGGGCTTCTTCATTAGAAAGAGTCCACAGAAAGGGCTTCTCTGAGGAGGTGGTCTTTGAACTGAGACTTGATGGGTAAGAAAGAGCTAGCACAAAAGGTTTAGCTTGGTAAGTGGCGCTGAAAGCAATTAAGGTAAGGATTAGCATCCTGTATGGTCCCCCGAGCACCGCCAGGAGTGATTCCTGAGTGCAGAGCCAGGAGTAAGCCCTGAGCATCACTGGGTGCGGCCCCCAAACAAACAAACAAAAAGGGTAAGGGTCATTCCAAACAGGGTTGCCAAAGGAGTTGACAAAGGCCAGATGACAGAGCCTTGTAGGTAGTGGTAAGGGGCTTGAGTCAGTTGCTAGTGACAAGGGGAAGATAGGAATGGCAAGCCTGGAACTGCTTTATCCTTCCAAAGAGAGAATGGGAGCTCTGAAGTGGAATCAGAATCTTCTGTATCTGAGACATGGAGGTTGGCTCGTCTTGAGGGCCTGCCCAGCTCCAGGCTGATGCGGATCTTTGGTGGAGCTAAACGGGGAAGTGTTGGGGTTGCTGTTTAGACACCGATTTCACATAAAAACGGTCCAGGTTGCTATCTCCTGGGCCTCTCACCCCAGGATGGTGTTGTTGGCCCTTACGCCACCTCTTATCTGGCCTCTGGGGATATTGGCCAAGCCCAGCTAGCCGGTAGCTGATCTGCCATGAGGGTCTGGTGCCAGAGTCCTTTACTCCCCTGAGAGCAAACTTTATTATTTTATTTATTTATTACTAAAAACACCACAATTTACAAAGTTGTTCATCATACAGCTGTTTCAGGCATTTAGTGTTCCAACACCAGCAGTGTGACTTTCCCTCCAACAATGACCCCTTTGTCCCTCCCATTCCCAGTCTGCCCCCTTAGGCACAGAACAATTTACTTTATACTTCTTTTTTTTTATTTTTTTGCTTTTTGGGTCATACCCGGTGATGCACAGGTGTTACTCCTGGCTCTGCACTCAGGAATTACTCCTGGCAGAGCTCAGGGGACCATACGGGATGCTGGGAATTGAACCCGGGTCGACTGCGTGCAAGGCAAACGCCCTACCCGCTGTGCTGTTGCTCCAGCCTCAACTTTATACTTCTTGTTCCAACAAAACTTTAAGAAATAGCAAATAGAATGTGCTTGCAAAGCAAACACCTTCCTGCTCTCCTATTGTTCTGGCCCCACAAATGATCATTTAATTGGATATTGTATACAAGATATGCTAAGTTTCTTTTAACATTTAAATGTCTTATGTTGAATATGAATAAAATGGAGTAAGTCATTAAAAAATAGCAAATAGAATGTAAATCCGAAAATAAATGAGAGTTAATTTGTGATTGTTATATGATTTTAACCTATGTAAATAAGGAAAACAAACACTTAAATATGACATAATAAAATGCTCGTACTTATTTATATAAGTAATTCTTCAACTCTGGAATCTAAAGTATATTGCATTTAATTTTTTTTGATATTTGATCTCATTGTGGTAATAATCATGCTTTACTTGCCATTAATAAAACTTTTTCTTTTTTGGCTTTTTGGGTCACACCCAGCGATGCTCAGGGCTGACTCCTGGCTCTGCACTCAGGAATCACTCCTGGTGGTGCTCGGGAACCATATGGGAATCGAACCCGGGTTGGCCGTGTGCAAGGTAAATGCCCTACCCCCTGTACTGTCGTTCCAGCTTCATTTAATAAAACTGTTAAAGAAACTCTGTGCGAATATGTTTTGGAGTTAGCACGAAATAGGTAAGGTCTGCTATGTAAGTTCCCCAACCCCTACACTTTATACAAACACTGTGGTTTGCAAACTTACTCATGATGATCACTGTATGTCACTGTCACTGTATCACTGTCATCCCCTTGCTCACCGATTTGCTCGAGTGGGCACCAGTAACGTCTCCATTGTGAGACTTCCTGTTACTGTGTTTGGCATATTGAATATGTCACGGGTAGCTTGCCAGGCTCTGCTGTGCAGGCGGGATACACTCGGTAGCTTGCCAGGCTTTCTGAGAGGGACGGGGGAATCAAGCCCGGGTTGGCCTCATGCAAGGCAAATGCCCTGCCCACTGTGCTATAGCTCCAGTCTGGATTCATGATGATAGGCATTCCATACTCCAACACCAATCCCACCACCATTGTCACTTCCCTCCACTGAGAGCAACCTTCAGACCGAGAAGGGACTTCCAAGGATGGAGTGACAGTATAGTGGGGAGAGCATTTGCCTTGCACAAGGCTGACCCGGACTCGATCCCCAGCATCCCATGTGGTTGGGATGGGATGGCCTCCCGCTGAGCCTGCCAGGAGTGATTACTGAGAGGAGAACCCCAGGAGTAACCCCTGAACATTACCGCTGTGACCTAAAAAGCAAAAAAAAAAAGGGGGACTTTCTACTCTCTTGTGGCTCTGAGGGTTTGAGGGTAAAGGTGGCGGGACTTCTGGACTGTATTGAACACCCCCCACACCCTTTCTCTGTCCATATTTCCTGAGCTGCTGTCCCAGGAATTTTTCCCAATTGCGCCTCAAACCCTTTCCTTTGGGAGACTCCTCTGGGCCCGTCTCCTCCACCCTTCCCCATCGATTCCAGCCAGGCAGGTTTTCTAGCTCACACCTGTGGGTTGGAAGGTCTTCGTAGGCAATGTGCTAAGTTGCTTCTCCGAGTTGCCTCTCCCCTCATGCTCCTGTGGTTATGGTAGACTTTTGCTCCTTCTACTGCCCAGACCGAGCTCCCTGCTTCCTTACTGTCCTCAGATGGGACTGTTCTCAGCTCCTGGACACAATCCTTGTCTTCTGACCCCCTATGCCCTCAGTCTGGCAATAGAGACTTCTTCCTGGGTTGAGTCTCTGACTTCAGCAGTGCCCAGGGTTTTTGAAGGGCTCCCTGATTAGGTCAACCTCTGGATAGTCTTCCTTTCTGTTTTGTTTGGGAAGAGGCCCCTAATAAGTGCTCAGAGGACCCTGAGAGCTATTTCCAGCAATCTATAGCCCACTGGACAGAGTGATGCCATAGTAGGTTCAGAGGATGTGGTGCTGTTTCGGTCCTGAGATGATGGGGACCACCAGGGTCACACCCAGTAGTGGTGCTTGGGAGACCACAGAGGCCTAAGGCTCAAAATAGGGTCCTGAAGGTGTGAAGCATGTTTCACTGACCCTTATTTCATCTTCCCCCTTCCTTCCTTCCCTCTCTCCTCCACACATAACACCCAAAAGGAAAAAGAGTAAAAGAGAATGCGCCTGTCACAGAGGCAGGGCGGAGGGTGGGAGAGATGGCAGGAGGGACACTGGGAACATTGGTGGTGAAGAATGGGCACTGGTGGAGGGATGAGTACTCGATCATTGTATGACTGGAACGTAATCACAAAAGTTTGTAGGTCTGTAAATGTACCTCACGGTGATTCATTAAAAATAAAAATTAAACAAACAAGCAAACAAAAAAATCTCTTCATGAGCCTAAAGTTTGGATGTGCTCCTGGAATGACACTAAGAAGACAAAAGGCAGGTCTGGGCTCTGGGGACCCCACTGGGGGGTGCTTGTAGGGAAATGGGTCTGTGAGTCTGGGAAAGGGAGTCCAGGCTCCGAACGCTGGATCCACAAAGTGGGCTTCTGAGTCTCAGATTCCTGCTGTGGAGGAAGAGGGCAGATCTTAGGCTGAAGCTGATCTCAGCTGAATGTCAAGCCCCCTCTGCATTCAAAGACTCTGGACTGGATCTAGACCCCAAGGTCCCTTGCTTTTTGCTGCCGTCCGGGTGTGCCAGCACTTCTGGAGCCTGTGCGGGGGCGGGGGACATGCTGATCGGGGCCACTTGCACGCAAAGGCCAGCCTACATCACACCATTGGCGCCAGAGGTAGACACAGTGGACTCCGGAGTTTGATGAATGGGATTCAGCTCTAAAGACCAACATCACTTCTGGGTTTAATAATGCCGGACGCTCTCATTTGTTGAGTAATAACTAAATGTCAGTTTTCATGAAAAATGCCACCTCAGGCAGAAGAGCCCTTCGTGGCAGGTAAAGGAAAACTCTCTGGTTGATGTGAGTAGAAAAATGAGTTTATTCTAAGGGAGTGGAGGAGCTCATACAATTGCTGCAAGGGCCTGGCATGGGGCCAGATCAAGGTGCAGATAGAAGGGCCTGGAAATGATCCCCCTGCCTCTGCTCTAGCCCAGACCCACTGGCTAGCACCGGGAACGTGCTAGAATTTGGGTCCCTTTTTCTAGCTTCTGGCCACGGCAGCCTCCGGAACTTGATGTCACTTTCTAATGTCATTGCCACCACCAGAGAGATCTTGTCACTTTGTCAAAAGGTCATGAGCTCTAGATTTAAAGTTGTGGTTTTAATTTTTTTAATTTTTGCTTTTTTTTTTTTTGGCCACACCCAGAAATACTCAAGGATTACTCCTGGCTCTGTACTCAGGAATTACTCCTGGTGGTGCTCGGGGGACCATATAGAAGACCAGGGATCGGTGCATATGCTGCCTGAGCTCATGTGCTGCTTGTGCCCACGTGGCCAAGCACATGTGGTGCCCGAGCACATGAGTCGCCCGCATCTCCCCCCTTGAGATGTGTACTTTCATGTTTTCCTGTCCAGTGCTAGGATGTGTATTGAGCTCTCTCCCCCTTTGGAGAAGCCTGCGTTCTCTCTTGAGCGCGTTATTCTTAATATTCTCTCTCCCATTTATCCTTCCTCCTTCCCTCAGAAACCTCTAAATAAAATCTGTTACTTCAAAAAAAAAAAAAAAGACCAGGGATCGAACCTGGGTTGGCCGCATGCAAGGCAAACGCCCTACACACTGTATTATCGCTCCAGCCCAGATTCAAAGTTTTGAATGAACGCTTATGTCTGATGGAGCTAATATTTCATATGCCTTTGCAGAGAAAAACACTCTGTCGGACGGGATGTAGATCAGTGACAGAACACTTGATTCATAGGTGTGAAACCCTGAGGGTGACCCCCAGCACTGTAAAAAAAAAATTGAAATCCCAGAACCTTGAGAAAGGAAGGACATGGGGGGCGGTGTATAACTACTCTTAGCATGTCTACGCCACACATGCTGTCTCATTCACTCCTCTGATGACTCAGGAGGGAGGCATGGTGACCCCCCCCCCCACCGCACTATAAAATGAAAATCACGAGAGGATCAGACTCTTGTCTGGGGTCACACGCCTCTGAAGGGGCAGATTGTATATTCTGACCTGGATATTCAGCTTCCAGGACTCACGCTCTCAGCCGCTCCTCTTTTCCTCCCCCGGACATTGTAGACATAGAATTATTTGGAGGCTCAGTCTGTGGATTTATGACAGTAAGGAGGAATCTCTGATCGAAGACATTATATAATGGGTCAGGTGCTTGTTTGCCTTGCACATAGCTGACCCGTGTTTGATCCTCGACACGCCAGATGGTCCTTCGAGCCCCACCAAGAGTGGTCCTTGAGAGCAGAGACAGGTGTTGCCCCTGCTCAAAGAAAAACCAAAAGCAAAGAGGCTGCCCTTTGGGGTGGGTATGCCCACACGGCTATCTGCCCTCCCAGAGTCTAGCCCATCTCATTATTCTGTCTGTCCACCAGACAGCAGGGCCCTGGGGACAATCACTGGGCTGAGGTTGGGAATGAGTGGAACCTAGCTCTGAGTTTCTGCCAAGGCTGGATTCCTGCTTGTCTCCCTGAGTTGCTGGCTGTAGTGGGGCAACCTCCCTGTTCCTCCAAGATGGACTGTCTCTGTTCCTCCTTTCCTCCCTCTGACCTTAAGTTTAGAAGGAAGGAGGACTCCTGTCCCTATGTCCCCCCCCAACCTTGGCTCAGGCTGCTCCTTCTGCTGCCTTCCCTCCTGTGTAACACCCAGCCATGTACATGACAGTTAGGAAAGTTTTTTTTTAAAGTTATTTATTTTATTGAATCACCATGTGGAAAGTTACAAAGTTCTGAGGCTTATGTCTAGTTATACAATACTCAAACACCCATCCCTTCACCAGTGCCCATATTCCACCACCAAAACCCCCAGTATACCTCCCACTCCTCGCCCTCCACCCTCGCCTGCGTAACTGATAAATTTCACTTCATTTTCTCTTTATCTTGATTACATTCCATATTTCAACACAAAACTCACTATTGTTGTTGGAGTTTCACCCCAAAAAAGACAGCCCTACTGCCAAGGAAGCATTTGATAATTAGTTTTCCATTGCTGAGAATGAAGAGATATGAAGTCCCGCTGTTCCAAGTAAATAACGATTTTTTTTCTCCTTCCCACGCCATCAAGTTCATGCCTGTTTAATAGTCCTCATAATATGGCAGATGCCACGCCGCTTCTCCCCGAAAAGGGAAAAAAAAAACGAGAAAGAAGGATATTTCCCCACCTCGGCCGGCGTGGGGCAATGGCTTAGTTCACAATCTAGAGACATGACTGCAAGCAGTTTCTGGGACCAAAAGTAGTCTAGTTGGCCTCTGGATCCTGGTCGATCAGCAGCAAAGCGGCCGCACATAAGTGTGGCCACCTGGGTTGAATCTCGGTGGAGCGCGTGCCGGTATCGGCCCCGGCCCGAGACTGCCCAAGCCTCTTGCTGTTCCAAGTACATAATTCTTTTTCCTTTTTTTTTTCTCCTTCCCACGCCATCAAGTTGTACCTGCTTAATAGACCTCATAATATGGCGGACGCCATGCCGCTTCTCCCCGAAAAGGGAAAAAAATCGAGAAAGAAGGATATTTCCTCTCCTCGGGCGGCATGGGGCTATGGCTTAGTTCACAGTCTAAAGACATGGCTGCTACTTTGATTACCTTCAATATTTCAACAAAAAATTCACTATTATTGTTTGGAGTTTCCCCCCAAAGTCAGACCTGCTAAAAAGGAACCGTTTCACATTGCTGACAATTAAGAGATATTAGGTCGCGCGGTTTTGGATTTCTGTATAAAGTCCAGGGAAAATTCTGCCAGAAATTGCATCACTGCAAGCTTTTACTTCCCTTTTGTGGTGCTCATAAGATGGAAAAGCCTGGAGAGAGAAACCCTAGCCCCATGGAGCCGCATGGGGTAGTGGCTCAGTTCACAGTCTAGAGGCATTTCTGCGAGCTGCTGGTGTCCAAAGTAGTTTAGTTGGCCTCTGGGATCATGCTCGTGAAGCAGCGCAAAGGCCACACATGTTTGGCCGCTGTGCATAAATCTCGGAGGAGGGACAGTTAGGAAATTAGGGACAGAGAGGTGGGAGGTATACTGGGGTTTTAGGAGGAACAGTTACAGGGGTGCATGTGCTTACCTTGCATGCAGGTGAACCCCAGACCAATCTCTGGCACCACTTCTTCCCTGACAACTTCCAGGAGTGAACTCTGTATGCACAGAGCCCCTCAGCACCCCCAGGTTTGACCCCAAACCTTAATATGAATGAAAAAAAAACAAAATATATACTCCTTTGAAAAAAAGTGTCATTGCCAGAACACCCTAAAGGAGAGAGAGAGTAAAAGGGAATGTGCCTGTCACAAAGGCGGAGGGGGGAGGGAGGAGGGATGGGGAGGATGTGGGAGGGATATTGGGAACTTTGGTAGTGGAGAGTGGGAACTGGTGGAGGTATGGGCACTCAAACATTGTATGACTGAAACATAAGCACGAAAACTTGTAAGTCTGTAATGGTACCTCACAGTGATTAGTTTAAAAATAAAAAAATAAAAAAAATAAAAATTAATAAAATAAATTGAAAAAGTGCTAGTCTCCTTGTTGTCACGGAGACTTTGATGTCTACAAGCAATTAAGATGACTTTAATACGTTCACAACAGTTCTCTAGACAGTTCAGTGATGAGCTGATTTTGGTCTGTGGGCAAGATTGTTCTTAGAGGTGTTTTCATTTCCAAAATGTTCATCTTCAAAGAGCAAAAGTGATCAAATGATATGTGCACTTGTTTTTGGGCTGGTTTGTTTTTTGGGGCCATATCTGGTGATGCTCAGGGGTTACTTCCTGGCTCTGCACTCAAGAATTACTCCTGGCAATGCTTGGGGACCATATGGGATGCCGGGGATTGAACCTGGGTCAGCTGCATGCAGGCCAGTGCCCTACCCACTGTACTATGGCTCAAGTACTACCCCATCTGTGAATTTTTGCGTTAGAATAGCTATTGACACCAGTCTCAAGACTGCCCGGGAAAGTGTCCATTCCCTTCACTGTGTATGAGGAGAGGTGTGTGTTTGGGAGAAAGCCCCCAGGAGATTCAGAAGTGCTGCTCAAGATAGATAAGAACCGCTGGTCCCAGGAAGTCCAAGAATGGCCCAGAGTCTCCTGGATAGTGTCCGAGAGAATCTGGAACCCAGTGGTTGGGCTCCCTGAGGATCTTACAGCTCCCCCCATCGCCCTCAACTGGGGCAACTCTCAGGCGCTCCCCCCCACCACGCCAGGCCCCTATATAGATGCCAGTGTGGGCTGGAAGGAGGAGGATCCAGACTGACCACTCAGCGTGTAAGTGCTTTCCTCTTGCCCAGAGGATGGTCCCAGGCCTATGCTGGTTGTCCTGGGAGGTGCCTGGACCAGCTGGAGAGGATCTGGAGGACTTGTGGGACTGCGGGCATCTCTCAGACCACATGGGGGTTCTCAGGGCTGGGATATCTCATCTCACCCTGCATCTTTCCCACACCTTTGGAGTGAGAGCGATAGTACAGTGGATGGGGCACTTGCTTGGCATGCGGCTGACCCAGGTTCCATCCCTGGCATCCCATATGGTCCCCTTGAGCATCACTAGGTGATGTACTTCCTGAGGGCAGAACCAGGAGTAACTCCTGAGCATGCTGGCTGTGATCCCCAAAGCCTAAAATAAATAAATAAATAATTTAAAAAGTTAAAAAAAAAGAACTGAGTGTTAGAAGTAGGGAGAGGGGTATACCTGATAACCTTTCAGTGTCTGTATTGCAAACCACGATGTCCAAGAGAGGATAGAGAGAGAGAAAGAGAGAGATAGAGAAAGAGGGAGAGTTGCACACTGGTGAAGAGATGGGTGTCAGAATATTGTTTGACTGAAACCTAATCATGAACAGCTTTACAAAGGTCTGTCTCCCAGTGATTAAAAAAATTAAAATAAATAAATAAAATTTTATTTAAAAAATAATCTCTGCCCAACTGCAGAGGGCAGCAGGTGAAGGAGACAGTGTAGCTGTAGGTGACCCTCTGATCTTGCTGGAGGAACCCACATTCTGAGGGCCATGTGTGTGCCTCAGAAGGGCAAGAATCTTTGCTTTTCCAGTTCCCTCTTTTTTCAGAGACTTGCAGGGTCCCATTAAACCCAAGGAAATAGAGATAATATTTCTTTATTTTAATTAATTTTTTTTAATTTCATAAAGTTGTCCACAATAATGGATTACATTCAATATTTTGACACCAGTCCCACCATCTTCACACCTTCTTACCACCATTATTTTGAATTTCCTACCAGCACTCAAACCTGCCTAACAGGCAGACACATATGTTAGACAATGTATGTGTATTGTCTGCTATAAATAACATAGGACATCATGCCGCCGTGAGAGCAACCATGCACTCCTAGGAATCTAAAATTTTAGATAATTAGGGTCTGGAGAAATCTCTGCAGTGAGCTGCTTGGTTTCCCTACCTCCCTCTCTCCCTCTTCCCTCCCTTCTCCCCCTACTCTCCCCACCTCACCCCCAAGTCCCAAGTCCCCCTCACGGTGAGCCTGTGCATGTGCCTGTATGATAAACTGTCCCCCACTGCAGGAAAAGTCAAGATGAAGCTCTTCCCACAGTTGGTTCTACTTGGCACAGTTTCAGTTCTTCATCCAAGTGAGTCTCTTGAACTTTGGAATTTCTTTATTTTTCTTTTTGGGTCACACCCGGTGATGCACAGGGGTTACTCCTGGCTCTGCACTCAGGAATTACTCCTGGCCGTGCTCAGGGGACCATATGGGATGCTGGGAATCGAACCTGGGTTGGCCGCGTGCAAGGCAAACGCCCTTTCGCTTTGCTATTACTCCAGCCCCCCGAACTTTGGAATTTCTGTTCCTGTTTATATGTTTCTATGTGAAATAGGGCCAGAGTCACACAGGCACCCCCCAATCTAGCCCTTTCCTGTTCTGGCAGTCTTCCTTCTGTTCTGATATACTCGGTGTTGTCCTACAGCATGCTTACAATGATCCCAACAATTGCTCCCTTTTATCTAGAATGCATAGAGTGCGCCCTGTTCATTACTTTCTGTGCATTAGTACCTTCAGTTCTCAGGGAATCCCCCTGAGGTAGGTTGTATTGGATATTCATCTCATAAATGAGGAAATAAAGCCAGCGAAGGATTGAATCAGTATGCACCTTCTCCCACACCTACAAGAGCCTGGTTCCCCATCCTTGCACGGAATCTTTGACTTGTTCTCCCCTTGGTTGGGTTCTCCCCTTGGAAGATGCATTCCTAAGGCCAGATGGGTGCTGTACACGGTTCTAGGGAGGAACAGGAGAAGAAGGGAAGGAGAAGAGATATCTGAACCTTCTCCCTGCCAGGGACCAAAGCATCCAACTCTTGAAAGCTTTGTTGTGCCCATCTTGGTGCTCCCTGTGTCATGCAGGGTCCATCTTCCCTTTGTCTCATATTCCTGTCCCCCTTCTGGCCCCTCTAGGGTCACTTCAGCTGGATTAATGTGGGAACCTGGGGACTAGAGTGATAGTAAAGGGGGTAGGGCATTTGTCTTGCATGTAACCAACCTGGGTTTGATTCCCAGCATCCCATATGGTCCCCCAAGCACTTCCAGGAGTGATTCCTAAGTGTAGAGCCAGGACTAACTCCCAAGCATCGCTGGATGTTACTCCCCCCCAGAAGTGGGACCCTGCATGTAGATGGGGGAGTTATCACACAAATGAGGCCCAGGAGATGCCTTCAGAGGAACTGGCAAGGAATGGAAGGAGTAAAAGGTGGGGTGCTCAGCAAATGAAAACACCCCAGAGGAAGGGGTGTGTGTGGAACCAGTCTCTGCACCTCATGGAAGAAGCGAGGGTAGGTGGAATGGGAGTGGGTGGGGGTGGAAGTTCCCTTGTTCTCTCACCCTGTCCTGCAGTTCACCTGCCATGCTTGCTAGGGGGGCAGTCTCCTCTCCATCCACAGATCTCGCACCCACTGGCACCTCCAGTGTGCGATTGCTTAACAAGGGCCACCTCTGAATTGGAGGCCAGGTCACAGGTGTGATAAGGGGCGGTGGCTCAGCTTTAAGTAGGGGGGCTGCTCTAGTCAGGGATCAAGGCAGATTTGTTTGCTCTCAATGGTTCACCAAAAAACAGGGTAGAAAAGGGTAGAGAGAGACTCTTGGTGAGGCCTAAAGGCCCAGGGAAAAGTCGCAGATTTTGAACCAGGAGGCATGAGTAAAATATGGGAAAAATTATTTACCCAAACACCCATCTGATAAGGGGTTAATATCAATGATATTTAGGCACCGGTAGAACTTTACAAGGAAAAATATCTGACCCCATCAGAAATTGAGAAGAAATAAACAGAAGAAATAAACAGAAACTGACTCAAAAGAAGAAGTACAAATGGCCAAAAGGCTTATTAAAAAAGCTCTACATCACTAATCATCACGGAGACGTAAATCAAAACAATGAGATATCATCTCATACCACAGAGACTGGCACACATAAAAAAGAACAAGAGCAACCAGTGCTGGTGTGGATGCAAGGAAAAAAGGACTCTCATTCATTGCTGGTAGGAATGAGACTGGTCCAGCCTTTCTGGAAAACAATGTAGGAATTTCTAAAAAAAAACCTAGAATCAAATTTTCACATGACCCAGAAATATACCTCAGGGGGTATATTGCTTGAGAATATAAATATACCCCAAGGGCCCAAAAACACATGCAGAAAAGTCATCTGTACTTCTATGCTCACTGTAGCACTATTCACAATAGACAGAATCTGGAAATAACCCAATTGCTTGGGAATAGGTGAGTGGATAAAGAAACTGTGGCATATCTACACAATGGAATACTATACAGCTGCTAGGACAAATGAAGTCACAAAATTTGCTTATACATGCATGAACATGGAGAGTATTATGCTGAGTGAAATGAATCAGAAGGAGAGGAACAGACATAGAATAATTGCACTCATTTGTGGGATAGAAAGAAACATAGTATGAGACTAACACCCAAGGACAATATAAACAAGGGTCAGGAGGATTGGACCATGGTTGGAAGCCTGCTTTAAATCCTGGGAACGAAGACAGTTAGGATGGAGAAGGGACCACTATGACAGTGAGAGTTGGAAATGATCAATCTGAATAAAAACTGCATGCTCAAAGTATGTAAAGGCATGATAACATGATAACCTCTCAGTACCAAATGCCCAAAAGGAGAGAGAAAGAGAGAGAGAGAGGGAGAGAGAGAGGGAGGAAGGGATAGAGGGAGAAAGAAGAAAAGTGCCTGTCATAGAGGCACGCTGAAGCAGGGTGGGGGGGTGACAAGAGGGAAACATTGTTGGTGGGAAATGTAAGCTGGTGGAGGGATGGGTGATGAAACATTGTATGACTGAAACCAATCATGAACAACTTTGTAACTGTGAAACTCATGGTGATTCAATAATATAAATAAATAAGTAAAAGAGAACAGGGGAAAGGAGAAGGAGATAAAGGGGATACAGTGCGGGGAGAGAATGGTGAGGGAGGAAGGAAGGAAAGTAAAGATTTGGTGCTGAAATTTAGCTTTCCCTATAAACACATAAAGACACATTTTCTCTTTACTTCACTAATATTTCCCCTCATATTTTAGTTTTCTGGACACTTCACTAGCATAATGTCTACTTTAAAAGTATAAATGTTGTGGGGCTGGAGTGATAGCACAGCGGGTAGGGTGTTTGCCTTGCACATGGTCGACCTAGGTTCGATCCCCAGCATCCCATATGATTCCCGAGCACCACCAGGAGTGATTCCTGAGTGCAAGGCCAGGAGTAACCCCTGTACATCGCCGGGTGTGACCCAGTAAGAAAAAAGAGCCTGGCAAGCTACCCCTGGCATGTTCCATATGCCCAAAACAGTAACAACAATGGGCCTCATTCACCTGACACCGAAAGAGCCCCCAATACGGCAGCGTTAAGAAGGATGAACAAGGAGAGGCTAATAGAAAAAAAAGGTATAAATGTTGGAACACTGTATGACTGAAATTCAGTCATTAACATCTTTGTAACGGTCTATCTCATGGTGATTCAATAAAATTTTTTTAAAAGTAGTTCTTGGGCTGGAACAATAGCACTGCGCGTAGGATGTTTGCCTTGCACGCGGCTGACCTGGGTTTGATTCACAGCATTCCATAGGGTCCCCTGAGCAATGCCAGGAGAAATTCCTGTGCACAGAGCCAGGAGTAACCCCAGTGCATCACCGGGTGTGACCCAAAATTTAAAAAAATTAGTTCTTGTGAAATTCTAGGATTTATGATATAAAGATATATATTATACACATAACAGATTATATCATAAATATAGTAGCTTTCTTTTCTTCTTTCAACATCTAGGGTCCAGCAGTGTAAAAATCCTTCTAATTCAATGAGGTTATGATCATTCTCACTTTCTAAGTTGCCTTTTGGAGCAGTTAGCGATTTTAAAGCCCTTACCTATTCCTGAAGCTGGTGTGAAGGTGTGGATCTTATTAACAGTAGCAAAACCCTAGGGCTGAAAACACCTCAAGATGTCTGCCCTCTCTCCCAGATGAAAATATCAATTGAACTATGATCTACAATAATGGAATGAAAGTCAAATAAAAGTAAAATCGAAAGGCAAAATTGAGAGAAAAAATGATAAAACCACAAAGTAAAATGTATTAACATGTTGAATTCAATTTAAGAAGTTTTTTTAAAAAAGAAAGACAATTGAGCTCCCTACTTATTTTTTTTTAAACGGAACTTTATTGTTTTTGTTTGTTTGTTTGTTTGTTTGTTTGCATTTTGGATCACACCTGGCGATGCACAGGGGTTACTCCTGGCTCTGCACTCAGGAATCACCCCTGGCCGTGCTCAGGAGACCATATGGGATGCTGGGATTTGAACCCGGGTCGGCCGCGTGCAAGGCAAACGCCCTCCCCGCTGTGTTATCTCTCCAGCCCCTGAGCTCCCTACTTCTTGTGCAATCTTGGCTGGTCACTGTCCCATCCTTGAGAAACAGTGAGATGGTGCGAGCTTCTGGGGATGTGGTGGGTTGGGTGCATAGGAAGTAACTGGTCTACAGAGGTGCTCAGGGGGCCTGAGGTTTGCTTTGCCTCCTCTCCCCACTCTCCTCCATATTCCCCTCTTGGTTCTCTGCTGAGACATGAGCCAGAGGACGTTAGCCCTTCACACCTGGGGTGAAGGGAAATTGTTCAGAGTTGGCCACCCCAGCTACAAGACACCCACTAATGGCAGGAGGTCCTAGGGGGCAAGTTTTGTGGGCATCTGCTGATATCCAAGTTGACGGGTGAAACAATTGAGCAAACTCCTTATCAGCAACTGCACCCATTTTTCCACACCTGGAGCAATCATCCCAGTCTCTTTCCACTTCCCTAAAAGCTCAATATAAGGGTCCACCTGAGAGCTCAGCAGCCAGCCGTGCTGAGACTTGGACACCTCGTTAGGTGAGTCCCCATCCCCTGATGCCCAGGGCGGAGAGTTCGGGGCTGGGTGGAAGCAGGAGCGCATGCGGCCGACACCTTGGAGGCTTGTTCTCGGCACTGGTGAGGCTCCTTCAACCTCTGTCCTGGAGGAAGCCAGTGGGGATAGGAGCTACGAAACCAGAATCTAGGGGAGGGGGGTGGTTAATTTCTGTCCCAGGAGCACTGTGGGAGCTCCCAGGAGAAAGGGACTTAGGTCCTGGCATTGACTTCTCTGGGACTTGTCCCAGGTGCTACATCTCAGGGTGTGTCTTTAGGAAGGCAGTGACACTCTTTAGCTTTGCCTTTAACCAGCCAGCTCAGACACCGCATCTGTGCTCCGTGCCAAGGGACTGTGCAGAGGCACTCGACGCCCTCAAGGTGTGTGACACTGTCCCCGACTGGAGAGATGAAGCTGCTCCTACTACTGCCCCTCCTGCTGGGAGCTGTCTCTGCCCGCCACCTGGGTGAGTCCTGCCCGGCCTTCCCAGCCATTGCTCTCTCCCCTGTTCCTGTTCTCCTGGGCCAGGGCCGCAGCTTTACCTGCTTTGGTGCTCTCAGCCAGTGCTTCTTGCACTAGGTTTCCGTGAGACTCAGAGCTGTGACCAATATCTCTCTAGGAGCCTTCACAGGGGGGGAATAAAAACCAGCCACCTGGGGAGAGAGAGGCCTTCTCACAGTTGCTTCTTACAGCCTTAAAATACTCACCTGTGGGGTGAGGCACTCATACGTCTGGAAAGAGATCTGACATTGCCCAAACTGAGTTAGACCCTCCCCGTCTTGCTTGCATGTGAAGGCCCTAGGAAGATGTGTGTATGTGTATGAGTGTGTGTGTGTGTGTGTGTGTGTCTGTGTGTGAACTGTCCATGGTCCTAGAAGGAGACTCCAACCTGATGGCAGGTTACCTCTTCTTTAGGGGACAATGCCCCCCCTCCGGAGTGTCTGGACACCCAAGCTGACCTGAGCCAGAACCTGGACTGCTCCGGGGAGCACAAGGGAGAGCTGGCACTGTATAGGGAGGAGATTCCATCAGGGGAAGAGGAGGCCAAGGATTCTGGCTGTCACGAGACTTTGGAGCATAAGGACAACCTGGATTCAGACCCTGCTGCCTCAGGGGACCTTGGGTGCGCCAAGGAAGAGGACACAGTTCAAGTGCAGGGCACTCCTAGGTGCAAGATCTCTCATTATGTGGTGGTGAAGACGCCCAGAGCATTTTTAGAAGCTATGGTAAGTGGCAGGGAAACTTCTGGGAAATTCCAGGGTAGGGTGAGTGAGTGTGTACTAGGGTAGGAGAGAAGATTCAGCATCTGTTTTTCCTCCATCCAGACTAGTAGTTCTTCAAACCTAGTGTGAGTGACTCTGTGTCCTCATGAGGTCCTGGTGAAACACAGATCTCTGGCTTAATAGCCTGGAGTTTGCACTCAGCACACATTCCTAGGTGATGATGATGTTGGTGCTGTGCAAAGTGCACATGGAGACCCAGAGATTCAGACAAAAGGAGCCACTCTGGGTCAGATGTCCCAGTGTGAAGTGCAGGCTTAGTCTTTCCTGGACAGTGTCCTTGCAGGCGACTTCACATTGTGTCTGCATTTATAAAGAGAGGAGAGGTAGTGCCAGATATAACCAGCATGAAGAAATATGGCCACCATTTGCTAGACTCAGGATGGGGATGAAATTAGACCTGGAAACTATCAGGAACAGTCCCTAGGCCATAGGCCATAGCAAAACTCTCCCTAAATGGTGACTGTAAATATTCTGGCTGCAGGAATATTTTACTAATACTGCTCCCTGCAAGATGTTCCTGACGACAGGGGCCGGAGAGGTTGTACAATGGGTGGGACTCTTGCCTTGCCCACAGCTTACCTAATTTGATCTCCAGCACCTCATAGGGGCCCCTGAGTCCTGCCAGGAGTGATTCCTGAGCATAGAGTAGGAGCACAGATGATTGTGGCCCCAAAACAAGACAAAAAGATGTTGTTAAAGACAAGAGCTTGGAATAGGATTGAGGGGAAAGACGTGGTCCCTGGCTACCGACAGGTAGCAGGACTGTGCGACTCTTTCCAGGGTGAACTCCCCACCGCCCCCCGTCCTCCTCTCTTTGCAGAGAATGTGCCGTATGGACTACGGTGGCAACCTTGTTTCCATCCACAACATCAATAACAACAATGAAATCCAGAGTTTGGTCAGTAGCCTTGGCGAAGGCCAGGTCTGGATAGGAGCCAGAAAAAACCCGGTAAGTGAGTACCCACCTCACAGGGACAGGAAGTTCTTTCTGATAGCCACCTCTGCACCCCGGCAGCTGAGATGACGAGAGCAGCAGGCAGGGGTGTTCTGGCTTAGGAGAACCCCACTCTAGGCACCTCCTCTTCCCAATGCCCCATTGAGTGACTTCATGTTTATCACTTGAAATCTGCCGAGGACTGGCACAATAGATGGGCAATGGTTCCAGGTCCAGCTTCTCTTCCCTCGCGCTTCTCACTTGGCCCACACAGCTGGTGGCTACACATTTATACACGCACCACAGACTGACCAACTTCCTGGGAGCTTCAGTTTCCCTCAGGGTCCTTCTCTCCGAGTTTGTGATGGCAGATGAGTAAGAGCCCAGATGTTTGCTATTCAATGTATTCATGGGTCAGCAGTACCAACGTGCCAAGGTGGCTGGTTAGGAATGTCCAACCCTGGCAGGGCCCTACTCACAAACTTCCCATACCAGACCCCTGGGAAACCGTGGGTGTGTAGTGAACCCCGTAAAGACTGCATGGCCACCTGGCATTGGTCACACACTCTTGGGGCTAATGGGTCTTCAGGTAGATGCCTCTGGTTGAATGAGTCCTCAGATGAGCTTACTCATAGACTGAGTGTCCATAAGGGACACTGCGCTCTGACCAGGCATCCTTTGGGCCACCAGAGACTTTTTCCTTGGATTGGTTTGTCCTCTGACTCAGACTACATTTTCTTTTTTTTTTTCTCTCTATGTTTCCTTTAGTCACCATCGAGTGGATTTACATGGACAGATGGGAGCTTTTGGGATTTTACAAACTGGGCCCCAGGACAGCCCAATGGTGGATCAGGAGACTGTGTCACCATGCTCACCCAAGGTGAAGGGATGGACGTCAGGGTGAGGGTGTGTTGTGGTGGGAGGATGACTCTGACCGTTGTCCCTCTGAGCTGCCTGGTCATATGCCTTAACCCAGGTCCTGCCCGCATTGGAGACCCAGCAGATGGCTGTGAGGGCTGACGCTGGGCTTCCCGTGGCAGACAGCCAAGCAGCTTGAGGGGCAGGGGGAAGACGCTGAGTGGCCTTCTCCCTTCTCCCAGCAGAGTTCAGCCCTGGGCCTGGGGAGTGGGATGGGTCATCTCTTTCCTCTGAGCTAAGGGGACAAGAGTGAAGGAATGATGTGACAGGCAGAGCAGCTGATGGAAATGCAGGTGTGGGTCAGGGTTGAAGGCAAGAGGTGGGGACAGGGCCTGGCTGGCAGGTTCCTGGCCATTGTGGAGAGGTGTGGACACCAGAAATGAGGGGCTTCGATAGCAGCTGAGTCCATATGGGTGGAGTCAGGTTTCCACATCCTGCCTCTTACCAAGCTGAGATACAGTCAAGTGCTTACCTCACCCTCAGTTTCCCTATGGGTGCAATGGGATGATAGTGCCATGTCTGGGGTCACCATGGGATGAAAGGTTGTGTCTGCAGATAGACCTTCTCCCTGGAAGAGCTCCGTGATCTGCTGCATTATCTGGGGGTGTGTGTGAGGAGTGAAGGTGGGAAGTCTGCTAAAGAGGCTGTGAGCCAGCTGATGTCTCTGTGTGCTTTGTTGCCTGTTGCCAGGGGGACTTTGGATGCGAGATTATTGTCTAAGGAGACTGCCGTTCGTCTGCGCTACCTAAGCCAGCGGTTCCCGCTCCGGTACTAGCAACTCTGGTTCCAGCAGTTCCGGTTCCGCTGCCACCACCCTGCCCTGGAGCTTCCCTCTCACTGTCCCGGGGCACTTGGCTCCATTGCTTAGCTTCTCCAGCAATCTAATAAAGGCTCTCTCAGCAGTTCCTGACTCGTTTGTTCAATTGCTCATTTTGAAACTCCATTCGCCGGAAAACGCTAGATGCACTTGCTTCCACCATGTGACGGAGGCTGGGGAGGGTGTCCGAGGCATTTAGCTTTAGCGCCATCAGCATGCAGGACACAACCAAAGAGACAGTTTTGGTCTCCCCAAAGGGAGCTTCAAAGATTGCACACTCAGGGGAGAGGAAATGGCCCTTCTACTTTGTTTGCATTCACAGTACTATATGCATGGGGGCGGGGAGTGATTTTTCATGAGTGTATGTGGCACATGGGGGGAGGAATCAAGAATTCTGCTGGAGGAGACAGAAAAATAATATAGCAGGTAGGTGCTTGCCTTGTACAGTTTGATCCCCACCATCTTCACCTGGTCGCTCCAAGTCCTGCCAGGAATGATCCCTGAGTGCAGAGCCTGAAATATACTTTGGGCACTGCTAAAGGTGATTCTTAAGTCCCCCAAAAGAATTCTGTTGGGGGAAATGGAGAGATAGGACAGCCAGCAGGGATGCAACCTGGCACAATCCTTGGAATGGCATATGATCTCCAGGCGAAGCTTGCAGTGACCTTGAGAATAGTCGGAGTAAACCCTAAGCACTGTCATCTGTGACATAACTCCACCCCCCACAGACAACATAAGTAATAGTTAAAAATAATTGTGATGGACCATGAGAGCCTATTTTAACAGCCACCTGGAGGGAGGAAGGTGTATGGTGTCTGAGTTCAAAGGCTCCCACTTCTAAATTGTGTTCCACAAACCATTCCCAGGGGAATGACTATTTCTCCTGACCCTCCCATCTCTCTCCTCCATATCCACGCCCAATCTCAAGGGGGAGCTACTTCCCAGGTAACAGAGTGACCCCATCCTGCATCTACAGTTCTAGGTTCCAGCATCCCCTGCTGTCCTGGTGCTGCTTCCTGGAGAGGGGACATGGAGAGAGAACCTGTAAAGTGTTTTTGGCTCCAAGAAGAGGTGGAGATGGATGTATCCAGAGGCCAAAGAGCTCTGGGTGTCAGGAGTCTCTTAATCTCTGCATGGTGATCTGCCTAGGTCACTGCCCCAGTGTGAGACTCCGGTCCCTATGCAGGATCCTGCTTCACATACTGCAATGTTCCATTGTTTGCTTCTTCTGGATCATACTGGTGGTATTTGGGGGGGTCATCCCTGGACCTGTGCTCAGGAATGACCCTGATGTCACTCATATGTAGTCTTGGGGATTCAAATCAGAGTTGAGGCAAAGTGAACCTCATGCAAGGCAAGTGCCTGCCCTCCTGCAGTATCACCCTGATTCATTTTCTTTTCTTGTTTTAAATTTTATTGAATCACCATGAGATAGTTACAAGCTTTCATGTTTGGGTTACAATCTCACAATGATCAAACACCCATCCCTCCACCAGTGCACATTCCTCATCACCGATATCCTGGGTATACCCCCGCTTTCCCACCCTCCCCCTGCCTCCATGGCAGACAATATTCCCCATAATCTCTCTATACTTTTGGACATTATGACTTGCAACACAGACACTGAGAGGTCATCATGTTTGGTCCATTATCTACTTTTGGCATGCATCTCCCATCCCAACTGGTTCCTCCAGCCATCATTTTCTTAGTGATCCCTTCTCTATTCCATCTGCCTTCTCCCCTCCACTCATGAAGCAGGCTTCCAGCTATGGGGCAATCCTCCTGGCCATTGTCTCTACTGTCCTTGGGTGTCAGCCTCATGTGATGTTATTCTGTACTCCACAAATGAGTGCAGTCCTTCTATGTCTGTCCCTCTCTTTATGACTCATTTCACTTAGCATGATATTCTGCATGTTTATCCATTTATAAGAAAATTTCATGACTTCATCTCTCCTAACAGCTGCATAGTATTCCATTGTGTAGATGTACCAAAGTTTCTTTAACCAGTAATCTATTTTAGGGCACTCAGGTTGTTTCCTGATTTAGGCTATTGTGAACAGTGCTGCAATGAATATATAGGTACAGATGTCATTTCTACTGTGTTTTTTGCATTCTCGGGATATATTCACAGAAGTGGTATTGCAGGGTCATATGGAAGCTCCATTTCTAGTCTTTTGAAGGACTGTCCATATTGTTTTCCAGAAAGGTTGGACCAGTCGGTATTCTCACCAACAGTGAAGGAACATCCCTTTTCCCCCACATCCATGCATCCTGGCTCCTTTTCACCATCTTCTCTTGGGCCTCCGCTTCAACCATTGTATATTTCCTCATCTGGCTATTTTGGATCTTTTAGTCTCAACTAGTCCTAGACTCCAAGGCAAAAAAACCCAGGAGCAGTCTCTGGGAGACTGATTGGTGAATTATTGAAGAATAGATCTGTGAATAGAAACGGAAGAATATTTGTAGCAGTGGGTGTGGGGGGAGTGGAAGGGCTGGGATGGTTGTGTGGGAAACCATGAGAAGGAGATAAAGGAGGAGAGACGCATTTCCTCCTCCTCAGGAGAACAGTATTTCCCAGGATCCCTGGTTGCAGCTGACCCTGAGCCATGCTGGCTGTGAGTGTAGGTCTGGCCTCTGAGTGGGTCCTATCATACCCAAGATATAAGTGACGTGGGAGTCTGCTGTCTCCAAAGGCATGGCCAGAGGGAGCAGGTGTGATAAATCTGGAGGCTTTCATTTACTTGTTACTGCAGCCAATACTGGTTTAGACTGATGCATACAGAAAATAAGGTGCTTGCACATGCTCCGATTTTACTAAACATAGCTCAATACACAAGAGACCAGACTCAGAAATTAGAAAACTCTGGATTCAAGTCCCAGACTTCCCCTTCCTATACTTTCCTCACTTGTATCACTTGTATCACTTGTTGTCCCATTGATCTTCAATTTGCTTGAGCGGGTGCCAGTAACATCTCCACTTGTCCCTGTCACGTGCTAGTGCAGCCCAATGATATCTGCTTGCTCCAGGAACAGGATGACCCTCAAATCGTTCATTCAGGATTTGATGAAGAAATCTGACCGTCTAGTTGGTGGGCGACCATGAGGTCTTCTGATGTCCCACGGAATCCAGTTGGTAACAGCTCTAGTCTAGCGGTCATCTCTGAATTGCATTACATGACCAGCCCATCTGATTTTTGATGCCTTGGTAAATGAGACAGCATCCCTGATTCTTGACTGTCGACGGAGGTCAGAACTCCGGATTTCTTCTCTCACTTGAGTGAGACGTGATATTCTTAGCATAGTTCTTTGAATTCCTCTTTGGGATACCCGAGTAACGTTCTCATCCTGTTTGTGTAGGGCCCATGTCTCTGAGGTGTATGTTAGTGCAGGAAGAATGGTGGAATCGAAACGATGTGCCCAGAGTCAGAGGTTTTTCATCCTCTTAACCACTTTGACACTCTTGAAGGCATTCCACGCTACTCTCTTCCTCCTGCGCAGTTCTGGCACCAAGTCGTTCCTCATGTTGAGTTCTCGACCCAGGTACACATAGCTGCTGCATTCAGAGATGTTTGTCCCATTGAGAGCAAATGGAGCTTCAGGGACTAGTTCGTTTTTCATGAGTATCATCTTATTGAGATTAAGCTGCAATCTGACCTTTCCACACTCATGGTCGAAGTCAGCTAGCAAACTTGGCTAATATTTGGTGTTATGAGAACGATGTCATCAGCGAATCGGAGGTGGTGTAATTGCCAGCCGTCTATCTTCACTCCCATTCCTTCCCAGTCACCGCATAATGTTCTCGAGGGTGCACTGAAGAGTTTCAGTGAAATGGTATCACCCTGCCGAACCCCTCTCTTCACATCAATGATCACTTCCTTGTAGAATGGTGAGATCCTGGTGGTGAATCCACAATACAGCCTGTGGAGGATTTTGATGTACTGAGTTTGAACGCCCTGTTTGGCCAGGGCTTCGATGGCCACTTCAGTCTCAACAGAATCGAAGGTCTTCTTTTTTTTAAAAATAATTTATTTATTTTTAATTAGAGAATCACCGTGAGGGTACAGTACAGATTTATACACTTTTGTGCTTATACTTCCCTCATACAAAGTTCGGGAACCCATCCCTTCACCAGTGCCCATTCTCCACTACCCGTAAACCCAGCGTCCCTCCCACCCTCCCCAATCCCATCTCCCCCCCACCCCACCCTGCCACTGTGGCAGGGCATTCCCTTCTGTTCTCTCTCTCTAATTAGGTGTTGTGGTTTTCAATAAAGGTGTTGAATGGCCGCTGTGCTCAGTCTCTAGCCCTCATTCAGCCCGCAACTCCCTTCCCCCACATGGCCTTCGACTACAATGTAGTTGGTGATCGCTTCTCTGAGTTGCCCTTTCCCTGGAACGTGAGGCCAGCCTCGAAGCCATGGGGTCAACCTCCTGGTACTTATTTCTACAGTTCTTGGGTATTAGTCTCCCACTCTGATATTCTATATACCATAGATGAGTGCAGTCTTTCTATGTCTGTCTCTCTCTTTCTGACTCATTTCACTCAGCATGAAACTTTTCATGCCCATCCACTTAACTACAAAATTCTTGACTTCCTTTTTTCTAACAGCTGCATAGTATTCCATTGTATAGATGTACCAAAGTTTCCTCAACCAGTCATCCGTTTTGGGGCATTCGGGTTTTTTCCAGATTCTGGCTATTGTAAACAGTGCTGCGATGAACATACATGTGCAGATGTTGTTTCGATTGTACTTTTTTGCCTCTCTGGGATATATTCCCAGCAGTGGTATTGCTGGGTCAAATGGGAATTCAATATCTAATTTTTTGAGAATCGTCCAAATTGTTTTCCAGAAGGGCTGAACCAGTCGGCATTCCCACCAGCAGTGAAGAAGGGTCCCTTTCTCCCCACATCCTCTCCAACAGCGGTTGCTTTTGTTCTTTTGGATGTGTGCTAGTCTCTGTGGTGTGAGGTGGTATCTCATGGTTGTTTTGATCTGCATCTCTCTGATGATTAGTGATGCAGAGCACTTTTTCATGTGCCTTTTGGCCATTCGTATTTCTTCCTTGGTAAAGTTTCTGTTCATTTCTTCGCCCCATTTTTTTGATGGGGTTGGATGTTTTCTTTTTGTAGAGTTCAACCAGTGCTTTATATACCATTGATATCAACCCCTTATCTGATGGGTATTGTGTAAATATCCTTTCCCATTCTGTTGATAGTCTTTGTATTCTGGTCACTGTATCTCTTGCGGTGCAGAAGCTTTTTAGTTTAATGTAGTCCCATTTGTTGATCTCTGTTTTTACTAGATTGCTTAGTTCCGTGTCACGTTTGAAGATACCTTTATCTTCAATATCGTGGAGGGTTTTGCCGACCTTGTCTTCAATGTACCTTATGGTTTGTGGTCTAATGTTGAGGTCTTTAATCCATTTTGATCTGACTTTTGTGCATGGTGTCAGGTCAAGGTCTAAACCCATTTTTTTGCATGTGGTTGTCCAGTTGTGCCAGCACCATTTGTTAAAGAGGCTTTCCTTGCTCCACTTCACATCTCTTGCTCCCTTATCAAAGATTAGATGATCATACATTTGGGGTTGTGTGTAGGGATATTCCACCCTGTTCCATTGGTCTACAGCTCTGCCTTTGTTCCAGTACCATGCTGTTTTAATTGTTACTGCTTTGTAGTAAAGTTTGAGGTTGGGGAGGGTGATGCCTCCCATCATCTTTTTCCCAAGAATTGTTTTAGCTATCCTTGGACGTTTGTTATTCCATATGAATTTTAGGATTGCTTGATCCATTTCTTTGAAGAATGTCATGGGTATACTTATAGGGATTGCATTGAATCTGTATAATGCTTTAGGGAGTATTGCCATTTTGACAACATTGATTCTCCCTATCCACGAGCAGGGTATATGTTTCCATTTCCTCATGTCCTCTTTGATTTCATGGAGTAGCGTTTTGTAGTTTTCTTTGTAAAGGTCTTTTACTTCCTTGTTTAAGCTGATTCCGAGGTACTTGATTTTCTGGGGCACGATTGTGAATGGGATTGCTTTTTTCATGTCCCTTTCCTCTGCCTCATTGTTTGCATATATGAAAGCCATGGATTTTTGGGTATTGATTTTGTAGCCTGCAACTTTACTGTATAAGTCTATTGTTTCTAAGAGTTTCTTAGTAGAGGTTTTAGGCTTCTCTAGATATAGTATCATGTCGTCTGCAAATAGTAAGAGTTTGATTTCTTCCTTTCCTATCTGGATGCCCTTAATCTCTTTTTCTTGTCTAATAGCTATCGCAAGTACTTCCAGTACTATATTGAAGAGGAGTGGTGAGAGTGGGCATCCTTGTCTTGTGCCCAATCTCAGAGGAAAGGCCCTTAGTTTTTCCCCTTTGAGGATAATGCTTGCCGTAGGCTTATGATAGATGGCTTCGACTATCTTGAGGAAAGTTCCTCCAACCCCATTTTGGCGAGGGTTTTCATCATGAAAGGATGTTTGATCTTGTCAAATGCTTTCTCTGCATCTATTGATATGATCATATGGTTTTTGTCTTTACTTTTGTTGATATGCTGGATTATGTTGATTGATTTCCGAATGTTAAACCATCCTTGCATCCCTGGGATGAATCCCACTTGGTCGTGATGTATGATATTTTTGATGAGTTGTTGGATCCTATTTGCTAGTATTTTGTTGAGGATCTTCGCATCGGTGTTCATCAGGGAAATTGGTCTGTAATTTTCTTTCTTAGTGGTGTCTTTGTTTGCTTTTGGTATTAGGGAGATATGTGCTTCATAGAAACTGTTTGGGAGAGTTCCTGTTTTTTCAATTTCCTGGAAAAGTTTGAGGAAAACAGGCAATAGGTCTTCTTTAAATGTTTGGAAGAATTCGCCAGTGAAACCATCTGGGCCTGGGCTTTTGTTTTTGGGGAGGTTTTTGATTACCGTTTCAATTTCCTTAACATTGATGGGTCTATTCAGGTATTCCAGGTCTTCTTTCTTCAGTGTTGGGAGATTGTAGGAATCAAGGAATCCATCCATTTCTTTTAGGTTCTCCTTTTTTGTGGCGTAAAGACCTTCAAAGTAGTCTCTAATGATCTTTTGAATCTCACTGGTTTCTGTTATGATGTCCCCCTTTTCATTTCTGATTCGATTTATTAGAGTTTTCTCTCTTTCTTTCTTTGTGAGTCTTGCTAGCGGTTTATCAATCTTATTTATTTTCTCAAAGAACCAACTCTTTGTTTCATTGATCTTTCGGATTGTTTTTTTGGTTTCGATGTCATTAATTTCTGCTCTAATTTTTATTATTTCTTTCCCTCGGTCTGGTTTGGAGTCCTTTTTCTGGTCCTTTTCTAAGGTCTTGAGTCGTGAAGTCAAGCTATCTATGTGGGTCCTTTCTTCCTTCCTGAGGAATGCTTGGAGAGCTATAAATTTTCCCCTTAACACGGCTTTAGCTGCGTCCCATAGGTTTTGGTAGCTCGTGTCTTCATTCTCATTTGTTTCTAAATATCTTTTGATTTCTTCTTGATTTCCTTCCTGACCCACTCATTGTTCAACATTGAATTGTTTAATTTCCAGGTGTTTGATTTGATTTTCCGTGTTTGTGAGTGGTTAGCTTCTATCTTCAGCGCATCGTGGTCTGAAAAGATGGTTGATACAATTTCTATTTTTCCGATTCTATTGAGGTATGTTCTGGGGCCCAGTACATGGTCTATTTTAGAAAATGTTCCATGTGCACTGGAAAAGAATGTGTATTCTTTCTTTTTGGGGTGTAAGGCCCTGTACAGGTCTATTAGGCCTCTCTCTTCAATTTCTTCTTTCAGAGTCAGTGTTTCCTTGTTGAGTTTTGTTCTTGTGGATCTATCTAGAGGCGATAAGGCCGTATTGAAGTCTCTGACTACAATTGTGCTGTTAGTGATGTCCTCTTTGAAGTCTGTTAGGAGTTATTTTAAATATTTAGCCGGTCGTTCGTTAGGAGCATATACGTTTAAGAGTGTGATTTCTTCCTGTTGTACATATCCCTTGATAAACAGAAAATGACCTTTGCTGTCCCTTTTGATCTTTTTCATCCTGAAATCTATGTTGTCGGATACCAGGATGGCCACTCCAGCTTTTTTAAGGGGGTTGTTTGCTTGCAGGATTGTTTTCCATCCTTTGACTTTGAGTCTATGTTTACTCTGTTTGTTCAGGTGTGTTTCTTGCAGGCAACAGAATGTTGGGTTTAATTTCCGGATCCATTTAGCCACTCTGTGTCTCTTGATAGGTGCATTTAGGCCATTGACATTTAGAGAGATTATTGTGATGTGGTTTTGTGTCATCTTTCTGTGGGATTTGTTGTTCTTATGGGGCTCCTCCTTGTCTTACAGTAGCCCCTTTAGACCTTCTTTCAAGATTGGTTTTGAGTCTATGAAGGACCTGAGCTGTTGTTTATCCGAGAAGTAGTGTATGGTTCCTTCGAGTTTGAGTGAGAGTTTAGCTGGATAAAGTATTCTTGGTGAGGCATTCATTTCGTTGAGTTTTTTCACTATGTCCCACTATTGTCTTCAGGCTCAGAGGGTTTCTTCTGACAGATCGGCCGTAAATCTGAGGGGTGCTCCTTTGTATGTGATTTCCTTCCTTGACCTTGCTGCTTGCAGAATTGTGTCTCTATCCATGGTATCCGTCATTCTGACTATGTTATGCCTTGGGGTCTTTTTATTCGGGTCTCTTTTTGCTGGTACTCTTCGGACTCCTTGTATCTGGATGCCTGCCTTCTCCAGCTCTGGGAATTTCTTAGCAATGATATCTTTGACTGTGTTTTTTTCATTGGGGTTGCTTCCCTGCGGTTCTGGTACTCCAATGATTCTTATGTTGTTCCTCTTGAAGTCATCCCCCAGGGCTCTGATTCGCTCTATAGCCATTTTGAGGTCTTTGGCCATGATTTGTTGTTGTCTATAAGCTTTCTGCAGCTCATCTTCCAGATCACTGATTCTGTCTTCGGCTGTAGTCATTCTACTGTTGAGGGCATCTAGTGAGATTTTTATTTCATCTACCGATTCCTTTATTTGTGAGACTTCCATTCGAAGGTTTGAAATTTCTGCTCTCATTTCTGCTCTCATTTCTTCCTGTATTTTCTTGGTAGACCGTTCCAGCGCTTCATTCATCTCCTCCCTTAATTTATTGGATGTCTGTTCCATATTTGCTTGGAGTAGGTCGACTCTCCTCCAGATTTCCTCTCTGAATTGTTTATCTGAGAGGTCGTAGATGTGAGAAGCCCCTGTTGAGGTTTCTGGTATCTTTTCTTCCCCCTCTCTTCGCGGAGGGGATTTTCGCTGCTTCTTCATATTGTCACGGAAGTATAGAGTTGGAACCTTGTAGTTATTTATTCCTCTTCCTTTTTGTGGAAAGAAGGGGCTCCGATTGTGCTAAACTTCCCTTATTCCCTGACAGCTTTTATACTGTCAGCCTAATCTACTGGCTATTTTGCGTAAGTGTTTGAGATCGCAAAAGTGAATTTTCAAAGGAATGCACGGTACCGATTGAGCTGAGGTAGGAAAGAATAACTGCGGCCGAGTTAGCGTTGACGGCTCCGAAAATAGGCCACGCCCACTTTGAGACCACGCCCACTAAGACACAGGCCACGCCCCCAGAGTCTTCCTGTTGATGGGGGGGACGGGAGGGCGTGGCCGAGGGATGGTCCTCGTACCTGAAGGACGTGCGCAGTTACAAGCTGGTTCTGGAGACGGGGTGCGCAGGGCGGGCGGGGAGTGGCTTCAGAAATCTCGAAGGTCTTCTTTAAGTTGATGAATGTTAGACAGAGCAGCATCTTGAACTCTCATGAAACTTCAATGAGTTTGGTCACTGTGTGGATATGGTCTATCGTGCTGAATCCCCTTCGGAACCCGGCTCGCTCGCATGGTTGTCCTTCGTCTAGTGTTCTGCCTATTCTGTTCAGGATGATATGAGCGAACAACTTTTCCTACTTGTGAAAAATACTGTGGGGGGCTGGAGTGATAGCACAGTGGGTAGGGCATTTTCCTTGCACACGGCCAACCCGGGTTTCATTTCCAGCATCCCTCATGGTCCCCCGAGCACTGCCAGAAATAATTCCTGAATGCAATGCAGGTGTGACCAAAATAAGGGGAAAAAAAGAAAAAAAAAGAAAAACACTATGGTTTACCAAGTTGTTTGGAACACTTATTAAAGGCATTCAATATTCTGACTCCAACCCCACCATTACTGCCACTATCCCTCCACCGTTGTCTGTTCTTCCAACCATCCTTCAAGCCTGCACCACAGCAGGTAAAAACTAATTCATTTATTTTATATTATTAGGTCCACTAAATGGCTAAAAGAATGATCAAAAAGTATTTAAGTAAAAAAATTGTGAAAATTGTTGTATCTCACCATGGGAACACTAAGTCATTGTCTGAGGGTTTACTAAGCGGTTGTTGCTAGTTAAGCCTTCTGTGTTGAAGTTTCTGTTAAGCAAGCTTGGCTTCTACGTTATATTCCCATGCAATCTGATGTAGTCCTACTGGAATGTTGTGTCATCGAGTTTGGAGAAGTTGTGAGGCCGCTAATGTGGCTGCATGTCCAGAATCTCCAGAATATTTAACTGGGCAGTGAGCTTCTGTGGTGTTGGTGGTGTGTGGGTGTAGCTGGGCTTCTGGAAGTATGGGGAGGGGCGGGAATTAGGTCACCAAGTGTGACTTCAAGAAGGCTTTAGCAAAAACCAACCAAAAAACAAGCCCTGGTGTACCTGAAATTTTCATCAGTTTGGCATCTCTGTGGAGCTCAGGTGTGAAGTGGTGGAGTCTGACCAGAGGCAGTGTGGGATCTGTTAAGGTATGAGTGTGTCTGTTGGGACTTAACAGTGCTGTACCTTCAGAAATAAGGTTTCCTTTTTTTTTTTTCCTTTTTTGGTTACACCTGGTAATGCGTAGGGTTCACTCCTGCCTCTGCACTCAGGAATTAACCCTGGAGGTGCTCAAGGGACCCTATGGAATCCTGGGATTCAAACGTGTGTCAGCCGTATGCAAGGCAAATGCCCTACCCGCTGTACTATCACTCCAGCCTCCTAAGGTTCCTATTTCTGAACCTTCACTGGACGCAGCATGATCGTTTGCTAAATGGAGCTGAGGTAGATGAGGCTGAGAAGTGCTTCGCCCCCTGCTTTCCGTGGGTCAGAGCTCTTTTGTGTGGAAGAGAAAGAATCCATGAGCATGAGACATCCTGGGAACTCTCAGAGGGGTGGGGGCATTGCCCCATCAAATGCAGCCTCAGCGACCACTGCTCCCACATCCCCAGGTTGTCACTATGCCCCCGGCTAGACCCTGGCTGCATCCATCACCTCATCATCCTGAACATGACTGCTATGCCCCAAAAGAACCTCTCATGACTGAACCTCACAGAGAACTAAACCTGCCAAAATAACTAAGGTACATGTGTGTCTCTGTGGTTAAAGTCTCCAGGCTCTCTCAGGGTCAGGATGGGTTACATCCCCCACATACCCATACCTCTGGAAACTTTTGCAACTATGCCCACAAACCACCTCCACCACCATGTAAGGTTATCTACTGGCCTTGATCCAAAGTCTCATAAATAAATCTCAAAAGAGGTCTACTAGCTGCAAAAATTTCTTGGACTCAGCCTAGTTAAAAATTTAACTCCAGCTGGACTGCCCACTTAAAAATTTAGATTTTCTGAAACCCAAGGCCACATTTGTTGTTGCACAACATCTCCACACCAACCATCTTTATCACACCCATAATCCAGTGGTAGCACATCAGATTGCATGGGATGTACTGTGAAAAGCCAACCAATCTCTATTCACAAAAATGTTAACATGGAAGGCTTAACTTGGAACATCTTAGTATCCCTCAGACAAAGACTTAATGTTCCTATGATGAGATGCAATAGTTTTCACTAATTTTCTTCTAAGGAAATACTTTTGGATCATTCTTTAACCATGTATTGGTAACAAACAATATAAAATAAATTATTGTGGCTTGCTAATGGGGGTAGGATTGAGGGGTGGTTGGGGAAATGCAGACAATGGTGGGGGGAAGGAGACAGTGGTGGTGGGATTGGTGTTGAAATACTGAATACCTGTAATGAATAACCATGAACAACTTTGTAAACCACTGTGTTTAAATAAAGTGTGGACAGCACTCACAAATAAATCTCAGAAGAGATCAACAAGCAGCAGATGTGCCTCCAGACCTTGTGCCAGGCTGAACCTCATATCCAGGGCACCCCAGAGGTGGGTGAGTAAGTCCCACAACCCGCCCTAACAGAACTCTGGGAACCGAAAACCTCCAGAACCCAATTGCTGCCATGCTCACGGCCGATCTCCACAGGCTCGAACTAGACTCTTCCATGAGTGGGTCTGCTGAAAAACTCAGGTATGCAGGTTTTGTGACTGAAATTTTCGGGCTCTCCCAGTCAGGGATGGGCGACCTCCCGCCATCCCCCTGTTCTGGGAGTCTGGCAGTAACGCCCACGAACTCCTCTAACACCATATACACTCATTAACCGGCCGTGATCCAGAGATTTGCAAATAAATCTCAGAAGAGATCAACAAGCTGTAGAGATGCCTCATGCCTCAGAACCCAAAGTCACCAACCAGTTAAAAATGTAACTCCAGGGGCTGTAGCAATAGCACAGCGGGTAAGGCGTTTGCCTTGCACGCGGCCGACCCGGGTTCGATTCCCAGCATCCCATATGGTCCCCTGAGCACCGCCAGGAGTAATTCCTGAGTGCATGAGCCAGGAGTAATCCCTGTGCATTGCCAGGTGTGACCCCCCACCCCCAAAAAAGCAAAGAAAATGTAACTCCAGCTCTATCTATTTAAAATTTTAGAATTCCTGAAGCGCATGGCTGCATTTGCAGCCACACGACACCTCATATCTACACCACTGATGTACCGGGAGTAGTATACATTGGATAGCTGCAATAGCACAGTGTGTAGGGCATTTGCCTTGCATGTGGCCGACCCAGGTTTGATTCCTCCGTCCCTCTCAGAGAACTGGGAAGCTACCCGTGGCATATTCAATATGCCAAAAACAGTAACAAGTCTCACAATGGAGACGTTACTAGTGCCCGCTTGACCTAATCGATGAACAATGGGATGACAGTATTACAGTGTTATAAGGTAGAAGGCAATTAAACAAAAATTAGAACACAAGGCTCAACCTGTAAGAACATGTTAGTAATCTCTTATATAAGGGCTCAATGGCACCACGGTGAGATACAACAATCTTCACACACTTTCTTTTTTTAAATTTTTTTGTTTGTTTTATTGTATCACTGTGAGATAGTTATAAACTTTCATGTTTGGATTACAATCTCACAATGATCAAACACCCATCTTTCCACCAGTGTACATTCCTCATCACCAATATCCTGGGTATACACCCCCTTTCCCACCCTTCCCCTGTCTCCATGGCAGACAATATTCCCCATAATATCTTTCTACTTTTGGACATTATGGCTTGCAACACAGACATTGAGAGGTCATCATGTTTGGTCCATTATCTACTTTTGGCATGCATCTCCCATCCCAACTGGTTCCTTCAGCCATCATTTTCTTAGTGATCCCTTCTTTATTCCATCTGCCTTCTCCCCTCCACTCATGAAGCAGGCTTCCAGCTATGGGGCAATCCTCCTGGCCATTGTATCTACTGCCCTTGGGTTTCAGCCTCATTTGATGTTATTCTGTACTCCACAAATGAGTGCAGTCCTTCTATGTCTGACCCTCTCTTTCTGATTCATTTCACGTAGCATCATATTCTGCATGTCTATTCGTTTATAAGAAAATTTCATGACTTCATCTCTCCTAACTGCTGCATAGTATTCCACTGTGTAGATGTACCAAAGTTTTTTTAATCAGTCATCTGTTTTAGGGCACTCAGGTTGTTTATGAGCTGGAGCGATAGCACAGTGGTAGGACGTTTGCTTTGCACGCAGCCGCCACTCTCAGAGAGCCCAGCAAGCTACCGATAATATCTCGCCCACACGGCAGAGCCTGGCAAGTTCCCCTTGGCGTATTTGATATGCCCAAAACAGTAACAACAAGTCTCACAATGGAGACGTTATGGATGCCCACCTGAACAAATTGATGAACAACGGGATGACAGTGACAGTGACAGTGGGTTGTTTCTAGATTTTTGCTATTGTGAATAATGCTGCAGTGAATATATAGATACAGATATCATTTCTACTGTGCTTTTTTGAATCCTCAGGATATATTCCCAGAAGTGGTATTGCGGGGTCATATGGAAGCTCAATTTCTAATTTTTGAAGGACTGTCCATATTGTTTTCCAGAAAGGCTAGACCAGTCAATATTTTCACCAACAGAGAAAGGACACCCCTTTCCCCCCACATCCACACCAGCCCTGGTTGCTTTTGTTCCTTTGAATGTGTGCCAGTCTCTGTGGTGTGAGATGATATATCATTGTTGTTTTGATTTGCATCTCCCTGATGACTAGTGATGTGGAGCATTTTTTCATGTGCCTTTTGGCCATTTGTATTTCTTTTTTGAGGAAATTTCTGTTCATTTCTTCTCCCAATTTTTTGATGGGGTTGGGTTTTTTTTTTCTTATACAATTCTACTTACAGCCATGTCCACCTGACCACATACCAACTTCCGCAGGATGGATATGTCGTTCCCAATGTCCTCCCTTCCGAAATCCAATATGCCATTTTGTTGGTAAAAATGCGTACAGCACCCGGTCTGGACAAGGTCAGACCCGAACACCTGAAGAATCTGCCACCAGTACTCGTCAATACACTGGCTTGGCTGTTGTACAAGAAGGGAGACATCCACAACATCGGCAACTATTGCCCAATCTGCCTGCTGTCCGTTGTCTACAAGTTGTTCACTCGTGTCATCCTGAATAGAATAGGCAAAACACTAGACGAAGGACAACCATGCGAGCAAGCTGGGTTCCGAAGGGGATTCAGCATGATAGACCATATCCACACAGTGACCAAACTCATTGAAACTCACTTTCGCGAGAGTTCAAGATGCTGCTCTGTCTAACATTCATCCACTTAAGAAGACCTTTGATTCTGTTGAGACTGAAGCGGTCATGGAAGCCCTGGCTAGACAGGGCATTCAAACTCAGTATATCAAAATCCTCCACAAGCTGTATTGTGGATTCATCACCAGGATCTCACCTTTCTACAAGGAAGTGATCATTGATGTAAAGAGAGGGGTTCAGCAGGGTGATACCATTTCACTGAAACTCTTCAGTGGCACCCTCGAAAACATCATGCGATGACTGGAATGGGAAGGAATGGGAGTGAAGATAGACGGTCGGCAATTGCACCACCTCTGATTTGCTGATGACATCGTTCTCATGACACCAAACATTAGCCAAGTTTGCTGGCTGACTTCGACCACGAGTGTGGAAAGGTCAGATTGCAGCTGAATCTCAACAAGATGATGCTTATGAAAAATGAATTAGTCCCTGAAGCTCCATTTTCTCTCAATGAAACGAACATCTCTGAATGCAGCAACTATGTGTACCTGGGTCGAGAACTCAACATGAGGAACTAGTTTTGGGATTCTGGTATTAAGTCCAGAGGTATTTTTGCCAGCAACCGCTGCATTCAAGATTGGTTTGTGTGTCTCTGGGCTCATGGCTGTTCAGGAGTGGAGGAGCTGTTCGTGGGTCTCATTTGGGCAGGAGGTAGGGCTGGTTCTGCCCCACCCCCCCTGCCCATTGCAAGAATCCCCATGAGCTTTCCGGCCCTGCTTGAGATCGACCGCGGAGGCAACTGAACCACTTTGGACACCAGCGGCGCCCCAAAAATGCCTCCAAACTGTGTGCTCGGAGCTTCTGGCCCAGACGCTGCCAGCGAGTGATGCAATTACCAAAAGAATTTTCCCTGGACTTCATATAGAAATCCAAAACCGAAGCCGCGCGACCTAATATCTTTTGATTGTTTGATTGTCAGCAACGTGTAAATGTTCCTTTTTGGCAGGGCTTACCGTGGGGGGAAACTCCAAACAATAGTACTGAGTTTTTTGTTGAAGGGTAAAAGATTGTAATGATCGAATTTTAGGCAGAATTTTCCCTGGACTTTATATAGAAACCCAAAACCGCGCGGCCTCGGCAGCCTAATGTCATCTAATCATCAGCAATATGAAATGGTTCCCTTGCAATGGGTTGGACTTTGGGGGGACCATAATAGGGTTAAAGTTTGTAGCGACGTGTAATTTCTGGCTGTACTTTCCCTGGACTTTATACAGAAATTCAAAGCCGTGAGGCCGCTGCCATGGCCGCGCAACCTATTGTCATTTAATCATAACCAATATGAAATGTTTCCTTCTTAACGGATCGGACTTTGGTGGGAAATCCTAACAAGAATAGTAAGTCTTTTGCTGAAATATTGAAGGCTACCGAAGTGGTAGCCATCTCTATAGACTGAACTAAGCCATATCCCCACGCCGGCTGAGAAGAAATATCCTTCTTTCTCGGGAAGAAACGCGGCGTGGCATTAACCATAGTATGATGTCCATTAAGCTGACACGGACCTGGTGGCGTGGGAATGGGATACAAGGGAATAAATTATTATGTACTTGGAACAGCGGGACGCTGGTGGAATCTCGAGCCAGGGCCGATACCAGCGTATTACCTTTGATTCCAGAAACTGCTTTCAGACATTCTATAGGCTATCAACTAAGCCAGAGCCCCACGCCGGCTGATGATGGGAAATAACCATTTTTTTGGTTTGTTTTCCCTTTGTCAGGCAGCGTGGTGATTACTAAACAGGCGTGATGTCGGTGGCGTGGGACGAGGGGGGAAAAAAAATCGAAAAGTTATGTAACAAACAGCGGGACTTAATATCTCTACATTCTCAGCAATGGAGAGCCATCAAATGCTTCCTTGACAGTGGGACTGTCTTTTCTTTTTTGGGGGAAACCCTAGCAACAATAGTGAGAAACATGGACTGTAACCAAGATAAACCGTAAACGAAGTGAAACTTATCACTTACAAGGGCGGGGACTGGGGGGTGGGAGGGGGTGGGAGGTTTAATGGGGTGGTTGGTGATGGAATATGGGCACGGGTGAAGGGAAGGGTGTTTGAGTATTGTATAACTGACATAATCCTGAGAACTATGTAACCCTCCACATGGTGATTCAATAAAATTAAAAAAAAAAAGATTCCCCATGAGATCCATCACTGCAGGCTCCTACTTCTCTGTCCAATTGGTTCTGAACGGTGGTGGTCCCCATGCTGCCGCAAAGGGGAAAAGGAGGCAGGAAGGAAACCCTTCCCCTCCCGGGCTGCTCAGGGCATAGCTTAGTTCACAGTCCAGGAGTATATCTGCCAGCAACCACTGAGTTCCAAGATTGGTTTCTGTGCCTCTGGGATAATTGGTGCTCAGGGATGGCAGAGCCATTCCTGAGCATATTTTTTATATATCTAGAAAGGTCGCCCGGCCGCATAAGTGGCCGCATGGTTTGGAGAGATGTCCCAGTACCACATACTGGAGCCGTGTTGGTAGAAGCTCAGTGTCTCCGGGACTCCATTTGGAGAAGGCAGAGACTCTGCTCCTTCTCTGTCTGGCACCCCAGTGTTGTTGGCTCGGTCTGGGGTCTGGAGCATTCTCCAGTTTGCAGTGCCCACTGGCCCGGATTCTTCACTCACTGCTGGCTGCTGTGGCAAGATGGCGCCAAGGGCGGATTGAGGGCATGACTTTCCGGCAGCAGGGGCAGGTTGGAAGCTGGGCTGGCACCGCCCCATTCCAGTGCCCCTCCCCCCGCTCAGCTTGTATACTTTCTTAATTTGTTTATATATATATTTAATGAATCACGGTGAGATACAGTTACAGGCTTACAAACCTCTGTAATCACATTTCAGTCATACAAGGATCAAGTACCCATCCCTCCACATTGCTTATTTTCCACTACCAATATTCCAAGTATCCCTCCCGCCACCTCCTTCCCCCCCTTGTGTACTTTCTTTATTTTTGGGTCCACACAATACAGTTTCTTGTTTTACTGACCCATTGACAAGTTCACTCTGCCTTGCTTTATTAGCTACGTTAAGCCTGTTTGAGGCTAGAGAGAATCTTTGGATGTTTGTTGAATGAATGCATGCATGCAGAGCAAGAGCCTGACCCAGGATTGTGTCCATGGCAGATGGGACAGACACGCGAAGAATACCGATAGAATTTAAGTCAATGGACTAATACTCTGACCTAGACTTAGCTAGACTTCCTACAGAAAGTCAAATTCAAGTTGACAGATAAATGCAATAGATAATTGAGAAATAAGCCCTAGGATCTGGGTAGAGTTCTAGGCAGTGAACAGGGAGGATAAACTAACTGTTTTCATAAAGCTTACTTCCTAAAGGAAATGACAGACAATAATGACAGACATGAAGTCAATAAGTAAGCAAGACCATACCATTTATATGGGTGGAAAATATCTGGGATGTAGAATAGAGTAAACGTATATGAGAGTGGGGTGAGGTGGGGGAGTCCACAGAAAGGGCTTCTCTGAGGAGGTGGTCTTTGAACTGAGACTTGATGGGTAAGAAAGAGCTAGTACAAAAGGTTTAGCTTGGTAAGTGGCAATTAAGGTAAGGATTAGCATCCTGTATGGTCCCCTGAGCACCGCCAGGAGTGATTCCTGAGTGCAGAGCCAGGAGTAAGCCCTGAACATCACTGGGTGCGGCCCCCAAACAAACAAACAAAAAGGGTAAGGGTCATTCCAAACAGGGTTGCCAAAGGAGTTGACAAAGGCCAGATGACAGAGCCTTGTAGGTAGTGGTAAGGGGCTTGAGTCAGTTGCTAGTGCCAAGGGGAAGATAGGAACGGCAAGCCTGGAACTGCTTTATCCTTCCAAAGAGAGAATGGGAGCTCTGAAGTGGAATCAGAATCTTCTGTATCTGAGACATGGAGGTTGGCTCGTCTTGAGGGCCTGCCCAGCTCCAGGCCGATGCGGATCTTTGGTGGAGCTAAACGGGGAAGTGTTGGGGTTGCTGTTTAGACACCGATTTCACATAAAAACGGTCCAGGTTGCTATCTCCTGGGCCTCTCACCCCAGGATGGTGTTGTTGGTCCTTACGCCACCTCTAATCTGGCCTCTGGGGATATTGGCCAAGCCCAGCTAGCCGGTAGCTGATCTGCCATGAGGGTCTGGTGCCAGAGTCCTTTACTCCCCTGAGAGCAAACTTTATTATTTTATTTATTTATTACTAAAAACACCACAATTTACAAAGTTGTTCATCATACAGCTGTTTCAGGCATTTAGTGTTCCAACACCAGCAGTGTGACTTTCCCTCCAACAATGACCCCTTTGTTCCTCCCATTCCCAGTCTGCCCCTTAGGCACAGAACAATTTACTTTATACTTCTTTATTTATTTATTTATTTATTTTGCTTTTTGGGTCATACCCGGTGATGCACAGGGGTTACTCCTGGGTCTGCACTCAGGAATTACTCCTGGCCGTGCTCAGGGGACCATATGGGATGCTGGGAATCGAACCTGGGTTGGCCGCGTGCAAGGCAAACGCCCTACCCGCTGTGCTATTACTCCAGCCCCCCGAACTTTGGAATTTCTGTTCCTGTTTATACGTTTCTATGTGAAATAGGGCGAGAGTCACACAGGCACCTCCCAATCTAGCCCTTTCCTGTTCTGGCAGTCTTCCTTCTGTTCTGATATACTCGGTGTTGTCCTACAGCATGCTTACAATGATCCCAACAATTGCTCCCTTTTATCTAGAATGCATAGAGTGCGCCCTGTTCATTACTTTCTGTGCATTAGTACCTTCAGTTCTCAGGGAATCCCCCTGAGGTAGGTTGTATTGGATATTCATCTCATAAATGAGGAAATAAAGCCAGCGAAGGATTGAATCAGTATGCACCTTCTCCCACACCTACAAGAGCCTGGTTCCCCATCCTTGCACGGAATCTTTGACTTGTTCTCCCCTTGGTTGGGTTCTCCCCTTGGAAGATGCATTCCTAAGGCCAGATGGGTGCTGTACACGGTTCTAGGGAGGAACAGGAGAAGAAGGGAAGGAGAAGAGATATCTGAACCTTCTCCCTGCCAGGGACCAAAGCATCCAACTCTTGAAAGCTTTGTTGTGCCCATCTTGATGCTCCCTGTGTCATGCAGGGTCCATCTTCCCTTTGTCTCATATTCCTGTCCCCCTTCTGGCCCCTCTAGGGTCACTTAAGCTGGATTAATATGGGAACCTGGGGACTAGAGTGATAGTAAAGGGGGTAGGGCATTTGTCTTGCATGTGACCAACCTGGGTTTGATTCCCAGGATCCCATATGGTCCCCTGAGAACTGCCAGGAGTGATTCCTAAGTGTAGAGCCAGGACTAACTCCCAAGCATCGCTGGATGTTACTCCCCCCAAAAAAAGTGGGACCCTGCTTGTAGATGGGGGAATTATCACACAAATGAGGCCCAGGAGATGCCTTCAGAGGAACTGGCTAGGAGTGGAAGGAGGAAAAGATGGGGTGCTCAGCAAGTGAAAACACCCCAGAGGAAGGGGTGTGTGTGGAACCAGTCTCTGCACCTCATGGAAGAAGCGAGGGTAGGTGGAATGGGAGTGAGTGGGGGTGGAAGTTCCCTTGTTCTCTCACCCTGTCCTGCAGTTCACCTGCCATGCTTGCTACGGGGACAGTCTCCTCTCCATCCACAGATCTCGCACCCACTGGCACCTCCAGTGTGCGATTGCTTAACAAGGGCCACCTCTGAATTGGAGGCCAGGTCACAGGTGTGATAAGGGGCGGTGTCTCAGCTTTAAGTAGGGGGGCTGCTCTAGTCAGGGATCAAGGCAGATTTGTTCCCTTTCAATGGTTCACCAAAACACAGGGTAGGACAGGGTAGAGAGAGACTCTTGGTGAGGCCCAAAGGGCAAGGGAAAAGTCACAGATTTTGAACCAGGAGGCATGAGTAAAATATGGGAAAAATTATTTACCCAAACACCCATCTGATAAGGGGTTAATATCAATGATATTAAGGCACTGGTAGAACTTTACAAGGAAAAATATCTGATCCCATCAGAAATTGAGAAGAAATAAACAGAAACTGACTCAAAGGATGAAGTACAAATGGCCAAAAGGCTCATGAAAAATGCTCTACATCACTAATCATCACGGAGATGCAAATCAAACCAATGAGATATCATCTCACACCACAGAGACTGGCACACATCAAAAAGAACAAGAGCAACCAGTGCTGGTGTGGATGCAAGGGAAAAAGGACTCTCATTCATTGCTAGTAGGAATGAGACTGGTCCAGCCTTTCTGGAAAACAGTGTAGGAATTTCTAAAAAACAAACTAGAAATCGAGTTTTCACATGACCCAGCAATACTCCTTAGGGGGTATATTGCTTGAGAATATAAATATAGCCCAAGGGCCCAAAAACACAATGCAGAAAAGTCATCTGTACTTCTATGCTCACTAGCACTATTCACAATAGACAGAATCTGGAAATAACCCAATTGCTTGGGAATAGGTGAGTGAATAAAGAAACTGTGGCATATCTACACAATGGAATACTATACAGCTGCTAGGACAAATGAAGTCACAAAATTTGCTTACTCATGTATGAACATGGAGAGTATTATGCTGAGTGAAATGAATCAGAAGGAGAGGAACAGACATAGAATAATTGCACTCATTTGTGGGATAGAAAGAAACATAGTATGAGACTAACACCCAAGGACAATATGAACAAGGGTCAGGAGGATTGGACCATGGTTGGAAGCCTGCTTTAAATCCTGGGAAAGAAGACAGTTAGGATGGAGAAGGGACCACTATGACAGTGAGAGTTGGAAATGATCAATCTGAATAAAAACTGCATGCTCAAAGTATGTAAAGGCATGATAAATGATAACCTCTCAGTACCAAATGCCCAAAAGGAGAGAGAAAGAGAGAGAGAGGGAGAGAGAGAGGGAGGAAGGGATGGAGAGAGAAAGAAGAAAAGTGCCTGTCATAGAGGCACGCTGAAGCAGGGTGTGGGGGTGGTGACAAGAGGGAAACATTGTTGGTGGGAAATGTAAGCTGGTGGAGGGATGGGTGATGAAACATTGTATGACTGAAACCAATCATGAACAACTTTGTAACTGTGCAACTCATGGTGATTCAATAATATAAATAAATAAGTAAAAGAGAACAGGGGAAAGGAGAAGGAGATAAAGGGGATATACAGTGCGGGGAGAGAATGGTGAGGGAGGAAGGAAGGAAAGTGAAGATTTGGTGCTGAAATTTAGCTTTCCCTATAAACACATAAAGACACATTTTCTCTTTACTTCACTAATATTTCCCCTCATATTTTAGTTTTCTGGACACTTCACTAGCATAATGTCTACTTTAAAAGTATAGATGTTGTGGGGCTGGAGTGATAGCACAGCGGGTAGGGTGTTTGCCTTGCACGTGGTCGACCTAGGTTCGATTCCCAGCATCCCATATGATTCCCGAGCACCACCAGGAGTGATTCCTGAGTGCAGGGCCAGGAGTAACCCCTGTACATCGCCGGGTGTGACCCAGTAAGCAAAAAGAGCCTGGCAAGCTACCCCTGGTATGTTCCATATGCCCAAAACAGTAACAACAATGGGCCTCATTCACCTGACACCGAAAGAGCCCCCAATACGGCAGCGTTAAGAAGGATGAACAAGGAGAGGCTAATAGAAAAAAAAAGTATAAATGTTGGAACACTGTATGACTGAAATTCAGTCATTAACATCTTTGTAACGGTCTATCTCATGGTGATTCAATAAAATTTTTTTAAAAGTAGTTCTTGGGCTGGAACAATAGCACTGCGCGTAGGATGTTTGCCTTGCACGCGGCTGACCTGGGTTTGATTCCCAGCATTCCATAGGGTCCCCTGAGCAATGCCAGCAGAAATTTCTGCGCACAGAGCCAGGAGTAACCCCAGTGCATCACCGGGTGTGACCCAAAATTAAAAAAAAATTAGTTCTTGTGAAATTCTAGGATTTATGATATAAAGATATATATTATACACATAATAGATTATATCATAAAGATAGTAGCTTTCTTTTCTTCTTTCAACATCTAGGGTCCAGCAGTGTAAAAATCCTTCGAATTCAATGAGGTTATGATCATTCTCACTTTCTAAGTTGCCTTTTGGAGCAGTTAGCGATTTTAAAGCCCTTACCTATTCCTCAAACTGGTGTGAAGGTGTGGATCTTATTAACAGTAGCAAAACCCTAGGGTTGAAAACACCTCAAGATGTCTGCCCTCTCTCCCAGATGAAAATATCAATTGAACTATGATCTACAATAATGGAATAAAAGTCAAATAAAAGTAAAATCGAAAGGCAAAATTGAGAGGAAAAAATGATAAAATCACAAAGTAAAATGTATTAACATGTTGAATTCAATTTAAGAAGTTTTTTTAAAAAAGAAAGACAATTGAGCTCCCTACTTCTTTTTTTTTTTAAACGGAACTTTATTGTTTTTGTTTGTTTGTTTGTTTGTTTGTTTGTTTGCATTTTGGATCACACCTGGCGATGCACAGGGGTTACTCCTGGCTCTGCACTCAGGAATCACCCCTGGCCGTGCTCAGGGGACCATATGGGATGCTGGGATTTGAACCCGGGTCGGCCGCGTGCAAGGCAAACGCCCTCCCCGCTGTGCTATCTCTCCAGCCCCTGAGCTCCCTACTTCTTGTGCAATCTTGGCTGGTCACTGTCCCATCCTTGAGAAACAGTGAGATGGTTCGAGCTTCTGGGGATGTGGTGGGTTGGTGCATAGGAAGTAACTGGTCTACAGAGGTGCTCAGGGGCCTGAGGTTTGCTTTGCCTCCTCTCCCCACTCTCCTCCATATTCCCCTCTTGGTTCTCTGCTGAGACATGAGCCAGAGGACGTTAGCCCTTCACACCTGGGGTGAAGGGAAATTGTTCAGAGTTGGCCACCCCAGCTACAAGACACCCACAAATGGCAGGAGGTCCTAGGGGGCAAGTTTTTGTGGGCATCTGCTGATATCCAAGTTGACGGGTGAAACAATTGAGCAAACTCCTTATCAGCAACTGCACCCATTTTTCCACACCTGGAGCAATCATCCCAGTCTCTTTCCACTTCCCTAAAAGCTCAATATAAGGGTCCACCTGAGAGCTCAGCAGCCAGCCGTGCTGAGAGTTGGACACCTCGTTAGGTGAGTCCCCGATCCCCTGATGCCCAGGGCGGAGAGTTCGGGGCTGGGTGGAAGCAGGAGCGCATGCGGCCGACACCTTGGAGGGTTGTTCTCGGCACTGGTGAGGCTCCTTCAACCTCTGTCCTGGAGGAAGCCAGTGGGGATAGGAGCTACGAAACCAGAATCTAGGGGCGGGGGGTGGTTAATTTCTGTCCCAGGAGCACTGTGGGAGCTCCCAGGAGAAAGGGACTTAGGTCCTGGCATTGACTTCTCTGGGACCTGTCCCAGGTGCTGCATCTCAGGGTGTGTCTTTAGGAAGGCAGTGACACTCTTTAGCTTTGCCTTTAACCAGCCAGCTCAGACACCGCATCTGTGCTCCGTGCCAAGGGACTGTGCAGAGGCACTCGACGCCCACAAGGTGTGTGATACCGTCCCCGACTGGAGAGATGAAGCTGCCCCTGCTACTGCCCCTCCTGCTGGGAGCCGTCTCTGCCCGCCACCTGGGTGAGTCCTGCCCGGCCTTCCCAGCCATTGCTCTCTCCCATGTTCCTGTTCTCCTGGGCCAGGGCCGCAGCTTTATCTTCTTTGGTGCCCTCAGCCAGTGCTTCTTGCACTAGGTTTCCGCGAGACTCAGAGCTGTGACCAATATCTCTCTAGCAGCTTTCACAGGGGGAATAAAAAGCAGCCACCTGGGGAGAGAGAGGCCTTCTCACAGGTGCTTCTCACACCCCTAAAATACTCACCTGTGGGGTGAGGCACTCACACGTCTGGAAAGAGATCTGACATTGCCCAAACTGAGTTAGACCCTCCCAGTCTTGCTTCCGTGTGAAGGCCCTAGGAAGATGTGTGTATGTGTGTGAGTGTGTGTGTGTCTGTGTGTGAACTGTCCATGGTCCTAGAAGGAGACTCCAACCTGATGGCAGGTTACCTCTTCTTTAGGGGACAATGCCCCCCCTCTGGAGTGTCTGGACACCCAAGCTGACCTGAGCCAGAACCTGGACTGCTCCGGGGAGCAGAAGGGAGAGCTGGCACTGCATAGGGAGGGGATTCCATCAGGGGAAGAGGAGGCCAAGGATTCTGGCTGTCACGAGACTTTGGAGGATAAGGACGACCTGGATTCAGACCCTGCTGCCTCAGGGGACCTTGGGTGCGCCAAGGAAGAGGACACAGTTCAAGTGCAGGGCACTCCTAGGTGCAAGATCTCTCATTATGTGGTGGTGAAGACGCCCAGAGCATTTTTAGAAGCTATGGTAAGTGGCAGGGAAACTTCTGGGAAATTCCAGGGTAGGGTGAGTGAGTGTGTACTAGGGTAGGAGAGAAGATTCAGCATCTGTTTTTCCTCCATCCAGACTAGTAGTTCTTCAAACCTAGTGTGAGTGACTCTGTGTCCTCATGAGGTCCTGGTGAAACACAGATCTCTGGCTTAATAGCCTGGAGTTTGCACTCAGCACACATTCCTAGGTGATGATGATGTTGGTGCTGTGCAAAGTGCACATGGAGACCCAGAGATTCAGACAAAAGGAGCCACTCTGGGTCAGATGTCCCAGTGTGAAGTGCAGGCTTAGTCTTTCCTGGACAGTGTCCTTGCAGGCGACTTCACATTGTGTCTGCATTTATAAAGAGAGGAGAGGTAGTGCCAGATATAACCAGCATGAAGAAATATGGCAACAAGTTTCTAGACTCAGGATGAGGATGAACTGAGACCTGGAAACTATCAGGAACAGTCCCTAGGCCATAGGCCATAGCAAAACTCTCCATAAATGGTGACTGTAAATATTCTGGCTGCAGGAATATTTTACTAATACTGCTCCCTGCAAGATGTTCCTGACGACAGGGGCCGTGGAGGTTGTACAATGGGTGGGACTCTTGCCTTGCCCACAGCTTACCTAATTCGATCTCCAGCACCTCACAGGGGCCCCCAGTCCTGCCAGGAGTGATTCCTGAGCATAGAGTAGGAGCACAGATGATTGTGGCCCCAAAACAAGACAAAAAGATGTTGTTAAAGACAAGAGCTTGGAATAGGATTGAGGGGAAAGACGTGGTCCCTGGCTACCGACAGGCAGCAGGACTGTGCGACTCTTTCCAGGGTGAACTCCCCACCGCCCCCCATCCTCCTCTCTTTGCAGAGAATGTGCCGTATGGACTACGGTGGCAACCTTGTTTCAATCCACAACATCAATAACAACAATGAAATCCAGAGTTTGGTCAGTAGCCTTGGCGAAGGCCAGGTCTGGATAGGAGCCAGAAAAAACCCGGTAAGTGAGTACCCACCTCACAGGGACAGGAAGTTCTTTCTGATAGCCACCTCTGCACCCCGGCAGCTGAGATGACGAGAGCAGCAGGCAGGGGTGTTCTGGCTTAGGAGAACCCCACTCTAGGCACCTCTTCCCAACGCCCCATTGAGTGACTTCGTGTTTGTCACTTGAAATCTGCCGAGGACTGGCACAATAGGTGGGCAATGGTTCCAGGTCCAGCTTCTCTTCCCTCGCGCTTCTCACTTGGCCCACACAGCTGGTGGCTACACATTTACACACGCACCACAGTCTGACCAACTTCCTGGGAGCTTCAGTTTCCCTCAGGGTCCTTCTCTCCGAGTTTGTGATGGCAGATGAGTAAGAGCCCAGATGTTTGCTATTCAATGTATTCATGTGTCAGAAGTACCAACGTGCCAAGGTGGCTGGTTAGGAATGTCCAACCCTGGCAGGGCCCTACTCACAAACTTCCTACACCAGACCCCTGGGAAACCGTGGGTGTGTAGTGAACCCCGTAAAGACTGCATGGCTACCTGGCATTGGTCACACACTCTTGGAGCTAATGGGTCTTCAGGTAGATGCCTCTGGTTGAATGAGTCCTCAGATGAGCTTACTCATAGACTGAGTGTCCATAAGGGACACTGCGCTCTGACCAGACACCCTCTATGCCACCAGAGACTTTTTCCTTGGATTGGTTTGTCCTCTGACTCAGACTACATATTCTTTTTTTTCTCTCTATGTTTCCTTTAGTCACCGTCGAGTGGATTTACATGGACAGATGGGAGCTTTTGGGATTTTACAAACTGGGCCCCAGGACAGCCCAATGGTGGATCAGGAGACTGTGTCACCATGCTCACCCAAGGTGAAGGGATGGACATCAGGGTGAGGGTGTGTTGTGGTGGGAGGATGACTCTGACCGTTGTCCCTCTGAGCTGCCTGGTCATATGCCTTAACCCAGGTCCTGCCCGCATTGGAGACCCAGCAGATGGCTGTGAGGGCTGACGCTGGGCTTCCCGTGGCAGACAGCCAAGAACCTTGAGGGGCAGGGGGCAGATGCCGAGTGGCCTTCTCCCTTCTCCCAGCAGAGTTCAGCCCTGGGCCTGGGGAGTGGGATGGGTCATCTCTTTCCTCTGAGCTAAGGGGACAAGAGTGAAGGAATGATGTGACAGGCAGAGCAGCTGATGGAAATGCTGGTGTGGGTCAGGGTTGAAGGCAAGAGGTGGGGACAGGGCCTGGCTGGCAGGTTCCTGGCCATTGTGGAGAGGTGTGGACGCCAGAGATGAGGAGCTTCGATAGTAGCTGAGTCCATATGGGTGGAGTCAGGTTTCCACATCCTGCCTCTTGCCAAGCTGAGATACAGTCAAGTGCTTACCTCACCCTCAGTTTCCCTATGGGTGCAATGGGATGATAGTGCCATGTCTGGGGTCACCGTGGGATGAAAGGTTGTGTCTGCAGATAGACCTTCTCCCTGGAAGAGCTCCAAGATCTGCTGCATTATCTGGGGGGGGTGTGTGAGGAGTGAAGGTGGGAAGTCTGCTAAAGAGGCTGTGAGCCAGCTGATGTCTCTGTGTGCTTTGTTGCCTGTTGCCAGGGGGACTTTGGATGCGAGATTATTGTCTAAGGAGACTGCCTTTCGTCTGCGCTTCCTAAGCCAGCGGTTCCCGCTCCGGTACTAGCAACTCTGGTTCCAGCAGTTCCGGTTCCGCTGCCACCACCCTGCCCTGGAGCTTCCCTCTCACTGTCCCGGGGCACTTGGCTCCATCGCTCAGCTTCTCCAGCAATCTAATAAAGGCTCTCTCAGCAGTTCCTGACTCGTTTGTTCAATTGCTCATTTTGAAACTCCATTCGCTGGAAAACGCTAGATGCACTTGCTTCCACCATATGACGGAGGCTGGGGAGGGTGTCCGAGGCATTTAGCTTTAGCGCCTTCAGCGTGCAGGACATAACCAAAGAGACAGTTTTGGTCTCCCCAAAGGGAGCTTCAAAGATTGCACACTCAGGGGAGAGGAACTGGCCCTTCTACATTGTTTGCATTCACAGTACTATATGCATGGGGGCGGGGAGTGATTTTTCATGAGTGTATGTGGCACATGGGGGGAGGAATCAAGAATTCTGCTGGAGGAGACAGAAAAATAATATAGCAGGTAGGTGCTTGCCTTGTACAGTTTGATCCCCACCATCTTCACCTGGTTGCTCCAAGTCCTGCCAGGAATGATCCCTGAGTGCAGAGCCTGAAATATACTTTGGGCACTGCTAAAGGTGATTCTTAAGTCCCCCAAAAGAATTCTGTTGGGAGAACTGGAGCGATAGGACAGCCAGCAGGGATGCCAACCTGGCACAATCCTTGGAACGGCATATGATCTCCAGGCGAAGCCTGCAGTGACCTTGAGAATAGTCGGAGTAAACCCTAAGCACTGTCATCTGTGACATAACTCCACCCCCCACAGACAACATAAGTAATAGTTAAAAATAATTGTGATGGGCCATGAGAGCCTATTTGAACAGCCACCTGGAAGGAGGAAGGTGTCCCGTGTCTGAGTTCAAAGGCTCCCACTTCTAAATTGTGTTCCACAAACCATTCCCAGGGGAATGACTATTTCTCCTGACCCTCCCATCTCTCTCCTCCATATCCACGCCCAATCTCAAGGGGGAGCTACTTCCCAGGTAACAGAGTGACCCCATCCTGCATCTACAGTTCTAGGCTCCAGCATCCCTTGCTGCCCTGGTGCTGCTTCCTGGAGGGGGGATGTGGAGAGAGAACCTGTAAAGTGTTCTTGGCTCCAAGAAGAGGTGGAGATGGATGTATCCAGAGGCCAAAGAGCTCTGGGTGTCAGGAGTCTCTCAATCTCTGCATGGCGATCTGCCTAGGTCACTGCCCCAGTGTGAGACTCCGGTCCCTGTGCAGGATCCTGCTTCACATACTGCAATGTTCCTTTGTTTGCTTCTTCTGGATCATACTGGTGGTATTTGGGGGGGTCATCCCTGGACCTGTGCTCAGGAATGACCCTGGATGTCACTCATATGTAGTCTTGGGGATTCAAATCAGAGTTGAGGCAAAGTGAACCTCATGCAAGGCAAGTGCCTGCCCTCCTGCAGTATCACCCTGATTCATTTTCTTTTCTTGTTTTAAATTTTATTGAATCACCATGAGATAGTTACAAGCTTTCATGTTTGGGTTACAATCTCACAATGATCAAACACCCATCCCTCCACCAGTGCACATTCCCCACCACCAATATCCCGGGTATACCCCCCCTTTCCCACCCTACCCCTGCCTCCATGGCAGACAATATTCCCCATAATATCTCTCTACTTTTGGGCATTAGGGCTTGCAACACAGACACTAAAAGGTCATCATTTTTGGTCCATTATCTACTTTTGGCATGCATCTCCCATCCCAACTGGTTCCTCCAGCCATCATTTTCTTAGTGTTCCCTTCTCTATTGCATCTGCTTCTCCCCTCCACTCATGAAGCAGTCTTCCAGCTATGGGGCAATCCTCCTGGCCCTTGTATCTATGGTCCTTGGGTGTCAACCTCATGTGATGTTATTCTGTACTCCACAAATGAGTGCAGTCCTTCTATGTCTGACCCTCTCTTTCTGACTCATTTCACTTAGCATGATATTCTGCATGTCTATCCATTTATAAGAAAATTTCATGACTTCATCTCTCCTAACAGCTGCATAGTATTCCATTGTGTAGATGTACCAAAGTTTCTTTAACCAGTAATCTATTTTAGGACACTCGGGTTGTTTCCTGATTTAGGCTATTGTGAACAGTGCTGCAATGAATATATAGGTACAGATGTCATTTCTACTGTGTTTTTTGCATTCTCGGGATATATTCACAGAAGTGGTATTGCAGGGTCATATGGAAGCTCCATTTCTAGTTTTTGAAGGACTGTCCATATTGTTTTCCAGAAAGGTTGGACCAGTCGGTATTCTCACCAACAGTGAAGGAACATCCCTTTTTCCCCACATCCATGCATCCTGGCTCCTTTTCACCATCTTCTCTTGGGCCTCCGCTTCAACCATTATATATTTACTCATCTGGCGATTTTGGATCTTTTAGTCTCAACTAGTCCTAGACTCCAAGGCAAAAAAAAAACAGGAGCAGTCTCTGGGAGACTGATTGGGGAATTATTGAAGAATAGATCTGTGAATAGAAAGGGAGGAATATTTGTAGCAGTGGGTGTGGGGGGAGTGGGAGGGCTGGGATGGTTGTGCGGGAAACCATGAGAAGGAGATAAAGGAGGAGAGATGCATTTCCTCTCCTCAGGAGAACAGTATTTCCCAGGATCCCTGGTTGCAGCTGACCCTGAGCCATGCTGCCTGTTGAGTGTAGGTCTGGCCTCTGAGTGGGTCCTATCATACCCAAGATATAAGTGACGTGGGAGTCTGCTGTCTCCAAAGGCATGGCCAGAGGGAGCAGGTGTGATAAATCTGGAGGCTTTCATTTACTTGTTACTGCAGCCAATACTGGTTTAGCCTGATGCATACAGAAAATAAGGTGCTTGCACATGCTCCGATTTTACTAAACGTAGCTCAATACACAAGAGACCAGACTCAGAAATTAGAAAACTCTGGATTCAAGTCCCAGACTTCCCCTTCCTATACTTTCCTCACTTGTATCACTTGTATCACTTGTTGTCCCATTGATCTTCAATTTGCTTGAGCGGGTGCCAGTAACATCTCCACTTGTCCCTGTCACGTGCTAGTGCAGCCCAATGATATCTGCTTGCTCCAGGAACAGGATGACCCTCAAATCGTTCATTCAGGATTTGATGAAGAAATCTGACCGTCTAGTTGGTGGGCGACCATGAGGTCTTCTGATGTCCCACGGAATCCAGTTGGTAACAGCTCTAGTCTAGCGGTCATCTCTGAATTGCATTACATGACCAGCCCATCTGATTTTTGATGCCTTGGCAAGTGAGACAGCAGCCCTGATTCTTGACCATCGACAGAGGTCAGAACTCCGGGTTTATTCTCTCACTTGAGTGAGACGTGATATTCTTAGCATAGCTCTTTCAATTCCTCTTTGGGATACCCGAGTAGCGTTCTCATCCTGTTTGTGTAGGGCCCAGGTCTCTGAGGCATATGTTAGTGCAGGAAGAACGATGGAATCGAAACAATGTGCCCGGAGTTGGAGGTTCTTTGTCCTCTTAACCACTTCTTCGACACTCTTGAAGGCATAACACACTGCTCTCTTCCTCCTGCATATTCTGGAGCCAAGTCATTCCTCGTGTTGAGTTCTCAACCTAGGTACACATAGCTGCTGCATTCAGAGATGTTTGTCCTATTAAGAGCAAATGGAGCTTCATTTTTCATGAGCATCATCTTGTTGAGATTAAGCTGCAATCTGACCTTTCCACACTCATGGTCGAAGTCAGCCAGCAAACTTGGTTAATGTTTGGTGTTATGAGAACGATGTCATCAGCGAATCGGAGGTGGTGTAATTGCCAGCCGTCTATCTTCACTCCCATTCCTTCCCATTCCAGTCACCACATAATGTTCTCGAGGGTGCCACTGAAGAGTTTCAGTGAAATGGTATCACCCTGCCGAACCCCTCTCTTCACATCAATGATCACTTCCTTGTAGAATGGTGAGATCCTGGTGGTGAATCCACAATACAGCCTGTGGAGGATTTTGATATACTGAGTTTGAACGCCCTGTTTGGCCAGGGCTTCGATGACCACTTCAGTCTCAACAGAATCGAAGGTCTTCTTTAAGTCGATGAATGTTAGATAGAGCAGCATCTTGAACTCTCATGAAACTTCAATGAGTTTGGTCACTGTGTGGATATGGTCTATCGTGCTGAATCCCCTTTGGAACCCGGCTCGCTCGCATGGTTGTCCTTCGTCTAGTGTTCTGCCTATTCTGTTCAGGATGACATGAGCGAACAACTTTTCCTACTTGTGAAAAATACTGTGGGGGGCTGGAGTGATAGCACAGTGGGTAGGGCATTTTCCTTGCACACGGCCAACCTGGGTTTCATTCCCAGCATCCCTCATGGTCCCCCGAGCACTGCCAGAAATAATTCCTGAGTGCAATGCAGGTGTGACCAAAATAAGGGGGAAAAAAAGAAAAAAAAAGAAAAACACTATGGCTTACCAAGTTGTTTGGAACACTTATTAAAGGCATTCAATATTCTGACTCCAACCCCACCGTTACTGCCACTATCCCTCCACCGTTGTCTGTTCTTCCAACCATCCTTCAAGCCTGCACCACAGCAGGTAAAAACTAATTTATTTATTTTATATTATTAGGTCCACTAAATGGCTAAAAGAATGATCAAAAAGTATTTCAGTAAAAAAAATTGTGAAAATTGTTGTATCTCACCATGGGAACACTAAGTCATTGTCTGAGGGTTTACTAAGCGGTTGTTGCTAGTTAAACCTTCTGTGTTGAAGTTTCTGTTAAGCAAGCTTGGCTTCTATGTTATATTCCCATGCAATCTGATGTAGTCCTACTGGAATGTTAGTGTCATCGAGTTTGGAGAAGTTGTGAGGCCGCAAATGTGGCTGCATGTCCAGAAGCTCCAGAATATTTAACTGGGCAGTGAGCTTCTGTGGTGTTGGTGGTGTGTGGGTGTAGCTGGGCTTCTGGAAGTATGGGGAGGGGCTGGAATTAGGTCACCAAGTGTGACTTCAAGAAGGCTTTAGCAAAAACCAACCAAAAAACAAGCCCTGGTGTACCTGAAATTTTCATCAGTTTGGCATCTCTGTGGAGCTCAGGTGTGAAGTGGTGGAGTCTGACCAGAGGCAGTGGGGGATCTGTTAAGGTATGAGTGTGTCTGTTGGGACTTAACAGTGCTTTACCTTCAGAAATAAGGTTCCCCCCCTTTTTTTTTTGCTTTTTTGGTTACACCTGGTAATGCCTAGGGTTCACTCCTGCCTCTGCACTCAGGAATTAACCCTGGAGGTGCTCAAGGACCCTATGGAATCCTGGGATTCAAACCTGTGTCAGCCGTATGCAAGGCAAATGCCCTACCCGCTGTACTATCACTCCACCCCCTTAAGGTTCCTATTTCTGAACCTTCACTGGACGCAGCATGATCGTTTGCTAAATGGAGCTGAGGTAGATGAGGCCTGAGAAGTGCTTCGCCCCCTGCTTTCCGTGGGTCAGAGCTCTTTTGTGTGGAGGAGAGAAAGAATCCATGAGCACGAGACATCCTGGGAGCTCTCAGAGGGGTGGGGGCATTGCCCCAACAAACGCAGCCCCAATGGCCACTTCTCCCACATCCCCAGGTTGTCACTATGCCCCCGGCTGGACTCTGGCTGCATCCATCACCTCATCATCCTGAACAGGACTGCTATGCCCCAAAAGAACCTCTCATGACTGAACCTCACAGAGAACTAAACCTGCCCCCCCAAAAAAAAACTAAGGTACATGTGTGTTTCTGTGGTTAAAGTCTCCAGGCTCTCTCAGGGTCAGGATGGGTTACATCCCCCACATACCCATACCTCTGGAAACTTTTGCAACCATGCCCACAAACCACCTCCACCACCATGTAAGGTTATCTACTGGCCTTGATCCAAAGTCTCATAAATAAATCTCAAAAGAGGTCTACTAGCTGCAAAAATTTCTCGGACTCAGCCTACTTAAAAATTTAACTCCAGCTGGACTGCCCACTTAAAAATTTAGATTTTCTGAAACCCAAGGCCACATTTGTTGTTGCACAACATCTCCACACCAACCATCTTTACCACAGCCACAATCCAGTGGTAGCACATCAGATTGCATGGGATGTACTGTGAAAAGCCAACCAATCTCTATTCACAAAAATGTTAACATGGAAGGCTTAACTTGGAACATCTTAGTATCCATCAGACAAAGACTTAATGTTCCTATGATGAGATGCAACAGTTTTCACTAATTTTCTTCTAAGGAAATACTTTTGGATCATTCTTTAACCATGTATTGGTAACAAACAATATAAAATAAATTATTGTGGCTTGCTAATGGGGGTAGGATTGAGGGGTGGCTGGGGAAATGCAGACAATGGTGGGGGGAAGGAGACAGTGGTGGTGGGATTGGTGTTGAAATACTTAATACCTGTAATGAATAACCATGAACAACTTTGTAAACCACTGTGTTTAAATAAAGTGTGGACAGGACTCACAAATAAATCTCAGAAGAGATCAACACGCAGCAGATGTGCCTCCAGACCTTGTGCCAGGCTGACCCTCATATCCAGGGCACCCCAGAGGTGGGTGAGTGAGTCCCACCACCCGCCCTAACAGAACTCTGGGAACCAAAAACCTCCAGAACCCAATCGCCGCTATGCTCACGGCCGATCTCCACAGGCTCAGACCAGACTCATCCATGAGTGGGTCTGCTGAAAAACTCAGGTATGCAGGTTTTGTGACTGAAATTTTTGGGCTCACCCAGTCAGGGATGGGCGACCTCCCGCCATCCCCCCTGTTCTGGGAGTCTGGCAGTAATGCCCACGAACTCCTCTAACACCATATACACTCATTAACCGGCCGTGATCCAGAGATTCGCAAATAAATCTCAAAAGAGATCAACAAGCTGTAGATATGCCTCATGCCTCAGAACCCAAAGTCAACAACCAGTTAAAAATGTAACTCCAGCTCTATCTATTAAAAAATTTTAGGGGCTGGCGCAATAGCACAGCGGGTAAGGCATTTGCCTTGCATGCGGCCGGACCTGGGTTCGATTCCCAGCATCCATATGGTCCCCTGAGCACCGCCAGGAGTAATTCCTGAGTGCAGAGCCAGGAGTGACCCCTGTGGATCGCCAGGTATGACCCAAAAAGCAAAAAAAATAATTTAGAATTCCTGAAGCGCATGGGTGCATTTGCAGTCACACGACATCTCATATCTACACCACTAATGTACCGGGAGTAGTAGACATTGGATAGCTGCAATAGCACAGTGTGTAGGGCATTTGCCTTGCATGTGGCCGACCCAGGTTTGATTCCTCCGTCCCTCTCAGAGAACTGGGAAGCTACCCGTGGCATATTCAATATGCCAAAAACAGTAACAAGTCTCACAATGGAGACGTTACTAGTGCCCGCTTGACCTAATGGATGAACAATGGGATGACAGTATTACAGTGTTATAAGGTAGAAGGCAATTAAACAAAAATTAGAACACAAGGCTCAACCCGTTAGAACATGTTAGTAATCTCTTATATAAGGGCTCAATGGCACCACGGTGAGATACAACAATCTTCACACACTTTCTTTTTTTAAATTTTTTTGTTTGTTTTATTGAATCACTGTGAGATAGTTATAAACTTTCATGTTTGGATTACAATCTCACAATGATCAAACACCCATCCCTCCACCAGTGCACATTCCTCATCACCAATATCCTGCGTATACCCCCCCCCTTTCCCACCCTCCCCCTGCCTCCATGGCAGACAATATTCCCCATAATATCTTTCTACTTTTGGACATTATGGCTTGCAACACAGACATTGAGAGGTCATCATGTTTGGTCCATTATCTACTTTCAGCATGCATCTCCCATCCCAACTGGTTCCTCCAGCCATCATTTTCTTAGTGATCCCTTCTCTATTCCATCTGCCTTCTCCCCTCCACTCATGAAGCAGGCTTCCAGCTATGGGGCAATCCTCCTGGCCATTGTCTCTACTGTCCTTGGGTGTCAGCCTCATGTGATGTTATTCTGTACTCCACAAATGAGTGCAGTCCTTCTATGTCTGTCCCTCTCTTTATGACTCATTTCACTTAGCATGATATTCTGCATGTCTATCCATTTATAAGCAAATTTCATGACTTCATCTCTCCTAACAGCTGCATAATATTCCACTGTGTAGATGTACCAAAGTTTCTTTAACCAGTCATCTGTTTTAGGGCACTCGAGTTGTTTATGGGCTGGAGCGATAGCAGAGTGGTAGGACGTTTGCTTTGCATGCAGCCTGGGTTCAATTCCTCCACCCCTCTCAGAGATCCCAGCAAGCTACCGAGAGTATCTGGCCCACACAGCAGAGCCTGGCAAGTTCCCCGTGGCGTATTCGATATGCCCAAAACAGTAACAACAAGGCGGCTGGAGTGATAGCACAGTGGGTAGGGCGTTCGCCTTGCACACGGCCAACCCGGGTTTGATCCCCAGCATCCCATATGGTCCCCCAAGCACCGCCAGGAGTAATTCCTGAGTGCAAAGCCAGGAGTAACCACTGATCATCGGTGGGTGTGACCCAAAAAGCAAACAAAACAAAACAAAAAACAGTAACAACAAGTCTCACAATGGAGACGTTACTGGTGCCCACCCGAACAAATTGATGAACAATGGGATGACAGTGACAGTGACAGTGAGTTGTTTCCAGATTTTTGCTATTGTGAATAATGCTGCAGTAAATATATAGATACAGATATCATTTCTACTGTGCTTTTTTGAATCCTCAGGATATATTCCCAGAAGTGGTATTGTGGGGTCATATGGAAGCTCAATTTCTAATTTTTGAAGGACTGTCCATATTGTTTTTCAGAAAGGCTAGACCAGTCGATATTCTCACCAACAGAGAAAGAACACCCCTTTCAACCCACATCTACACCAGCACTGGTTGCTTTTGTTCCTTTGAATGTGTGCCAGTCTCTGTGGTCTGAGATGATATATCATTGTTGTTTTGATTTGCATCTCCCTGATGACTAGTGATGTGGAGCATTTTTTCATGTGCCTTTTGGCCATTTGTATTTCTTTTTTGAGGAAATTTCTGTTCATTTCTTCTCCCCATTTTTTGATGGGGTTGGGGTTTTTTTCTTATACAATTCTACTTACAGCCATGTCCACCTGACCACATACCAAATTCCGCAGGATGGATATGTCGTTCCCAACGTCCTCACTTTTGAAATCCAACATGCCATTTCGGTGGTAAAAATGCGTACAGCTTCCGGTCCGAACAAGGTCAGACCCGAACACCTGAAGAATCTGCCGCCAGTACTCTTCAATACACTGGCTTGGCTCTTTACATGCTACCTGTCTGAATGCAAGGTTCCGTCTCAGTGGAAAACCAGTAGGACTGTTCTGTTGTACAAGAAGGGAGACATCCACAACATCGGCAACTATTGCCCAATCTGCCTGCTCTCTGTCATCTACAAGTTGTTCACTCGTGTCATCCTGAATAGAATAGGCAGAACAGTAGACGAAGGACAACCATGCGAGCAAGCCGGGTTCCGAAGGGGATTCAGCATGATAGACCATATCCATACAGTGACCAAACTCATTGAAACTTAGTTTTGCGAGAGTTCAAGATGCCGCTCTGTCTAACATTCATCAACTTAAAGAAGACCTTTGATTTTGTTGAGACTGAAGCGGTCATCGAAGTCCTGGCCAAACAGGGCATTCAAACTCAGTATATCAAAATCCTCTTAGAAGGCCAGGCAGTCTGGTGAGCAATGCGGCCGGAGAAATGCTCCGGACCGGAATCCGGGCCAACAACACCAGGGATCCAGACAGAGGAGGTACAGTCGGTACACCTTCTCTAGATGGAGCCCTGGCGACAATGAGCAGCAACTAACAGGGCTCCAGGTTGCGGGACTGGAACACATCCATTCTAAAAACTGAAGACATACAATCTTTTGATGGAAAACCAATTATCAAATGCTTCCTCAGTAGGGCTGTCTTTCTTGGGAGGAAACTCCAACAATAGTGAGTTTTGTTTTGCAATATGGAACGTAATCAAGGTAAAGAGAAAATGAAGTGAAATTCATCAGTTATACAGTTGGGGGTGGGGGGCGGGGAGTATACTGGGGATTTGGGTGGTGGAATATGGGCACTGGTGAAGAGATGGTGTTTGAATATTGTATAACTGAGACATAAACCTGAAAACTTTGTAACTTTCCACATGGTGATATAATAAAAATAAAAAAAAATCCTCTTCGAGCTCTATTGTGGATTCACCACCAGGATCTCACCATTCTACAAGGAAGTGATCATTGATGTAAAGAGAGGGGTTCAGCAGGGTGATACCATTTCACTGAAACTCTTCAGTGGCACCCTTGAGAACATCATGCGATGACTGGAATGGGAAGGAATGGGAGTGAAGATAGACGGTCGGCAATTACACCACCTCCGATTCGCTGATGACATCGTTCTCATAACACCAAACATTAGCCAAGTTTGCTGGCTGACTTCGACCATGAGTGTGGAAAGGTGAGATTGCAGCTTAATCTCAACAAGATGATGCTCATGAAAAATGAAGCTCCATTTGCTCTTAATAGGACAAACATCTCTGAATGCAGCAGCTATGTGTACCTAGGTTGAGAACTCAACACGAGGAATGACTTGGCGCCAGAATATGCAGGAGGAAGAGAGCAGCATGGAATGCCTTCAAGAGTGTCGAAGAAGTGGTTAAGAGGACAAAGAACCTCCGACTCCGGGCACATTGTTTCGATTCCATCGTTCTTCCTGCACTAACATATGCCTCAGAGACCTGGGCCCTACACAAACAGGATGAGAATGCTATTCGGGTATCCCAAAGAGGAATCAAAAGAGCTATGCTAGGAGTATCACATCTCACTCAAGTGAGAGAAGGAATCTGGAGTTCTGACCTCCGTCAATGGTCAAGAATCAGGGACGCTGTCTCATTTGCCAAGGCATCAAAAATCATATGGGCTCGTCATGTAATGCAATTCAGAGATGACCGCTGGACTAGAGCTGTTACCGAGTGTATTCCATGGGATGTCAGAAGACCTCGTGGCTGCCCACCAACTAGGTGGTCAGATTTCTTCATCAAATACCTGAATGAACGATTTAAGGCTCTTCCTGTTCCTGGAGCAAGCAGATATCATTGGGCTACACTCGCATGCAACAGGGACAAATGGAGATGTTACTGGCACCCGCTCGAGCAAATCGAAGATCAACAGGACGACAAGTGATACAAGTGATACAATTCTACTAGTGTCTTGTATATCCTGGATATTAATCCCTTATCAGATGGATATTGGGTAAATATTCTTTTCCATTCTGTGGGCTCTTTCTGTATTTTGGTCACTGTTTCTTTTGAAGTGCAGAAGCTTCTTAGTTTGTTGTAGTCCCATTTGTTTATGTTTGCTTCCACTTGCATGGTCAGTGCTGTTTCATCCTTAAAGATGCTTTTAGCTTCAATGTCATAGAAAGTTCTGCCTACATTTTCTTCTATGTACCTTATAGATTCATGTCTGATATTGAGGTCTTTAATTCACTTTGATCTGACGTTTGTACCTGGAATTAGACAGAGGTCAGAGTTCATTTTTTTTTTCAGGTAGCTATCCAGTTTTCCCAGCACCACTTGTTGAAGAGGCTTTCCTTGTTCTACTTCACATTTCTTGCTCCGTTGCCAAAGATTAAGTGGCCATATGTTTGGCTATCTATGGGGATCTATGATAGATTATTCAACTCTGTTCTATTGGTCTGCAGGTCTGTTTTTATCCCAATACCATGTTGTTTTAATTATTACTGCTTTGTAATAGAGTTTGAAGTTAGGGAAGGTGACGCAACCCATCTTCTTTTTCCCAAGGATTGCTTTAGTTCTTCGTGGGGGTTTATTGTTCCATATAAATTTCAGGAGTGTATTTCTCTTTGAAAAAATGTCATGGGTATCCTGATAATGACCATGTTAAATTTGTATAGTGCTTTGGGCAGTATTGCCATTTTGATAATGTTAATTCTCCCTATCCATGAGCAGGAGATGTGTCTCCATTTACTAGTGTCCTCTTTTATTTCTTGAAGCAGTGTTTTGTAATTTTCCTTGTATAGGTCCGTCACCTCTTTTTTTTTTATTGAATCACCATGTGTAAAGTTACAAAGCTTTCAAGCTTAAGTCTCAGTTATACAATGATTGAACACCCATCCCTTCACCAGTGCACATGGTCCACCACCAAGAACCCCGTTATACCTCCCATCCCACCCCCCCTCACCTGTGTAGCTGATAATTTTCTCTTTTTTTGTTGTTTTGGGTTACACCCGGCGATGCACAGGGGTTACTCCTGGCTCTTCACTCAGGAATTACTCCTGGCGGTGCTCAGGGGACCATATGGGATGCTGGGATTCGAACCCGGGTCAGCCGCGTGCAAGGCAAACACCCTACCCGCTGTGCTATCGCTCCAGCTCCTGTGTAGCTGATAATTTTCACTTTACTTTCTCTTTACTTTGATTACATTCAATATTTCAACAAAAAACTCACTATTATTGTTTGGAGATTTCCCCCCAAAAATCAGACCTGCTGAAAAGAAAGCATTTGATAATTTGTTTTCCATTGCTGAGAATGAAGATATATGAGGTTTGGGATTTCTGTACTTTAGTATTTTAGTAACTAAGTCCAGGGAAATTTCTGCCAGAAATTGCATCATTGCAAACTCATACCTCTCTTTAGTGGTTCTTATAAGATGGCGGTTGCCACGCTCCCCCCACCTCTGGAAAGGACAGGCTGAGAGAGAAAAACCTTTCCCCTCCTGGGGTGGCAATGGGGCCGTGGCTTAGTTCACAGTCTAGAGACATTTCTGCAAGAAGCTGCTGGTGCCAAAAGTAGACAGGTGGCCTCCGGGATCATGGTCATTCAGCAATGGACCTCCACCTCTGGTTAAGCTGATTCCAAGGTACTTTATTTTTTAAGGTACTATTGTGAACGGGATTGTTTTCTTAATGTCTTTCTTCTCTTTCATTATTTGTATAGAAGAAAGCCATGGACTTATGGGTGTTGATTTTGTAGCCGGCCACTTAACTATATCGACCTATTGTTTCTAGGAGCTTTTCTGTAGAGTCTTTAGGGTTTTCCAGTATAGTATCATATCGTCTGTAAATAGTGGTAACTTGACCTCTTCCTTTCCTATCTGTATATCCTTGATATCTTTTTCTTGTCTAATTGCTATAGCCAGGACTTCCAATACTATATTGAATAGGAATTCACACACATTCTTTTTTTTTTTTTTGCTTTTTGGGTCACACCCGGTGATGCTCAGGGCTGATTCCTGGCTCTGCACTCAGGAATCACTCCTGGCGCTGCTCGGGGGACCATATGGGATGCTGGGAATCGAACCCGGGTCGGCCGCGTGTAAGGCAAATGCCCTCCCCGCTGTACTATCGCTCCAGCCCCTCACACACATTCTTAAGACAGCTTTTTGGATCATTTTTAGATAATTATTCATAACAAGCAATATAAAATAAATTATTTAGGGGAAGCTATTTGGGCAGGCTTGGGTGGTGGTTGAGAAAATTCAAAATAATGGTGGTGGGATTGGTGTTGGAATATTGAACGAAACAAATCATTGTGAACAACCTTATAAAAATTAAATTAAATTAAAAAATAAATAAAGAGAAGGAGTAGTGAAGGAAGAAAGAAGTTGTGGGTGTGAGGCATGAACTGGGTTACAGCTGAGTTTCTGTGTATTGCAGATTTCTTTTTGACCTCATGACTATCACAATAGCCCAGAGCCGCCCGGTCTGGGTTTGCTACTATGCTGAGATGCCACGAAAGTAACAGAGGTGCAGTGGCTACCATGAGCCCTGCTGCTCAACCTTGACTCTGCACCTAGAGCCTGGCAGACTGAATGAGCTGCTGGGAGGTTGTGATGCTGAGTGACTCGAGTCTACACATTTTCAGGACCAGGAGGGACAGAGGCTCCAGCAGGAGTCCCACCTGCAAGTCTGAAGGATGAAGAAGGACTGGGGACAGGGTCCTTCGGGGGCACAGCTGCCCTCATCGAAAAACATTCACTGTCCAGGCTCTGAAGAGACCCAGATAGAGAGGATAGACGTAGAATGATTGCAATCATTTGAGGCATATAAAGAAACATAGTAGGAAAAGAATATGCAAAGACAATAGTCACAAAGCCAGAAGGATTGCTCCTTAGCTGAAAGCTTGCCTTATTGGGGGCAGGAAACTTAGGGCAGTGAAGGGACCTGTCGATTTTACCTTTACTGGATTTTGGACTAGATGAGTAGTCTAGAGAAGATAACGTGTAATTTTCAGAAAGATCTAGTAAGTAGTAGGATGTGATGGTAAAATTCTAATGAAGCACTTGGGTTTGGTTCCCCGGAGGAGCTTCAAAAGTGTCATTTGCACTGTGGTCATGGAGAAATTCTTTGAAGTTCGAGGAATATGTTTACCCAGGGTTTGAATGCAAAGAAAACAGGACCCCCACAATGGAGAGGAGCTGCCTTTAGTCAAGGCAGGTCTGTGAGAGAGGAGCAGCATGAGACCTGGGGAGCCATTTCCAGACTTGCTGGCTAAAGTCCTCTGACATGCTCTTTTCTTCTCTGTTGAACAGGGATGCTCAAATAAAACAAGGCTCCTAAGGGATCAATCATCCTGGGGCTGGCTCCCGAGGGTCTGTCTGATGGGTCATCCCCACTTCTGGGTATGACTGATGACCCTGATGGCCCCCAGGATGGTGGCAATAATGAGGAGGGTCTAGCCCTCCACCCCCTCCTCTACTCTGCAACTCAAGCTTGAACTGAGGGCAGTTAGGAGCACTGGCACTGGCACATTGTACCCCTAATCAGGTAGATAAACAGATCGACAGTTGGGCTTGATGGAGATAACACTCAGTCTGTTGCTCTATCAACCCACAAGCAACTTCTTAGGCACTTCTTCATTTGAGGGTATCCTGGGGGGGTAGAGAGAGGGGGTGGAGTTCAAGTCTTTCCAGACTCTACTTGTCCCTGCTGCCATAAGAGCTGAAATCGGAGGAGCTAATATCCATGGTCCAGCAAGGATGCCTCCGAGGTGTCCTCTGGGAAGAACCCACTGGCTCTGGGACATGGCACCTAAGACAGGGCTCGCCTCTCTGAAGGTCATTGACTACGGCTGCTACTTGGTGGATTCAACATTTGATGCTTTTGTTTTTGTTTGGGGGCCACATCCAGCAATTCTCAGAGGTTACTCCTGGCTCTGCACTTAGAAATTACTCTGGTGGTGCCCAGGGTGACCATATAGGATGCTGAGAATTGAACCCGGGTCCAGCACAGCACATCCAAAACAAATGCCCTACTTGCCGGACTATCTCAGCAGCCCCATGGAATCAAGTTTTGATATTTTTTTTTTTTTGCTTTTTGGGTCACACCCAGCGATGCTCAGGGGTTACTCCTGGCTCTGCACTCAGGAATTACTCCTGGCGGTGCTTGGGGGACCATATGGGATGCCGGGGATCGAACCCGGGTCGGCCGCGTGCAAGGCAAACGCCCTACCTGCTGTGCTATCGCTCCGGCCCCAAGTTTTGATATTTTTGAATTTTTTTTATTATTTTTGATGGTGCCAGGGCCTCACACACACAATGAGAGTATTCTGCTGCAGAGATCAAGCTCCACTCCATCTTCTTTGTGGAGGATGCACTGAATTCTTAGCCCTTTAACTCTGACCTCAATGGCAAAATAAGCGCCTCACTCCTGTTCTTCTTAGTCCTAGACTTATGAGAGATGGAGACAGAAATGGCGTGAGGAGAGCATCCCCTAGAGTGTCTGAATGCTTCTAGAGGATGCTGCCCATTCCAACTGTCGCCACATGACCAGAAGGTAGACTGGAGGTTGGCTCTAGATCAAAGATCAGCAACTGGTCCAGTTCTGCTCTGAGACATGTCTAGACATTTTTGATCATCATGACTAAGGGAGGAGCTATTGACAACTAAAGCAGGGAGAGACCAAGGGTTCTACTAAACTCTGCACCATGCCCCATATGCCAGGAATTATTTAGTTTTACAGTGTAATGGTGCAAGGTTGAGAACCTTGGTTGAAAAGGAAGAACAAAGGATTTTACACATCAAGATAAGTATAAGAGACATTTCTTCATATAATTCAGGCTCTGTGGGTCATCCTATGTATTAGCATACCTTTTAAGAAAGCTGCATCAGTATGTATACTTGTACACATTTTAAATAGATAATGAGCTAAAACAAAATACGTAAAAATGGTCCTTAGACACACCCCGGACGCTGCATTTCTTGCTTTCAGAAAAGACCAATGCTACATAGAATTTCACTTTAAAATAAAACTTCAGAACATGAAAAAAAAGATAAGTATAAGAGAGAAAGAGGGAGGGAGATAAAGGGGATACAGTCGGGGAGAGAAGGATGAGGGAAGAGAGAAGGTCAAAGAGAGGCTTAGTAGCTGAGAAGCCTTGGAAATTTAGTTCCCTGATCTTTCAAGTCACACCTGGCAATGCACACGGATTACTCCTGGTTTTGCACTCAGGAATTACTCCTGGCGGTGTCAGGGGACCATTTCGGATGCTGGAAATCAAACTTTGCAAGGCAAACACCCTACCTGCTCTACTATTGCCCCAGCCCCCTTCCTGTGCAATATTGGCTGGTCACTGTCCCTCTGGATTCACACGGTCCCATCTGTGAGAGCTGATGATGGTGTGAGCTTCCAGGGATGTGGTGGGCTGAGTGCATAGGAAGTAACTGGTTTACAGAGGACGTCAGGAGGCCTGAGGTTCCCTTTGCCCGCCCTCCCACCTTTCCTCCATTATCCTGCTCTTTGCTGAGACATCAGCCAGAGTCACTCCTGGGGTGAATGGACGTTATTCAAATGGGACACCTCAGGTGCAAGACACCCACAAATGGCAGTAGGTCCCAGGAGGTAGTTTTCTGTAGGCATCTCCTGATACCAAAGCAGAAGTATGACAATTAAGCAGATTTCTTTTTTTAAATATTTTTTATTGAATCACTCTTAGTTAGAGCCTTACAAAGCTGTTCATGATGAAAATTTCAGTCAAATAGTATTTCTCTTTTTATAATTTTATTTATTCACCGTGAGATATAGTTACAAGTTCTCACATCTGAGTTACAATCACACAATGATCAAATGCCCATCCCTCCACCAGTGCACATTCCCCACCACCAATATCCCCAGTATACCCCCACCTTCCCACCCTCCCATTGCCTCCACGGCAGACAATATTACCCATACTCACTCTCTACTTTTGGGAATTATGGCTTGCAGTGCAGATACTGAGAGGTTATCATGCTTGGTTCTTTATCTAGTTTTGGCACACATCTCCCATCCCGACCGATTCCTCCAACCATCATTTTCTTAGTGATCCCTTCTCTATTCTAGTTGTCCTCTCCCTGGCTGCTCATGAGGTAGGCTTCCAACTATGGAGCAATCTTCTTGACCCTTCTGTCTACTGTCCTTGGGTGTCAGTCTTGTGTTATGTTATTTTATACTCCACAAGTGAGTGCAGTTCTTCTATATCTGTCCCTCTCTTTCTGACTCATTTCACATAGCATGATGCTCTCCATGTCTATCCACTTATAAGCAATTTCATGATTTCATCTCTTCTAACAGCTGCATAGTATTCCATTGTGTAGATGTACCAAAGTTTTTTAGCCAATCATCTGTTCTCAGGCACTTGGGTTGTATCCAGCTTTTGGCTATTGTGAACAGTGCTGCAATGTACATATAAGTACCGATTATTTATACACAGTTATTTCTATAGTGCTTTTTTGAAGCCTCAGGATTTTTCCCAGAAGTGGTACTGCGGGGTCATATGGAAGCTCAATTTTTAGTTTTTGAAGGACTGTACTTATTGTTTTCCAAAGAGGCTGGACCCGTTGGCATTCCCACCAACAGTGAAAGAGAGCTCCTTAGATTTCAGTCAAACAGCATTTCAATACCATCCCACCACCAGTGTACATTTCTCAGCACCAGAGTCCCCAGTTTAATTTCCATCACCCGCAACCCACAATTAAGCAAATTTCTTATCAGTAACTCTCCTCTGTGCCCCCCGACCTGGAGCAATCATAACAGCCTCTTCCCACTTCCCTAAAAGCACAATATAAGGGTCTCCCCCCGGGGGCTCAGCAGCCAGCCGTGCTGAGAGTGGACATCTCAGATCGTTAGGTGAGTAACCCCAACCCTTGATGCCCAGAACTGGGAGGAAGCAGGAGCCCATGCGGTCAAAAGCTCGGAGGCTTGTTCTCAGCGCTGGTGAGGCTCCTTCCCCCTCTGTCCTGGAGGGAGGCAGTGGGGCCCCATGTTATGGAGCCAGAATCTAGCCGGGGCTGGGGTGGGATAAATGTTGTTTCAGGAGCACTGTTGGTGCTCTCAGGAGAAAGAGACTTAGGTTCTGGCACTGACATCTCTGGGACCTGTCCCAGGTGCTACAGCTCAAGGTGTGTCTTTAGGAAGGCAGTGACACTCTTTAGCTTTGCCTTTAACCAGCCAGCTCAGACACCGCATCTGTGCTCCGTGCCAAGGGACTGTGCAGAGGCACTCGACACCCACAAGGTGTGTGATACTGTCCCCGACTGGCGAGATGAAGCTGCTCCTGCTACTGCCCCTCCTGCTGGGAGCTGTCTCTGCCCGCCACCTGGGTGAGTCCTGCCCGGCCTTCCCAGCCATTGCTCTCTCCCCTGTTCCTGTTCTCCTGGGCCAGGGCCGCAGCTTTATCTTCTTTGGTGCCCTCAGCCAGTGCTTCTTGCACTAGGTTTCCGCGAGACTCAGAGCTGTGACCAATATCTCTCTAGCAGCCTTCACAGGGAAAAACCCAGGCACCTGGGAAGACAGAGTCTTTCTCACAGTTGCTCTTCACACCCCCACAATGCTGACCTGTGGGATGAGGCTCGAACCGGTCTGGGCACGTGGGCCAAGAGATCTGACTTTGCCCAAACTGAGTTTGACCCTCCCAGTCTTGCCTCCAAGTGGAGGCCCTTGGAAGATGTGTGTTTGTGTGTGCTAGTTGTGTGTCTGTGTGTATGTGTGTCTGTCTCTCTGTGTGTATATCTGTATGTCTGTATGTGTTTCTGTGTGTATATCTCTCTGTGTGTCTATCTCTGTCCGTGTGTCTGTCTGAGAGTATGTCTCTGTAAGTGTTTGTTTGTGTATGTCTTTGCGTGTGTGGATACTGTCCATGGTCCTAGAAGGAGACTCCACACTGATGGCAGGTTACCTCTTCTTTAGGGGACAATGCCCTTCCTCCGGAGAGTCTGGACACCCAAGTTGACATCAGCCAGAACTCAGACTGCTCCCGGGAGCAGAAGGGAGAGCTGGCACTGCATAGGGAGGAGATTCCATCAGGGGAAGAGGAGGCCGAAGCTTCTGACTGTCAAGAGACTTTGGAGGATAAGGACGACCTGGACTCAGACCCTGCTGCCTCAGGGGACTTTGAGTGCCCCAAGGAAGAGGACACAGTTGAATTGCAGGGCACTTCTGGGCACAATACTTGTCGCCATGTGTTGGTGAGGTTACCCAGCACATTCGCAGCTGCTAGTGTAAGTGGCAGGAAAACTTCTGGGAAGTTCCAGGGTAGTGTGTATGTGTGTGTGTGTGTGTGTGTGTGTGTGTGTGCGTGTGTGCAGAGTAGGAGAGAAGATTCAAGCATCTGTTTTCCTTTCCTCAAGACTACTAGTTCTTCAAATCTAGTGTGGGGGACTCTGTGTCTTCATGAGGTTTTTAGTAAAACACAGATCTCTGGCTCAACAGCCAGGAGTTTGCATTTATAACACATTTCTGGGTGACGGTGATGTTGGTGCTGTGCAAAGTGCGCATCGAGACCCAAGAATCAGACAAAAGGCCTCTGGGTCAGATGTCAATGTGTGAAACACTGGCTTGGCCTTTCCTGGACAGTATTCTTGCAGGAGACTACACATTGTGTCTGCATTTATAAAGAGAGGAGAGGTAGCTCCAGCTGTAACCAGCATGAAGGAATATGGCCACAAGTTGCTAGACTTGGGGAGAGGATGAACTGAGACCTGAAAGTGTCAGAAACAGTCCCTGGGCCATGGCAGAACTCTCCACAAATGGTGACTGTAATTATTCTGGCCATGAATATTACTCCCTGCACGATGCTCCTGACGACATGGGCTGGAGGTAGTACAGTGGGTAGGGCGCCTGCCTGATTGTAGTTTAATATCTGGTGCCATATATGAACCTGGCATGTGAAATCCCCAAGTGCAAAGCCAGGAAGAAGTTGAGCATAGCTGTCAGTGGCCCCTAGACAGAACAGGAAAAGGTGTACCGGAAGACAGACAAAGGAGCGAGAAATCTGAGCTGGAGTAATAATATAGTGAGGTGTGCTCTTGCATTACATGCAGCTGACCTGTGTTCCATGGGCAACATCGCGAGCACCACCCGGGGCAAGTCCTGAGTTCACCAATAGAAGAAAGTTCTGAGCGCAGGTGGGCACGGCACAAACTCCAAAAATAAATATAGGAGCAAGAAATGGGACTGAAGGAAAACAAGGTGGTCCCTGGCTTCTGACAGCAGGACGCTGGAACGTTTCCTAGAGACACAGGACCTGGGAGAACCCAGGGTGAACCCCCTCAACCCCTGTCCTCTTCTCTCTGCAGAACACGTGCAGGAGGTGCTACAGGGGAAACCTTGTTTCCATCCACGATAGCAATACCAATAACCGCCTCAGGGGTTTGGCCAGCGGGATTAACCAAGGCCAGGTCTGGATAGGAGCGACAATCTATCAGTGGGTAAGTGAGCACCCACCTCTCAGGGACAGGAAGTTCTTTCTGACAGCCTACAGGGTGCCCCACTGCACCCTGGCAACTGAGATGATGAGAACAGCAGGCAGGGGTGCGCTGGCTCAGGAGAATCCCACTCTGGGCACCCCTCTCTTCCCAAAGCCCCATCAAGTGACTTCATGATCGTCACTTGAAATCTGCCAAGGACAGGCACAATAAGCGGACGATGGTGGCGGTCCAGCTTCTCTTCCCTCGGCCTTCTCACTTGGCCCACACAGCTGGTGGCTACACATTTACACACGCACCACAGACTGACCAACTTCCTGGGAGCTTCTGTTTCCCTCAGGGTCCTTCTCTCCGAGTTTGTGATGGCAGATGAGTAAGAGCCCAGATGTTTGCTACTCAATGTGCTCATGGGTCAGCAGTACCAGCGTTTGCAGGGGGCTGGTTAGGAATGTCCAACCCTGGCAGAACCCTACTCCCAAAACTTCCTAGACAGACCTTGTATTTTATTTATTTATTTATTTATTTACTTATTTATTTGCTTTTTGGGTCACACCTGGCGATGCACAGCTGTTACTCCTGGCTCTGCACTCAGGAATTTCTCCTGGCGGTGCTCAGGGGACCATATGGGATGCTGGGAATCGAACCCGGGTCGGCCACGTGCAAGGCAAACACCCTACCCGCTGTGCTATCACTCCAGCCCCAGACCTTGTATTTTAATAAGACCATGGGAAACTTCAGTGTGTAGTGAACCCTGCGAAGGCCGTGGGGTCCCCCGGCATTAGTCACACAGCCTTGGGGCTGATGGGTCTTCTGGTAGATGCTCCGGATCAAATGAGTCCTCAGATGAGCTTATTCATAGACTGAGTGTCCATAAGGGACACTTTGTTCCGACCAAGAATCCTAAGGAACCACCAGAGGAAGTTACCTTGGATTGGTTTATCCTCTGACCCAGACTATTTTTTCTTTAGCACCGGTGCACACGACTTAGATGGACCGATGGGAGCCTTTGGAATTTTTCACGCTGGGCCGCAGGACAGCCAAGGAATGGAGTAGGAAGCTGTGTGACCCTGTGCACTCGAGGTAGGGATGGATGCAAGGTGAGAGTGTCGTGATGGGGGGATGATCTGACCCATTATCCCTCCGAGCGGCCTGATCACACGCCCTAACCCAGGTCCTGCCAGCATTGGAGACCCAGCAGATGGCTGTGAGGGCTGACACTGGGCTTCCCGTGGCAGACAGCCAAGCAGCTTGAGGGGCAGGGGCCAGACGCCAAGTGGCCTTCTCCCTTCTCCCAGCAGAGCTCAGCCCTGGGCCTGGGGAGTGGGATGGGTCCTCTCTTTCCTCTGAGCCAAGGGGACAAGAGTGAAGGAATGATGTGACAGGCAGAACAGCTGACAGAAATGCAGGTGTGGGTCAGGGTTGAAGGCAAGAAGTGGGGACAGGGCCTGGCTGGCAGGTTCCTGGCCATTGTGGAGAGGTGTGGGTGCCAGAGATGAGGAGCTTCGAAGGTGGCTGAGTCCATATGGGTGGAGTCAGGTTTCCACATCCCGGCTCTTGCCAATCTGAGATACAGTCAAGTGCTTACCCCACCCTGTCTCAGTGACCCTGTGGGTGCAATGGGAAGATAGTGCCAAGTCTGGGGTCATCGTGAGGATGAAATTTTGTGTCTGCAGATAGACCTCCTCCCAGGAAGAGCTCCGTGATCTGCTGCATTAGCTGGGGGGTGAGGAGTGAAGGTGGGAAGTCCACTAAAGAGGCTGTGAGCCAGCTGATGTCTCTGTGTGCTCTGTTGCCAGGGGGCGTTTGGAGGCGAGCTCCATGCACAACATTGCTGTCCTTCATCTGCGCTGCCTAAGCCAGCGGTTCCGGTTCCGATGCCAGCAGTTCCAGTTCCAGCAGTTCCAGTTCTGCTGCCACCTCCCTACTCTGGAGCTTCCTCCCTCTCACTGTCCTGGGGCACTTGGCTCCATCCCTCAGCTTCTCTGTCAATCTAATAAAGGCTCTCTCAGTAGTTCCTGACTTGTTTGTTCAATTGCTCATTTTGAAACTCCATTCGCTGGAAAACGCTAGATGCACTTGCTCCCACCATGTGACGGAGGCTGGGGAGGGTGTCCGAGGCATTTAGCTTTAGCGCCATCAGCATGCAGGACATGACCAAAGAGACTGTTTTGGTCTCCCCAAAGGGAGCTTCAAAGATTGCACAGTCAGGCGAGAGGAAATGGCCCTTCTACTTTGTTTGCATTCAGAGTTATGTATACATGGTGGGGAGTGATTTTTCATGATTGTATGTGGCAGGTGGGCAGACGAATCAAGAATTCTACTGACGAAGCCAGGAAAATACTATAGCAGGTAAGTGCTTGCCCAGTACAGGGCCAAACTGGGTTTGAATCCCATCAGTTACACCATGTCGCCCCAAGTCCTGCCAGGAATGATCCCTGAGTGCAGAGCCTGAAATATACTTTGGACACTGCTAAAGGTGTCTTTAAGTCCCCCAAAAGAATTCTGTGGGGGGAACTGGACAGCCAGCAGGGATGCCAAGCTACTTCAATCCTCGGAACTGCATATGGTCTCCAGGCGAAGCCTGCAGTGACCTTGAGTATAGAGTCACGAGTAAACCCTAAGCACTGTCAGCTGTGACACAGCACCACCCCTCAAGACATCATAAGTAATAGTTAAAAATAACTGTGATGGGCCATGAGAGCCTTCTTGGTCAACCACATGGAAGGAGAAGGGTGTCTCGTGTCTGAGTTCAATGGACACCACTTCTAAGATGTGTTCCCCAAACCATTCCCAGGAGAAGGACCATTTCTCCTGACCCTCCCATCCCTCTGCTCCACACCCACCCTCGCTCTCAAGAGAGTGGTGGTACTTGGGGGCCATCACTGGAACAGTGCTCAGGAATGACCATGGATGTCACTCATATGTAGTTCTGGGGATTCAACTCAGAGTCGAGGCAAAGGGAACCGCAAGCCAGGCAAGGGCCTGCCCTCCTGCACTATCATCCTGGTTTATTTTTACCATAGTTTCTTGGTTTTCCACTTCAACCATTATATATTTACTCATCTGCCTCTTTTGGAACTTTTACTCTCAACTAGCCCTTGATTCTATGGCAAAAATTCACAGGAAAGGAGCAGTCTCTGGGAGACTGGTGAATTATTGAAGACTAGATCTGTGAGTAGAAAGGGAGGAATATTTGTAACAGTGGGTGTGGGGGGAGTGGAAGGGCTGGGGATGGTGTTGGGGGAAAACCATAAGGAGAGATGCATTTCCTCCTCCCCAGGAGAACAGTATTTCCCAGGATCCCTGCCGGCAGCTGACCCTGAGCCATGCTGGCTGCCAGTGGTTGGACCCCTGGCAGCTCTGGCCTCCAAGTGGGTCTTGTCACACCCAAAATATCAGTGATGTGGGAGTCTGTTGTCTCCAAAGGCTCGGCCAGAGGGATCAGGTGTGTTAAATCTGGAGGTTATTTTTTTTGGAGGTTTTAATTTACTTGTTACTGCAGCCAATACTGGTGTAGCCTGATGCATACACAAAATAAAGTTCTTACACAGGCTCTGATTTTACTATATGTAACTCAGTTAAACAAGAGCCCAGACTCAGAAATCAGAAAACTCTGGTATCAAGTCCCAGACTTCCCCTTCCTATATTTTCCTACTTTTGAAAAACACTGTTTTTTACCAAATTGTTTGTGATGACTTATTAAAGGCCTTCAATATTCCGACCCCAATACCACCACTACTGTCACTACCCCTCCACCGTTGTCTCTTCTTCCAACCACCCTTCAAGCCTGCCCCACAGCAGGCCCAAACCAATTTATTTTATCTTGCTAGGTTCCACTAATTGGCTAATAGAATGATCAAAATATACTTCAGTAAGAGAAAAATTGTGAAAATTGTTGTTTCTCATCATGGAAACATTAAGTCCTTGTCTGCGGGTTTACAAAGCGGTCGTTGCTAGTTAAGCCTTCTGTGTTGAAGCTTTTGTGAATCAAGCTTGGCTTCTATGTTACATTCCCATGCAAGGCCACATTGATGGCTGCACAACATCTACAAACTTTACCACACCAACAATCCAGTGGTAGCACACCAGATTGTATGGGATGTAATGTGAAGTCCAACCAATCTCTATTCACAAAAATATTAACATGGAATTCTTAACTTGGAACATCTTAGTATCCCTCAGACAAAGACTTAATGTTTCTATGAGATGCAACAGTTTTTACTAATTTTCTTCTAAGAAAATACTTTTGGATCATTCTTTAACCATGTATTGGTAACAAACAATATGAAATAAATTATTGTGGGCTTGCTAATGGGGGCAGGATTGAGGGGTGGTTGGGAAAATGCAGACAATGGTGGGGGGAAGGGGACAGTGGTGGTGGGATTGGTGTTGGAATACTAATGCCTGTAATGAATAGCCATGAACAACTTTGTAAACCACGGTGTTTAAATAAAGTATGGAGAGGACTCACAAACAAATCTCAGAAGAGATCAACAAGCTGCAGATATGCCTCCATACCCTGTATACCAGGATGGACCTCATATCCAGGGCACCCCAAAGGTGGGTGAGTGAGTCCCACCACCTGCCCTAACAGAACTCTGGGAACTGAAAACTTCCAGAACCCAATCGCCGTCATGCTCACGGCCAATATCTTTAGGCTTGGACAAGCCACATCTATGAGACAGTCTGCTGAAAAACTCAGGAATGAAGGTTTTGTGACTGAAATTTCTGGGCTCTCACAAGTCAGGGATGGGCGACCTCCCGCCATCCCCCTGTTCTTTTGGGAGTCTGGCAGTCATGCCCACGAACTCCTCTAACACCATATGAACTCATTAACCGGCCGTGATCCAGAGACTCACAAATAAATCTCAGAAGAGATCAACAAGCTGTAGAGATGCCTCATGCCTCAGAACCCAAAGTCACCAACTAGTTAAAATTGTAACTCCAGCTCTATCTATTTAAAATTTTAGAATTCCTAGAGCAAATGGCTGCATTTGCAGCCACTCAACATCTCATCCTTTATACCGCTGATGTTCCAGAAGTAACACACATTGGATAGAATGTAAGGTGGAAAGCAGTCAATCTCAACTAAAATAAAATTAGCACGCCAGGCTCAACCTGTAACAACATGTTAGCAATCTCTTATACAAGGGCTCAATGGCACCAGGGAGAAATACAACAATCTTCACATACTTCCTTCTTAGGACACCTTTTTGGATCATTTTTAGAGAATTATTCATAACAAGCAATACAAAAAAATTATTTAGGGCCTGCTACTGGGGAAAGCTTGGGTGGAGGTTGGGAAAATCCAAAATAATGGTGGTGGGATTGCTGTTGGAATATTGGATGTAATAAATTATTGTGAAAAACCATATAAAATTAATTTAAATTAAATGTAAAAAATAAATAAAAAGAGAGTTCGGGGAGAAAGAAAGAAGCTGTGGGTATGAGGCAGGAATTGGGTTCCAGCTGAGTTTCTCTATATTGCAGATATCTTTTTGACTTTATGGCTATCAGAACAACCCAGAACCTCACTGCCTGGGTTTGCTACTGCGCTGGCATGCCATGAATGTAACAGAGGTGCAGTGGCTGCCAAGAGCCTGGCTGCTCTGCCTTGTCTCAGCACCCAGAGCCTGGCAGACCGAGTGAGCTTCTGGGAGGGTGTGATGCTGAGTGGCTCAAATCTACACATTTTCAGGTCCAGTGGGACAAAGGCTCCAGCAAGAGTCCCACCTGCAAGTGTGAAGGATGAAGAAGGGCTTGGGACAGGGTCCATCGGGGGCATAGCTGCCCTCATCAGAAAAACCCACTGTTCAGCCTCTGAAATGAGCCAGCGGGAGAGAATAGACGTGGAATGACTGCAATAATTTGAGGCCTATAAAGAAACACAGTAAGAAAAGACTACACAAAGACAACAGTCATGAAACCAGGAGTATTGCTCCTTAGCTGAAAGTTTGCCTTATAGGGGGCAGGAAATGTAGGGCAGAGAAGGGACCTGTCGTTTTTTACCTTTACTAGATTTTGGACTAGATGAGTGGTCTGGAGAAGGCAACGTGTAATTTTCAGAAAGATCTAGTAAGTAGTAGGATGTGGATGTAAAAGTGTAATGAAGCACTTGGGTTTGGTTCCCCGGCGGAGCTTCAAACGTGTGATTTGCAGTTTCAAATTAGACAGGCCTCCCTGTGGTCATGGAGGAATTCTTTGAAGCTGGAGGAATATGTTTGCCCAGGGTTTGAATGCAAAGAGAACAGGGCCCCCACAACGGAGAGGAGCTGCCTGTAGGCAAAGGAGGTCGGGGAGAGAGGAGCAGCGCGAGACCTGGGGAGCCCTGTCCAGACTCGCTGGCTAAAGTCCTCTGACATGCTCTTTCCTTCTCTGTCGAACAGGGATGCTCAAATAAAACAAGGCTCCTAAGGCATCAATCATCCTGGGGCTGCTCCGGAGGGTCTGTCTGATGGATCATTCCCACCCCTGGATGTGACTGGCCTGATGGCCCCCAGGATAGTGGCAATAATGAGGAGGGTCTAGCCTTCCACCCCCTCCTCTACTCTGCAGGACTCGAGCTTGAACTGAGGGCATTTGGGGGCCCTGACACTGGCCCATTGCACTGCTAATCAGGTAGATAAATCGACAGTTGGGCTTGATGGAGATAACAGTCTGTTGCTCTATCAGCCCACAAGCGACTTCTTAGACGTTTCTTCATTTGAGGGTACCCGGGGAGGGCAGAGAAGGGGGCGTGGAGTTCAGGTCTTTCCAGACTCTTCTTAACCTGTCCCTGCTGCCCCGAGAGCTGGAATCGGAGGAGCCAATTCCCATGGCCCAGCAAGGATGCCTCCGAGCTTTCCTTCGGGATGAACCCACTGGCTCTGGGAATGACATCTAAGTCAGGGCTCGCCTCTATTTAAAGTTCCGTGACTACGGCTGCAACCTGGTGGATTCAAGATTTGATGCTTTTGTTTCTGTTTGGGGGGACCCACCCGCAATGCTCAGAGGTTACTCCTGGCTCTGCACTTAGGAATATTCCTGTTGGTGCCAGGGGGACCATATAGAATGTCGGGGATTGAACCTGGTCCAGCACTGCAAAGCAAATGTCATACTCACTGTACTATGGAATCAAGTTTTGATATTTTATTCAACATCGGTTTATAGCGTTTGCTTTTATTTTAAAGAAAGGTTGCATTGAAAATGGATTGATCTGTATCAATGAATTTCTTTGTTATTTTTTTGATGGTACTGGGGATTGAATCCAGGACCTCATACATGCAATGGGAGTATTCTATTGCAGAGCTCACGCTCCATCCCACCTCCTTTGTGGGGGATGTACTGAATTCTTACCCTCAACTTAGCCCCTGAGGGCACCTCACTCCTCTTCCTATTAGTCCTATACTTGGGAGAGATGGAGATAGAAGTGGGGTGAGGAGAACATCCCCTAGAGTGTCTGAATGCTTCTCCAGGATGCTGTCCGTGACAACTGTCACCACATGACCAGAAGGTACACTGGCGGCTGGATCTAGATCAAAAATCTGGGTCAGTTCTGCTCCTGACACTTGTCGAGACATATTTGATCATCATTACAAAGGGAGGAGCTATTGACAACAAAATCAGGGAAAGACCAAGGGTACTACTAAACTCTGCACCGTGCTCCATATGCCAGGAATTACTTGGCTTTAGGGTGTAATGGTGAAAGGTTGAGAACCTTGGCTGAAAAAGAACAAAGGATTTTACACAGCAAGATGAGTAGAAGACAGAGAGGGAAGGAGATAAAGGGGATACAGTTGGGTAGAGAAGGCTGAGGGAAGAGAGGAAGTCAAAGAAATCCTTAGTAGCTGAGAAGCCTTGGAAATTTAGCACCCTGCTTCCCATTATCTATCTATCTATCTATCTATCTATCTATCTATCTATCTATCTATCTATCTATCTATCTATCTATCCATCTAATCTATCTATCCTTTTGGGTCACATCCAGAGATGCACAGGGGTTACTACTGGTTCTGCACTCAGTAATTACACCTGGTGGTGCTCGGGGAACCATGTCTGATGCTGGGAATCGAATCTGGGTCAGCCACGTGCAAGGCAAACACCCTACCCTCTGTGCTATCCCTCCAGCCCCCTTCCTGTGCAATATTGGCTGATCACTGTCCCTCTGGATTCACATGGTCCCATCTGTGAGGGCTGATGATGGTGTGAGCTTCCAGGGATGTGGTGGGCTAAGTGCATGGGAAGTAACTGGTCTACAAAGGACGTCTGGAGGCCTGAGGTTCCCTTTACCCGCCTCCCACGTTTCCTCCATTATCCTGCTCTCTGCTGAGACATCAGCCAGAGTCACTCCTGGGGTGAATGGTAACTGTTCAAGTTGGACACCTCAGGTGCAAGACACCCACAAGTGGCAGTAGGTCCCAGGAGGCAGGTTCCTGTAGGCATCCCCTGATATCAAAGCAGAAATATGACAATTAAGCAAATCTCTTTTAAATTTTTTTTATTGAATCACTGGGAGATAGACCCTAACAAAGCTGTTCATAGTTAGATTTCAGCCGAACAGTATTCCAATACTATCCACCACCAGTGTACGTTTACCACCATCAGAGCCCCCAGTTTGCTTTCCATCACCTCCCAACCCCCAATGAAGAAAATTTCTTATCAGTAACTCTGCCCCCCTGCCCCCCACCTGGAGCAATCATAACAGCCTCTTCCCACTTCCCTAAAAGCACAGTATAAGGGTCTCCCGCGAGGGCTCAGCAGCCAGCCGTGCTGAGAGTGGACCTCTCACATCCTTAGGTGAGTAACCCCATCCCTGGATGCCCAGGGTGGAGCATCCAAGGCTGGGAGGAAGCAGAATCCCATGCGGCCATCACCTTGGAGGCTTGTTCTCAGCACTGGGGCATCTCCTTCGCCTTCTGTCCTGAAGGGAGAGCATGCTATGGAGCCTGAATCGAGGGGGGAGGGTGGGGGGACGGGGCATAATTGCTGTCCCAGGAGAACTGTGGGTGATTCCAGGAGAAAGGGACTTAGATCCTGGCACTGACATCTCTGGGACCTGTCTCAGGTGCTGCATCTCAAGGTGTTTCTTTAGGAAGACAGTGACACTCTTTAGCTTTGCCTTTAACCAGCCAGCTCAGACACCGCATCTGTGCTCCGTGCCAAGGGACTGTGCAGAGGCACTCGACACCCGCAAGGTGCTGTGATCCCGTCCCCGACTGGAGAGATGAAGCTGCCCCTGCTGCTGCCTCTGCTTCTGGGAGCCATCTCTGCCCGCCACCTGGGTGAGTCCTGCCTGGCCTTCCCAGCCATTGCTTTCTCCCATGTTCCTGTTCTCCTGGGCCAGGGCCGCAGCTTTATCTTCTTTGGTGCCCTCAGCCAGTGCTTCTTGCACTAGGTTTCCGAGAGACTCAGAGCTGTGACCAATATCTCTCTAGCAGCCTTCACAGGGGAAAAACCAGGCACCTGAGGCTGGAGTGATAGCACAGCGAGTAGGGCATTTGCCTTGCACGCGGCCAACCTGGGTTTGATTCCCAGCATCCCATATGGTCCTCTGAGCACCGCCAGGGGTGATTCCTGAGTGCAGAGCCAGGAGTAACACCTGTGCATTGCCAGGTGTGACCCAAAAAGCAAAAACAACAACAACAACAACAAAAAAACCCAGGCACTGTGGGAGACAGAAGCCTTCTCACAGGTGCTTCTCACACCACCAAAATAATGACCAGTGGGGTGAGGTTCTCCCTGTCTGGTCACGTGGTCCAAGAGATCTTATTGGCCCAAACTGAGTTAGACCCTCCTAGTCTTACTTCCACATGGAGGCCTTTGGAATACGTGTTTGTGTGTATGTCTCTGTGTGTATCTGCGTGTGCGTCTGTCTTTCTGTGTATGTCTGTGTGTGTGTCTGTGTGTATATCTCTGTGCCTGTCTGTCTGAGTGTATGTCTGTGTGAGTGTTTGTTTGTGTCTGTGTGTGTGTCAATACTGTGCATGATCCTAGAAGGAGACCCCACCCTGATGGCAGGTTACCTCTTCTTTAGGGTACAATGCCCCCCCTTCAGAGAGTCTGGACATCCAAGCCAGCATCATCCAGAACTCAGACTGCTCCGGGGAGCACAAGGGAGAGCTGGCACTGCATGGGGAGGAGATTCCATCAGGAGAAGAGGAAGCGGAGGATTCTGGCTGTCATGAGACTTTGGAGGATAAGGACGACCTGGATTCAGACCCTGCTACCTCAGGGGACTTTGAGGGCCCCAAGGGAGAGGACACAGTTCAATTGCAGGGCACTTCTGGGCACAAGACATTTCACATTGTGTTGGTGAATACACCCGAGACATTTGCTGAAGCTACGGTAAGTGGCAGGAAAACTTCTGGGAAGTTCCAAGGTAGGTTGTTTGTGTGTGTGTGTGATTGTGTGTGTGTGTGTGTGCTAGAGTAGAAGTGAAGAGAGAGAATATTCAAGCATCTGTTTCCCTTCTTCCAGACTAGTAGTTCTTCAAATCAAGCGTGAGTGACTCTGTGTCTTCATGAGGTTTTAGCAAAACACAGATCTCTGGCTTAACAGCCAGGAGTTTGCATTTATAACACATTTCTGGGTGACGATGATGTTGGTGCTGTGCAAAGTGCACATGGAGACCAAGAGAATCAGACAAAAGGCCTCTGGGTCAGATGTCCCTGTGTGAAGCACTGGCTTGGCCTTTCCTGGACAGTGTCCTTGCAGGAAACTGCACATTGTGTCTGCATTTGTAAAGAGAGGAGTGGCAGTACCAGCTGTACCAGCATGAAGGAATATGGCCGCAAGTTGCTAGACTGGGGATAAGGATAAACTGAAACCTGGAAAGTATCAGGAACAGTCCCTGGGCCTTGGAAAAGATCTGCACACATGATGACTGTAATTATTCTGGCCATGAATATTACTCCCTGCACGATGCTCCTGACGACATGGGCTGGAGGTAGTACAGCGGGTAAGGCGCCTGCCTGATTATAGTTTAATATCTGGCACCATATATGAACCTAGCATGTGAAATCCCAAAGTAAAAGTCAGGAAGAAGCTTGAGCATAATAGACTGTGGCCCATAAACAGAACAGGAAAAGATGTTCCGGAAAGCAGACAAAGGGGCAAGAAATCTGAGCTGGAGCAATAATATAGGGAGGCTCTTGCATTTCATGCAGCTGATCTGTGTTCCATGGGCAACATCGCGAGCACCACCAGGGGCAAGTCTTGAGTTCACCAATAGAAGAAACCGCTGAGTGCAGGTGGGCATGGCACAAACTCCAAAAATAAAGATAGGAGCAAGAAATGGGACTGAAGGAACAAGGTGGTCCCTGGCTTCTGACAGCAGGACGCTGGAACGTTTCCTAGAGACACAGGACCTGGGGAAACCCAGGGTGAAATCCCCAACCCCTGTCCTCTTCTCTCTGCAGGACAAGTGCAAGCGGTGGTACAAGGGCAACCTTGTTTCCATCCACGATCTCAGTACCAATTACCACCTCAGGTATTTGGCCAGTGGGGATAAACAAAGCCATATCTGGATAGGAGCGACAGTCACTAAGTCGGTAAGTGAGCACCCACCTCTGAGGGACAGGAAGTTCTTTCTGACAGCCCACAGGGTGCCCTGTTGCACCCTGGCAACTGAGATGATGAGAACAGAAGGCAGGGGTGTTCTGGCTCAGGACAATCCCAATCTGGCCACCCCTCTCTTCCCAAAGCCCCACCGAGTGACTTCATGATCGTCACTTGAAATCTGCTAACGACTGGCACAATAGGCAGACGATGGTTGCGGTCCAGCTTCTCTTCCCTCGGCCTTCTCACTTGGCCCACACAGCTGGTGGCTACACATTTATGCATGCACCATGGACTGACCAACTTCCTGGGAGCTTCTTTTTCCCTCAGGGTCCTTCTCTCCAAGTTTGTGTTGGCAGATGAGTAAGAGCCCAGATGTTTGCTACTCAATGTGCTCATGGGTCAGCAGTACCAGTGTACCCCGGGGCTGGTTAGCACAACCCTGGCAGAACCCTGCTCCCAAACTTCCTAGACAGAGCTTGTATTTTAATAAGACCCTGGGAAAATCGGTGTGTAGTGAGCCCTGAAAAAGCTGTGTGGTGCCCTGGCATTAGTCACACAGCCTTGGAGCTGAGGGTCTTCAGGTAGAGGCCCCGGGTCAAATGAGTCCTCAGATGAGCTTATTCATAGACTGAGTATCCATAAGAGACACTTTGCTCCGAACAAAAATCCTATGTGACCCCTAGAGGTTGTTACCTTGGTTTGTCCTCAGACCCAGACTATTTTTTTTTTTAGTACCAGTGGACACAATATGCATGGACCGATGGGAGCATTTGGAATTTTTCACTCTGGGCCCCAGGACAGCCAGCAAATGGAGAAGGAAACTGTGTTTCCATGTGCACTCAAGGTAGGGGATGGATGCCAGGTGAGAGTGTCGTGGTGGGAGGATGACTCTGACCCGTTGTCCCTCTGAGCTGCCTGGTCACACGCCCTAACCCAAATCCTGCCCGCATTGGAGACCCAGCAGATGGCAGTGAGGGCTGACGCTGGGCTTCCCGTGGCAGACAGCCAAGCAGCTTGAGGGGCAGGGGGCAGACGCCAAGTGGCCTTCTCCCTTCCCCAAGCAGAGCTCAGCCCTGGGCCAAGGGAGTGGGATGGGTCCTCTCTTTCCTCGAAGCTAAGGGGACAGGAGTGAAGGAATGATGTAGAGCAGCTGACGGAAATGCAGGTGTGGGTCAGGGTTGAAGGCAAGAGGTGGGGACAGGGCCTGGCTGGCAGGTTCCTGGCCCATGTGGAGAGGTGTGGACGCCAGAGATGAGGAGCTTCGAAGGTGGCTGAATCCATATGGTGGAGTCAGGTTTCCACATCCTGGCTCTTGCCAAGCTGAGATACAGTCAAGTGCTTACCCCACCCTGTCTCAGTGACCCTGTGGGTGCAATGGGAAGATAGTGCCATGTCTGGGGTCACCGTGGGATGAAAGGTTATGTCTGCAGATAGACCTTCTCCCAGGAAGAGCTCCGTGATCTGCTGCATTAGCTGGGGGGTGAGGAGTGAAGGTGGAAAGTCCACTAAAGAGGCTGTGAGCCAGCTGATGTCTCTGTGTGCTCTGTTGCCAGGGGGACTTTGGATGCGAGCAAATTGCACAATAAAGCTGCCCTTCATCTGCTCTGCCTAAGCCAGAGGTTCCGGTTCCTGTTACAGCAGTTCCAGTTCCAGCAGTTCCGGTTCGTTCCCACCTTCCTGCCCTGGAGCCTCCACGCTCTCACTGTCCCTGGTCACTTGGCTCCATCGCTCAGCTTCTCCGTTAATCTAATAAAGGCTCTCTCAGCAGTTCCTGACTCGTTTGTTCAGTTGCTCATTTTGAAACTCCATTCACTGGAAAACTCTAGATGCACTTGCTTCCACCATGTGATAAAGGCTGGGGAGGTTGTCAGGGCACTTAGCTTTAGCGCCAGCAGCATGCAGGACATGACCAAAGAGACCTTTTTGGTCTCCCCAAAGGGAGTTTCAAAGATTGCACACTTAAGGGAGAGGAACTGGCCTTTCTATTTTGTTTGCATTAGAATTATATATGCATGGTGGGGAGTGATTTTTCATAATTGTATGTGGCAAGGGGGGACGAATAAATAATTCTTCTGGAGGGGCTGGAGTGATAGCACAGCAAATAAGGCGTTTGCCTTTCAAGCGGCTAACCCAGGTCGATTACCAGCATTCTATATGGTCCCCTGAGCACAACCAGGGGTGACTTCTGAGTTCAGAGCAAGGAGTGACCCCTGTGCATTCCGGGTGTGACCCAAAAAGAAAAAAAAAGAATTCTTCTGGAGAAGCTAGGAAAATACTATAGCAGGTAGGTGCTTGCCTTGTACAGGGCCAAAGTGTTTTTGATGCCTACCACCTCCACCTGGTCACCCCAAGTCCTGCCAGGAATGATCCCTGAGTGCAGAGCCTGAAATATACTTTGGGAACTGCTAAAAGTGTCTCTTAATAGGATAGGAAAGCCAGCAGGGATGCCAAGCTGGTTCAATCCTCGGAACTGCATATGGTCCCCATGGGAAGCCTGCAGTGACCTTGAGTATAGAGTCACGAGTAAACCCTAAGCACTGTCAGCTGTGACACAGCTCCACCCCTCAAGACATCATAAGTATAGTTAATAATAACTGTGATGGGCCATGAGAGCCTGCGTGGACAGACACGTGGAAGGAGGAAGGTGTCTTGTGTCTGAGTTCAATGGCCACCACTTCTAAGTTGTGTTCCACAGCCATTTCAGAGAATTATTATTTTTCCTGACCCTCCCATCCTTCTCCTCCATACTCACCCCCTCTCTCAGGGGGGAGCAACTTCCCAGGTAACAGAGTGACTCCCATCCTGCTCTACAGTTCTAGGTTCCGGCATCCCCTGCTGTCCTGGTGCTACTTCCTGGAGAGGAGACATGGAGAGAGAACCTAAAACGTTCTTTGTCTCCAAGAATAGGTGGGAATGGATGTGTCCAGAGGCCAAAGATCTCTGGGTGTCAGGAGGCTCTTAATCGCTGCATGGTGGTCTCCCTAGGCCACTGCCCAGTGTGAGACTCTGGTCTCTATGCTTCACGTACTGCAATGTTCCTTTGTTTGCTTGTTTTGGATCATACCTGGTGGTACCTGGGGACCATCCCTGGATCAGTGCTCAGGAATGACCCTGTCTGTCACTCATATGTAGCTGTGGGGATTTACACCAGAGTCAAGGAAAAGGGAACCACATGCACGGCAAGTGCCTGCCCTCCTGCACTATCATCCTGGCTCCTTTTCACCATCTTTTCTTGGGCCTCCACTTCAACCATTATATATTTACTCATCTGGCTCTTTTGGACCTTTTACTCTCAACTAGCCCTTGATTCCAAGGCAAAGATTCACAGGAGCAGTCTCTGGGAGACTGATTGGTGAATTACTGAAGAATAGATGTGCGAGTAGAAAGAGAGGAATATTTGTGACAGTGTGTGGGGGTAGTGGAAGGACTGGGAATGGTGGTGGAGGGAAACCATAAGAAGGAAATAAAGAAAGAGAGAACACATTTCCTCCTCCCCAGGAGAACAGTATTTCCCAGGATCCCTGGCGGCAGCTGACCCTGAGCCATATTGGCTGCCAGTGCTTGGACCCCTGGCAGCTCTGGCCTCCAAGTGGGTCTTGTCACACCCAAGATATCAGTGATGTGGGAGTCTGTTGTCTCCAAAGGCTCCGCCAGAGGGATCAGGCATGTTAAATCTGGAGGTTTTAATGTACTTGTTACTGCAGCCAATACTAGTGTAACCTGATGCATAAAGAAAATAAGGTGCTTGCACATGCTCTGATTTTACTAAACGTAGCTCAGTAAACAGGAGACCAGACTCAGAAATCAGAAAACTCTGGATTCAAGTCCCAGACTTCCCTTTCCTATATTTTCCCACTTTTGAAAAACACTGTAGTTTACCAAATTATTTGTGATGACTTATTATAGGCATTCAATATTCCAACCTTATTCCAAACACTGTCACTATCCCTCGTCTGTTGTCAATTTTTCGAACCACCCTTTAAGCCTGCCCACAGCAGGCACAAATGAATTTATTTTATCTTGTTAGGTTCCACTAAATGGCTAAGAGAATGATTAAAATGTACTTCAGTAAAAGAAAATTTGTGAAAATTGTTGTATCTCACCATGGGAACACTAAGTCCTTGTCTGAGGGTTTACTAGGAGTTTGTTGCTAGTTAAGCCTTCTGTGTTGAAGTTTTTGTCAGTCAATTTTGGCTTCTACATTATATACCTATGCGATCTGATGTAGTCCTCCTGGAATGTTAGTGTCATCGAGCTTGGAGAAATTGTGTGGCCACAAATGTGGCTGCATGTCCAGAAACTCCAGAATATTTAACTGGGCAGTGAGCTTCTGTGGTGGTGGTGGAGTGTGGGTGTAGCTGGGCTTCTGGAAGTATGGGGAGGGGTGGGAATAGGTCACCCACCCTTACTTCAAGAAGGCTCTAGCAAAAACCAACCAAAAACAAGCCCTGGTGTACCTGAATTTTCATCATTTTGGCATCTGTGTGGAGCTCAGTTGTGAGGTGGTGGAGTCTGGCCAGAGGAATGGTGGGAGTTTTTTGGGTCTGAAAGTACCTGCTGGGACTTTGGCAGGCCTGAACCTTGAGAAATAAGGTACCTAATTCTAAACCTGAGCTGAATGCATCATGATTGTCTGATAAATGGAGCTGAGGTAGATGAGGCCTGAGAAATGCTTCGCCCCCTGCTTTCCGTGGTCAGAGCTCTGTTATGTGGAGGAGAGAAAGAAGCCACGGGCATGAGACATCCTGGGCACTCTCAGAGGGGTGTGGCATTACCCCACAAATTCTATCCAGAAGCCACTGCTCCTACATCCCCAGGTTGTCATTATGCCCATCAGCTGGACCCTGGCTGCACCTGTCATCTCATCCTCCTGAGGAGGACCGCTATGTCCCAAAGGAACCTCTCAGGACTGAGCCTCAAAGAGAAATAAACCTGGTTTCTCCAATATTACCTCAACGAACAAGGAGAGCGGGTCTATACACTGAAGAAGTATGACCCCATGGGACAGCAGACCTGCTCGGCCCATCCGGCTCGCTTCTCCCCAGATGACAAATACTCTCGACACCGCATCACCATCAAGAAGCGCTTCAAGGTGCTCATGACGCAGCAGCCGCGCCCGATCCTCTGAGGGTCTCTTGATTTCCTGTCCTTCTGCCCTCCGCTACCCCCACAGAGACTTTCCTTCATCAACCAGCTGCTGGGTCTGTGAGCCTGTAGCAGCCTCGCATCCTGGCTCCTGGGAGTTGGGTTTCATCCCATCTGGAGATTGTGCTTGGGTGAGGCCGGCCTGGTTAGCCCCTCCTCCTCCCCCCACCATCAAAGGGAGCGAGTTTTAATCCATTCCGCGTTTTTAGTCACTGCCTGATTATTAAAAATGATTTGAAAGAGAAATAAACCTGATGAATAACTTAGGTGCATGTGTCTCTGTGGTTGAAATCTCCAGGCTCTCTTGGGGTCAGGATGGGTTACATCCCCCACATCCCTATACCCATGGAAACTTTTGCAACCATGCCCACAAACCAACTCCACCGCTATGTAAGGTTATCTACCAGCCTTGATCCAGAGACTCATGAATAAATCTAAGAAGAGGTCCACTAGCGGCAACTATTTCTCGGACTCAGCCTAGTTAAAAATCTAACTCCAGCTGGACTGCCCACTTAAAAATTCTAGATTTTCTGAAACTCAAGGCCACATTTGTGGCTGCACAACATGTACAAACTTTACCACGCCCACAATCCAGTGGTAGCACACCAGATTGCATGGGATGTACTGTGAAAGCCAACCAATCTCTATTCACAAAAATATTAATATGAAGGCTTAACTTGGAACATCTTAGTATCCCTCAGACAAAGACTTAACGTTCCTATGATGAGATGCAAAGTTTTCACTATCTCTTCTAAGGGAATACTTTTGTATCCTTCTTTAACCATGTATTGGTAACAAACAATATAAAATAAATTATTGTGGCTTGCTAATGGGGGCAGGATTGAGGGGTGCTTGGGGAAGTGCAGACAATGGTGGGGGGAGGGGACCGTGGTGGTGGGATTGGTGTTGGAATACGGAATGCCTGTAATGAATAACCATGAACAACTTTGTAAACCACGTTGTTTAGATAAAGTGTGGGGAGAGACTCACAAATAAATCCCAGAAGAGATCAATAAGCGGCAGATATGCCTCCAGAACCAGTGACAGGTTGAGCCTCATAACCAGGGCATCCTAGAGGGGGTGAGTGAGTCCCACCACCTGCGCTAACAAGCTCTGGGAGCCGAAAATCTCAGAACCCAATCGCCACCATGCTCACGGCCGATATCCAGAGGTTCGGACAAGCCACACATCTATGAGTGGGTTATGCTGAAAAACTCAGGTATGCAGGTTTTGTGACTGAAATCTCTAGGTTCTCCCAAGTCAGAAGAGATTAGCAAGCTGTAGAGATGCCTCATGCCTCAGAACTCAAGGTCACCAACCAGTTAAAAATGTAACTCTAGGGGCTGGAGTGATAGCACAGCTGGTAGGGCATTTGCCTTGCATGTGGCTGGTCCGGATTCGATTCCCAGCATCCCATATGGTCCCCTGAGCACTGGAAGGAGTAATTCCTGAGTGCATAAATCAGGAGTAATCCCTGTGCATTGCCAGGTGTGACCCCAAAAGCAAAAATAAAAATAACTCCAGCTCTATGTATTTAAAATGTTAGAATTGGGCCAGAGCGATAGCACAGCGGGTAGGGCATTTGCCATTTGTCTTGCACGCGGCCGACCCGGGTTGGATCCACGGCATCCCATATGGTCCCCAAGCACCGCCAGGAGTAATTCCTGAGTGCAAAGCCAGGAGTAACGCCTGAGCATCGCTGGGTGTGACCCAAAAAGCAAAAAAATAAAAAAATAAAAATAAATAAAATGTTAGAAGTCCTAGATTACATGGCTGCATAAGCAGCCACACGACTTCTCATAGTTTATACCACTGATGTACCAGAAGTAGCACATGTTGGATAGAATTTCAGGTGGAAGGCACTCAATCTCAATTAAAATAAAATTAGCATACAGGGCTCAACCTGTAACAGCATGTTAGCAATCTCTTATGCAAGGGCTCAATGGCACGAGGGTTAAAAACAACAATTTTCACACACTTTCTTATAGGACACCGTTTTGATCATTTGTAGAGAATTATTCATAACAAGAAATGCAATCAAAATTATTTAGGGCCTGCTCTTGGGGTAAGCTTGGGTGGTGCTTGGGAAAATTTAAAATAACGGTGGTGGGATTGGTGTTGGAATATTTAATATAATAAATTATTGTGAAAAACCATATAAAATTAAATTAAAAATAAATAATAAAGTGGGGAGGGGAAGAGAAAGAAAGAAGCTGTGGGTGTGAGGCATGAATTGGGTTCCAGCTCAGTTTCTCTGTAATGCAGATTTCTTTTTGACCCCATGGCTATCAGAACAGCCCAGAACCACTCTGCTTGGACTTGCTACTGTGCTGACATGCCACGAATGTAACAGAGGTGTTTGGCTGCTCTGCCTTGTCTCAGGACCCAGAGCCTGGCAGACCAAGTGAGCTGCTGGGAGGGTGTGACGCTGAGTGGCTTGAATCTACACATTTTCAGGTCCAGGAGGGACGGAGGCTCCAGCAGGAGTTGAGATTGGAGGAATATGTTTGTCCAGAGTTTGAATACAAAGAGACCAGGGCCCCTGCAACGGAGAGGAGCTGCCTTTAGTCAAAGGAGGTCGGGGAGAGAGGAGCAGCGTGAGACCTGGGGAACCTTGTTCAGACTTGCTGGCTAAAGTCCTCTGTCATGCTCTTTTTTTCTCTGTTGAGCAGGGATGCTCAAATGAAACAAAGCTCCTAAGGCATCAATCATCCTGGGGCTGGCTCCAGAGGATCTGTATGATGGGTCATCCTCATCTCTGGGTGTGACTGATGACCCTGATGGCCCCCAGGATGGTGGCAATAATGAGGAGGGTCTAGCCCTCCACCCCCTCCTCTACTCTGAAGTACTCGAGCTTGAACCGAGGGCATTTGGGAGCACTGACACTGGCCCATTGCACCCCTAATCGGATAGATAAACAGATCAACAGTTGGGCTTGATGGAGATAACACTCAGTCTGTTGCTCTATCAGCCCACAAGTGACTTCTTAGGCACTTCTTCATTTGAGGGTACCTGGGGTGGTAGAAGAGGGGGGTTGGACTATAAGTCTTTCCAGACTCTTCTTTACTTGTCCCTGCTGCCACGAGAGCTGGAATCGGAGGAGCTAATATCCATGGCCCAGCAAGGATGCCTCCGAGGTGTCCTCCGGAAAGAACCCACTGGCTCTGGGATATGGCACCTAAAACAGGGCTCGCCTCTCTGAAGGTCATTGACTACCATGCTACTTGGTGGATTCAACATTTGATGCTTTTGTTTTTGCTTGGGAGCCACATCCGGCAATGCTCAGAGGTTACTCCTGGCTCTGCACTTAGAAATTACTCTGGTGGTGCCCAGGATGACCATATAGGATGCTGAGAATTGAACCCGGGTCCAGCACAGCACATCAAAAGCAAATGCTCTACTTGCCGGACTATCTCAGCAGCCCCATGGAATCAAGTTCTGATATTTTTGAAATTTTTTGTTATTATTTTTGATGGTTCTGGGGAATTGAACTCAGGGCCTCACACACACAATGAGAGTACTCTACTGCAGAGATCAAGCTCCACCCCATCTGCTTTGTGGAGGATGCACTGAATTCTTAGCCCTTTAACTCTGACCTCAATGGCAAAATGAGCACCTCACTCCTGTTCTTCTTAGTCCTAGACTTATGAGAGATGGAGACAGAAACGGGGTGAGAACACCCCCTAGAGTGTCTGAATGATTCTCCAAGATGCTGTCCATTCCAACTGTCGCCACATAACATAAGGTGGGCTGTAGATTGACTCTATATCAAAATCGGCAACTGGTCCAGTTCTGCTCCCGAGACATGTCTAGACATTTTTGATCATCATGACCAAAGAAGGAGCTATTGACAAGTAAAGCAGGGAGAGACCAAGGGTTCTACTAAACTCTGCACTAAGCTCCATATGGCAGGAATTACTGGGCTTTAGAGTGTAATGGTGCAAGTTTGAGAACCTTGGCTGAAAAGGAATAACAAAGGATTTTACACAGCAAGATGAGTAGAAGATGGAGAGGGAAGGAGATAAAGGGGATACCGTTGGGGAGAGAAGGCTGAGGGAAGAGAGGAAGTCAAAGAAAGGCTCAGTAGCGAGAAGCCTTGGAAATTTAGCACCCTGCTTCCCATGATCTCTCTCTCTATCTATCTATCTACCTATCTATCTATCTATCTATCTATCTATCTATCTATCTATCTATCTATCTATCTATCTATCTATCTATCTACCTATCTATCCTTTTGGGTCACATCCAGCGATGCACAGGGGTTACTACTGGTTCTGCACTCAGTAATTCCTTCTGGTGGTGCTCAAGGGACTATTTGGGATGCTGGGAATCTAATCTGGGTCGGCCGCTTGCAAGGCAAAAACCCTACCCTTTGTGCTATCGCTCCAGCCACCTTCCTGTGCAATATTGGTTGGTCACTGTCCCTCTTGATTCTTGCAGTCCCATCTGTGAGGGCTGATGATGGTGTGAGCCTCCAGGGATGTGGTGGGCTGAGTGCATAGGAAGTAACTGGTCTACAGAGTACGTCTGGAGGCCTGAGGTTCCCTTTAACCGCCTCCCACGTTTCCTCCATTATCCTGCTCTCTGCTGAGACATCAGCCAGAGTCACTCCTGGGGTGAATGGTAACTGTTCAAGTTGGACACCTCAGGTGCAAGACACCCACAAGTGGCAGTAGGTCCCAGGAGGCAGGTTCCTGTAGGCATCCCCTGATATCAAAGCAGAAGTATAACAGTTAAGCAAATTTCTTTAACAATTTTTTTATTGAATCACTGGGAGATAGACCCTAACAAAGCTGGTCATGATTAGATTTCAGCCGAACAGTATTTCAATACTATCCACCACCAGTGTACGTTTACCACCACCAGAGGCCCCAGTTTGCTTTCCATCACTCCCCAACCCCAAACTGCCCCCCTGCCCCCGACCTGGAGCAATCATAACAGCCTCTTCCCACTTCCCTAAAAGCACAGTATAAGGGTCTCCCGCGAGGGCTCAGCAGCCAGCCGTGCTGAGAGTGGACCTCTCACATCCTTAGGTGAGTAACCCCATCCCTTGATGCCCAGGGTGGAGCATCCAAGGCTGGGAGGAAGCAGAATCCCATGCGGCCATCACCTTGGAGGCTTGTTCTCAGCACTGGGGCATCTCCTTCGCCTTCTGTCCTGAAGGGAGAGCATGCTATGGAGCCTGAATCGGGGGCAGGGGGCGGGGGGCATAATTGCTGTCCCAAGAGAACTGTGGGTGCTTCAGGGAGAAAGGACATTCCTGGCACTGACATCTCTGGGACCTGTCCCAGGTGCTACAGCTCAAGTGTGTCTTTAGGAAGACAGTGACACTCTTTAGCTTTGCCTTTAACCAGCCAGCTCAGACACCGCATCTGTGCTCCGTGCCAAGGGACTGTGCAGAGGCACTCGACACCCACAAGGTGTGTGATACTGTCCCCGACTGGAGAGATGAAGCTGCCCCTGCTACTGCCCCTCCTGCTGGGAGCCATCTCTGCCCGCCACCTGGGTGAGTCCTGCCCGGCCTTCCCAGCCATTGCTCTTTCCCATGTTCCTGTTCTCCTGAGCCAGGGCCGCAGCTTTACCTTCTTGGGTGTTCTCAGCTAGTGCTTCTTGCACTAGGTTTTCACAAGACTCAGAGCTGTGACCAATATCTCTCTAGGAGCCTTCATGGGAAAAAAAAACCATGCACCTGGGGAGACAGAGGCCTTCTCATAGGTGCTTCTCACACCACCAAAGAAATGACCAGTGGGGTTATGCTCTCTGGTCACGTGCTCCAAGAAATCTGACTCAGCCCAAACTGAGTTAGACCCTCCCAGTCTTGTCTTCACGTGGAGGCCCTGAAAGACGTGTGTTTGTGTGTATGTCTGTGTGTGTGTATCTGTGTGTGTCTATCTGTGTATGTCTGATTGTGTCTGTGTATATGTCTTTGTGTCTGTCTGTCTCTGTGTATGTGTGTGTCTGTCTGAGTGTATGTCTGTATGACTGTGTCTGTGTGTGTCTGTTTGTGTGCCGATACTGTCCATGGTCCTAGAAGGAGACGCCACCCTGATGGCAGGTTACCTCTTCTTTAGGGTACAATGCCCCCCCTCCAGAGAGTCTGGACACCCAAGCCGATAACAGGAAGAACTCAGACTGCTCCGGGGAGCAGAAGGGACAGCTGGCACTGTATAGGGAGAAGATTCCATCAGTGGAAGAGGAGGCTGAGGATTCTGGCTGTCAAGAGACTTTTGAGGATAAGGACGACCTGGATTCAGACCCTGCTGCCTCAGGGGACTTTGAGCGCCCCAAGGAAGAGGACACAGTTCAATTGCAGGGCACTCATAGGTACAAGACATTTCACATTGTGTTGGTGAATAGGCCCGAGACATTTGCTGAAGCTACGGTAAGTGGCAGGAAAACTTTTGGAAGCTCCAGGGTAGGATGTATGTGTGTGTGTGTGTGTGTGTGTGTGTGTGTGTGTGTGTGTGTGTGTGTGCGCGCGCGCGTGTGTTTGCTAGAGTAGGAGTGAAGAGAGAGAAGATTCAAACGTTTGTTTTTCCTCCTTCCAGACTAGTAGTTCTTCAAATCAAGCATGAGTGACTCTGTGTCTTCATGAGGTTTTAGCAAAACACAGATCTCTGGCTTAACAGCCAGGAGTTTGCATTTATAACACATTTCTGGGTGACGGTGATGTTGGTGCTGTGCAAAGTGCACATGGAGACCCAGAGAATCAGACTAAAGGCCTCTGGGTCAGATGTCACTGTGTGAAGCACTGGCTTGGTCTTTCCTAGACAGTGTCCTTGCAGGAAACTGCACATTGTGTCTGCATTTGTAAAGAGAGGACAGGCAGTACCAGCTGTACCAGCATGAAGGAATATGGCCGCAAGTTACTAGACTGGGAATAAGGATAAACTGAAACCTGGAAAGTATCAGGAACAGTCCCTGGGCCTTGGCAAAGCTCTGCACACATGGTGACAGTAATTATTCTGGCCATGAATATTACTCCCTGCACGATGCTCCTGACAACATGGGCTGGAGGTAGTACAGTGGGTAGAGCGCTTGCCTGATTGTGGTTGAATTTCTGGCGCCCTATATGAGCTTGATATGTGTGATCCCGAAGTGCAAACTCAGGAAGAAGCTTGAGCATAGCTGGCTGTGGCCCTTAGACAGAACAGGAAGAGGTGTTCCGGAAAGTGGAAAAAGGGGCAAGATATCTGAGCTGAAGCAATAATATAGGGGGGCTCTTGCATTTCATGCAGCTGACCTGTGTTCCATGGGCAACATCACGAGCACCACCAGGGGCAAGTCCTGAGATCACAATACAAGAAAGTTCTGACCGCAGGTGGGCACGGCATAAACTCCAAACATAATATAGGAGCAAGAAATGGTACTGAAGGAAAACAGGGTGGTCCCAGGCTTCTGACAGTAGGATGCTGTTTCCTAGAGAACCAGGACCTGGGGAAACCCAGGGTGAACTCCCCAACCCCTGTCCTCTTCTCTCTGCAGGACAAGTGCAAGCGGTGGTACAAGGGCAACCTTGTTTCCATCCACGATCTCAGTACCAATTACCACCTCAGGTATTTGGCCAGTGGGGATAACCAAAGCCATATCTGGATAGGAGCGACAGTCACTGTGTCGGTATGTGAGCACCCACCTCTCAGGGACAGGAAGTTCTTTCTGACAGCCTACAGGGTGCCCCGCTGCACGCTGGCAACTGAGATGATGAGAACAGCAGGCAGGGGTGTTCTGGCTCAGGAGAATCCCACTCTGAGCACCCCTCTCTTCCCAAAGCCCCATCAAGTGACTTCATGATCGTCACTAGAAATCTTCCAAGGACTGGCACAATAGGCAGATGATGGTTGCGGTCCAGCTTCTCTTCCCTCGGCCTTCTCACTGGGCCCACACAGCTGGTGGCTACACATTTATGCATGCACCATGGATTGACAAACTTCCTGGGAGCTTCTGTTTCCCTCAGGGTCCTTCTCTCCAAGTTTGTGTTGGCAGATGAGTAAGAGCCCAGATGTTTGCTACTCAATGTGCTCATGGGTCAGCAGTACCAGTGTACCCCGGGGCTGGTTAGCACAACCCTGGCAGAACCCTGCTCCCAAACTTCCTAGACAGAGCTTGTATTTTAATAAGACCCTGGGAAAATCGGTGTGTAGTGAGCCCTGCAAAAGCTGTGTGGTCCCCTGGCATTAGTCACATAGCCTTGGAGCTGATGGGTCTTCAGGTAGATGTCCCCGGTCAAATGAGTCCTAATATGAGCTTATTCATAGACTGATGGTTCATAAGGGACACTGTGCTCCGACCAAGAATCCTATGTGACCCCTAGAGGTTGTTAACTTGGTTTGTCCTCTGATTCAGACTATTTTTTTTTAGTACCCATGGCATCAATATAAATGGACCGATGGGAGCCTTTGGAATTTTTCACTCTGGGCCCCAGGACAGCCAGCAAATGGAGTAGGAAACTGTGTTTCCATGTGCACTCAAGGTAGGGGATGGATGCCAGGTGAGAGTGTCGTGGTGGGAGGATGACTCTGACCCATTGTCCCTCTGAGCGGCCTGGTCACACGCCCTAACCCAGGTCCTGCCCGCATTGGAGACCCAGCAGATGGCAGTGAGGGCTGACGCTGGGCTTCCCGTGGCAGACAGCCAAGCAGCTTGAGGGGCAGGGGCCAGACGCCAAGTGGCCTTCTCCCTTCTCCCAGCAGAGCTCAGCCCTGGGCCAGGGGAGTGGGATGGGTCCTCTCTTTCCTCTGAGCCAAGGGACAAGAGTGAAGGAATGATGTGACAGGCAGAGCATCTGAGGGAAATGCAGGTGTGGGTCAGGGTTGAAGGCAAGATGTGGGGACAGGCCTGGCTGGCAGGTTGTTGGTCATTGTGGAGAGGTGTGGACACCAGAGATGAGGAGCTTCCAAGGTGGCTGAATCCATATGGGTGGAGTCAGGTTTCCACATCCTGGCTCTTGCCAAGCTGAGATACAGTCATGTGCTTACCCCACCCTGTCTCAGTGTCCCTGTGGGTGCAATGGGATTATAGTGCCAAGTCTGGGGTCACCATGGGATGAAAGGTTGTGTCTGCAGATAGACCTCCTCCCAGGAAGAGCTCCGTGATCTGCTGCATTAGCTGGGGGGTGAGGAGTGAAGGTGGGAAGTCCACTAAAGAGGCTGTGAGCCAGCTGATGTCTCTGTGTGCTCTGTTGCCAGGGGGCCTTTGGATGCGAGCAAATTGCACAATAAAGCTGCCCTTCATCTGCTCTGCCTAAACCAGTGGTTCCAGTTCCTGTTACAGCAGTTCCAGTTCCAGCAGTTCTGGTTCCGTTCCCACCTCCCTGCTCTGGAGCCTCCATGCTCTCACTGTCCCGGGGCACTTGGCTCCATCGCTCAGCTTCTCCGTTAATCCAATAAAGGCTCTCTCAGCAGCTTCTGACTTGTTTGTTCAATTGCTCATTTTGAAACTCCATTCACTGGAAAACGCTAGATGCACTTGCTTCCACCATGTAATAAAGGCTGGGGAGGTTGTCCAGGGCACTTAGCTTTAGCGCCATCAGCATGCAGGACAGGACCAAAGAGACCGTTTTGGTCTCCCCAAAGGGAGTTTCAAAGATTGCACACTTAAGGGAGAGGAACTGGCCTTTCTACTTTGTTTGCATTCAGAGTTATGTATGCATAGTGGGAAGTGATTTTTCATACTTGTATGTCGCAGGGGGGGGACGAATAAATATTTCTTCTGGAGGGGCTGGAGTGATAGCACAGCAAATAGGGCGTTTGTCTTTCAAGCGGCTTAACCAGGTCGATTACCAGCATTCTATATGGTCCCCTGAGCACAACCAGGGGTGACTTCTGAGTGCAGAGCAAAGATTGACCCCTGTGCATTCCGGGTGTGACCCAAAAAGGAAAAAAAAAGAATTCTTCTGGAGAAGCTAGGAAAATACTATAGCAGGTAGGTGCTTGCCCTGTACAGGGCCAAACTGGGTTTGATTCCTACCACCTCCACCTGGTCACCCCAAGTCCTGCCAGGAGTGATCCCTGAGTGCAGAGCCTGAAATATACTTTGGGCGCTGCTAAAGGTGTCTCTTAATAGGATAGGACAGCCAGCAGGGATGCCAAGCTGGTTCAATCCTCGGAACTGCATATGGTCTCCATGCGAAGCCTGCAGTGACCTTGAGTATAGAGTCACGAGTAAACCCTAAGCACTGTCAGCTGTGACACAGCTCCACCCCTCAAGACATCATAAGTATAGTTAAAAATAACTGTGATGGGCCATGAGAGCCTGCGTGGACAGACACATAGAAGGAGGAAGGTGTCCCGTGTCTGAGTTCAATAGCCCCCACTTCTAAGCTGTGTTCCACAACCATTTCCAGAGAATGACTATTTCTCCTGACCCTCCCATCCTTCTCCTCCATACTCACCCCCTCTCTCAAGGGGGAGCAACTTCCCAGGTAACAGAGTGACTCCCATCCTGCTCTACAGTTCTAGGTTCCGGCATCCCCTGCTGTCCTGGTGCTACTTCCTGGAGAGGAGACATGGAGAGAGAACCTCAAAGGTCCTTTGTCTCCAAGAATAGGTGGGAATGGATGTGTCCAGAGGCCAAAGAGCTCTGGGTGTCAGGAGGCTCTTAATCGGTGCACGGTGGTCTCCCTAGGCCACTGCCCCAGTGTGAGTCTCTGGTCTCTGTGCTTCACGTACTGCAATGTTCCTTTGTTTGCTTGTTTTGGATCATACCTGGTGGTACCTGGGGGCCATCCCTGGATCAGTGCTCAAGAATGACCCTGTCTGTCACTCATATGTAGTTCTGGGGATTTACACCAGAGTCAAGGAAAAGGGAACCACATGCACGGCAACTGCCTGCCCTCCTGCACTATCATCCTGGCTCCTTTTCACCATCTTTTCTTGGGCCTCCACTTCAACCATTATATATTTACTCATCTGGCTCTTTTGGACCTTTTACTCTCAACTAGCCCTTGATTTCAAGGCAAAAATTCACAGGAGCAGTCTCTGGGAGACTGGTGAATTACTGAAGAATAGATATGTGAGTAGAAAGGGAGGAATGTTTGTGACAGTGTGTGGAGGTATAAGAAGGTTTGGGGATGGTGGTGGAGGGAAACCATAAGAAGGAAATAAAGAAAGAGAGAACACATTTCCTCCTCCCCAGGAGAACAGTATTTCCCAGGATCCCTGACGGCAGCTGACCCTGAGCCATATTGGCTGCCAGTGCTTGGAGCCCTGGCAGCTCTGGCCTCCAAGTGGGGCCTGTGATACCCAAGATGTAAGTGAGGTGGGAGTCTGTTGTGTCCAATGGCACGGCCAAAGGGATCATTCGTGTTAAATCTGGAGGTTTTAATGTACTTGTTACTGCAGCCAATACTAGTGTAACCTGATGCATACACAAAATAAGGTGCTTGCACATGCTCTGATTTTACTAAACGTAGCTCAGTAAACAGGAGACCAGACTCAGAAATCAGAAAACTCTGGATTCAAGTCCCAGACTTCCCTTTCCTATATTTTCCCACTTTTGAAAAACACTGCAGTTTACCAAATTATTTGTGATGACTTATTATAGGCATTCAATATTCCAACCTTATTTCAACCATTGTTACTATCCCTCCTCTGTTGTCAATTTTTCGAACCACCCTTTAAGCCTGCCCCACAGCAGGCACAAATTAATTTATTTTATCTTGTTTGGTTCCACTAAATGGCTAAGAGAATGATTAAAATGTACTTCAGTAAAAGAAAATTTGTGAAAATTGTTGTATCTCACCATGGGAACACTAAGTCCTTGTCTGAGGGTTTACTAGGAGGTTGTTGCTAGTTAAGCCTTCTGTGTTGAAGTTTTTGTTAGTCAATCTTGGCTTCTACATTACATACCTATGCGATCTGATGTAGTCCTCCTGGAAAGTTAGTGTCGTCGAGCTTGGAGAAATTGTGTGGCCACAAATGTGGCTGCATGTCCAGAAAATCCAGAATATTTAACTGGGCAGTGAGCTTCTGTGGTGGTGGTGGAGTGTGGGTGTAGCTGGGCTTCTGGAAGTATGGGGAGGAGTGGGAATAGGTCACCCACCCTGAGTTCAAGAAGGCTCTAGCAAAAACCAACCAAAAACAAGCCCTGGTGTACCTGAATTTTCATCATTTTGGCATCTGTGTGGAGCTCAGTTGTGAGGTGGTGGAGTCTGGCCAGAGGAATGGTGGGAGTTTTTTGGGTCTGAAAGTACCTGCTGGGACTTTGGCAGGCCTGGACCTTGAGAAATAAGGTACCTAATTCTAAACCTGAGCTGAATGCATCATGATTGTCTGATAAATGGAGCTGAGGTAGATGAGGCCTGAGAAATGCTTCGCCCCCTGCTTTCCGTGGGTCAGAGCTCTGTTATGTGGAGGAGAGAAAGAAGCCACAGGCATGAGACATCCTGGGCACTCTCAGAGGGGTGTGGCATTGCCCCACAAATTCTATCCAGCAGCCACTGCTCCTACATCCCCAGGTTGTCATTATGCCCATCAGCTGGACCCTGGCTGCACCTGTCATCTCATCCTCCTGAACAGGACTGCTATGTCCCAAAGGAACCTCTCAGGACTGAGCCTCACAGAGAAATAAACTTGATTAATAACTTAGGTGCATGTGTCTCTGTGGTTGAAATCTCCAGGCTCTCTCGGGGTCAGGATAGGTTACATCCCTCACATCCCTATACCCCTGGAAACTTTTGCAACCATGCCCACAAACCAACGCCACCGCTATGTAAGGTTATCTACCGGCCTTGATCCAGAGACTCATGAATAAATCTAAGAAGAGGTCCACTAGCGGCAACTATTTCTCGGACTCAGCCTAGTTAAAAATCTAACTCCAGCTGGACTGCCCACTTAAAAATTCTAGATTTTCTGAAACTCAAGGCCACATTTGTGGCTGCACAACATGTACAAACTTTACCACGCCCACAATCCAGTGGTAGCACACCAGATTGCATGGGATGTACTGTGAAAGTCAACCAGTCACAAAAATATTAACATGGAAGGCTTAACTTGGAACATCTTAGTATCCCTCAGACAAAGACTTAACGTTCCTATGATGAGATGCTCCAATTTTTGCAATTTCTTCTAAGGAAATACTTTTTGATCATTCTTTAACCATGTATTGGTAACAAACAATATAAAATAAATTATTGTGGCTTGCTAATGGGGGCAGGATTGAGGGGTGTTTGGGGAAGTGCAGACAATGGTGGGGGGAGGGGACAGTGGTGGTGGGATTGGTGTTGGAATACGGAATGCCTGTAATGAATAACCATGAACAACTTTGTAAACCACGTTGTTTAAATAAAGTGTGGGGAGAGACTCACAAATAAATCCCAGAAGAGATCAATAAGCGGCAGATATGCCTCCAGAACCAGTGACAGGTTGAGCCTCATAACCAGGGCATCCTAGAGGGGGTGAGTGAGTCCCACCACCTGCGCTAACAAGCTCTGGGAGCCGAAAATCTCAGAACCCAATCGCCACCATGCTCACGGCCGATATCCAGAGGTTCGGACAAGCCACACATCTATGAGTGGGTTATGCTGAAAAACTCAGGTATGCAGGTTTTGTGACTGAAATCTCTAGGTTCTCCCAAGTCAGAAGAGATTAGCAAGCTGTAGAGATGCCTCATGCCTCAGAACTCAAGGTCACCAACCAGTTAAAAATGTAACTCTAGGGGCTGGAAGGATAGCACAGCTGGTAGGGCATTTGCCTTGCATGTGGCTGGTCCGGATTCGATTCCCAGCATCCCATATGGTCCCCTGAGCACTGGAAGGAGTAATTCCTGAGTGCATAAATCAGGAGTAATCCCTGTGCATTGCCAGGTGTGACCCCAAAAGCAAAAATAAAAATAACTCCAGCTCTATGTATTTAAAATGTTAGAATTCCTAGGGCTGGAGCGATAGCACAGCGGGTAGGGCGTTTGCCTAGCACGCGGCCTACCCGGGTTCAATTCCCAGCATCCCATATGGTCCTCTGAGCACAGCCAGGGGTAATTCCTGATTGCAGAGCCTGGAGTGACCCCTGTGCATCGCCGGGTGTGACCCCCCAAAAAAGCAAAAATAAAATAAAATAAAATAAAATGTTATAATTCCTAGATCACATGGCTGCATAAGCAGCCACATGACTTCTCATACTTTATACCACTGATGTACCAGAAGTAGCACAAGTTGAATAGAATGTCAGGTGGAAGGCAGTCAATCTCAAGTAAATAAAATTAGCATGCAGGGCTCAACCTGTAACAACATGTTAGCAATCTCTTATACAAGGGCTCAATGTTATGAGGGTTAAAAACAACAATTTTCACACACTTTCTTATAGGACACCGTTTTGATCATTTGTAGAGAATTATTCATAACAAGAAATACAACCAAAATTATTTAGGGCCTGCTATTGTGGCAAGCTTGGGTGGTGGTTGGGAAAATTCAAAATCAAGGTGGTGGGATTGGTATTGGAATATTCATTATAATAAATTATTGCGAAAACCCATATAAAATTAAATTAAATGTAAAAAATAAAGTGGGGAGGGGGAGAGAAAGTCAGAAGCCATGGGTATGAGGTGGGTATTGGGTTCCAGCTGAGTTTCTCTGTAATGCAGATTTCTTTTTGAACCCCTGGCTATCAGAACAGCCCAAAACTGCTCTGCCTAGGTTTGCTACTGTGCTGACATGCCATGAATGTAACAGATGTGCAGTGGCTGCCATGAACCCGGCTGCTCTGCCTTGTCTCAGCACCCAGAGCCTGGCAGAACAAGTGAGCTGCTGGGAGGGTGTGATGCTGAGTGGCTTGAATCTACACATTTTCAGACCAGGAGGGACAGAGGCTCCAGCAGGAGTTGAGGTTGGAGGAATATGTTTGCCCAGGGTTTGAATGCAAAGAGAACAGGGCCCCCACAACGGAGAGGAGCTGCCTGTAGGCAAAGGAGGTCGGGGAGAGAGGAGCAGTGTGAGACCTGGGGAGCCCTGTCCAGACTCGCTGGCTAAAGTCCTCTGACATGGTCTTTTTTCTCTGTCGAGCAGGGATGCTCAAATTAAACAAAGCTCCTAAGGCATCAATCATCCTGGGGCTGGCTCCAGAGGATCTGTCTGATGGGTCATCCCATCTCTGGGTGTGACCGATGACCCTGATGGCCCCCAGGATGGTGGCAATAATGAGGAGGGTCTAGCCCTCCACCCCCTCCTCTACTCTGCAGTACTCGAGCTTGAACTGAGAGCATTTGGGAGCCCTGACACTGGCCCATTGCACCCCTAATCAGGTAGATAAACAGATCGACAGTTGGGCTTGATGGAGATAACACTCAGTCTGTTGCTCTATCAACCCACAAGTGACTTCTTAGGCACTTCTTCATTTGAGGGTACCTGGGGAGGGCAGAGGAGGAGGGGTGGACTATAAGTCTTTCCAGACTCTTCTTTACTTGTCCCTACTGCCATGAGAGCTGGAATTGGAGGAGCTAATATCCATGGCCCAGCAGGATGCCTCCGAGATGTCTTCTGGGAAGAACCCACTGGCTCTGGGATATGGCACCTAAGACAGGACTCGCCTCTCTGAAGGTTATTGACTACCATGCTACTTGGTGGATTCAACATTTGATGCTTTTGTTTTTGCTTGGGAGCCACATCCGGCAATGCTCAGAGGTTACTCCTGGCTCTGCACTTAGAAATTACTCTGGTGATGCCCAGGATGACCACATTGGATGCCGGGGATTGAACCCGGGTCCAATACAGCACATCCAAAGCAAATGCCCTACTTGCCGGACTATCTCAGTAGCCCCATGGAATCTAATTCTGATATTTTTCAATTTTTTTGTTATTATTTTTTATGGTGCTGGGGAATTGAACTCAGGGCCTCACACACACAATGAGAGTATTCTACTGCAGAGATCAAGCTCCACCCCATCTTCTTTGTGGAGGATGCACTGAATTCTTAGCCCTTTAACTCTGACCTCAATGGCAAAATGAGCACCTCACTCCTGTTCTTCTTAGTCGTAGACTTGGGGGAGATGGAGACAGAAATGGGGTGAGGAGAACACCCCCTAGAGTGTCTGAATGATTCTCCAAGATGCTGTCCATTCCGACTGTCACCACATGACATAAGGTGGGCTGTAGTTTGACTCTAGATCAAAAATCGGCAACTGGTCCAGTTCTGTTCCTGAGACATGTCTAGACATTTTTGATCATCATGACTAAGCGGGGAGCTATTGACAAGTAAAGCAGGGAGTGACCAAGGGTTCTACTAAACTCTGCACCATGCCCCATATGCCAGGAATTATTTGGTTTTAGAGTGTAATGGTGCAAGGTGAGAACCTTGGTTGAAAAGGAAGAGCAAAGGATTTTACACATCAAGTTAAGTATAAGAGAGAAAGAGGGAGGGAGATAAAAGGGATACCGTTGGGGAGAGAAGGATGAGGGAAGAGAGAAGGTCAAAGAGAGGCTTTGTAGCTGAGAAGCCTTGGAAATTTAGTTCCCTGATCTTTCAAGTCACAACTGGCAATGCACACGGGTTACTCCTGGTTTTGCACTCAGGAATTACTCCTGGCGGCGCTTGGGGGACCATTTGGGATACTGGGAATCAAACTTTACAAGGCAAACACCCTATCTGCTCTACTATTGCTCCAGCGCCCTTCCTGTGCAATATTGGCTGGTCACTGTCCCTCTGGATTCACACGGTCCCATCTGTGAGGACTGATGATGGTGTGAGCTTCCACGGATGTGGTGGACTGAGTGCATGGGAAATAACTGGTCTACAAAGGACGTCTGGAGGCCTGAGGTTTCCTTTCCTTCACTATCCTGCTCTCTGCTGAGACATCAGCCAGAGTCACTCCTGGGGTAAATGGACACTATTCAAATGGGACACCTCAGGTGCAAGACACCCACAAATGGCAGTAGGTCCCAGGAAATAGGTTCCTCTAGTCATACCCTGATATCAGAGTATGACAATTAAGCAAATTTCTTTTTTTAAAGTATTTTTTGTTGAATCACTTTGAGATAGAGCCTTACAAAGCTGTTCATGATAATTTCAGTCAAATAGTATTTCTCTTTTTTTTTAATTTTAGTGATTCACCATGAGATATAGTTACAAGCTCTCATGTCTGAGTTGCAATCACACAATGATCACACACCCATCCTCCACCAGTGCACATTCCCCACCACCAATATCCCCAGTAACCTCCACCTTTCCCACCCTTCCACTGCCTCCACGGCAGACAATATTGCCAATACTCTCTCTCCTTTTGGGCATAATGGCTTGCAATGCAGATACTGAGAGTTTATCATGTTCAGTCCTTTATCTATTTTTGGCACACAACTCCCATCTCGACCGATTCCTCCAACCATCATTTTCTTAGTGATCTCTTCTCTACTCCAGCTGTCCTCTCCCTGCCTGCTTGTGAGGCAGGTTTCCAACTATGGAGCAATCTTCCTGAGCCTTCTGTATACTGTCCTTGGGTGTCGGTCTTGTTTTATGTTATTTTATACTGCAGAAATAAGTGCAGTTCTTTTATGTCTGTCCCTCTCTTTCTGACTCATTTCTCCTAGCATGATGCTCTCCATGTCTATCCACTTATAAGCAATTTCATGATTTCATCTCTTTTAACAGCTGCATAGTATTCCATTGTGTAGATGTACCGAAGTTTCTTTAACCAATCATCTGTTCTTAAGCACTCGGGTTGTTTCAAGATTTTGGCTATTGTGAACAGTGCTGCAATGAACATATAGGTACAGATGTTATTTCTACTAGGAACATCTTAGTATCCCTCAGACAAAGACTTAATGTTCCTATGATGAGATGCAGCAGTTTTCACTAATTTTCTTCTAAGGAAATACTTTTGGACCATTCTTTAACCATGTATTGGTAAAAAACAATATAAAATAAATTATTGTGGCTTGCTAATGGGGGCAGGATTGAGAGGTGGTTGGGGAAATGCAGACAATGGTGGGGGAAGGAGACAGTGGTGGTGGGATTGGTGTTGAAATACTTAATACCTGTAATGAATAACCATGAACAACTTTGTAAACCACTGTGTTTAAATAAAGTGTGGACAGGACTCACAAATAAATCTCAGAAGAGATCAACAAGCAGCAGATGTGCCTCCAGACCTTGTGCCAGGCTGACCCTCATATCCAGGGCACCCCAGAGGTGGGTGAGTGAGTCCCACCACCCGCCCTAACAGAACTCTGGGAACCGAAAACCTCCAGAACCCAATTGCTGCCATGCTCACGGCCGATCTCCACAGGCTCGGACCAGACTCATCCATGAGTGGGTCTGCTGAAAAACTCAGGTATGCAGGTTTTGTGACTGAAATTTCCAGGATCTCCCAGTCAGGGATGGGTGACCTCCCGCCATCCCCCTATTCTTCTGGGAGTCTGGCAGTCACGCCCACGAACTCCTGTAACACCATATAAAATCATTAACCGACCGTGATCCAGAGATTCGCAAATAAAATCTCAGAAGAGATCAACAAGCTGTAGAGATGCCTCATGCCTCAGAACCCAAAGTCACTAACCAATTAAAATTGTAACTACAGCTCTATTTATTTAAAATATTAGAATTCCTGGAGCGCAAGTCTGCATTTGCAGTCACATGTCATCTCGTATCTACACCACTGATGTATCAGGAGTAGTATACATTGGATAAGCGCAATACACAGTGGGTAGGCATTTGCCTTGCATGTGACAGACCCAGGTTCGATTCATCTGGTTCGGAGAGCCCGGGAAGCTACCGATAACATATTCAATATGCCAAAAATAGTAACAACAAGTCTCACAATGGAGACGTTACTAGTGCCCACTCAAGCAAATTGATGAACAGTGGGACCACAGTGCTACAATGCTATAAGGTAGAAGGCAGCCAATATCAATTAAAAAAATTAGCACACAAGGCTCAAGCTATAAGAACATGTTAGTAATCTCTTATACAAGGGCTCAATGGCACCAGGGTGAAATACAACAATCTTCACATCCTTTCTTAAGACACCTTTTTGGATCATTTTTAGATAATTATTAATAACCAGCAATATAAAATAAATTATTTAGGGCCAGATATTGGGACAGGCTTGGGTGGTGGTTGGGAAAATTAAAAATAATGGTGGTGGGATTGGTGTTGGAATATGGAACAAAATCATTGTGAACGACCTTATAAAAATTAAATAAAATTAAAAAATAAATAAAGAGGAGTAATGAAGAAAGAAAGAAGCTGTGGGTGTGAGGCATGAATGGGTTTCAGCTGAGTTTCTGTGTATTGCAGATTTCTTTTTTTTTTTTTTTTTTGCGTCACACCAGGTGATGCACAGGGGTTACTCCTGGCTCTGCACTCAGGAATCACTCCTAGCGGTGCTCAGGGGACCATTTGCGATGCTGGGAATAGAACCCGGGTCGGCTGCGTGCAAGGCAAACGCCCTACCCGCTGTTCTATTGCTCCAGCCCCTGCAGATTTCTTTTTGACTCCATGGCTATCAGAACAGCCCAGGGCCGCTCTGTCGGGGTTTGCTACTATGCTGAGATGCCATGAATGTAACAGAGGTGCAGTGGCTGCTGTGACCCCTGCTGCTGAACCTTGACTCTGCACACAGAGCCTGGCAGACCGAGTGAGATGCTGGGAGGGTGTGATGCTGAGTGGCTCAAATCTACACATTTTTAGGTCCAGGAGGGACAGAGGTTCCAGCAGGAGTCCCACCTGCAAGTCTGAAGGATGAAGAAGGACTGGGGACAGGGTCCTTCGGGGGCACAGCTGCCCTCATCGAAAAACATCCACTGTCCGGGCTCTGAAGAGACCCAGATAGAGAGGATAGACGTAGAATGATTGCAATCATTTGAGGCATATAAAGAAACATAGTAGGAAAAGAATATGCAAAGACAATAGTCACAAAGCCAGAAGGATTGCTCCTTAGCTGAAAGCTTGCCTTATTGGGGGCAGGAAACTTAGGGCAGAGAAGGGACCTGTCGATTTTACCTTTACTGGATTTTGGACTAGATGAGTAGTCTAGAGAAGACAACGTGTAATTTTCAGAAAGATCTAGTAAGTAGTAGGATGTGGATGTAGAAGTTTATGAGGCACTTGGGTTTGGTTCCCCGGAGGAGCTTCAAAAGTGTCATTTGCACTGTGGTCATGGAGGAATTCTTTGAAGTTCGAGGAATATGTTTGCCCAGAGTTTGATTGCAAAGAGAACAGGGCCCCCACAAAGGAGAGGAGCTGCCTGTAGGCAAAGGAGGTCGGGGAGAGAGGAGCAGTGCGAGACCTGGGGAGCCCTTTCCAGACTCGCTGGCTAAAGTCCTCTGACATGCTCTTTTCTTCTCTGTCGAACAGGGATGCTCAAATAAAACAAGGCTCCTAAGGGATCAATCATCCTGGGGCTGGCTCCGGAGGGTCTCTGTGATGGGTCATCCCCACCCCTGGGTGTGACTGGCCTGATGGGCCCAGGATGATGGCAATATGAGGAGGGTCTAGCTCTCCACCCCCTCCTCTACTCTGCAGGACTCAAGCTTGAACCGAGGGCATTTGGCGGCCCTGACACTGGCCCATTACAACCCTAATCAGGTAGATATACAGATCGACAGTTGGGCTTGATGGAGATAACACTCAGTCTGTTGCTCTATCAGCCCACAAGCTTAGGCACTTCTTCATTTGTGGGTGCCCGGGAGGGCAGAGGAAGTGGGGTGGAGTTCAGGTCTTTCCAGACTCTTCTTTACCTGTCCCTGCTGTCCGGAGCACTGGAATCAGAGGAGCCAAAACCCTTGGTCCAGCAAGGATGCCTCCAGCTCTCCTCCGGGCAGAACCCACTGGCCCTGGGATAAGGCATCTAAGTCAGGGCTCGCCTCTATGAAGGTCATTGACTGTGGCTGTTACTTGGTGGATCAAGACTTGATGCTTTTGTTGTTGGGGAACCACATCCAGCAATGTTCAGACTTTACCCCTGGCTCTGCACTTAGAAATTACTCTTGGTGATGCCCAGGATGACCATATTGGATGCCGGGGATTGAACCTGGGTCCAGCACGGCACATGCAAAGCACGGCATTTGCAAAGTAGGGCATGCAAAACGTGCCCTACTTGCTATAGTATCTCAGCAGTACCATGGAATCAAGTTTTGATATTTTTGAATCTTTTTGTTATTATTTTTGATGGTTGGGGGAACTGAACCCAGGGCCTCACACAGGCAATGAGAATATTCTATTGCAGAGTTCAAGCTCCACCCCACCTCCTTTGTGGGGGATGCACTGAATTCTTACCGCTTTAACTCTGCCCTCAAGGGCAAAATGAGCGCCTCACTACTGTTCTTCTTAGTCCTAGTTTTGGGAGAGATGGAGACAGAAATGGGGTGAGGAGAGCACCCCCTAGAGTGTCTGAATGCTTCTCCAGAATGTTGTCCATTCCAACTGTCACCACATGACCAGAAGGTGGGCTGTAGTTTGACTCTAGATCAAAAATCGGCAACTGGTCCAGTTCTGCTCCTGAGACATGTCTAGACATTTTTGATCAACATGACTGAAGGAGGACCCATTGAGAACTAAAGCAGGGAGAGACCAAGGGTTCTACTAAACTCTGTACCATGCTCCGTATGCCAGGAATTACTTGGCTTTAGAGTGTTATCGTGCAAGATTGAGAATCTTGGTTGAGAAGCAAGAGAAAAGTATTTTACACATCAAGATGAGTATAAGAGAGAAAGAGGGAGGGAGATAAAGGGGATACAGTTGGGGAGAGAGGGATGAGGGAAGAGAGAAGGTCAAAGAGAGGCTTTGCAGCTGAAAAGAAATTTAGTTCCCTGATCTTTCAGATCACACCTTGCAATGCACAGGGGTTACTCCTAATTTGGCACTTAGGAATTACTCCTGGAGGTGCTCGGGGGACCACTTGGGATGCTGGGAATCAAACCCGGGTCGATCCTGTACAAGGCAAACACCCTACCTACTCTACTATTGCTCCAGAGCCCTTCCTGTGCAATATTGGCTGGTCACTGTCCCTCTCGATTCTCACGGTCCCATCTGTGAGAGCTGATGATGGTGTGAGCTTCCAGGGATGTGGTGGGCTGAGTGCATAGGAAGTAACTGGTCTACAGAGGACGTCAGGAGGCCTGAGGTTCCCTTTGCCCGCCCTCCCCCCCTTTCCTCCATCATTCTGCTCTCTGCTGAGACATCAGCCAGAATCACTCCTGAGGTGAATGGAAATTATTCAAATGGGACACCTCAGGTGCAAGACACCCACAAATGGCAGTAGGTTCTGGGAAGTAGGTTTCTCTAGGTACCTCCTGATATCAGAGTATGACAATTAAGCAAATTTCTTTTTAAAAAAATATTTTATTGAATCACATAGATAGAGTCTTACAAAGATGTTCATGATAATCATTTCAGTCAAACAGTATTCCTTTTTTAAAAATCTATTGATTCACCGTGAGATATAGTTACAAGCTTTCTCATCTGAGTTACAATCACACAATGATCAAACACCCATCCCTCCACCAGTGCACATTACCCACCACCAATATCCCCAGTATACCCCCACCTTCCCACCCTCCCACTGCCTCCACGGCAGACAATATTCCCCATACTCTCTCTCTCTACTTTTGGGCATTATAGCTTGCAATGAAGATATTGATAGGTTGTCATGTTTGGTACTTTATCTAGTTTTAGCACACATCTCCCATCCCGACTTTTTTCTCCAACCATCAGTTTTTTAGTGATCCCTTCTCTATTCCAGCACTCCTCTCCCTGCCTGCTTGTTACGAAGGCTTCCAACTATGGAACAATCTTCCTGAGACTTCTGTCTACTATCCTGGGGTGTCGGTCTTGTTTTATGTTATTTTATACTCCACAAATGAGTGCTTCTATATCGGTCCGTCTCTTTCTGACTCATTTCACATAATATGATGCTCTCCATGTCTATCCACTTATAAGCAAATTTCATGACTTCATCTCTCCTAAAAGCTGCATAGTATTCCATCATGTAGATGTACCAAAATTTCTTTAACCAGACATCTGTTCTCAGGCACTTGGGTTGTATCCAGATTTTGGCTATTGTGAGCAGTGCTGCAATGAACATATAGCACAGATGTCGTTTCTACTGTGCTTTATTGCAGCCTCAGGATATATTCACAGAAGTGGTATTGCACTTGGAATACTCAATTTCTAGTTGTTGAAGGACTGCACATATTGTTTTCCAAAAAGGCTGGACTAGTCAGCATTCCCACCAAAGGGAGAGTGTCCCTTAGATTTCAGTCAAACAGTATTTTAATGCCCATCCCACTACCAGTGTACATTTCCCAGCACCAGAGTCCCCAGTTTGCTTCCCATCACCCCCGACCCCCCAATTAAGGAAATTTCTTATCAGTAACTCTCCCCCACAGCCCCCCAGCCTGGAGCAATCATAACAGCTTCTTCCCACTTCCCTAAAAGCACAATATAAGGGTCTCCCCCAGGGGCTCAGCAGCCAGGCGTGCTGAGAGTGGACGCCTTGGATCATTGGGTGAGTCCCCCTATCCCTTGTTGCCTAGGGTGGAGAATCCAGAACTAGGAGGAAGCAGGAGCCCATGCGGTCAATTGCTTGGAGGCTTGTTTTCAGCACTGGTGAGGCTCCTTCTCCCTCTGTCCTGGAGCCAGAGGATGCTCATGTTATGGAGCCAGAATCTAGCCAGGAGCGGGGGAATAAATGTTGTTCCAGGAGCCCTGTGGGTGCTCTCAGGAGAAAAGAACTTATGTCTTAGTGCTGACATTTCTGCGACCTGCCCCAGGTGCTACAGCTCAAGTTGTGTCCTTAGGAAGGCAGTGACACTCTTTAGCTTTGCCTTTAACCAGCCAACTCAGACACCGCATCTGTGCTCCGTGCCAAGGGACTGTGCAGAGGCATTCGACACCCGCAAAGGAGGAAGGTGTTGTGATCCCGTCCCCAACTGGAGAGATGAAGCTGCCCCTGCTGCTGCCCCTCCTGTTGGGAGCTGTCTCTGCCCGCCACCTGGGTGAGTCCTGCCCGGCCTTCCCAGCCATTGCTCTCTCCCCTGTTCTTGTTCTCCTGGGCCAGGGCCATAGCTTTATCTTCTTTGGTGCCCTCAGCCAGTGCTTCTTGCACTAGGTTTCCGTGGATTCAGACCTGTGACCAATATGTCTCTAGCAGCCTTCACAGGGAAAAAAAAACAGGCACCTTGTGAGACAAAGGCCTTCTTATAGTTGCTTCTCAACCACCCCGCCCCCCCACCAAATAATGGCCAGTGGGATGAAGCTCTTACCCATCTGGACAACTTGGGCCAAGAGATCTGACTTTGCCCAAACTAGTTAGGCACTCTTAGTCTTGCCTCCACGTGGAGACCTTAGGAAGGTGTGTGTTTGTGAGTATGTCTCTGTGTGTATCTCTGTGTGTCTGTCTTTCTGTATATGTCTGTGTGTGTCTGTGTGTATATCTCTGTGTCTGTCTGTCTCTGTCTCTGTGTCTGTCTGTGTGAGTGTTTGTTTGTGGTTGTGTGTGTCTGTGTGTGTCGATCCTGTCCATGGTCCTAGAAGGAGACTCCACCTTGATGACAGATTTTATTGCCATCTTGCCTCTTCTTCAGGGGATAATGTTTCCCCTCTAGAGCATCTGGACACCCAAGTCGACATCAGCCAGAACTTGGACTGCTCCGGGGAGCAGAAGGGACAGCTGGCACTGCATGGGGAGGAAATTTCATCAGGGGAAGAGGAGGCCGAAGCTTCTGACTGTCAAGAGACTTTCGAGGATGAGAACGACCTAGATTCAGACCCTGCGGCCTCAGGGGACTTTGAGGACCCCAAGGAAGAGGACACAGTTCAATTGCAGGGCACTCGTGGGTACAAGAGCTTTCACCCTGTGTTGGTGAAGACTCCCGAGACATTTGCTAATGCTAGGGTAAGCGGCAGGAAAACTTCTGGGAAGTTCCAAGGAATGTTTTGTGTGTGTGTGTGTGTGTGTGTGTGTGTGTGTGTGTGTTAGAGTAGGAGTGAAGAGAGAGAAGATTCAAGCATCTGTTTTTTTCTCCATCCAGACTAGTAGTTCTTCATATCAAGCGTGAGTGATTTCTTGAGGTTTTAGCAAAACACAGATCTCTGGCTTAACAACCAGGAGTTTGCATTTATAACACATTTCTGGGTGACAATGATGTTGGTGCTGTGCAAAGTGCACATGGAGACCCAAGAATCAGACAAAAGGAGTCACTCTGGGTCAGATGTCACTGTGTGATGCACTGGCTTGGTCTTTCCTGGACAGTGTCCTTGCAGGAAACTAACATTGTGTCTGCATTTGTAAAGAGAGGAGAGGCAGTACCAGCTGTAACCAGCATGAAGGAATATGGCCGCAAGTTGCTAGACTGGGGATAAGGATAAACTGAAACCTGGAAAGTATCAGGAACAATCCCTGGGCCTTGGCAAAGCTCTGCACACATGATGACTGTAATTATTCTGGCCATGAATATTACTCCCTGCACGATGCTCCTGATGACATGGGCTGGAGGTAGTACAATGGGTAGGGCACTTGCCTGATTTTGGTTGAATTTCTGGCCCCATATATTAGCCTGATATGTGTGATCATGAAGTGTAAAGTCAGGAAGAAGCTTGAGCATAGCTGGCAGTGGCCACTAGACAGAACAGGAAAAGATATTCCATAAGACAGACAAAGGAGCAAGAAATCTGAGCTGGAGTAATAATATAGTGAAGTGTGCTCTTGCGTTACATGCAGCTGACCTGTGTTCCATGGGCAACATCGCGAGCACCACCCGGGGCAAGTCCTGAGTTCACCAATAGAAGAAAGCTCTGAGCGCAGGTGGGCACGGCACAAACTCCAAAAATAAATATAGGAGCAAGAAATGGGACTGAAGGAAAACAAGGAGGTCCCTGGCTTCTGACAGCAGAACTGTGGAACTTTTCCTAGAGAACCAGGACCTGGGGGAACCCAGGGTGAACTCCCCAACCCCTGTCCTCTTCTCTCTGCAGGAAACATGCAGGAAGTGGTACAAGGGCAACCTTGTTTCCATCCACAATCACAATACCAATTACTACCTCAGGAGTTTGTCCAGTGGGGTAAACCAAGACAAGGTCTGGATAGGAGGGTCAATGACTCAGTCGGTAAGTGAGCACCCACCTCTCAGGGACAGGAAGTTCTTTCTGACAGCCCACAAGGTGCCCCGTTGCACCTTGGCAACTGAGTTGATGAGAACAGCAGGGAGGGGCATTCTGGCTCAGGAGTACCCCACTCTGGGCAACCCTCTCTTCCCAAAGCCCCATCAAGTGACTTCATGATCGTCACTAGAAATCTTCCAAGGACTGGCACAATAGGCAGATGATGGTTGCGGTCCAGCTTCTCTTCCCTTGGCCTTCTCACTTGGCCCACACAACTGGTGGCTACACATTTATGCATGCACCATGGATTGACAAACTTCCTGGGAGCTTCTGTTTCCCTCAGGGTCCTTCTCTCCGAGTTTGTGATGGCAGATGAGTAAGAGCCCAGATGTTTGCTACTCAATGTGCTCATGGATCAGCAGTACCAACGTGCCCCGGTGGCTGGTTAGGAATGTCCAACCCTGGCAGAACCCTGCTCCCAAACTTCCTAGACAGAGCTTGTATTTTAATAAGACCCTGGGAAAATCGGTGTGTAGTGAGTCCTGCAAAAGCTGTGTGGTCCCCTGGCATTAGTCACACAGCCTTGGGGCTGATGGGTCTTCTGGTAGATGACCCAGGTCAAATGAGTCCTCAAATGAGTTTATTCATAGACTGATGGTCCATAAGGGACACCGAACTCTGACCCAAAATCCTATGGGACCATGACAGGTTGTTACCTTGGATTGGTTTGTCCTCTGACCAGAGTACTTTTTCTTTAGAACCAGTGGATACAATTTACATGGACAGATGGGACCCCTTGGAATTATTCATATTGGGCCCCAGGAGAGCCAGCGAGTGGAGCAGGATACTGTGTGGCCCTGCACACTAAAGGTAGGGGATGGATGCCAAGTGAGAGTGTCGTGGTGGGAGGATGACTCTGACCCATTGTCCCTCTGAGCTGCCTGGTCACACGCCCTAACCCAGGTCCTGCCTGCATTGGAGACCTAGCAGATGGCTGTGAGGGCTGACTCTGGGCTTCCCGTGGCAGACAGCCAAGCAGCTTGAGGGGCAGGGGGCAGACGCCGAGTGGCCTTCTCCCTTCCCCAAGCAGAGCTCAACCCTGGGCCAGGGGAGTGGGATGGGTCCTCTCTTTCCTCTAAGCCAAGGGGACAAGAGTGAAGGAATGATGTAACAGGCAGAGCAGCTGACAGAAATACAGGTGTGGGTCAGGGTTGAAGGCAAGAGGTGGGGACAGGGCCTGGCTGGCAGGTTTCTGGCCATTGTGGAGAGGTGTGGACGCCAGAAATGAGGAGCTTCAATAGTAGCTGAGTCCATATGGGTGGAGTACCTCTTGCAGAGCTGAGGTACAGTCAAGTGCTTACCCCATCCTGTCTCAGTGTCCCTGTGGGTGCAATGGGAAGATAGTGCCAAGTCTGGGGTCATCGTCAGGATGAAATTCTGTGTCTGCAGATAGACCTCCTCCCAGGAAGAGCTCCATGATCAGCTGCATTAGCTGGGAGGTTGAGGAGTGAAGGTGGGAAGTCTGCTAAAGAGGCTGTGAGCCAGCTGATGTCTCTGTGTGCTCTGTTGCCAGGGGGACTTTGGTCGCGAGTTGGTTGCTCAACATTGCTGCCCTTCATCTGCTCTGCATAAGCCAGAGGTTCCGGTTCCAGTTCCAGCAGTTCCAGTTCCAGCAGTTCCAGTACCGCTGCCACCTCCCTACTCTGGAGCTACCTCCCTCTCACTGTCCTGGGGCACTTGGCTCAATCCCTCAGCATCTCCGTCAATCTAATAAAGGCTCTCCAGCAGTTCCTGACTTGTTTGTTCAATTGTTCATTTTGAAACTCCATTCGCTGGAAAACGCTAGATGCACTTGCTTCCACCATGTGACGGAGTCTGGGGAGGGTGTCCGAGGCATTTAGCTCTAGCGCCATCAGCATGCAGGACATGACCAAAGGGACCGTTTTGGTCTCCCCAAAGGGAGCTTCAAAGATTGCACACTCAGGGGAGAGGAAACGGCCCTTCTACTTTGTTTGCATTCAGAGTTATGTATGCATGGTGGGGAGTGATTTTTCATGCTTGTATGTGGCAGGTGGGGGGACGAATCAAGAATTCTACTGACGAAGCCAGGAAAATACTACAGCAGGTAAGTGCTTGCCCAGTACAGGGCCATCATTTACACCATGTCGCCCCAAGTCCTACCAGGAATGATCCCTGAGTGCAGAGCCTGAAATATACTTTGGACACTGCTAAAGGTGTCTCTTAAGTCCCCCAAAAGAATTCTGTGGGGGGAACTGGACAGCCAGCAGGGATGCCAAGCTACTTCAATTCTCAGAGCTGCATATGGTCCCCAGGCGAAGCCTGCAGTGACCTTGAGTATAGTCACGAGTAAACCCTAAGCACTGTCAGCTGTGACACAGCTCCACCCCACGACATCATAAGTAATAGTTAAAAAGAACTGTGATGTCGGAACTAAGCAATCTAGTAAAAACAGAGATCAACAAATGGGACTACATTAAACTAAAAAGCTTCTGCACCGCAAGAGATACAGTGACCAGAATCCAAAGACTATCCACAGAATGGGAAAGGATATTTACACAATACCCATCAGATAAGGGGTTGATATCAATGGTATATAAAGCACTGGTTGAACTCTACAAGAAGAAAACATCCAACCCCATCAAAAAATGGGGCGAAGAAATGAACAGAAACTTTACCAAGGAAGAAATACGAATGGCCAAAAGGCACATGAAAAAGTGTTCTGCATCACTAATCATCAGAGAGATGCAGATCAAAACAACTTTGAGATACCACCTCACACCACAGAGACTAGCACACATCCAAAAGAACAAAAGCAACCGCTGTTGGAGAGGATGTGGGGAGAAAGGGACCCTTCTTCACTGCTGGTGGGAATGCGGACTGGTTCAGCCCTTCTGGAAAACAATTTGGACGACTCTCAAAAAATTAGATATTGAATTCCCATTTGACCCAGCAATACCACTGCTGGGAATATATCCCAGAGAGGCAAAAAAGTACAATCGAAACAACATCTGCACATGTATGTTCATCGCAGCACTGTTTACAATAGCCAGAATCTGGAAAAAACCCGAATGCCCCAGAACGGATGACTGGTTGAGGAAACTTTGGTACATCTATACAATGGAATACTATGCAGCTGTTAGAAAAAAGGAGGTCAAGAATTTTGTAGTCAAGTGGATGGGCATGAAAAGTTTCATGCTGAGTGAAATGAGTCAGAAAGAGAGAGACAGACATAGAAAGATTGCACTCATCTATGGTATATAGAATAACAGAGTGGGAGACTAACACCCAAGAACTGTAGAAATAAGTACCAGGAGGTTGACTCCATGGCTTCGAGGCCGGCCTCACGTTCCGGGGAAAGGGCAACTCAGAGAAGCGATCACCAACTACATTGTAGTTGAAGGCCATGTGGGGGAAGGGAGTTGCGGGCTGAATGAGGGCTAGAGACTGAGCACAGCGGCCACTCAACACCTTTATTGCAAACCACAACAGCTAATTAGAGAGAGAGAACAGAAGGGAATGCCCTGCCACAGTGGCAGGGTGGGGTGGGGGGGAGATGGGAGTGGGGAGGGTGGGAGGGACGCCGGGTTTACGGGTGGCGGAGAATGGGCACTGGTGAAGGGATGGGTTCCCGAACTTTGTATGAGGGAAGTATAAGCACAAAAGTGTATAAATCTGTAAAAAAAAAAAAAATAACTGTGATGGGCCATGAGAGCCTTCTTGGTCAACCACATGGAAGGAGGAAGGTGTCCCGTGTCTGAGTTCAATGGACACCACTTCTAAGATGTGTTCCCCAAACCATTCCCAGGAGAAGGACCATTTCTCCTGACCCTCCCATCCCTCTGCTCCACACCAGCCCTCGCTCTCAAGAGAGTGGTGGTACTTGGGGGCCATCCCTGAATCAGTGCTCAGGAATGACTCTGGATGTCACTCATATGTAGTTCTGGGGATTCAAATCAGAGTCGAGGCAAAGGGAACCTAATACCAAGCAAGTGCCTGCCCTCCTGCACTATCATCCTGGATTCTTTTCACCATATTTTCTTGGGCCTCCACTTCAACTATTATATATTTACTCATCTGGCTCTCTTGGACGTTTTAGTCTTAACTACCCCTCGATTCCAAGGCAAAAATTCACAGTAGCAGTCTCTGGGAGTCTGATTGGTGAATTATTGAAGAATAGATCTGTGAGTAGAAAGGGAGGAATATTTGTAACAGTGGGTGTGGGGGAGTGTAAGGGCTGGGGATGGTGTTGGAGGGAAACCATAAGAAGGAGATAAAGAAATAGAGACTGCATTTCCTCCTCCCCAGGAGAACAGTATTTCCCAGGATCCCTGCCGGCAGCTGACCCTGAGCCATGCTGGCTGTGAGTGCAGAGACCCCTGGCAGATCTGGCCTCCAAGTAGGTTTTGTCACACCCATGATATCAGTGAACAAAGGCACGACCAGAGGGATCAGGGGTGTTAAATCTGGAGGTTTTAATTTACTTGTTACTGTAACCAATACTGGTGTAGCCTGCTGCATATACAAAATAAGGTGCTTGCACATGCTACGATTTTACTAAATGCAGCTCAGGAAACAAGAGCCCAGATTCAGAAATCAGAAAACTCTGGATTCAAGTCCCAGACTTGCCCTTCCTATACTTTCCTACTTTTGAATAACACTGTGGAGGGCTGGAGTGATAGCACAGTGGGTAAAGTGTTTGCCTTGCACTCAGCCAACCCCGTTTGATTCCCAGCATCCCACATGGTCCCCTGAGCATTGCCAGAAATAATTCCTAAGTGCCTTTCCGGCCCCGCGCGAGATCGACCCCGGAGGGAACTGAACCACTTTGGACACGAGCGGCGCCCCAAAAATGCCTCCAAAGTGTGTGCTCGGAGCTTCTGGCCCAGACGCTGCCAGCGGGGTATGGTCTTTTCTCTCTCAACTCTTTCTTTTGGAACGCAGCGAGGCAATAGCCGGCTTTTAGACTATGCAGGAAGCCCGGGAAAGCCGGTGGGCGGGACTTCCGGATCCGCCCTGTGCCGGCCGACATTTCAGCACAGAGCCATGTGGGGACGCTCCTTTCCGGCCCCGCGCGAGATCGACCCCGGAGGCAACTGAACCACTTTGGACACGAGCGGCGCCCCCAAAATGCCTCCAAACTCTGTGCTCGGAGCTTCTGGCCCAGACGCTGCCAGCGAGTGATGCAATTACCAAAAGAATTTTCCCTGGACTTCATATAGAAATCCAAAACCTAATATCTCTTGATTGTCAGCAACGTGTAAATGTTCCTTTTTGCCAGGGCTTACCGTGGGGGGAAACTCCAAACAATAGTACTGAGTTTTTTGTTGAAGGGTAAAAGATTGTAGCGATAGAATTTTAGGCAGAATTTTCCCTGGACTTTATATAGAAACCCAAAACTGCGCGGCCGCAGCAGCCTAATGTCATCTAATCATCAGCAATATGAAATGGTTCCGTTGTAATCGGTTGGACTTTGGGGGGACCATAATAGGGTTAAAGTTTGTAGCGACATGTAATTTCTGGCTGTACTTTCCCTGGACTTTATACAGAAATTCAAAGCCACGAGGCCGCTGCCATGGCCGCGCAACCTATTGTCATTTAATCATCACCAATATGAAATGGTTCCTTTTTAACGGGTCGGACTTTGGTGGGAAATCCTAACAAGAATAGTAAGTCTTTTGCTGAAATATTGAAGGCTACCAAGGTAGTAGCCATCTCTATAGACTGAACTAAGCCATATCCCCACGCCGGCTGAGAAGAAATATCCTTCTTTCTCGGGAAGAAACTCGGCGTGGCGTTAACCATAGTATGATGTCCATTAAGCTGACACGGACCTGGTGGCATGGGAATGGGATACAAGGTAATAAATTATTATGTACTTGGAACAGCGGGGCGCTGGTGGAATCTCGAGCCGGGGCCGATACCAGCGTATTACTTTTGGTTCCAGAAACTGCTTGCAGACATTCTACCAGACTATCAACTAAGCCAGAGCCCCACGCCGGCTGATGACGGGAAATAACCATCTTTTTTGGTTTGTTTTCCCTTTGTCAGGCAGCGTGGTGATTACTAAACAGGCGTGATCTCTGTGGCGCGGGACGAGGGGGGAAAAAATAGAAAAGTTATGTAACAAACAGCGGTACTTAATATCTCTGCATTCTCAGCAATGGAGAGCCATCAAATGCTTCCTTGACAGTGGGACTGTCTTTTCTTTTTTGGGGGGAAACCCTAGCAACAATAGTGAGTTATGTGTTGAAACATGGAATGTAACCAAGATAAAGCGTAAACGAAGTGAAACTTATCACTTACAAGGGCGGGGACTGGGGGGGCGGGATGGGGCGGGAGGTATAATGGGGTGGTTGGTGATGGAATATGGGCACAGGTGAAGGGAAGGGTGTTTGAGTATTGTATAACTGACATAATCCTGAGAACTATGTAACCCTCCACATGGTGATTCAATAAAATTTAAATTAAAAAAAAAGGTGCAGCACAAAAAAAATAAATAAATAAAAATAAAAAAAAATTCCTAAGTGCAATGCCGGTGCGACTAAAAAAAGGGAATAAAAAGAAAAGAAAAAGAAAAACACTGTGGTTTACCAAGTTGTTTGTGATGACTTATTAAAGGCCTTCAATATTCCGACCCCAATCCCACCACTACTGTCACTATCCCTCCACCGTTGTCTGTTCTCACAACCGCCCTTAAAGCCTGCCCCACAGCTGGCCCTAACAAATTTATTTTATATTGTTAGGTTCCACTAATTGGCTAAGTGAATGATCAAAATGTACTTCAGTAAAATAAAATTTGTGAAAATCGTTGTATCTCATCATGGAAACATTAATTAAACATTAAACATTAAACCCTTGTCTGAGGGTTTTCTAAGCAGTAGAAGCTAGTTAAGCTTTCTGTGTCGAAGTTTTTATTAATCAAGCTTGGCTTTCTTAGGGCAGAGAAGGGACCTGTTGTTTTTCACCCTTACTGATTTTTGACTAGATGAGTAGTCTAAAGAAGGCAACGTGTAATTTTCAGAAAGATCTAGTAAGTAGTAGGATGTGGATGTAAAAGTGTAATGAAGCACTTGGGTTTGGTTCCCCGGCAGAGCTTCAAACCTGTGATTTGCAGTTTCAAATTAGACAGGCATCCCTGTGGTCATGGAGGAATTCTTTGAAGTTTGAGCAATATGTTTGCCCAGGGTTTGAATGCAAAGAGAACAGGGCCCCCACAACGGAGAGGAGCTGCCTGTAGGCAAAGGAGGTCGGGGAGAGAGGAGCAGTGCGAGACCTGAGAAGCCCTGTCCAGACTCGCTGGCTAAAGTCCTCTGACATGCTCTTTTCTTCTCTGTCGAACAGGGATGCTCAAATTGAACAAGGCTCCTAAGGGATCAATCATCCTGGGGCTGCTCCGGAGGGTCTCTGTGATGGGTCATCCCCACCCCTGGGTGTGACTGGCCTGATGGCCCCAGGATGATGGCAATATGAGGAGGGTCTAGCTCTCCACCCCCTCCTCTACTCTGCAGGACTCAAGCTTGAACCGAGGGCATTTGGTGGCCCTGACACTGGCCCATTACAACCCTAATCAGGTAGATATACAGATCGACAGTTGGGCTTGATGGAGATAACACTCAGTCTGTTGCTCTATCAGCCCACAAGCTTAGGCACTTCTTCATTTGTGGGTGCCCGGGAGGGCAGAGGAAGTGGGGTGGAGTTCAGGTCTTTCCAGACTCTTCTTTACCTGTCCCTGCTGTCCGGAGCGCTGGAATCAGAGGAGCCAAAACCCTTGGTCCAGCAAGGATGCCTCCAGTTCTCCTTCGGGCAGAACCCACTGGCCCTGGGATAAGGCATCTAAGTCAGGGCTCGCCTCTATGAAGGTCATTGACTGTGGCTGTTACTTGGTGGATCAAGACTTGATGCTTTTGTTGTTGGGGAACCACATCCAGCAATGTTCAGAGTTTACCCCTGGCTCTGCACTTAGAAATTACTCTTGGTGATGCCCAGGATGACCATATTGGATGCCGGGGATTGAACCTGGGTCCAGCACGGCACATACAAAGCACAGCATTTGCAAAGTAGGGCATGCAAAACGTGCCCTACTCGCTATAGTATCTCAGCAGTACCATGGAATCAAGTTTTGATATTTTTGAATCTTTTTATTATTATTTTTGATGGTTGGGGGAAAAGAACCCAGGGCCTCACACAGGCAATGAGAATATTCTATTGCAGAGCACAAGCTCCACCCCACCTCCTTTGTGGGGGATGCACTGAATTCTTACCGCTTTAACTCTGCCCTCAAGGGCAAAATGAGCGCCTCACTACTGTTCTTCTTAGTCCTAGTTTTGGGAGAGATGGAGACAGAAATGGGGTGAGGAGAGCACCCCCTAGAGTGTCTGAATGCTTCTCCAGATTGTTGTCCATTCCAACTGTCACCACATGACCAGAAGGTGGGCTGTAGGTTGACTCTAGATAAAAAATAGGCAACTGGTCCAGTTCTGCTCCTGAGACATGTCTAGACATTTTTTCCCCCCACCTGTCTAGACATTTTTGATCAACATGACTGAAGGAGGACCCATTGAGAACTAAAGCAGGGAGAGACCAAGGGTTCTACTAAACTCTGTACCATGCTCCGTATGCCAGGAATTACTTGGCTTTAGAGTGTTATCGTGCAAGATTGAGAATCTTGGTTGAGAAGCAAGAGAAAAGTATTTTACACATCAAGATGAGTATAAGAGAGAAAGAGGGAGGGAGATAAAGGGGATACAGTTGGGGAGAGAGGGATGAGGGAAGAGAGAAGGTCAAAGAGAGGCTTTGCAGCTGAAAAGAAATTTAGTTCCCTGATCTTTCAGATCACACCTTGCAATGCACAGGGGTTACTCCTAATTTGGCACTTAGGAATTACTCCTGGAGGTGCTCGGGGGACCATTTGGGATGCTGGGAATCAAACCCGGGTCGATCCTGTACAAGGCAAACACCCTACCTACTCTACTATTGCTCCAGAGCCCTTCCTGTGCAATATTGGCTGGTCACTGTCCCTCTGGATTCACACGGTCCCATCTGTGAGAGCTGATGATGGTGTGAGCTTCCAGGGATGTGGTGGGCTGAGTGCATAGGAAGTAACTGGTCTACAGAGGACATTAGGAGGCCTGAGGTTCCCTTTGCCCGCCCTCCCCCCCTTTCCTCCATCATTCTGCTCTCTGCTGAGACATCAGCCAGAATCACTCCTGAGGTGAATGGAAATTATTCAAATGGGACACCTCAGGTGCAAGACACCCACAAATGGCAGTAGGTTCTGGGAAGTAGGTTTCTCTAGGTACCTCCTGATATCAGAGTATGACAATTAAGCAAATTTCTTTTTAAAAAAATATTTTATTGAATCACATAGATAGAGTCTTACAAAGATGTTCATGATAATCATTTCAGTCAAACAGTATTTCTTTTTTAAAAATCTATTGATTCACCGTGAGATATAGTTACAAGCTTTCTCATCTGAGTTACAATCACACAATGATCAAACACCCATCCCTCCACCAGTGCACATTACCCACCACCAATATCCCCAGTATACCCCCACCTTCCCACCCTCCCACTGCCTCCACGGCAGACAATATTCCCCACACTCTCTATCTCTCTACTTTTGGGCATTATAGCTTGCAATGAAGATACTGATAGGTTGTCATGTTTGGTACTTTATCTAGTTTTAGCACACATCTCCCATCCCGACTTTTTTCTCCAACCATCAGTTTTTTAGTGATCCCTTCTCTATTCCAGCTCTCCTCTCCCTGCCTGCTTGTTACGGAGGCTTCCAACTATGGAACAATCTTCCTGAGACTTCTGTCTACTATCCTTGGGTGTCGGTCTTGTTTTATGTTATTTTATATTCCACAAATGAGTGCTTCTATATCGGTCCGTCTCTTTCTGACTCATTTCACATAATATGATGCTCTCCATGTCTATCCACTTATAAGCAAATTTCATGACTTCATCTCTCCTAAAAGCTGCATAGTATTCCATCATGTAGATGTACCAAAATTTCTTTAACCAGACATCTGTTCTCAGGCACTTGGGTTGTATCCAGATTTTGGCTATTGTGAGCAGTGCTGCAATGAACATATAGCACAGATGTCGTTTCTACTGTGCTTTATTGCAGCCTCAGGATATATTCACAGAAGTGGTATTGCACTTGGAATACTCAATTTCTAGTTTTTGAAGGACTGCACATATTGTTTTCCAAAAAGGCTGAACTAGTCGGCATTCCCACCAAAGGGAGAGTGTCCCTTAGATTTCAGTCAAACAGTATTTTAATGCCCATCCCACTACCAGTGTACATTTCCCAGCACCAGAGTCCCCAGTTTGCTTCCCATCACCCCCCCACCCCTCAATTAAGCAAATTTCTTATCAGTAACTCTCTCCCACAGCCCCCCAGCCTGGAGCAATCATAACAGCTTCTTCCCACTTCCCTAAAAGCACAATATAAGGGTCTCCCCCAGGGGCTCAGCAGCCAGGCGTGCTGAGAGTGGACGCCTTGGATCATTGGGTGAGTCCCCCTATCCCTTGTTGCCTAGGGTGGAGAATCCAGAACTAGGAGGAAGCAGGAGCCCATGCGGTCAATTGCTTGGAGGCTTGTTTTCAGCACTGGTGAGGCTCCTTCTCCCTCTGTCCTGGAGCCAGAGGATGCTCATGTTATAGAGCCAGAATCTAGCCAGGAGCAGGGGAATAAATGTTGTTCCAGGAGCCCTGTGGGTGCTCTCAGGAGAAAAGGACTTATGTCTTAGTGCTGACATTTCTGCGACCTGCCCCAGGTGCTACAGCTCAAGTGTGTCTTTAGGAAGGCAGTGACACTCTTTAGCTTTGCCTTTAACCAGCCAGCTCAGACACCGCATCTGTGCTCCGTGCCAAGGGACTGTGCAGAAGCACTCGACACCCGCAAAGGAGGAAGGTGCTGTGATCCCGTCCCCAATTGGAGTGATGAAGCTGCCCCTGCTGCTGCCCCTCCTGCTGGGAGCTGTCTCTGCCCGCCACCTGGGTGAGTCCTGCCCGGCCTTCCCAGCCATTGCTCTCTCCCATGTTCCTGTTCTCCTGGGCCAGGGCTGCAGCTTTATCTTCTTTGGTGCCCTCACCTAGTGCTTCTTGCACTAGGTTTCCGCGAGACTCAGAGCTGTGACCAATATCTCTCTAGCAGCCTTCACAGGGAAAAAAACAGGCACCTGGTGAGACAAAGGCCTTCTCATAGTTGCTTCTCAACCACCCCGCCCCCCACCAAATAATGGCCAGTGGGATGAAGCTCTTACCCATCTGGACAACTTGGGCCAAGAGATCTGACTTTGCCCAAACTAGTTAGGCACTCTTAGTCTTGCCTCCACGTGGAGACCCTAGGAAGGTTTGTGTTTGTGAGTATGTCTCTGTGTGTATCTCTGTGTGTCTGTCTTTCTGTATATGTCTGTGTGTGTCTGTGTGTATATCTCTGTGTCTGTCTGTCTCTGTCTCTGTGTCTGTCTGTGTGAGTGTTTGTTTGTGGTTGTGTGTGTCTGTGTGTGTCGATCCTGTCCATGGTCCTAGAAGGAGACTCCACCTTGATGACAGATTTTATTGCCATCTTGCCTCTTCTTCAGGGGATAATGTTTCCCCTCTAGAGCATCTGGACACCCAAGTCGACATCAGCCAGAACTTGGACTGCTCCGGGGAGCAGAAGGGACAGCTGGCACTGCATGGGGAGGAAATTTCATCAGGGGAAGAGGAGGCCGAAGCTTCTGACTGTCAAGAGACTTTCGAGGATGAGAACGACCTAGATTCAGACCCTGCGGCCTCAGGGGACTTTGAGGACCCCAAGGAAGAGGACACAGTTCAATTGCAGGGCACTCGTGGGTACAAGAGCTTTCACCCTGTGTTGGTGAAGACTCCCGAGACATTTGCTAATGCTAGGGTAAGTGGCAGGAAAACTTCTGGGAAGTTCCAAGGAAGGTTTTGTGTGTGTGTGTGTGTGTGTGTGTGTGTGTGTGTGTGTGTGTTAGAGTAGGAGTGAAGAGAGAGAAGATTCAAGCATCTGTTTTTTTCTCCATCCAGACTAGTAGTTCTTCATATCAAGCGTGAGTGATTTCATGAGGTTTTAGCAAAACACAGATCTCTGGCTTAACAACCAGGAGTTTGCATTTATAACACATTTCTGGGTGACGATAATGTTGGTGCTGTGCAAAGTGCACATGGAGACCCAAGAATCAGACAAAAGGAGTCACTCTGGGTCAGATGTCACTGTGTGATGCACTGGCTTGGTCTTTCCTGGACAGTGTCCTTGCAGGAAACTAACATTGTGTCTGCATTTGTAAAGAGAGGAGAGGCAGTACCAGCTGTAACCAGCATGAAGGAATATGGCCGCAAGTTGCTAGACTGAAATAAGGATAAACTGAAACCTGGAAAGTATCAGGAACAGTCCCTGGGCCTTGGCAAAGCTCTGCACACATGATGACTGTAATTATTCTGGCCATGAATATTACTCCCTGCACGATGCTCCTGAAGACATGGGCTGGAGGTAGTACAATGGGTAGGGCACTTGCCTGATTGTGGTTGAATTTCTGGCGCCATATATTAGCCTGATATGTGTGATCATGAAGTGTAAAGTCAGGAAGAAGCTTGAGCATAGCTGGCAGTGGCCACTAGACAGAACAGGAAAAGATGTTCCAGAAGACAGACAAAGGAGCAAGAAATCTGAGCTGGAGTAATAATATAGTGAAGTGTGCTCTTGCGTTACATGCAGCTGACCTGTGTTCCATGGGCAACATCGCGAGCACCACCAGGGGCAAGTCCTGAGTTCACCAATAGAAGAAAGCTCTGAGCGCAGGTGGGCACGGCACAAACTCCAAAAATAAATATAGGAGCAAGAAATGGGACTGAAGGAAAACAAGGAGGTCCCTGGCTTCTGACAGCAGAACTGTGGAACTTTTCCTAGAGAACCAGGAAACCTGGGGGAACCCAGGGTGAACTCCCCAACCCCTGTCCTCTTCTCTCTGCAGGAAACATGCAGGAAGTGGTACAAGGGCAACCTTGTTTCCATCCACAATCACAATACCAATTACTACCTCAGGAGTTTGTCCAGTGGGGTAAACCAAGACAAGGTCTGGATAGGAGGGTCAATGACTCAGTCGGTAAGTGAGCACCCACCTCTCAGGGACAGGAAGTTCTTTCTGACAGCCCACAGGGTGCCCCGTTACACCCTGGCAACTGAGATGATGAGAACAGCAGGGAGGGTCGTTCTGGCTCAGGAGTACCCCACTCTGGGCAACCCTCTCTTCCCAAAGCCCCATCAAGTGACTTCATGATCGTCACTAGAAATCTTCCAAGGCCTGGCACAATAGGCAGATGATGGTTGCGGTCCAGCTTCTCTTCCCTTGGCCTTCTCACTTGGCCCACACAGCTGGTGGCTACACATTTATGCATGCACCATGGATTGACAAACTTCCTGGGAGCTTCTGTTTCCCTCAGGGTCCTTCTCTCCGAGTTTGTGATGGCAGATGAGTAAGAGCCCAGATGTTTGCTACTCAATGTGCTCATGGATCAGCAGTACCAACGTGCCCCGGTGGCTGGTTAGGAATGTCCAACACTGGCAGAACCCTGCTCCCAAACTTCCTAGACAGAGCTTGTATTTTAATAAGACCCTGGGAAAATCGGTGTGTAGTGAGTCCTGCAAAAGCTGTGTGGTCCCCTGGCATTAGTCACACAGCCTTGGGGCTGATGGGTCTTCTGGTAGATGACCCAGGTCAAATGAGTCCTAATATGAGCTTATTCATAGACTGATGGTCCATAAGGGACACTGAACTCTGACCAAAAATCCTATGGGACCATGAGAGGTCCTTGGATTGGTTTGTCCTCTGACCCAGAGTACTTTTTCTTTAGTACCAGTGGATACAATTTACATGGACAGATGGGACCCCTTGGAATTATTCATATTGGGCCCCAGGAGAGCCAGCGAGTGGAGCAGGATACTGTGTGGCCCTGCACACTCAAGGTAGGGGATGGATGCCAAGTGAGAGTGTCATGGTGGGAGGATGACTCTGACCCATTGTCCCTCTGAGCTGCCTGGTCACACGCCCTAACCCAGGTCCAGCCCACATTGAAGACCCAGCAGATGGCTGTGAGGGCTGACTCTGGGCTTCCCGTGGCAGACAGCCAAGCAGCTTGAGGGGCAGGGGGCAGACGCCGAGTGGCCTTCTCCCTTCCCCAAGCAGAGCTCAACCCTGGGCCAGGGGAGTGGGATGGGTCCTCTCTTTCCTCTGAGCCAAGGGGACAAGAGTGAAGGAATGATGTAACAGGCAGAGCAGCTGACAGAAATACAGGTGTGGGTCAGGGTTGAAGGCAAGAGGTGGGGACAGGGCCTGGCTGGCAGGTTTCTGGCCATTGTGGAGAGGTGTGGACGCCAGAAATGAGGAGCTTCAATAGTAGCTGAGTCCATATGGGTGGAGTACCTCTTGCAGAGCTGAGGTACAGTCAAGTGCTTACCCCATCCTGTCTCAGTGTCCCTGTGGGTGCAATGGGAAGATAGTGCCAAGTCTGGGGTCATCGTCAGGATGAAATTCTGTGTCTGCAGATAGACCTCCTCCCAGGAAGAGCTCCATGATCAGCTGCATTAGCTGGGAGGTTGAGGAGTGAAGGTGGGAAGTCTGCTAAAGAGGCTGTGAGCCAGCTGATGTCTCTGTGTGCTCTGTTGCCAGGGGGACTTTGGTCGCGAGTTGGTTGCTCAACATTGCTGCCCTTCATCTGCTCTGCATAAGCCAGAGGTTCCGGTTCCGGTTCCAGCAGTTCCAGTTCCAGCAGTTCCAGTACCGCTGCCACCTCCCTACTCTGGAGCTTCCTCCCTTTCTCTGTCCTGGGGCACTTGGCTCAATCCCTCAGCATCTCCGTCAATCTAATAAAGGCTCTCCAGCAGTTCCTGACTTGTTTGTTCAATTGTTCATTTTGAAACTCCATTCGCTGGAAAACGCTAGATGCACTTGCTTCCACCATGTGACGGAGGCTGGGGAGGGTGTCCGAGGCATTTAGCTCTAGCGCCATCAGCATGCAGGACATGACCAAAGGGACCGTTTTGGTCTCCCCAAAGGGAGCTTCAAAGATTGCACACTCAGGGGAGAGGAAACGGCCCTTCTACTTTGTTTGCATTCAGAGTTATGTATGCATGGTGGGGAGTGATTTTTCATGCTTGTATGTGGCAGGTGGGGGGACGAATCAAGAATTCTACTGACGAAGCCAGGAAAATACTACAGCAGGTAAGTGCTTGCCCAGTACAGGGCCATCATTTACACCATGTCGCCCCAAGTCCTACCAGGAATGATCCCTGAGTGCAGAGCCTGAAATATACTTTGGACACTGCTAAAGGTGTCTCTTAAGTCCCCCAAAAGAATTCTGTGGGGGGAACTGGACAGCCAGCAGGGATGCCAAGCTACTTCAATTCTCAGAGCTGCATATGGTCCCCAGGCGAAGTCTGCAGTGACCTTGGGTATAGTCACGAGTAAACCCTAAGCACTGTCAGCTGTGACACAGCTCCACCCCACGACATCATAAGTAATAGTTAAAAATAACTGTGATGTCGGAACTAAGCAATCTAGTAAAAACAGAGATCAACAAATGGGACTACATTAAACTAAAAAGCTTCTGCACCGCAAGAGATACAGTGACCAGAATCCAAAGACTATCCACAGAATGGGAAAGGATATTTACACAATACCCATCAGATAAGGGGTTGATATCAATGGTATATAAAGCACTGGTTGAACTCTACAAGAAGAAAACATCCAACCCCATCAAAAAATGGGGCGAAGAAATGAACAGAAACTTTACCAAGGAAGAAATACGAATGGCCAAAAGGCACATGAAAAAGTGTTCTGCATCACTAATCATCAGAGAGATGCAGATCAAAACAACTTTGAGATACCACCTCACACCACAGAGACTAGCACACATCCAAAAGAACAAAAGCAACCGCTGTTGGAGAGGATGTGGGGAGAAAGGGACCCTTCTTCACTGCTGGTGGGAATGCGGACTGGTTCAGCCCTTCTGGAAAACAATTTGGACGACTCTCAAAAAATTAGATATTGAATTCCCATTTGACCCAGCAATACCACTGCTGGGAATATATCCCAGAGAGGCAAAAAAGTACAATCGAAACAACATCTGCACATGTATGTTCATCGCAGCACTGTTTACAATAGCCAGAATCTGGAAAAAAACCCGAATGCCCCAGAACGGATGACTGGTTGAGGAAATTTTGGTACATCTATACAATGGAATACTATGCAGCTGTTAGAAAAAAGGAGGTCAAGAATTTTGTAGTCAAGTGGATGGGCATGAAAAGTTTCATGCTGAGTGAAATGAGTCAGAAAGAGAGAGACAGACATAGAAAGATTGCACTCATCTATGGTATATAGAATAACAGAGTGGGAGACTAACACCCAAGAACTGTAGAAATAAGTACCAGGAGGTTGACTCCATGGCTTCGAGGCCGGCCTCACGTTCCGGGGAAAGGGCAACTCAGAGAAGCGATCACCAACTACATTGTAGTTGAAGGCCATGTGGGGGAAGGGAGTTGCGGGCTGAATGAGGGCTAGAGACTGAGCACAGCGGCCACTCAACACCTTTATTGCAAACCACAACAGCTAATTAGAGAGAGAGAACAGAAGGGAATGCCCTGCCACAGTGGCAGGGTGGGGTGGGGGGGAGATGGGAGTGGGGAGGGTGGGAGGGACGCCGGGTTTACGGGTGGTGGAGAATGGGCACTGGTGAAGGGATGGGTTCCCGAACTTTGTATGAGGGAAGTATAAGCACAAAAGTGTATAAATCTGTAAAAAAAAAAAACAAAAAAAACTGTGATGGGCCATGAGAGCCTTCTTGGTCAACCACATGGAAGGAGGAAGGTGTCCCGTGTCTGAGTTCAATGGCCACCACTTCTAAGATGTGTTCCCCAAACCATTCCCAGGAGAAGGACCATTTCTCCTGACCCTCCCATCCCTCTGCTCCACACCAGCCCTCGCTCTCAAGAGAGTGGTGGTACTTGGGGGCCATCCCTGAATCAGTGCTCAGGAATGACTCTGGATGTCACTCATATGTAGTTCTGGGGATTCAAATCAGAGTCGAGGCAAAGGGAACCTAATACCAAGCAAGTGCCTGCCCTCCTGCACTATCATCCTGGATTCTTTTCACCATATTTTCTTGGGCCTCCACTTCAACTATTATATATTTACTCATCTGGCTCTCTTGGACGTTTTAGTCTTAACTACCCCTCGATTCCAAGGCAAAAATTCACAGTAGCAGTCTCTGGGAGTCTGATTGGTGAATTATTGAAGAATAGATCTGTGAGTAGAAAGGGAGGAATATTTGTAACAGTGGGTGTGGGGGAGTGTAAGGGCTGGGGATGGTGTTGGAGGGAAACCATAAGAAGGAGATAAAGAAATAGAGACTGCATTTCCTCCTCCCCAGGAGAACAGTATTTCCCAGGATCCCTGCCGGCAGCTGACCCTGAGCCATGCTGGCTGTGAGTGCAGAGACCCCTGGCAGATCTGGCCTCCAAGTAGGTTTTGTCACACCCATGATATCAGTGAACAAAGGCACGACCAGAGGGATCAGGGGTGTTAAATCTGGAGGTTTTAATTTACTTGTTACTGTAACCAATACTGGTGTAGCCTGCTGCATATACAAAATAAGGTGCTTGCACATGCTACGATTTTACTAAATGCAGCTCAGGAAACAAGAGCCCAGATTCAGAAATCAGAAAACTCTGGATTCAAGTCCCAGACTTGCCCTTCCTATACTTTCCTACTTTTGAATAACACTGTGGAGGGCTGGAGTGATAGCACAGTGGGTAAAGTGTTTGCCTTGCACTCAGCCAACCCCGTTTGATTCCCAGCATCCCACATGGTCCCCTGAGCATTGCCAGAAATAATTCCTAAGTGCCTTTCCGGCCCCGCGCGAGATCGACCCCGGAGGGAACTGAACCACTTTGGACACGAGCGGCGCCCCAAAAATGCCTCCAAAGTGTGTGCTCGGAGCTTCTGGCCCAGACGTTGCCAGCGGGGTATGGTCTTTTCTCTCTCAACTCTTTCTTTTGGAACGCAGCGAGGCAATAGCCGGCTTTTAGACTATGCAGGAAGCCCGGGAAAGCCGGTGGGGCGGGACTTCCGGATCCACCTTGTGCCGGCCGACATTTCAGCACAGAGCCATGTGGGGACACTCCTTTCCGGCCCCGCGCGAGATCGACCCCGGAGGCAACTGAACCACTTTGGACACGAGCGGCGCCCCCAAAATGCCTCCAAACTCTGTGCTCGGAGCTTCTGGCCCAGGCGCTGCCAGCGAGTGATGCAATTACCAAAAGAATTTTCCCTGGACTTCATATAGAAATCCAAAACCTAATATCTCTTGATTGTCAGCAACGTGTAAATGTTCCTTTTTGCCAGGGCTTACCGTGGGGGGAAACTCCAAACAATAGTACTGAGTTTTTTTTTGAAGGGTAAAAGATTGTAGCGATAGAATTTTAGGCAGAATTTTCCCTGGACTTTATATAGAAACCCAAAACTGCGCGGCCGCGGCAGCCTAATGTCATCTAATCATCAGCAATATGAAATGGTTCCGTTGTAATCGGTTGGACTTTGGGGGGACCATAATAGGGTTAAAGTTTGTAGCGACATGTAATTTCTGGCTGTATTTTCCCTGGACTTTATACAGAAATTCAAAGCCACGAGGCCGCTGCCATGGCCGCGCAACCTATTGTCATTTAATCATCACCAATATGAAATGGTTCCTTTTTAACGGGTCGGACTTTGGTGGGAAATCCTAACAAGAATAGTAAGTCTTTTGCTGAAATATTGAAGGCTACCAAGGTAGTAGCCATCTCTATAGACTGAACTAAGCCATATCCCCACGCCGGCTGAGAAGAAATATCCTTCTTTCTCGGGAAGAAACTCGGCGTGGCGTTAACCATAGTATGATGTCCATTAAGCTGACACGGACCTGGTGGCATGGGAATGGGATACAAGGTAATAAATTATTATGTACTTGGAACAGCGGGGTGCTGGTGGAATCTCGAGCCGGGGCCGATACCAGCGTATTACTTTTGGTTCCAGAAACTGCTTGCAGACATTCTACCAGACTATCAACTAAGCCAGAGCCCCACGCCGGCTGATGACGGGAAATAACCATATTTTTTGGTTTGTTTTCCCTTTGTCAGGCAGCGTGGTGATTACTAAACAGGCGTGATCTCTGTGGCGCGGGACGAGGGGGGAAAAAATAGAAAAGTTATGTAACAAACAGCGGTACTTAATATCTCTGCATTCTCAGCAATGGAGAGCCATCAAATGCTTCCTTGACAGTGGGACTGTCTTTTCTTTTTTGGGGGGAAACCCTAGCAACAATAGTGAGTTATGTGTTGAAACATGGAATGTAACCAAGATAAAGCGTAAACGAAGTGAAACTTATCACTTACAAGGGCGGGGACTGGGGGGGCGGGATGGGGCGGGAGGTATAATGGGGTGGTTGGTGATGGAATATGGGCACGGGTGAAGGGAAGGGTGTTTGAGTATTGTATAACTGACATAATCCTGAGAACTATGTAACCCTCCACATGGTGATTCAATAAAATTTAAATTAAAAAAAAAGGTGCAGCACAAAAAAAATAAATAAATAAAAATAAAAAAAAATTCCTAAGTGCAATGCCGGTGCGACTAAAAAAAGGGAATAAAAAGAAAAGAAAAAGAAAAACACTGTGGTTTACCAAGTTGTTTGTGATGACTTATTAAAGGCCTTCAATATTCCGACCCCAATCCCACCACTACTGTCACTATCCCTCCACCGTTGTCTGTTCTCACAACCGCCCTTAAAGCCTGCCCCACAGCTGGCCCTAACAAATTTATTTTATATTGTTAGGTTCCACTTAATGGCTAAGTGAATGATCAAAATGTACTTCAGTAAAATAAAATTTGTGAAAATCGTTGTATCTCATCATGGAAACATTAATTAAACATTAAATATTAAACCCTTGTCTGAGGGTTTTCTAAGCAGTAGAAGCTAGTTAAGCTTTCTGTGTCGAAGTTTTTATTAATCAAGCTTGGCTTTCTTAGGCCAGAGAAGGGACCTGTTGTTTTTCACCCTTACTGATTTTTGACTAGATGAGTAGTCTAAAGAAGGCAACGTGTAATTTTCAGAAAGATCTAGTAAGTAGTAGGATGTGGATGTAAAAGTGTAATGAAGCACTTGGGTTTGGTTCCCCGGCAGAGCTTCAAACCTGTGATTTGCAGTTTCAAATTAGACAGGCATCCCTGTGGTCATGGAGGAATTCTTTGAAGTTTGAGCAATATGTTTGCCCAGGGTTTGAATGCAAAGAGAACAGGGCCCCCACAACGGAGAGGAGCTGCCTGTAGGCAAAGGAGGTCGGGGAGAGAGGAGCAGTGCGAGACCTGGGAAGCCCTGTCCAGACTCGCTGGCTAAAGTCCTCTGACATGCTCTTTTCTTCTCTGTCGAACAGGGATGCTCAAATTGAACAAGGCTCCTAAGGGATCAATCATCCTGGGGCTGCTCCGGAGGGTCTCTGTGATGGGTCATCCCCACCCCTGGGTGTGACTGGCCTGATGGCCCCAGGATGATGGCAATATGAGGAGGGTCTAGCTCTCCACCCCCTCCTCTACTCTGCAGGACTCAAGCTTGAACCGAGGGCATTTGGTGGCCCTGACACTGGCCCATTACAACCCTAATCAGGTAGATATACAGATCGACAGTTGGGCTTGATGGAGATAACACTCAGTCTGTTGCTCTATCAGCCCACAAGCTTAGGCACTTCTTCATTTGTGGGTGCCCGGGAGGGCAGAGGAAGTGGGGTGGAGTTCAGGTCTTCCCAGACTCCTCTTTACCTGTCCCTGCTGTCCGGAGCGCTGGAATCAGAGGAGCCAAAACCCTTGGTCCAGCAAGGATGCCTCCAGTTCTCCTTCGGGCAGAACCCACTGGCCCTGGGATAAGGCATCTAAGTCAGGGCTCGCCTCTATGAAGGTCATTGACTGTGGCTGTTACTTGGTGGATCAAGACTTGATGCTTTTGTTGTTGGGGAACCACATCCAGCAATGTTCAGACTTTACCCCTGGCTCTGCACTTAGAAATTACTCTTGGTGATGCCCAGGATGACCATATTGGATGCCGGGGATTGAACCTGGGTCCAGCACGGCACATACAAAGCACAGCATTTGCAAAGTAGGGCATGCAAAACGTGCCCTACTCGCTATAGTATCTCAGCAGTACCATGGAATCAAGTTTTGATATTTTTGAATCTTTTTATTATTATTTTTGATGGTTGGGGGAAAAGAACCCAGGGCCTCACACAGGCAATGAGAATATTCTATTGCAGAGCACAAGCTCCACCCCACCTCCTTTGTGGGGGATGCACTGAATTCTTACTCCTTTAACTCTGCCCTCAAGGGCAAAATGAGCGCCTCACTACTGTTCTTCTTAGTCCTAGTTTTGGGAGAGATGGAGACAGAAATGGGGTGAGGAGAGCACCCCCTAGAGTGTCTGAATGCTTCTCCAGGATGTTGTCCATTCCAACTGTCACCACATGACCAGAAGGTGGGCTGTAGGTTGACTCTAGATAAAAAATAGGCAACTGGTCCAGTTCTGCTCCTGAGACATGTCTAGACATTTTTCCCCCCACCTGTCTAGACATTTTTGATCAACATGACTGAAGGAGGACCCATTGAGAACTAAAGCAGGGAGAGACCAAGGGTTCTACTAAACTCTGTACCATGCTCCGTATGCCAGGAATTACTTGGCTTTAGAGTGTTATCGTGCAAGATTGAGAATCTTGGTTGAGAAGCAAGAGAAAAGTATTTTACACATCAAGATGAGTATAAGAGAGAAAGAGGGAGGGAGATAAAGGGGATACAGTTGGGGAGAGAGGGATGAGGGAAGAGAGAAGGTCAAAGAGAGGCTTTGCAGCTGAAAAGAAATTTAGTTCCCTGATCTTTCAGATCACACCTTGCAATGCACAGGGGTTACTCCTAATTTGGCACTTAGGAATTACTCCTGGAGGTGCTCGGGGGACCATTTGGGATGCTGGGAATCAAACCCGGGTCGATCCTGTACAAGGCAAACACCCTACCTACTCTACTATTGCTCCAGAGCCCTTCCTGTGCAATATTGGCTGGTCACTGTCCCTCTGGATTCACACGGTCCCATCTGTGAGAGCTGATGATGGTGTGAGCTTCCAGGGATGTGGTGGGCTGAGTGCATAGGAAGTAACTGGTCTACAGAGGACATTAGGAGGCCTGAGGTTCCCTTTGCCCGCCCTCCCCCCTTTCCTCCATCATTCTGCTCTCTGCTGAGACATCAGCCAGAATCACTCCTGAGGTGAATGGAAATTATTCAAATGGGACACCTCAGGTGCAAGACACCCACAAATGGCAGTAGGTTCTGGGAAGTAGGTTTCTCTAGGTACCTCCTGATATCAGAGTATGACAATTAAGCAAATTTCTTTTTAAAAAAATATTTTATTGAATCACATAGATAGAGTCTTACAAAGATGTTCATGATAATCATTTCAGTCAAACAGTATTTCTTTTTTAAAAATCTATTGATTCACCGTGAGATATAGTTACAAGCTTTCTCATCTGAGTTACAATCACACAATGATCAAACACCCATCCCTCCACCAGTGCACATTACCCACCACCAATATCCCCAGTATACCCCCACCTTCCCACCCTCCCACTGCCTCCACGGCAGACAATATTCCCCATACTCTCTATCTCTCTACTTTTGGGCATTATAGCTTGCAATGAAGATACTGATAGGTTGTCATGTTTGGTACTTTATCTAGTTTTAGCACACATCTCCCATCCCGACTTTTTTCTCCAACCATCAGTTTTTTAGTGATCCCTTCTCTATTCCAGCTCTCCTCTCCCTGCCTGCTTGTTACGAAGGCTTCCAACTATGGAACAATCTTCCTGAGACTTCTGTCTACTATCCTTGGGTGTCGGTCTTGTTTTATGTTATTTTATATTCCACAAATGAGTGCTTCTATATCGGTCCGTCTCTTTCTGACTCATTTCACATAATATGATGCTCTCCATGTCTATCCACTTATAAGCAAATTTCATGACTTCATCTCTCCTAAAAGCTGCATAGTATTCCATCATGTAGATGTACCAAAATTTCTTTAACCAGACATCTGTTCTCAGGCACTTGGGTTGTATCCAGATTTTGGCTATTGTGAGCAGTGCTGCAATGAACATATAGCACAGATGTCGTTTCTACTGTGCTTTATTGCAGCCTCAGGATATATTCACAGAAGTGGTATTGCACTTGGAATACTCAATTTCTAGTTTTTGAAGGACTGCACATATTGTTTTCCAAAAAGGCTGAACTAGTCGGCATTCCCACCAAAGGGAGAGTGTCCCTTAGATTTCAGTCAAACAGTATTTTAATGCCCATCCCACTACCAGTGTACATTTCCCAGCACCAGAGTCCCCAGTTTGCTTCCCATCACCCCCCCCACCCCTCAATTAAGCAAATTTCTTATCAGTAACTCTCTCCCACAGCCCCCCAGCCTGGAGCAATCATAACAGCTTCTTCCCACTTCCCTAAAAGCACAATATAAGGGTCTCCCCCAGGGGCTCAGCAGCCAGGCGTGCTGAGAGTGGACGCCTTGGATCATTGGGTGAGTCCCCCTATCCCTTGTTGCCTAGGGTGGAGAATCCAGAACTAGGAGGAAGCAGGAACCCATGCGGTCAATTGCTTGGAGGCTTGTTTTCAGCACTGGTGAGGCTCCTTCTCCCTCTGTCCTGGAGCCAGAGGATGCCCATGTTATGGAGCCAGAATCTAGCCAGGAGCGGGGGAATAAATGTTGTTCCAGGAGCACTGTGGGTGCTCGCAGGAGAAAAGGACTTATGTCTTAGTGCTGACATTTCTGCGACCTGCCCCAGGTGCTACAGCTCAAGTGTGTCTTTAGGAAGGCAGTGACACTCTTTAGCTTTGCCTTTAACCAGCCAACTCAGACACCGCATCTGTGCTCCGTGCCAAGGGACTGTGCAGAAGCACTCGACACCCGCAAAGGAGGAAGGTGTTGTGATCCCGTCCCCAATTGGAGAGATGAAGCTGCCCCTGCTGCTGCCCCTCCTGCTGGGAGCTGTCTCTGCCCGCCACCTGGGTGAGTCCTGCCCGGCCTTCCCAGCCATTGCTCTCTCCCCTGTTCTTGTTCTCCTGGGCCAGGGCCGCAGCTTTATCTTCTTTGGTGCCCTCAGCTAGTGCTTCTTGCACTAGGTTTCCGCGAGACTCAGAGCTGTGACCAATATCTCTCTAGCAGCCTTCACAGGGAAAAAAACAGGCACCTGGTGAGACAAAGGCCTTCTCATAGTTGCTTCTCAACCACCCCGCCCCCCCACCAAATAATGGCCAGTGGGATGAAGCTCTTACCCATCTGGACAACTTGGGCCAAGAGATCTGACTTTGCCCAAACTAGTTAGGCACTCTTAGTCTTGCCTCCACGTGGAGACCTTAGGAAGGTGTGTGTTTGTGAGTATGTCTCTGTGTGTATCTCTGTGTGTCTGTCTTTCTGTATATGTCTGTGTGTGTCTGTGTGTATATCTCTGTGTCTGTCTGTCTCTGTGTCTGTCTGTGTGAGTGTTTGTTTGTGGTTGTGTGTGTCTGTGTGTGTCGATCCTGTCCATGGTCCTAGAAGGAGACTCCACCTTGATGACAGATTTTATTGCCATCTTGCCTCTTCTTCAGGGGATAATGTTTCCCCTCTAGAGCATCTGGACACCCAAGTCGACATCAGCCAGAACTTGGACTGCTCCGGGGAGCAGAAGGGACAGCTGGCACTGCATGGAGAGGAAATTTCATCAGGGGAAGAGGAGGCCGAAGCTTCTGACTGTCAAGAGACTTTCGAGGATGAGAACGACCTAGATTCAGACCCTGCGGCCTCAGGGGACTTTGAGGGCCCCAAGGAAGAGGACACAGTTCAATTGCAGGGCACTCGTGGGTACAAGAGCTTTCACCCTGTGTTGGTGAAGACTCCCGAGGCATTTGCTAATGCTAGGGTAAGTGGCAGGAAAACTTCTGGGAAGTTCCAAGGAAGGTTGTGTGTGTGTGTGTGTGTGTGTGTGTGTGTGTGTGTGTTAGAGTAGGAGTGAAGAGAGAGAAGATTCAAGCATCTGTTTTTTTCTCCATCCAGACTAGTAGTTCTTCATATCAAGCGTTGAGTGATTTCATGAGGTTTTAGCAAAACACAGATCTCTGGCTTAACAACCAGGAGTTTGCATTTATAACACATTTCTGGGTGACAATGATGTTGGTGCTGTGCAAAGTGCACATGGAGACCCAAGAATCAGACAAAAGGAGTCACTCTGGGTCAGATGTCACTGTGTGAAGCACTGGCTTGGTCTTTCCTGGACAGTGTCCTTGCAGGAAACTAACATTGTGTCTGCATTTGTAAAGAGAGGAGAGGCAGTACCAGCTGTAACCAGCATGAAGGAATATGGCCGCAAGTTGCTAGACTGGGGATAAGGATAAACTGAAACCTGGAAAGTATCAGGAACAATCCCTGGGCCTTGGCAAAGCTCTGCACACATGATGACTGTAATTATTCTGGCCATGAATATTACTCCCTGCACGATGCTCCTGATGACATGGGCTGGAGGTAGTACAATGGGTAGGGCACTTGCCTGATTGTGGTTGAATTTCTGGCGCCCTATATGAGCCTGATATGTGTGATCATGAAGTGCAAAGCCAGGAAGAAACTTGAGCATAGCTGGCAGTGGCCACTAGACAGAACAGGAAAAGATGTTCCAGAAGACAGACAAAGGAGCAAGAAATCTGAGCTGGAGTAATAATATAGTGAGGTGTGCTCTTGCGTTACATGCAGCTGACCTGTGTTCCATGGGCAACATCGCGAGCACCACCAGGGGCAAGTCCTGAGTTCACCAATAGAAGAAAGCTCTGAGCGCAGGTGGGCACGGCACAAACTCCAAAAATAAATATAGGAGCAAGAAATGGGACTGAAGGAAAACAAGGAGGTCCCTGGATTCTGACAGCAGAACTGTGGAACTTTTCCTAGAGAACCAGGAAACCTGGGGGAACCCAGGGTGAACTCCCCAACCCCTGTCCTCTTCTCTCTGCAGGAAACATGCAGGAAGTGGTACAAGGGCAACCTTGTTTCCATCCACAATCACAATACCAATTACTACCTCAGGAGTTTGTCCAGTGGGGTAAACCAAGACAAGGTCTGGATAGGAGGGTCAATGACTCAGTCGGTAAGTGAGCACCCACCTCTCAGGGACAGGAAGTTCTTTCTGACAGCCCACAAGGTGCCCCGTTGCACCTTGGCAACTGAGTTGATGAGAACAGCAGGGAGGGGCATTCTGGCTCAGGAGTACCCCACTCTGGACACCCCTTTCTTCCCAAAGCCCCATCAAGTGACTTCATGATCGTCACTAGAAATCTTCCAAGGACTGGCACAATAGGCAGAAGATGGTGGCGGTCCAGCTTCTCTTCCCTTGGCCTTCTCACTTGGCCCACACAGCTGGTGGCTACACATTCATGCATGCACCATGGATTGACCAACTTCCTGGGAGCTTCTGTTTCCCTCAGGGTCCTTCTCTCCGAGTTTGTGATGGCAGATGAGTAAGAGCCCAGATGTTTGCTACTCAATGTGCTCATGGATCAGCAGTACCAACGTGCCCCAGTGGCTGGTTAGGAATGCACAACCCTGGCAGAACCCTGCTCCCAAACTTCCTAGACAGAGCTTGTATTTTAATAAGACCCTGGGAAAATCGGTGTGTAGTGAGCCCTGCAAAAGCTGTGTGGTCCCCTGGCATTAGTCACACAGCCTTGGGGCTGATGGGTCTTCTGGTAGATGACCCAGGTCAAATGAGTCCTCAAATGAGCTTATTCATAGACTGATGGTCCATAAGGGACACCGAACTCTGACCAAAAATCCTATGGGACCATGAGAGGTTGTTACCTTGGATTGGTTTGTCCTCTGACCCAGAGTACTTTTTCTTTAGTACCAGTGGATACAATTTACATGGACAGATGGGACCCCTTGGAATTATTCATATTGGGCCCCAGGAGAGCCAGCGAGTGGAACAGGATACTGTGTGGCCCTGCACACTAAAGGTAGGGGATGGATGCCAAGTGAGAGTGTCGTGGTGGGAGGATGACTCTGACCCATTGTCCCTCTGAGCTGCCTGGTCACACGCCCTAACCCAGGTCCTGCCCGCATTGGAGACCCAGCAGATGGCAGTGAGGGCTGACGCTGGGCTTCCCGTGGCAGACAGCCAAGAACCTTGAGGGGCAGGGGACAGACGCCGAGTGGCCTTCTCCCTTCTCCCAGCAGAGCTCAGCCCTGGGCCTGGGGAGTGGGATGGGTCCTCTCTTTCCTCTGAGCCAAGGGACAAGAGTGAAGGAATGATGTGACAGGCAGAGCATCTGAGGGAAATGCAGGTGTGGGTCAGGGTTGAAGGCAAGAGGTGGGGACAGGGCCTGGCTGGCAGGTTTATGGCCATTGTGGAGAGGTGTGGACGCCAGAAATGAGGAGCTTCAATAGTAGCTGAGTCCATATGGGTGGAGTATGGGTGGAGTACCTCTTGCAGAGCTGAGGTACAGTCAAGTGCTTACCCTATCCTGTCTCAGTGTCCCTGTGGGTGCAATGGGAAGATAGTGCCAAGTCTGGGGTCATCGTGAGGATGAAATTTTGTGTCTGCAGATAGACCTCCTCCCAGGAAGAGCTCCGTGATCAGCTGCATTAGCTGGGAGGTTGAGGAGTGAAGGTGGGAAGTCTGCTAAAGAGGCTGTGAGCCAGCTGATGTCTCTGTGTGCTCTGTTGCCAGGGGGACTTTGGTCTCGAGTTGGTTGCTCAACATTGTTGCCCTTCATCTGCTCTGCATAAGCCAGAGGTTCCGGTTCCTGTTACAGCAGTTCCAGTTCCAGCAGTTCCGGTTCCGCTGCCACCTCCCTACTCAGGAGCTTCCTCCCTTTCTCTGTCCTGGGGCACTTGGCTCCATCCCTCAGCTTCTCTGTCAATCTAATAAAGGCTCTCTCAGTAGTTCCTGACTTGTTTGTTCAATTGCTCATTTTGAAACTCCATTTGCTGGAAAACGCTAGATGCACTTGCTTCCACCATGTGACGGAGTCTGGGGAGGGTGTCCAAGGCATTTAGCTTTAGCGCCATCAGCATGCAGGACATGACCAAAGGGACCGTTTTGGTCTCCCCAAAGGGAGTTTCAAAGATTGCACACTCAGGGGAGAGGAAACGGCCCTTCTACTTTGTTTGCATTCAGAGTTATGTATGCATGGTGGGGAGTGATTTTTCATGCTTGTATGTGGCAGGTGGGGGGACGAATCAAAAATTCTTCTGACAAAGCTAGGAAAATACTACAGCAGGTAAGTGCTTGCCCAGTACAGGGCCATCATTTACACCATGTCGCCCCAAGTCCTACCAGGAATGATCCCTGAGTGCAGAGCCTGAAATATACTTTGGACACTGCTAAAGGTGTCTCTTAAGTCCCCCAAAAGAATTCTGTGGGGGGAACTGGACAGCCAGCAGGGATGCCAAGCTACTTCAATCCTCGGAACTGCATATGGTCCCCATGCGAAGCCTGCAGTGACCTTGAGTATAGAGTCATGAGTAAACCTAAGCACTGTCAGCTGTGACATAGCTCCACCCCCACGACATCATAAGTAATAGTTAAAAATAACTGTGATGGGCCATGAGAGCCTGTGTGGACAGACACGTGGAAGGAGGAGGGTGTCTCGTGTCTGAGTTCAATGGACACCACTTCTAAGATGTGTTCCCCAAACCATTCCCAGGAGAAGGACCATTTCTCCTGACCCTCCCATCCCTCTGCTCCACACCCACCCTCGCTCTCAAGAGACTGGTGGTACTTGGGGGCCATCTCTGGATCAGTGCTTAGGAATGACCCTGAATGTCATTCATGTGTAGTTCTGGGGATTCAAATCAGAGTCGAGGCAAAGGGAACCGAATGCCAGGCAAGTGCCTGCCCTCCTGCACTATCATCCTGGTTTATTTTCACCATTGTTTCTTGGGCCTCCACTTCAACTATTATATATTTACTCATCTGGCTCTCTTGGACGTTTTTGTCTTAACTAGCCCTCGATTCCAAGGCAAAAATTCACAGGAGCAGTCTCTGGGAGTCTGATTGGTGAATTATTGAAGAATAGACCTGTGAGTAGAAAGGGAAGAATATTTGTAACAGTGGGTGTGGGGGAGTGTAAGGGCTGGGGATGGTGGTGGAAGGAAACCATAAGAAGGATATAAAGAGGGGCTGGAGCGGTAGCACAGTGGGTAGGGCATTTGCCTTGCAAGCAGCCGACCCGGGTTCGATTCCCAGCATCCCATATGGTCCCCTGAGCACCGCCAGGGGTGATTCCTGAGTGCAGAGCCAGGAGTAACCCCTGCGTATTGCCAGGTGTGACCCAAAAGGAAAAAAAAAGAAGGATATAAAGAAATAGAGAACGCATTTCCTCCTCTCCAAGAGAACAGTATTTCCCAGGATCCCTGCTGGTAGCTGACCCTGAGCCATGCTGGCTGTGAGTGCAGAGACCCCTGGCAACTCTGGCCTCCAAGTGGGTCTTGTCACACCCAAGAAATCAGTGACCAAAGGCACGGCCAGAGGGATCGGAGGGTTAAATCTGGAGGTTTTAATTTACTTGTTACTGTAACCGATACTGGTGTAGCCTGATGCATATACGAAATAAGGTGCTTGCACATGCTACGATTTTACTAAATGCAGCTCAGGAAACAAGAGCCCAGATTCAGAAATCAGAAAACTCTGGATTCAAGTCCCAGACTTGCCCTTCCTATACTTTCCTACTTTTGAATTACACTGTGGAGGGCTGGAGTGATAGCACAGTGGGTAGAGTGTTTGCCTTGCACGCAACCAACCCGGGTTTGATTCCCAGCATCCCACATGGTCCCCCGAGCATTGCCAGAAATAATTCCTGAGTGCAATGCTGGTGCGACTAAAAAAAGGAAAAAAAACAAAAGAAAAAGAAAAACACAGTGGTTTACCAAGTTGTTTGTGATGACTTATTAAAGGCCTTCAATATTCCGACCCCATTCCCACCACTACTGTCACTATCCCTCCACCGTTGTCTGTTCTTCCAACCACCCTTCAAGCCTGCCCCACAGCTGGCCCTAACCAATTTACTTTATATTGTTAGGTTCCACTTAATGGCTAAGTGAATGATCAAAATGTACTTCAGTAAAATAAAATTTGTGAAAATCGTTGTATCTCATCATGGAAACATTAAGTCCTTGTCTGAGGGTTTTCTAAGCAGTAGAAGCTAGTTAAGCTTTCTGTGTCGAAGTTTTTGTTAATCAAGCTTGGCTTTCTTAGGGCAGAGAAGGGACCTGTTGTTTTTGACCCTTACTGATTTTTGACTAGATGAGTAGTCTAAAGAAGGCAACGTGTAATTTTCAGAAAGATCTAGTAAGTAGTAGGATGTGGATGTAAAAGTCTAATGAAGCACTTGGGTTTGGTTCCCTGGCGGAGATTCAAAAGTGTGATTTGCAGTTTCAAATTAGACAGGCATCCCTGTGGTCATGGAGGAATTCTTTGAAGTTTGAGCAATATGTTTGCCCAGGGTTTGAATGCAAAGAGAACAGGGCCCCCACAACGGAGAGGAGCTGCCTGTAGGCAAAGGAGGTCGGGGAGAGAGGAGCAGCGCGAGACCTGGGGAGCCCTGTCCAGACTCGCTGGCTAAAGTCCTCTGACATGCTCTTTTCTTCTCTGTCGAACAGGGATGCTCAAATTGAACAAGGCTCCTAAGGGATCAATCATCCTGGGGCTGCTCCGGAAGGTCTGTCTGATGGATCATTCCCACCCCTGGATGTGACTGGCCTGATGGTCCCCAGGATAGTGGCAATAATGAGGAGGGTCTAGCCTTCCACCCCCTCCTCTACTCTGCAGGACTCGAGCTTGAACTGAGGGCATTTGGGGGCACTGACACTTGCCCGTTACACCCCTAATCAGGTAGATAAATCGACAGTTGGGCTTGATGAAGATAACAGTCTGTTGCTCTATCAGCCCACAAGCGACTTCTTAGGCACTTCTTCATTTGAGTGTACCCTGGGAGGGCAGAGGAGGGGGCGTGGAGTTCAGGTCTTTCCAGACTCTTCTTAACCTGTCCCTGCTGCCCCGAGAGCTGGAATCAGAGGAGCCAATTCCCATGGCCCAGCAAGGATGCCTCCGAGCTTTCCTTCGGGATGAACCCACTGGCTCTGGGAATGACATCTAAGTCAGGGCTCGCCTCTCTTTGAAGTTCCGTGACTACGGCTGCAACCTGGTGGATTCAAGATTTGATGCTTTTGTTTCTGTTTGGGGGGACCCACCTACAATTCTCAAAGGTTACTTCTGGCTCTGCACTTAGGAATATTCCTGGTGGTGCCAGGGGGACCATATAGAATGTCGGGGATTGAACCTGGTCCAGCACTGCAAAGCAAATGTCATACTCACTGTACTATGGAATCAAGTTTTGATATTTTGTTCAACATCGGTTTATAGCTTTTGCTTTTATTTTAAAGAAAGGTTGCATTAAAAATGGATTATCTGTATTAATGAATTTCTTTGTTATTTTTTTATGGTGCTGGGGATTGAATCCAGGACCTCATATACACAATGGGAGTATTCTATTGCAGAGCTCACGATCCACCCCACCTCCTTGGTGGGGGATGTACTGAATTCTTACCCCTTCAACTTTGCCCTTGAGGGCACCTCACTCCTCTTCCTCTTAGTCCTATACTTGGGAGAGATGGAGATAGAAGTGGGGTGAGGAGAACATCCCCTAGAGTGTCTGAATGCTTCTCTAGGATGCTGTCCGTTACAACTGTCGCCACATGACCAGAAGGTGCACTGGTGGCTGGATCTAGATCAAAAATCTGGGTCAGTTCTGCTTCTGATACTTGTCGAGACATATTTGATCATCATGACGAAGGGAGGAGCGATTGACAGCAAAATCAGGGAGAGACCAAGGGTTCTACTAAACTTTGCACCAAGCTCCATATGCCAGAAATTACTTGGCTTTAGAGTGTAATGGTGCAAGGTTGAGAACCTTGGTTGAAAAGGAAGAACAAAGGATTTTACAAACCAAGATGAGTATAAGAGGGCGAGGGACGACGCCATCTTGCCACAATCAACAGAGAAGCAGCAGGCATTCTCGTGAGCAATGCGGCCTGGAAAATGCTCCAGACCCGAATGGGGCCAGCAACATCGGGGAGCCGGACGGAGGAGGTGCAGCCTGCACACCTTCTCCAGATGGAGCCCTGGCGACACTGATCAGCAACTAACACTGCTCTGGGATTCGGGACTGGGACACATCCGAGCCGCGCGGCCGCCCGACCTTTTCTAAAACCTGAAAACATACAATTTTTTAATGGAAAACTAATTATCAAATGCTTCCTTAGTAGGGCTATCTCATTTGGGGGTATAACTCCCACAACAATAGTTAGTTTTGTGTTGAAATATGGAACGTAATCAAGGTAAAGAGAAAAAAAATAAAATAAAATAGGGACGTTCATCCCCCTCAAAAAAAAAAGAGGGCGAGGGAGGGAGATAAAGGGGATACAGTTGCAGAGAGAAGGTCGAGGGAATAGAGGAGGTCAAAGAGAGGCTTAGTAGCTGAGAAGCTTTGGAAATTTAGCTCCCTGTTTCTGTTATCTATCTATCTATCTATCTATCTATCTATCTATCTATCTATCTATCTACTCTTTTGGGTCACATCCAGCGATGCACAGGGGTTACTACTGGTTCTGCACTCAGTAATTACTCCTGGTGGTCTGGTGGTACTCGGGGGACCATTGGCATGCTGGGAATTGAACCCGGATTGGCCGCGTGCAAGGCAAACACCCGACCCTCTGTGCTATTGCTTCAACCCCCTTCCTGTGCAATATTGGCTGGTCACTGTCCCTCTCTATTCTCACAGTCCCATCTGTGAGGGCCAATGATGGTGTGAGCCTCCAGGGATGTGGTGGGCTGAGTGCATAGGAAGTAACTGGCCTACAGAGGATGTCAGGAGACCCTGAGGTTCCCTTTACCCGCCCTCCCATGTTTCCTCCATTATCCTGCTCTCTGCTGAGACATCAGCCAGAGTCACTCCTGGGGTGAATGGAAATTGTTGAATTGGACACCTCAGGTGCAAGACTCCCACAAGTGGCAGTAGGTCCCAGGAGGCAGGTTCCTGTAGGCATCCCCTGATATCAAAGCAGAAGTATGACAATTAAGCAAATCTCTTTAAGAAATTTTTTTCTATTCCACAGATGAGTGCAATCTTTCTATGTCTGTCTCTCTCTTTCTGACTCATTTCATTTAGCATGATACTTTCCATGTTGACCCACTTATATGCAAAGTTCATCACTTCATTTTTTCTAACAGCTGCATAGTATTCCATTGTATACATGTACCAAAATGTATACATTTCTTTAACCAGCCATCTGTTCTTGGGCACTCGGGTTTTTTCCAGATTCTGGCTATTGTAAGCAGTGCTGCAATGAACAAATACGTGCAGATGTCATTTCAACTATACTTTTTTGCTTCTCTGGGATATATTCCCAGAAGTGGTATTGCTGGATCAAATTGAAGCTCAATTTTTAATTTTTTCAGAAGCGTCCATATGCTTTTCCAAAGTGGCTGAACCAGTCAGCATTCCCACCAACTGTGTAGAAGTGTCCCTTTCTCCCCACATCCTCTCCAACAGCGGTTGCTTTGAAAGATTGGACTCATATGTGGAATATAAAATAACAGAGTAGGAGACTAACACCCAAGAATAGTAGTATATAATACCAGGGGGTTGGCTCCATGGCTGGAAGCTGTCCTCACATGCTGGGCAAAAGGCAACCCAGATAGAGAAGGGAACACCAAGTGAAATGTGATTGGAGATCTCGCGCAGGAAGGGAGATGCGTGCTGAAAGTAGAGTAGAGACTGAACATGATGGCATCTCAACATCCCTATCGCAAACCACAACACCCAAGGGAGAGAGAGAACAAAATGGAATACCCTGCCACAAAGGCAGGGTGGGGGGTGGTGGGAATGGGGTTGGAGGGACACTGGGTTCATTGGTGGTGGAGAATGGACACTGGTGGAGTTATGGCTTCTCGAACATTTTATGAGGGAAACACAAACATGAAAATGTGTAAATCTGTAACTCTACCCTCATGGTGACTCATTAATTTAAAAAATTAATTAAATTTTAAAAATCACGATCACAAATCACAAAATCCCGTTAATCATCAATTTCTAGAGCGGGCTTGGTAACCTCTCCATTCGTCCTTTCCCTGAGATCTTAGAAGTCTCTCTCGACTCCGCCCTCCCAATGATGTCACACTGGAGGCTCTTTCAGGGTCAGGGGAATGAGATCCAGCTTGTTACTGGATTTAGCATATGAATACACCATGGGAAGCTTGCAAGGCTGTTCCATGTGGGCAGGAAACTCTCAGAAGCTTGCCAGTTTCTCCCAGAGGGAGAAGTAGGCTACAAGATATCGCATGGCTGCTTTGCGGCCTCGTGCTTCTGGGAGCTCGCTTTTAAGTCTCTGGATGTTGGCCGTTGATGGGATTACACACACCTGGGTTCCTCTACCTTCTTGCATGAGGCCTGTCCGAACGTGTGGAGAGAGGCCTCGAGCATGGCTGTAGATAGGTTCCGGTGGTCTTCGGCCGCCGGGAGCTCTGCTCCGGGTGGGGAGGGAAGCTGGAGCCCATCCCCTCTGAGGGGCCCTGGGGAAGACAGCCAGGCATGCGGGCAAAAAAATTTTTTAAATATATTTTTTTAATTGAATCACTGGCAGATAGACCCTAACAAAGCTGTTCATAGTTAGATTTCAGCCGAACAGTATTTCAATACTATCCACCACCAGTGTACGTTTACAACCACCAGAGGCCCCAGTTTGCTTTCCATCACCTCCCAACCCCCAATGAAGAAAATTTCTTATCAGTAACTCTGCCCTCCTGCCCCCCACCTGGAGCAATCATAACAGCCTCTTCCCACTTCCCTAAAAGCACAATATAAGAGTCTCCCCCGGGGGCTCAGCAGCCAGCCATGCTGAGAGTGGACCTCTCACATCCTTAGGTGAGTAACCCCATCCCTGATGCCCAGGGTGGAGCATCCAAGGCTGGGAGGAAGCAGAATCCCATGCGGCCATCACCTTGGAGGCTTGTTCTCAGCACTGGTGCATCTCCTCCTTCTGTCTTGAAGGGAGCCAGGTGCGAATGCTATGGAGCCTGAATCTAGGGCCGGCTTGGGGGGGGGGGCGCAATTGCTGTCCCAGGAGAATTGTGGGTGCTTCCAGGAGAAAGGGACTTAGATCCTGGCACTGACATCTCTGGGACCTGTCCCAGGTGCTACAGCTCAAGTGTGTCTTTAGGAAGCCAGTGACACTCTTTAGCTTTGCCTTTAACCAGCCAGCTCAGACACCGCATCTGTGCTCCGTGCCAAGGGACTGTGCAGAGGCACTCGACACCCGCAAGGTGTGTGACACTGTCCCCGACTGGAGAGATGAAGCTGCTCCTGCTACTGCTCCTCCTGCTGGGAGCTGTCTCTGCCCGCCACCTGGGTGAGTCCTGCCCGGCCTTCCCAGCCATTGCTCTCTCCCCTGTTCCTGTTCTCCTGGGCCAGGGCCATAGCTTTACCTTCTTGGGTGCCCTCAGCTAGTGCTTCTTGCACTAAGTTTTCACAAGACTCAGAGCTGTGACCAATATCTCTCTAGGAGCCTTCACAGGGGAAAAAAACAGCCACCTGTGAGGAAGAGGCCTTCTCACAGGGGCTTCTCACACCCCTAAAATACTCACCTACGGGGTGAGGCACTCACACGTCTGGACGCGTGGTCCAAGAGATTTGACTTTGCCCAAACTGAGTTAGACCCTCCTACTCTAGCCCCCACGTGGAGCCGCTTGGAATACATGTGTTTGTGTGTGTTTGTGTGTCTGCCTCTGTGTGTCTCTGTGTGTGTCTATCTCTGTGTGTATGTCTGTGTGTCTGTCTCTGTGTATGTCTGTGTGTGTATGTCTGTCTGTGTGTCTGAGTATATATCTGTGTGTGTCTATGTGTGTTTTAAATCTGCGTGAGTGTTTGTGTGGCTCTGTGTGTGAACTGTCCATGGTCCTAGATGGAGACTCCAACCTGATGGCAGGTTACCTCTTCTTCAGCGGACAATGCCCCCCCTCCAGAGAGTCTGGACACCCAGGCCGACCTAAGCCAAGACCGGGACTGCTCCGGGGAGCAGAAGGGAGAGCTGGCACTGCATAGGGAGGAGATTCCACCAAGGGAAGAGGAGGCCGAAGCTTCTGACTGTCAAGAGACTTTTGAGGATGAGGATGACCTGGATTCAGACCCTGCTGCCTCAGGGGACTTTGAGGGCCCCAAGGAAGAGGACACAGTTCAATTGCAGGGCACTCCTAGGCGCTATGTGTTTGTGAGGACGCCCCAGACATTCTCCAGAGCTCAGGTAAGTGGCAGGGAAACTTCTGGGACGTTTCAGGGTAGTGTGTGTGTATGTGTGTGTGTGTGTGTGTGTGTGTGTGTGCGCGCGCGCGCGCGCGCGCGCGCGCACTCCCTACGGTAGGAAAAAAGATTCAAGCATCTGTTTTCCCTTTCCAGACTAGTAGTTCTTCAAATCTAGCATGAGCAACTCTGTGTCCACATGAGGTCCTGGTAAAACACAGATATCTGACTTAACAGCCTGGAGTTTGCACTCAGCACGTGTTCCTAGGTGATGATGATGTTGGTGCTGTGCAAAGTGCACATGGAGACCCAGAGATTCAGACAAAAGGAGCCACTCTGGGTCAGATGTCCCAGTGTGAAGTGCAGGCTTAGTCTTTCCTGGACAGTGTCCTTGCAGGCGACTTCACATTGTGTCTGCATTTATAAAGAGAGGAGAGGTAGTGCCAGATATAACCAGCATGAAGAAATATGGCAACAAATTTCTAGACTCAGGATGAGGATGAACTGAGACCTGGAAAGTATCAGGAACAGTCCCTAGGCCATAGCAAAACTCTCCATAAATGGTGACTGTAAATATTCTGGCCATTAATAATACTCCCTGCAAGATGTTCCCGATGGCCTGGAGGTAGTATGATGAGTTGGATGCTTGCTTTGCCCACAGCTCATCTAAGTCAATCTCCAGCATCCCATAGGGCCCCCCAAGTCCTGCCAGGAGTCATCCCTGAGCATAGAGTAGGAGCACAGATGATTGTGCCCCAACACAAGACAAAAAGATGTTTTTGAAGACAAGAGCTTGGAGTAGGATTGAGGGGAAAGACGTGGTCCCTGGCTACTGACAGGCAGCAGGACCATGTGCGACTCTTTCCTAGATGGAATTCAGGGTGAACTCCCCACCCCCTGTCCTCTTCTCTTTGCAGAAAACGTGCAGGAAGAGGTACCGGGGCCACCTCGTTTCCATCCACAACTTAAGAACCAATAATGAACTCAGCTGTTTGGCCAATTGGGTTAACCAAAGCCAGGTCTGGATAGGAGCGATTCGAAGGCACTGGGTAAGTGAGCACCCACCTCCCAGGAACAGGAAGTTCTTCCTGACAGCCTCCAGGGTGCCCCTCTGAACCCTAGCAGCTGAGATGATGACAGTAGCAGGCAGGGGTGTTCTGGCTCAGGAGAACCCCACTCTGGGCACCCCTCTCTTCCCAACCCTCCGTTGAGTGACTTCATGCTCGTCACTTGAAATCTGCCAAGGACTGGCACAATAGGTGGGCAATGGCTCCAGGTCCAGCTTCCCTTCCCTCCGCCTTCTCACTTGGCCCACACAGCTGGTAGCTAAACATTCATGCATGCATCATGGACTGACCAGCTTCCTGGGAGCTTCTGTTTCCCTCAGGATTCTTCTCTCCGAGTTTGTGATGGCAGATGAGTAAGAGCCCAGATGTTTGCTACTCAATGTGCTTATGGGCCAGCAGCACCAGCATGCCCAGGGGGCTGGTTAGGAATGCACAACCCGGGCAGGGTCCTACTCCCAAACTTCCTAAACAAAGCCTCTATTTTCATAAGGCCCCCGGGAAACGTGGGTGTGTAGTGAACCCCGTGAAGGCTGCGTGGTCCCCTGGTATTGGTCACACACCCTGGGGCTGATGGGTCTCCAAGTAGGTGGTCGAGTGAGTCTTAAGATGAGCTCATTCGTAGACTGGGTGTACATAAGGGAGACAGTGCTCTGGCCAGGGCATTCTCTGCAGCCACCAGAGACTGTTTCCTTGGATTGGTTTGTCCTCTGACCCAAACTATTTTTTCCTTTAGATCCTGGGCAGAAAATTTAAGTGGACAGATAGGAGCAATTGGAATTTTGCACGCTGGGCCCCAGGACAGCCACGGAGAGGAAAAGGACGTTGTGTTGCCCTGAGCACCCAAGGTGAGGGGATGGATGCCAGGGTGAGGGTGTGATGTAGTGGGAAGATGACTCTGAACCATTGTCCCTCTGAGCTGCCTGGTCACACTCCTGAACCCAGGTCCAGCCCACATTGAAGACCCAGCAGATGGCAGTGAGGGCTGACGCTGGCTTCCCGTGGCAGACAGCCAAGCAGCTTGAGGGGCAGGGGGCAGACGCCAAGTGGCCTTCTCCCTTCTCCCAGCAGAGCTCAGCCCTGGGTCTGGGGAATGGGATGAGTCCTCTCTTTCCTCTGAGCCAAGGGGACAAGAGTGAAGGAATGATGTGACAGGCAGAGCAGCTGACGGAAATGCAGCTGTGGGTCAGGGTTGAAGGCAAGAGGGCCTGGATGAAGGTTGTTGGCCATTGTGGAGAGGTGTGGACGCCAGAGATGAGGACCTTTGATAGTGGCTGAATCCATATGGGTGGAGTCAGGTTTCCACATCCTGCCTCTTGCTAAGCTGAGATACAGTCAAGTGCTTACCCCACCCTGTCTCAGTGTCCCTATGGGTGCAATGGGATGATAGTGCCAAGTCTGGGGTCACCGTGGAATGAAAGGTTATGTCTGCAGATAGACCTTCTCCCAGGAAGAGCTCCGTGATCTGCTGCATTAGCTGAGGGGTGAGGCGTGAAGGTGGGAAATCTTCAGAGGAGGCTGTGAGCCAGCTGATGTCTCTGTGTGCTCTGTTGCCAGGGGGCCTTTGGAGGCGAGCTCCTTGCAAAATTAAGCTGCCTTTCATCTGCGCTGCATAAGCCAGAGGTTCTGGTTCCAGTTCCAGCAGTTCCGGTTCCGGTCCCACCTCCCTGCCCTGGGGCTTCCTCCCTCTCTCTGTTCTGGGGCAGTTGGCTCCATCGCTCAGCTTCTCCATCAACCTAATAAAGACTCTCTTAGCAGTTCCTGACTCGTTTGTTCAGTTGCTCATTTTGAAACTCCATTCGCTGGAAAACGCTAGATGCACTTGCTTCCACCATGTGACGGAGGCTGGGGAGGGTGTCCGAGGCATTTAGCTTTAGCGCCTTCAGCGTGCACACATGACCAAAGAGACCGTCTTGGTCTCCCAAAGGGAGTTTCAAGAATTGCACATTCAGGGGAGAGAAACTGGCCCTTCTGCGTTGTTTGTATTCAGAGTGTTATATGCATGGTAGGGAGTGATTTTCCGTGTGTGTATGTGGGGATTAAGGGCAGATAATGGTGCTGAAGCAAGTATTTTTGTGGAGGGGTCCCAGATACATTACAGGAGGTAGGGTGCCTGCCTTATACATGGCCAACCTGGGCTTGATCCCCACCACCCCTGGTTCCCCGAGTTCTGCTAGGAATCATCCATGAGTGTAAAGCCAGAAGTAAGCTTTGAGCACAGCCAAGTGTGGCCCTTCACCTCAGGAAAAGGAATTCTGGTGGAGGGACTGGAGAGACTGGACAGCAGGTTAGGTTACCAACCTGGTTCAATCCCTGGCACTGCCTATGGTCTCCTAGCATAGCCAGCTGTGACCTTGAGTACAGAGCCACGAGTAAGCCCTGAGCACTGCCAGGTGTGACCCGACAGCCCTTCTGCCACACACACACACACACACACACACACACACACACACACACACAAGTATTAAAAAGAACTGTGATGGAGCCATGAGGGCCTGTGTGGACAGATATGGAGAGGGAGGAAGGTGTCTAATGACAGAGTTCAATGGCCCCTTCTTCTCAGATGTATTCCTCCAAACCATTCCCAGGGGAATGACTATTTCTTTTGACCCATTCCTCTCCTTCATACCCACCCCCACTCTCAAGGGGGAGCTACTCCCCAGGTAACAGAGGGACCCCATTCTGCATCTACAGTTCTAGGTTCCAGCGTCCCCTGCTGCCCTGGTGCTGTTTCCTGGAGAGGGGATACGGAGAGAGAACCTGTAAAGTGTTTTTGGCTCCAAGAAGAGGTGGAGATGGATGTCTCCAGAGGTCAAAGAGCTCTGGGTGGCAGGAGGCTTTTGATCTCTACATGGTGGTCTCCCAAGGGCAAAGAAGGAACGTTGCTCTGGTATGAGCCTCCCCTATGCAGGTCCCGGGGTTTTGGACCACATCTGGTGGCACTCTGGTGCGATTCCTGGCTCTGTGCTTAGGAATCACCTGCATAGCAACTGACGGTGGTGGAGATTGGGGAGGGGGGGCGAGGGGCAGCCATAGTCAAGGCAAAGGGAGCTGCATGTGAGGCATGTGCCTGCCCTCCTGCCCTATCGCTCTGGCTCCTTTTCACCACCTTTTCTTGGGTTTCCACTTCACCCGCTATATATTCACTCATTCGGGCCTTCTAGACTCAGGGTAAACTCTAAATTCAAAAGCGACACTCCCAGGAGCAGAATACCTCAGGGAGACTGATTGGTGACTTGTTGAAGAATAGGTTTTGTGAGTAGAAGGGGAGGGATATTCATAACAGTGGGTGTGGGGGGAGTGGAACGGAGGGGATGGTTGTGGAGGGAAACCACAGAAAGGCGACAATGAAGGAGAGACGCATTTCCTCCTCCCCAGGAGAAGAGTATGTCCCAGGATCCCTGGCAGCAGCTGAGCCTGACCCATGCTGGCAGCGGTGCTGGGACCCCTGGCAGGTCTGGCCTCTGAGTGAGGCCTGGCATTCCCCCGATATCGGTAACTTGGGAGTCTGGTGGCTGTAAAGGCACAGCCACAAGAAGCGGGTGTGTTAAACCTGGAGGTTTTAGTTTACTTGTTACTGCAGACAATTCTGGTGTAGCCTGATGCATACAGAAAATAAGGTGTTTGCACATGCTCCAAAATTTCCAAACAAAGCAGAGAAGGCGAGAGCCCAGACCTGGAAATCCTAAAGCTCTGGCTTGGAGTCCCAGCCCTTCCCTTCCCATTCCTGAGCCTTGACTGGGCTCCGCGCGGTGCTGAAAGACGGCGACGATGACGAGGCTGAGTTTGATGGACCCGCGGGGCGCTTAGCCCCTGCTCTCCGAGTGTCAGTGCTCTCTCGTGTGCAGGGCCAGAGCAGCCACGGGTGGGAGGCACGAGTCGGGTTCCAGCTGAGTCTCCGTGTATTAGAGATTTCTTTTTAACCCTCTGGCATTCCAAAGAGCCCAGAGGTGCTTTGCCTGGGTTTGCCCCTATGCTGAGACGTGATTTGCCCCCTGCTTTCTGTGGATCAGCACCCGCCGCCCGGGAGATGAGCGAGCTGCTGGGAGGGTGTGAGGCCGAGAGGCTCCAATCTACATGTCTGCAGTTTCAGGAAGGACAGAGGCCAAACGTGCAGGTCTGGAGAGGAGGAAGGGCTGGGGAGAGGGTCCTTTGGGGCACAGCCGCCCTCCTTGGAAAGCACCCAGCGTCTGGCCTCAGCCCTGCCTCCTAAAGGTGGAGTCAGAGTTGCCGATGGACACGGAGCCGGGCAGAGCTGGGCACGCTGCCTCTGGGTATGGGTTACCCCACCATGCTGGGACTGAAGGGCCTGAAAGCCGAGTGGGGTTAGTGATGGGCCCGTGCAAGAAGGGGAGAATCTTCCTCCTCTCCTGGGCATGGGGGACCATCAGGGTGGGACCTTTACAAATGTCCTGGCTTGACCCCCCCCCTCACTTCTAGGGCTCTGTCCTGCTCCCCCACCTGCACCTTCCGTGGAGGGGCCGGCCCTCCTCCCGGGTGCTTCGTGGGCAGCCCAGACCTCAGGGCTGTGCCACTCTCCAGCTCCCCAGATGGACTGACCGTGAAGCTGGCAAGGCTGACACTGCAGGGCTGACCCCCAGCGCCTCTGGCACCAACTCTTGCCTGGTTGGGAAAGAGACACCCCGAACCTGCTTCACAAAACTGCATCAGCACGTGCCACGTCCTGCCCAGGGCCATTTCTGGATCCCGTCCCCACTTTAAGGGAGCCCAGAAAGGGGGTTGGGGACATCTGTGCAACTGGACTGGGAGGCATCTAGGCAATTGCCCCTGCATAGTTTCTTGTCCTTGCCCCTCCCTGAGCATCAGGACATTCCTGAACTCTCTCTCTGGCCATGGTGGTGCCCTGGGCAAATCACATTCCCTCCGGGGTCCCAGCTGGCATCTCTGGAAGCAGGAGACTGGGACGAGCTGGTTCTGAAGGCGCTTTAGTTGCTAACAAGAGGGGACGGATGGCCTGACCATGACGCCGTAGGATCAGGTCTGCTCAGCACTGCTCAAAGGGTCTCCCTGGAGCCTTTTTTGGGTGTTTTTTGGCAATGCACAGGGGTTACTCCTGGCTCTGCACTCAGGAATTACTCCTGGCGGTGCTCAGGGGACCATATAGGATGCTGGGGATCGAACCCGGGTCAGCTGCATGCAAGGCAAACGCCCTACCCGCTGTGCTATCACTCCAGCTCCCTCCCTGGAGCCTTTTGTCGACATCGGTTTGAGTTGGAGATTTGGGCCATTTCCAAGCTGGCATGCTTGGGGGGCTAGCACTCCTGGTTGTATTCAGGAGTAGGGGCCAAGGACAGACAGGCTGTGGACCTCTAGCAGGCAAAGCACATGCTCCGTTGAGCTATTTCCGTGCCCCACTGTCGATGACTCCAGAGGACTGGGCAGAGCAGGAGCCCCAGCGGGGATGCCTGGCCTTGCCGAGGGGCTGACGCACCAGCAGGGTGGGGCCCTGGCAGAGCACGGCAGAACGGTGGGGCGAGGCACGCCTTCTCCTCCTGCACCGGGGTGAGAGCCGCTAAGGACTCTTGGCTCCCTGGGCTTGCCAGGGCTTCTGGGGTGAGCCCGGGGTTCTCCCCCATCGGAGCTGAGCAGACCGGGACCGAGCTGGGCGAGGCTGAAGCAGCAGCCAGATCTTTGATGTCTTAAGGGTGAGGGGGTGTGGGCTGGGCCCCGGCTCTCTCTCTCTCTCTCTCTCTCTTCCTGCTGGATGGGCCTTGGGGTGCCTCAACACAAGGAAACTAGAGTCTACGCGCTAGGACTACGCTAAGTTCCGGGATAACTGTGAAGGCTGCTCTGAGCCTTGGGACTCATCATTCCTATGATTATCTATTTTGGGGGGCAGGAGGGATTTTGGGAGCAGTGCCCCGGGGTCTTGGGGAGCAGGCAGGACTGAGATAAGGGGTGGGTGAGGGTGGGACTGGTCTTAGCAGGGGGGGGTCTTTGGGGGATGCCGGGAAGCTCAGATATTGGGGGTCCTGACAGAAGCGCCCTTGCAGGCGACACAGAATGGGAGGGTCCCTCCCCCATTTCATTCCCCCTCCCCTAGGGGAGGCCTGGAGCCCCAAGGCCAGCACGGGGACCCCAGGAAGAGGCTCTAGTGGCCAATGGAGTAGGCCCCCGAATCCGTGGACTGCTTCTCCTCGGTGGCCTGGTCGCTGGGGTACACGGGGTTGGCCGAGGCGGCCACCTTGAGGGTGGTGTCGTTGACCTGTAGGCAGGATGGCTGGCTCGCGGCGGCCCGGCTGTGTGCCCGGCTCCTCGGGGCACCTCCCCCCAGCCCCCAGTGTAGGGGATCCCGCTGGGACATGTCTACAGGACCCCCACCTCCTCTGGGACACCCAGCAGGCATACCCCACACCCAGGGAACTCCCAGAAAGGTGAAGCTTGGGGTAGTCGGGCCCCGGACCCCCCCCCCCCCAAGGCCCCCTCACCTCCTCAAACTTCTTGGCTTTGTACTGGTCGGCGCCCTTGAGGAAGTTGAGCAGAATGATGTCACACAGTACAGTGCCCTGGGGAGAAGGTGGTGGGGGGGCTCAGGGGACTGGCAGGAGGGTGGGCAACTGGGGACGGACGCTCGGGGGAGTGGGGGAGGGGCACCGCCTAACACAGAGCAGCTGCGTGTGCCGGGGTGTCATCCAGGATGGCCGTTTCCTCTGAGATCCAGGGGCTTCATGCACTGACCCCAGGCGGCCCCGCCGCCCAGGCATCCAGGGGGGCACCATAGAGCGGGGACTTGGTGGGGGACAGAGGGATAAGGAGTCCCTGGAAGCTGTGCTCTGTTCCTGGCGTCCGGACTCCCTCCCCCAGCTGCCCCCACCACCCAGGCGAGCAGAGGGAACTCGGGAGCGGCGGCGACACCTCCAGCAGAAGAGGGAGGTGTGGAGGCTGAGGCCGCGCCGAGCAGGACCGAGTGTGCTTGTGGAGGGGGAGACGGTAGAGGTGGCCGCCGAGCCAGCAGCATGGTCACCCCGGGACCCCACCGGCCGGCCAGCCGGCCTCCACTCACCACTCCCACGGAGGTGAAGGCTGCCACGGAGCTGATGATGGTGGGGATGATGTTGAACTTGCCGGCCTGGATGCACAAAGACCGAGGCCGGTGAGGAGAGGCGGAGGCCGCCCGGCCCACCGGAGAGGGTCTGCAGCAGGAGGTTCCCCGAGGCTGGTGGGTGCCCCCGCACCCACCCAGGAGAGCTGAGCGGCTGGGGCTGCTGTGACCAGCTGAGGGTCTCGGTCCTGGACAGCGGCAGAACCAGCCCCCCTCCCCCGCCAACACACACACACACACACACACACACACACACACACACACACACACACACACACACACACACACACTGAGGAGCCTCTGCCCCCTAGGGTGAGTCTGTGGTTCCTCCCGCCCAGCCCAGCAGCCGGGGACTCACGTTCCCGTAGACCAGCACGTCGAAGCGGATGCCGAAGGCCTTGAGGAGGGTGCGGTACTCACTGCCGTTCTCCATCTTGTAGTACTTGGCAAACCTGGAGGCCAGACGGAAAAGGCGGAGGGGGGGCACTGTGGCTGCCTGCTCGAGCCTTCAGGGTCCTAGAATCTCCGCACCTCACGCACTCAGGAGCCCTGGACTCCAGCCTGGCTCAGTGGTCGGCGGGAGGTAGTGGTGTGCCTTCTGCCTTTCCTTCACCCTCCTGATGTCTTCCTCAGTATGAACCGTTTGGGCCTGGCTCGCTGCCCAATACCTACCCCTGCCTGCCAGAGTCCTCCACGCCTGCAGGGTAGAGGGGTGAGTGTGTGTGTGTGTGTGTGTGTAATGATTGTTCAAAGCTTGGCTCTGCCGCGTGCCTACTCTACTTACCCTCTCTGAGACACTGTCACCGTGAGTGAGCAGAATCCAAAATACACTGTGGCTTCAGAGGGTGGCCCCCAACACTGAACAGAGCCAAGGGTGTGGCCAAGGTTCCAGCTGGGCCCAGGACACAGCCAGGCCAGACAGGGCATGCTGCTGCTGGGCTAGTCCTGATTACAGAGCCCTGGACAAGCTTCTTTTTTTTTTTCTTTTTGGTCACATCCGGCTATGCTCAGGGGTTACTCCTGGCTCAGCAGGACCAGCCCCCCTAGCGGTGCTTGGGGGACCATATGGGATGCTGGGATTCAAACCCATGTCGGCTGCGTGCAAGGCAAATGCCCTACCCACTGTGCTATTGCTCCAGCCCCCACAAGCTCCTTTTGTTCCGCCCTCGATGCAAACTTGGCAACGGGATGTGACTACGCTATTAATTTCTTGGTGCAGAGATGGTCGGGTCACACCTGGGAGTGCTCACGGGATACTCTACTCCAAGCTTGGTGCTCGGGGGATCATTAAGTGATGGGGATTACACGTGGCCTCTTTCATGCAAAGCAGCTGCTCCAGCCCTTCAAGCCTTCTCCCTAGCCCTTGATCGCTCTGATTTTCAAACAAGGCTCTGAGGAAGCTTCCAGGGTTAACTAACCCTCTGACACTCAGTGCGAGTTTCGCCCAAGATCAGGACTGTCCGCAAGACCCTTCTCTGCCTTGACTGTGGGGGCCCTGTGGGTGTACCAGGGTTCCTGTGAACAACTGCCCGGAAATTTCCCCAGGCACAGCGAGGTGGGTGTTGGACCCCCGCCTGACGCTGCCTGGGGTGGTGACGGGACTTGCCTGCTGTCTCTTGGTGAGCAAGCCTCAGACTGCACCGGGCAGGAGGCTTCTACAGGCGGAGCATTTCTGGGTGTGTCTGGCCTGGGCAAAGTGCTCCTCCGTGCAAAGGGCCACGCTCTGGTTTCCTACCAGAGCTATGAAGTGGGCAAGTGCCTGGGGCAAGCATCCCAGGAGTAAGGTGAGGTATGAGGGCGCCCAAAGGAGGAAAGGGCCCACAGTGCTCGTGGCTTACAGGGGCTGAGCACATCCTTTGCCTGCAAGAGCCCCAAGTTCAAATTCCCAGCATTGCACGATCCCTGCAAACTCTGTCAGGAGTAGCCTCAGAGCACTGATCCAGGAGTAGCCCCTGAGCATTATTGAGTGTGGCCCCCAAATAAAAAGGAAGCAAATATCTGGAGGCCAGGAATGATGGATGGGGTGACAGACCTTTAAATATATGGTAAGGGTGGGTTCGAAGCAGTAGTACAGCAGGTTGAGGGCTTCCTTTGCATTTGGCTGACCCAAGTTTGATCCCTGGCATCCCGTATAATTCCCGCTGGAAGAAGTGATTTCTGAGCACAGCCGGGTATGTGGCTCAAAAACAAAAACCAAAATCAAGCCAAGAAAAACCAAAAAAAAAAAAAAAAAAGCCCACAAAAACACAAAGAAACAGTGCACAGCTCCCAGCAGAAGCATCTCAGTGCAACCCCATGGATATAGCCCCCACGGGGCCATTTTACAGGTGGGAAGACTGACTCTGGAATAGAAAAATCTCTGGAATGGAAATTCTGAGCCACACTCGCCCAAGCCCAGGCCCTTGACCCAGAGCCATGGATGCCACGTGGCCCCCAGAGGCCACGCAGCTGCCCAGGGCAGGGGCAGCGCTTGCACATGCTCTCATCACATTGAAGCGTGGGCAAAGGCCAAGGGCTGCTCGCAGAGGGGCCAGGCCCCGCATCCGTGCTCCCAGCCCAGGGCTCCGCCACCGACTCCGAGAACAGCGAGTCGACATCCTGGGCCGCCGTTCAGCGAGAGGGCTGGCTAAATTTATCTGCAGAAGGAATGTGCAGGGAACAGGGAGGAAAACCAAAGCGCTTTTGGTTAGGCTCCAGGGCCTGCCTTCCAAGAGGCAACAAGCATGATAAGATCATTATCTCACCAGCCACCCACCCTCGGGAGAGGCTTGGCAGGGACTGGTGCTCCTCTCTGGGCGGCAGGGAGGAGGGGGAGTGCCCAGGAGACTGAGGCTTAGGGAACACTGACCAGACCAAAACACACACACACACACACACACACACACACACACACACACACACACACGAAGACTCAAAACTGGAGGAGTCACTCATCAACATCTGAGCCAGAGGCTGCAGAGTTGGCAGGGAGCTTGCCTTGCATGTGATCTACCCAGGTTTGATCCCAGCACCAGACGGTAGGGTTGGGGGTGGGGAGCCCGGGCCGCACCAGGAGTGATTTCTAAGCACAGAGCTGGGGAATGATCATTGCTGGGTGTGGTCCCCGAAAAACAAACTCAAAATCAAATGAGAGCCGGCCAAGTTCAATGCTGCTTGAACACGCCCTCTAAGAATGGACGTGCAGATCTGAGTGTGGTACTACAGCTTTTTTTTTGCTTTTTTTTTTTTTTTGCAGGGGGAGGGGTACATCCATTAGTGTTCAGGGCTTACTCCTGGCTCTGAGCGTGGGGGTCACTCCTGCTGGGGCTCAGGGCACCATATTTGGGTCCAGGTGGTTAAGCCCTGTGATATCTCTCTGGCCCCTCTACAGCTTTCGGAGCCAGGGCAGGTCACATTATCTCTCTGAGCTTTTGCCTCAACTAAAACCTGAGTGTGGAAAGGGCGTTGGGGAGGAGCAAGGGGTCTAGAGGAAGGAGTGCTGACAGTTTGTCCCTTTTCTTGGCTAATCCTAGGATCGGGATGCAGTGACACGGTGGTGTCTCCCTGCACCCCGACCATGACATCCTGCCCCTCGAAGACAACCTGAGCAGTAAGAACCATCACCCGGGGCCGGAGCAATAGTACAGCGAGGAGGGCGTTTGCCTTGCATGCGGCTCACCCAGGTTTGATTCCCCAGCATCCCCTATGGTCCCCTGAGCACCACCAGAAATAATTCCTGAGTGCAGAGCCAGAAATAATCCCTGAGCATTGCTGGGTGTGATCCAAAAAGAAAGGAAAAAAAAAAGAACAGTCACCCTTTGATCAGGGCAGAAGAGAGAGAAAAGAGTTGATCTCATCCCTGATCAGGGAAATTCAAATCAAAATGAGGGGCTGGAGCAATAACATAGTGGGTAGGGTGTTTGCCTTGCACGCGGCCGACCTTGGTTCGATTCCCAGCATCCCATGTGGTCCCCTGAGCACTGCCAGGGGTGACTCCTGAGTTCAGAGCCAGGAGTAACCCTGTGCATCGCTGGGTGTGACCCAAAAAGCAAAAAACAAACAACAAACAAACCAAAAACAAATAAAAATGATACTGAAGCACCATCTCACAACAGTGAGAATGATACTGTTGAAGAACACCGAAAATGTGGCGTCGGAGGAAGCACCTTCCACAAGTAAGGTGCTTGCACGCGGCCGACCTGGGTACAATCTCTGGCACCCCATATGGTCCCCTGATCCTGACCAGGAGTGATCCCCACGCACAGAGCCAGGAATAAGCCCTGAACATCACAAGGTATGACCTCCCCCGCCAAAAGGCTAGAAACAATCAGGGTTGATGGGTTGTGATGGTGAAGGACCCCTGCCTCACGGCTGGCAGCAATGTCTGGTCCAGTGTCTGCGGAAAACAGCGTGGAAGGCTCCCAGCAATTCCACTGCTTAGTATTCCCCAAACACAAACACTCATTCACAAAGATACAATGCAGGCTTCTGTTCAAAACCGTGCTGAGGGGCCGGAGCGATAGCACAGCAGGTAGGGCATTTGCCTTGCACACGGCCGACCCGGGTTTGATCCCCGGCATCCCATATGGTCCCCCAAGCACCGCCAGGAGTAATTCCTGAGTGCAAAGCCAGGAGTAACCCCTGAGCATCGCTGGGTGTGACCCAAAAAGAAAAAAAAAAACCCGTGCTGAGACTACAGCCAGGCTACGGAAACAACCCAAGTGTCCACGGACAAAGGAGCGGTCCAAGAAGTTGTGGCGTGGGTACACAAATGAAATATGATGTGGCCCCAAGGAAGGGTGAAATCATGCACTTCATTGCTACTTGGATGGGACGGGACTTCCATTAAGTAGAGGAAGTCAGAAAAAAAAAAAAAGGACAAAGACCGGATATTCTCTCTCATCTGTGGTATGCAGAGTAGCAAGACAAGGGAATGGGTGGGATCAACATGGGCAACCCTGTGGCCCTGGATTACAAAATGAGAGTGTGTGGGAGGGGAGGAGATGGGCGGGGGGGTGGGGGGGAACACAGGGGCGGTGGTAGGGGCCTGAACACTTGGGTGGTGTAGAGGGGAAGCAAATGTGCATCAACAGCCTCAGAGCCAACACTGTTATAAACATGTGTCCCCACTATAAGAATTACAATTAAAGGGGCTTTAGTCGTCAGTGGATAGGATGCTGGCCTTGCAGGCAGCCAACTCTGGTTCCATCCCCAGCATGCCATATGGTCCCCCGACCCGTGCCAGGAGTGATGCCTGAGCAAAAGCCAGGAGTAAGCCCTGAGCCCCACTGGGTGTGACTCAACGCCCCTACCACCCCCACCCCACCCAAGAATTAAATTTTAAGAAGGAGTTTGTTAAGGAGTTCGGGGTTGGGAGTGGGTGGGAGGGAATCTAGGGTCAGTGGCGGAGGGATGCTGACACTAGGTGGGGAGGGGGGTTGGAGTTGAAATGTTGACTGAAGTCACTATTAAGAGCACTCTATAATCACAGTATGGGCTGGAGCGATAGCACAGCCGTTGGGCTTTCGCCTTTCACACGGCCGACCCGTGTTTGATTCCTCCGCCCCTCTCGGAGAGCCCGGCAAGCTACCGAGAGTATCGAGCCCGCACGGCAGAGCCTGGCAAGCTACCCGTGTGTATTGGATATGCCAAAAACAGTAACAATAAGTCTCTCAATGAGAGACGTTACTGGTGCCCGCTCGAACAAATCGATGAGCAATGGGATGATGACAGTGATATAATCACAGTGCCTTAATAAAAATAATGAAAAAATGAAAATAAAAGAGTGTCCCCTGTTGATCCAGTGCAGTAAGTGGCCCCATGCTGTGCTCGAGGCTGAAGAATCCTTGTGGTGCTGACAAGCCCATAAAAATTCAGAATGGTTGCTGCTCCCATTGGATGAATGAAGCATCTTCAGGGAGGTTAAGTTCTTTGGTCCGAGGTCCCCAAACCAGGGGCTGGGAGACGTGACCAGGCAGTAGAGCAACAGGCCCAGCCTGTGGCAGGACTGGGAAGGAGCCTCAATGTGCAAAAACAAATAAAATGATCACCCCAAACTGCTTCAAGTTCACATAACCAAACTTGGTGAGGGAAACTGGGATTCCAAGCAAGGACTTCTAGAGTGCCGGTGCGTAGTCAGCATTCCAGAATGTTCTATTCTGTGGCCTGCTCCCTGCTGGGTCCTGGCTAATTTTTACTATTCTCCCGCTGGGAAGGAGGGGAGGCACTGATATTTTCAGGGTGGGTCCCCATAACCATACACCGGGCCTCCTCATCTCAAGAAGAAAAGCTGAGTGCACCCCCATGCCCCATTTTATCCCCCAATCTCCTCTGGTTCCTGACACATCCCTGCCCAGGGCTGGGTTTCCTGACTTGGAGATGGGGAGTGTGGAGAAGGGTACTGCCACTCAACACCTGGGCCTGGAGTCGGGGTCTGCTCCCAGTGTGGCCCAGCCCACTGAGCCAGGCAGGCAGCGAAGGGCCCCCCAGTGGTAAATGAGTTCTTGGGAAGTAATAAAACCCACTAGCCCCAAGGACCCACCTTGCGGACACAGGAACTAAGGCCTGATAAGACCTTTACCAGACGCTAGCACGGACCCAGAGAAGGCTGGGCCCCCCACCAACCCCCCGCCCTCTGAGAGAGGCTCCAGCAGGAATAAAGGCCAGGGAAGGAATGTCAAAGAAGACCACGGACTGCTTTCAACTCTACCCCTTAGCAACCACCCTAGCAACAGACTCTTACCTAGCTAGAAAGCCCCACCTGGGGGCAGTTTGAACAAAGGAAGCACCCACTTATGCTGTCCGAGCCCAAGTGCTGCCTGTGTCATGGTTGCTGTCAAGGCCATGTGGCACCTGAGCACATGTGTCACCCGCATCTCCCGTTTTGAGATGTGGACTTTCTTACTTTTATAGCTAACACTGGGATGTGTGCTGGGGCTCCATCTCCGTGCTGGGGAAGTCCATCCATGTTCTCTCTCTCTCTCTCTCTCTCTCTCTCTCTCTCTCTCTTTCTCTCTCCTCTCTCCTCTCTCTGTCTCTCTCACTCTCCCTCCTCTCTCTTCTCTCTCCTCTCTCGCTCTCTCCTCTCTCTGTCTCTCTCACTCTCCTATCTCTCTTCTCTCTCTCTTCTCTCGCTCTCTCTGTCTCTCTCACTCTATCTCTCCTCTCTCCTCTCTCTCTCCTCTCTTGCTCTCTCCTCTCTCTGTCTCTCTCACTCTCTCTTCTCTCTCTGTCTCTCTCTCTTATCCCCCATCCCACCCCCTTCCTCAGAACTTCCAAATATAACCCATTTTTACTTCACTGCTCATCTGCTCCTGAAATTCTTTTTTCTGTCGCAAAGGCGACAGACCCGAAAGCCCTGGGTCAGCTCTAGGACCGGCCCACAGTGGACCCTTATCTATCCTAGATTGCCCCTGCTGTGCGGCAGAGGTGGAGCGAGAGAAACAGCCGAGTCCCTTCTCAAGGCTGCCGCCTCTCTTCCCCCTACTTCACATAAGTCACCCAGAGACCCCGCCAGCATCACTGCCTCCCCAGGGAGTGATACAGAACCCCTCAAAGTGATGCCCCCCTGGCATATTTTCTGGCACCACTTCACAGCCATAGACCTCTGTCGCTCTACTCCAGCCCCCTTTACCAACTCCTACTCCTCCCTAAACGTCAGCTCGGCGACCTCTCACTCACTCTCATCCCTCCATCCCTCCCCCAAGATCCTGAGCACACTCTTCCCCTGCACCAGGCACTGCTACAGGCCAGACAAGCCCCACTCTCGCGAGAGGATGCCAGTTTGGCTCCTCACCCGAGGAGGTAAAGTCAGATCTTAGGGCTGTGAGGCAGAGGGGTGGCACCAGCTTGAGAAGATCTGGGCCTAGGCCGGCAGAACCAGGAAGGCTTCATGTGAAAGGTGCGTGGAGGGTGGAGAATTTAAAGGCTGGAAGGTCAGAGGCTGGGGTAGGGCCCCTGACTGAGGGCAGGGCCGGTCCTCTGCTGGGAAAGGACATGGAGATTCTGAAGGTGCTGAAAGAGTTTACTAGCTACAGGACAGAGATGAATGGAAGCAGCGTGGCTGGTGGGGCCCATCTCTTTCCAGCCCCACGCTCAAGGATGTGTCCTTTATAGCTGAAAAATGTCCAAGATTGGGGGCCAGAGAGACAGCGCAGGCTTTGTACCTAGCCGACATGGGTTCAGTCAATACCGTCTCTCCCGATACGACTCTACATGTGGACCCTTGAGCCCTTTAGGAGTGATCCCTGAGTACAGCACCAGGAGGAAGTCCTGAGCACTGCCAGCTGTGGCCCCCAAAACAAAACAAACAAAACAGCAAACCCCCTCCCCCCAAAAAAGGAAATACATCATCCAGAGTGGCGTGTTAATACTGGAGAAATGAGCAAGGGCTACCAGTTAGGGGTGCGCTTTCTTTTCCTCCAGAGCACAGTGGAAGGAGATGCCTGGGTCTACTCCCCTCTCTCTGCTGGGACCCGCGCCTCTGTCTGCCGCTTCAGCCCCTCCGAGCACGGGTGGTATTTGAACTGCTAAGTCTCTCAATGAGAGACGTTACTGGTGCCCGCTCGAACAAATCGATGAGCAACGGGATGACAGTGACAGTGACAGTCTAGGAAGATGCTGCATCTCCTGAGTCTCTCTTTGCCAGAGGGCCGGGTAAGGAAGTGCTCCATGGCGGGGTAGGGGTGGGAGGGGGGATAACAATAAGTTTCCCAGATTCCTGACAGCTCACGGGTGGGGGTCTGGGATGTGGAGACCTCCAGCTTTCCTCGGGCTGACTACTGTGTTTCTCTCGAGTGTCCCCGCTTCAGGGGGAAGTTGTTGAAGGGGGTAACTCCATACTCTTTCTCTCCCAAGAGGCAGCTGAGCACTGCCAGGTGTGGCCCCCAAACAAAAGAAACAAAACAACAACCAACCTTCCCCCCAAAGACACATAATACCCAGAGTGGGGATGATTGGTGGAGTCCCACCCCTGCGGACGGGAAGAGGGGAGAAGGGTGGAGAGTGACGTACGTGGCTCAGTAGCTCTGCTAGGGACCTGCAGGGGGCCCCTGCACCCCTCCGCACCCCTCTAGTGGGGCACTGCACCAGCAGCTTAGTGGGGAAGCTGGTGGTGCTACGGTGAACCGGGATGCTTTTTTTTTTTTTTTTTCTCTTTGGGTCACACCCGGCAATGCACAGGGGTTACTCCTGGCTCTGCACTCAGGAATTGCTCCTGGCGGTGCTCTGGGGACCCTATGGGATGCTGGGGATCGAACCCGGGTCGGCCGCGTGCAAGGCAAACGCCCTACCCACTGTGCTATGGCTCCAGCCCCAAACCGGGATGCTTTCAAGGCTGGCGTGGCCACTTGAATTGTTTGACACAACCTAGGGCACATTTCCTGTGACACTTGGTCTCAGTTTCCCCAAAGCGTGACACGGAGATGCAGGTTTCCTCCCCGCTATCCAAAGCGGCGTGTTGCCATGAGAGCTTGTGTAAGCTGAAATGGCCTTGAAACGGGGACGGAAATACCATTCCTTTATATGGAACGTTTCTCGAGCCTTCCCAGACCCCCCAAAATAACCTACCAAGTCACACAGAATCACACCTAAAACCTAAAACAACCCTAAGGGAGCGCACAAGCGGGAACGAGATGACACAAACACAGCTGGGAGAGAGAGTTCCCGGTCAGAGGGGCTGCGGAGTGGGGGGGAGGCACTTGTGGCTTCTGTTGGAGAAACACAAGCTGAACTTTTCACTCTTTGCCTTAAAAATGGGAATCGTGAGGCTGGAGCAATAGCACAGTGGGTAGGGCATTTACCTTGCACGGAGCCGACCCAGGTTCGATCCCCGGCATCCTATAAGGTCTCCCGAGCACTGTCAGGAGTGATTCCTGAGTGCAGAGCCAGGAGTAATCCCTGAGCATTACTGGTGTGACCCAAAAAGCCCAAAAGAAAAAAAAAACAGAAAAGGAGCCTGTCAAGGTGGCAGACTGGGGGTTAGAGGGGTGGGGGAGGGACCCTGGGGACACTGGTGGGAGGCAGGGGGTGACACTGGCGGTGGGATTAGTGCTAGAACATTTATGCCTAAAGCTCAACTATGAATAACTGTAAATCAAAATATTTAACAAAATTTTTTAAATAATTTAATTTTAAAATAAAAATTTAATTAAAAAAAGAAAATTCTGGGGCCAGAAAAATAGCGTAGTGGGGGTAAGGCACTTGCCTTGCACACAGATGACCTCAGTTCGATCCCTGACACTCCAGGTGGTCCCCTGAGCCCTGTCAAGAATGATCCCCTGAATGCAGAAACAGGAGTAAGCCCTGAGCCCCACCAGGTGTGGCCCCCAAACTAAAATAACAATTGCCGGGAGCCAAAATGTCAGTATAGCCTGATCTGCAATTAAGGACCCAACGCTTTTTTGGAAAAATGTCCTCATATTAAGAAATTAACCTCTTCTCGGGAAAATGGTACAACACATCGTGTAAAGTTTCTGAGCAACGCCCGAGATAATTGTCATGCGCCCCCTGTTAGGGCTTGCACCCTGTGTCACTGAAAATGTGCAGGTATTGTTACTCCCCCATTTTGCCTGCTTCCACATGTAATCAATTATAAAAAAAACTAGCTTGAGAGAAATAAAGAGCTTTTGCTTTTGCCTGCTTGAGAAAAGCCTTGTCTTGCTTCTCGCTCTCTTTTACTACTCGCATACCCTCTCCCCGTTACCCACGTTGACTAGTCCTGCAGGACGGGACAAACAATAATAATGATGATGATGATGATGATGATGATGATGACGATGAAAAAAGATGATGAAAAATTTATGGAAACGAAAAAACGGAAATCCTGGGCCAGAGATAGCACAGGTATTAACACTTGTCTTGCATGTGGCTGACCTGGGTTCAACACCTGGCACCCCAGATGGTTCCCCCAAAGCCCACCAGGAGTGACCTCTGAGAACCACTGGGTATGGCCCCCACCCACCCAATGCAAAACAACGACAGGCATGTTGGAAATCCTCTTCAGATTTCTCTCACTTATTGATAGCACAGCGGGTAGGCCGTTTGCCTTGCACGCGGCCCACCCGGGTTCGATTCCTCCGTCCCCCTCAGAGAGCCCGGCAAGCTACCGATAGTATCCCGCCCACACGGTAGAGCCTGGCAAGCTCCCCGTGGCATATCCGATATGCCAGAAACAGTAACAACAAGTCTCACAATGAGACGTTACTGGTGCCCGCTCAAGCAAATCGATGAACAACGGAACGACAGCGCTATTAAACACAGGTATCAAGGTGGGCCTGTCATCATTGTGGCCTCAAGCCGTGAAAGCCAGGTGGGGAGTTTTCTCAGAGTGGGGGTAGCAGTCGAGGAGCCTGGGGGCCGCTGGCTGCCCACAGTCCCTGGCACAGACTTGGAAAGGAGAGACCAGCTACTGACCGCAGTACCTAGTTCCTCCTGCCGCAGGCCTGCCGGCCACAGCAGCAGCAGCTGCACTCACGACCTGCAAGAACCCAAGGTCCGTGTCCCCCGCCCCGCGCGCGCGCGCACACACACACACACACACACACACACACACACACACACACACACACAGGCTCAGTGCTGCCTTGGGGGGAGGCCGCTGGGTGTCTGTGGAAACACCTCCATGGTGGAGGAGGGCGAGGCGGGGTTGAGCTGCAAAGACTCTGCCCCCCCCCATCAGAGCACAGCACCCCCACATGTGCCCGTGAAGGGGACAAAAGCCCAGACTGGGGCAGGACTGGTGCTGGCGTCTCCCCCCGGAACACGCAGGGAGCTTGTGTGCGGGTGTGCTGTCTGACTGTGTTTCGGGGTCCTGGGGGCCCCACAGGTTGGCCTCCTTGGCTATGCTTCCGTCCCTCTGCTTTCTCTGGGGAATAGGGGGTGGGGGGGCAGATGGTGGAATGAAGAAATGGGTAATTTTCCACCACTGCTTCTGCCTGTGGCTGCTGTGACCCAGAGCTCAGACCAGCTCCCCTTCCTCCTCTTCTCAGCTCTCTGCACGCGCGGGGGACTTGGCGCCCTTCTACAAACCCTAGCTGAGAACGCCTTCCTCGCGGGACCTCCTTGACGCACTATTCCCTGATCAGACAGCTCCCCCACCCCGATTCAAGACCGAATTGTTGGGGCTGGAGCGATAGTACAGCGGGTGGGGCGTTTGCCTTGCACGCAGCCGACCTAGGTTCAATGCCCGGCATCCCATAGGGTCCCCCGAGCACCGCCAGGAGTGATTCCTGAGTGCAGAGACAGGAGTAACCCCTGAGTATTGCTGGGTTTGACTCAAAAAGCCAAAAAACAAACAAAAAAAAGACTGAATTATTTTTCCCTCTGGGGGCCATACTCAGCCAGGCCCGGGGCAACTATTGGCTTTGTTCTCAAGAGCCAATAGTGCTCATAGGACTAGAAGCGGTGCTGGGGATTCCAACCGGGGTCTGCAGGATGCAAGGCAAAGGCCTTTGCCCCTGGACTATATGCCTGGCCTCCACAGGACTAAACAATTCTGAGGCCTGCAGAGATGAGACTCTCTGGGGTGTGTGCATGAGCGCATGCACACACACACACACACACACACACACACACACACACACACACACATCTCCCTCACGCACGGGCAGCGATAAAGAATGAGTAAGTACAAACGTCAATTACCATAATAAATCATTTGTCAGATGTGCTTGTGTGGGGCAGGGTTGATGCTCGGCTCTGAAGTGAGAGGTCTATAAATAATAGTGCAGGCTTCAGCAGCTAAGCTTCCCGGAGCCCTTCCCCACACACCCACGTGCATTATTCAGACTTGGGAGCTAGAAGGGGCCCTGGTGCGTCTCTCTGCCAAGGAACCCATCTGATAGAGGGGGAAACCGAGGCTCACAGAGGGACTGTGAAGGGCCCAGCCTGCACAGCTCCTGAAGCCCAGGAGTCCAGGCCTCTGGGTCTCACCCTGAGGAATCTGGGTCTGTACTTGGCCTGCCCAGTGCTATCATATTCTGGTTGTTTGTTTTTTGTTTTGTTTTTTTTTTTGCTTTTTGGGTCACACCCAGCGATGCTCAGGGGTTACTCCTGGCTTTGCACTCAGGAATTGCTCCTGGCAGTGCTTGGGGGACCATATGGGATGCCGGGGATCGAACCCGGGTCGGCCGCGTGCAAGGCAAACGCCCTACCCGCTGTGCTATCGCTCCGGCCCCCCTGGTTGTTTTTTTTTGGGGGGGGTTGTTTGTTTGGGTCACATCCGGCGATACGCAGGGTTTACTCCTGACTCTGCACTCAGGAATCACTCTTGGTGGTACTTGGGGCACCCTATGGGATGCCGGGGATCGAACCCGGGTCGGCCACTTGTAAGGCAAATGCCCTCCCTGCTGTACTAGTGCTCTGGCCCGGGTCATATTCTGTTTGCGTAAACGTTTTTCACGACTAGGCTCAGGTTTGTCACCTCCACTCTAGGGAAAGTCTCTGGATTCCAGGGCTTGGTCCCGTTCTTCTCTGCCACCATCCAGCGCTGGGACAAGAATGTCACAACCATCATCAGGGTGGCCTGAAGAGGCTGCCCTGTCTCAGCTCCTCCTGCTGGTGGCGATGGACTTCGGAGCACACATGAGCTGACAGAGACACCGACTGTCCAAGGACACGAGACGGCTTTCCGTTCCCCACCCCCCCCAGTGCAAATCCCTCGGAAGCACTTGGATATCTGTTTCCACACGACTCGTATTCCCCGAGAGGGGTGGAATCCCTCCCTGCGGCAGGGACACGGACGCCCCGTCTTCCTCGAGAGGGGCGGGAATCCTTCCTGCAGCAGGCCTGGATGCGTTCCAGCAGCCAGGAAAATAGCAGCCGTCAACCTGCGGGATCCGGCTTGGACTCGCGAGGGAAAACTCGGGCCCGGAATTTGGGTTTCCAAGCGTGGGGCGGTGGTGTCGGCAACGCTCTCGCCTGGTGGGAAGTGACTTCTGCCAGCTGAGATACACGTTTCCAGTTGATTTTACACGACGGGGAAAGAGCTCCTGGCAGGCTCGTGGTGGGGTGGCACGCTGCCGGCAGGCTGGGGCGCCTCCCATTCTAGGAACGCGATCACGTTCGAGCTTCGAAGGCACTTGTCAATTTCCTCGGGGTGGGATGGGGTGTGGGGGGTGGGCGTCCCAAGAGGAACCCCAGGGACCACTTCTGGAGAGAGTGATGCCACTGGGCCAGATGGTTCAGTGAGAGGAGCCTAGAAATCAGGGGCTTTGGGGCTGGAGTGATAGCACAGCGGGGAGGGCGTTTGCCTTGCATGCGGCTGACCCGAGTTCGATTCCCAGCATCCCATAGGGTCCCCTGAGCAAAGTAATTCCTGAGTGCGTGAGCCAGGAGGAACCCCTGGGCATTGCCAAGTATGGCCAAAAAAGAAGAAAAAAAAAAGAAAAAAAGAGGTGCTGTTTGGGGGGCTGCAGTGTTCGGGGCCCACCAACAACAGCTGCCGGTGCTAGGTGGGTGTGAGGACTCGAACTTGGGGGACCTTGCACGTGCCAGGCACGCATCCTTGACTCCTGCGCTTGCTCCCTCTTCCTTCACCTTTTAACGGGTTGACACCGGTGGGGAGCAGAGCAGCGACTCACACTTGGTGACGGTTTAACCAACACCAATGATGGTGCCGGCACCAACGTGTGAATCAGGCAGGGAAAACTGAGTGGACACAGAGTGAGTGGACACAGAGCCGAGAGCCAGGTTACCAAACTTCTGCTCTCAGGGACTCAGTTTGGCCTTAGTTTTTTCATCTGTGAAATGGGAGTCACAGACGCTGGACCGAGGCTGTGGGGGGTGGCCTCAGGAAGTAACAGAAAAGCCTTGATCTCCAGCTCCAACATCTCTGCCCATCTGGTACCAGGACAGAAGCAGGGACTCATGCATGCAAGGCGTGTGCTTGACCTCTAATCCACGTCCCCCCCACCAAAAGTCCCTTCTCAGAGTGCACCAGATGATCCACAAAAATCTGTTGCTCAGTCTGGACTCACCAATAAGTGCTCAGTCTGGACTCACTGATAAGTGCTTAGTCCAGACTCACTAGTAAGTGCTCAGTCCGGACTCGCTGGTAAGTGCGCAAGGAGGGCCAACCCTCGAAGCTCTCCCAGTCATGAGGGCTTCTAGGAGAGCCGTGATGGAAGGAAGGGGGTGTGGGTTCAAGCCCGCTGAACCCCCGCCACTTCACCTCGGGGAGTGACGAGGGAGGGATGGAGGACAACTCGAGCCCATGAGCCTGCCCCAGGGAGGAGGCCTTCCGGGGCCTGTAGAGAGACAGCGCACAGGCTCCTGGAAGGGGAAAGGCGCAGACCGGGGAGACGAGCATCCGCACCAGGGGTGCACTCGGCCTCCGTCTCCCGCCAAACCCGGCCTGAGATGGTGCCGAAGGCGCACGCACGCAGCAGCCTGGAAGTGAAGCGGGGCGGGCGCCAAGTGTCGGAGCTGGGAGGAAGCGACTCTGGGGACGTTTCCAACGCCAACCATCACTAGAAACACCTACAGCACCAGGAACATCGAGCAGCTGAACAAGTGTTTTTTGTTCCAGACACCACGGAGAGGAAATCCAAGACTGTGTTGCCTTTTAGTAGCAAAACCGTCTTAGGCGCACTCGGGGGAGAAGGCAGCCCAGCCCGCTGCCCTTGCCCCTTCCGCCTGCTCCCCCACCCCACCCCCCTCTTCCTATTTTCACAAACAACGTGCCAGAGAAAGATGCACCTGGCAACGCGGTGGGTCTCTGCGTCTGGGCACGGAATGGGGCGGATTTCAATCAAGCTGTGTGATTTGGGGTTTGTTGTTGTTGTTGTTGTTGCATAATTCTACATCTCTCTTCTGGACAGGGAGCACTGCCCAGGGGGTCAGGGGCCACTCCTGGAGATCCTCAGTTGTTCAGGCCTTGCGGTGTTAGTGATGCCTGGGGGTCATGGGGTGCTGGGGATTGAACGGGGTGGGGAGGCCGCGGCAGTGGGGGGGGGGGCGTTGGCTGAAGGCTACGCCAGTGCCTTACACCCTGGACTATCTCACTGCCCCCACATCATAGCCGTGTCCTTCTGGGCCTCACTGGGATGGGGAATGGGACGTGATCTGGGAATCCTGTCAGATCCAGGCATGAAAGGGCTGGGCCAAACTTCTGGCTGTCGGGACTCTGTCTCTGAGACCGGGCTAAGTGCTTCTAATGACCTCGCCGGGTGTTCTGGAGCGGCACACCCCGTGGAGAGCAAAGCAGTGCCGAGAGAAAAGGCCGGAAGTGAATACACCAACACACACCCGGCCCCGCCTCCGACTGTCTGGGGTGCAACTTCCTGTGAGGGAAGTAGGACTAGATGAGAGGGAAGGGGGTGCCCCCTTGTGATTCCTGCCCACGCTGCTCTTGAGTGGGTTCACGACCCTGGGGTGGGGAGTGTCTATGCCTGTTCCTTGGGTCTTAGGAAAGCAGAGAAGTGGCCCCGCAGCCACTCCTGGCCAGGATGATTCTCAGATGATAGTCCATGGTGTCATCGGGAATAACAAGCAAGGAGAGCGCTGTGGAAAGGGGGCCAGGGCTGCAGTCTCCCCAGTGGGGTTGGCCAGTCCCTGTCCCTGCATGTCCTGGGCTACTTCCTGGCTGCCCCCTCTCGGCCTCATGTCGCCACTCTAGTCACATCAGAATGCCGGCTCCTCTGTCCTCCACGTCCAGTCCCCCACACGGTGTCTCTGTCTCCCGGGGCTGCGGGACTGCCCGCGTCCCTTGGAAACTGCCCTTTCATCCGGGTGTCTCCAAGATGCACCTGAATGGCGTGTGCCACCTGCTTCCGGCAGGGGCCTGCCGGGGACTGTGTTTCTCATTGATCCCTGTGGCTCCCTCTGCCTGTGAAGGGTCTCAGGCCCGGGGCCCGACCGGATTCCCTGCTCACCCGCACGCACGGGGACATGTGGGAGCTCACGATTACCACACACCACCGTTCCTGTGCACTCACAGCCCGTCCTCACTCCTCTGCGCTCTGGCTAAGGACCTGCTCCTGGGAACGGGGAGATCGGGTGGCAGGGGGTGGGGGGAGGGAACCGCTGAGGGGTGTCTTATCACCTCTGTACCCTTGAAATGACTCTGAGAAATGCCACACCGCGTGTGGGAATAAGCCCCCCAGCCACCTGATCTCAAGGAGCTTGGGGACAGCCGCAAACCACACCAGGGGCTGGCAAGGGGGACCCGGGAGCAAGGCCTGTAACATAAGCGCATCGTGAGCCCCCCCCCCGGCCCCCACGATGCCAAGCCTGAGCACTGAGTGGGTGCCCTGAGTGGCCAAATATCCCTGGAATGCGCCCCCTGACGCTTCTTCACACCCCGCCTCCCCGATATGACAGAAACAGACCCACTGGGCGAAAATGCCATGATCGAGCCTAAAATGCCAGCTTAGCCACACAGACTGAGAACAGAGACGAAATAAAAGCTGCCGGAGGATTGGTCAATGGTTGGAACTAACCACAAGTGTGGGGCGGGGTGGGGGGGGGCTGAGGGTAGGGAAGATAGAGAAGGGACCAGTGTGACAAAAATAGCTGGGAATGATCCCTCTGGACAAGATCTAAGGGTTAAAAGTAGGTAAAGGGGGTGTTCTTGATAAGCTTTCAGTATCAATACTGCAAAGCACAATGCCCAAAAGGAGGGAGGGAGGGAGGGAGGGAGGGAGGGAGAAAGAGAGAGAGAGAGAGAGAGAGGAGAGAACACCTGCCACAGAGGCAGGCTTGGGGGTGGGGGGTGATGGGAGGGAACCTGGGGACACCAGTGCTGGGAAATGTCCACTGGTGGAGGGATGGGTGTTGGAACACTGTATGGCTGAAACCTAACCGTGAACAGCTTTGTACGGGTGTATTTCAGTGATTCAATAAAAATGTTTTTTAAAAACACCCACCAAAGTGCCAATGGGGGGGTTGCAGAGCAAAAGTCAGGGGACAGCGCACGAACAAAGAACCATGTCTGGACCAGAGAGACAGTGCAAGGGCAGGGCAGGGCACTTGTCTGGCAGGTGGCAGACCCTGTCCGACTTCCAGCACCACTGATGGCGCCCAGGACACCACCAGGAGTAGCCCCGGAGGACCCCTGGGTGTGGTTGACCCCCTGCAAGAATAATTTTGATGGTGGCACCAGGACCATCCGTTCCCCCCCGCCCCCGCAGCCCTGCTCTATGACATCATCAGTCTCGGGCCGAGGCAGGCCAGCTTGTCGACAGCTGTCGACCGCAGGGACCAGCCCGGGTGGACAGGTCCCGGGGTCAAGCTGCCCCTGGCCTCTGAGATGGGATGCAGCAGTTGGGAGGCGGTGACCTCTAAGTTGCACGCGTGACCTTGGGCAAGTCTCTTCCCAGAATGGGGGCTCCACTTCCATACCCACCCAGACTCCCGGGGGAGGGGGGGGGGCGCTTCACCAGCTAAACCTTCTGGAAAGCTCTGACTCGGCAGGGAAGACCACGACAGGTGGGGCTCGGGTGGCGCTTGGAAAGGAGCCGCAGAAGCAATTAGTGAGGGAATGTGGCACTCCCTCCCTCCCTCCCTCCCTCCCGCGTGGGCGCTGCCTCTGGATGGCCTCGTGTGGACTGGAACTTGGCTGCACCGGGCTCCATCCCCTCCGCAGCCAACGCAGCAGACTCCAGAGAGAAGCGGGCCTCTGCCGGGGCTGGGAGGCAAAGCATTTGTTGGGGAGACAGGAAGTGAGTGAGCACTGAGCCCGGAGCAGCTGGGAGGCGCTCTGCCTCGGGGTCTTTAAGCAGCGAGGCCTGGGTCAGCCACAGTGGCCTGTCTTCCTGGGGGTCTGCAGGGCCAAAGGCCTTGGTCTCTCTGCTTGGGGGGGGGAGAAGGGGGAAAGTGGCCGAGTAAACATGTCCTTGCCCAGGCTCCCTGGCTCTAGGGCCCCGGGGAAACGCACGGAAGCCTGTGAGGGTCTGGGCCTCCCGGCCTGGGAGAGGGAGGAAGGCAGCTCCTGAGCCCCGCACGGAAAACTCGAGAACTTGGCCTTACTTCCTGCAGCTTAGAAGCCTCTCGGGCTTCCCACAGTGACTGGCCTTTCCCCTCCTTGCTGAGGATTCTGCACGGCAGCGGTAGGGGGGCGGGGGGGCGCAGCCTTGGGCGTTAGATTAGTTTGGGAGTCTGGTGATGCCAGCGTGCCAACAGTCTGAAGGCAGTGGGGGGTTAGGGGGAGGTGGGGGGTGTGGTGGATGGGCACACCCCACCCCGAGGGGTTTGGGAGGAGCAGTGCCCTCTGCTGGTCGTGAGAGTCAGAGAGCCCCAGCCTGGAAAGTTCTAGAGCCGAAAGGGTGGAACTGGGCCAACGTCCCATGTGCACTCCTGCCCCTTATCTCCCCGTCTCTCGGACAGTTACAAGCACGGGGCCTCAAAGCTCCCAGCCTGCCTCCCTGCACGGAACCCGCGCGCCGGGCCCACACCGCAGCTCCTGGACCCGGTGAAGCAGGGGGTAGGGGTGAGGGGCTAGTTTCAGAAGTCGGAGACAAAGACCAGTGACGCTCTGGGACGGTTGGACACCGGGGCCAGGGGCTGCCTCCTCTGGCCCATCCTTCCTAAGCTTTCCCGCCAGATACGGCTTTGGGGGAGACAGCGGGTCCCCACTGGCCAGAGGGAAGTTCTGAAGATGAAAACCCGCATTTCAGAGCTAGAGAATTTTATTAATGTGTTGCTATTTTAAGGCCCCATACAAATATCCTTTGTATTGATTTCAGTGTGATGTACCAACTGGAGAAATATGCCAATTTCTGCCAGTGAGCCAAACAGTATTTTTAACCTACTTTAAAATATGTGTTGTTTCCTATGATTTTTTAAAGTTTAGAGTCGATTATGAAAGCACTTTCAATTTTAAAAAATTCTTCTTTCCCGAGGATATACATATATATGTATATGTGTGTATATATATATATTGAAAATATTCAATATCAAGCTGAATGGGGGCAGATAATACCTTTTACAATTGCAGTTTCTTTGTGTGTTGGGAGGGAGGGATTGGAGATTGTTATTTGCGCCTCCACCCAAGAAGTGCTCAGCGGGGCTGGGGGCCACTCCCAATGACATTTGGTCAACCATGACCGATGGTTTCAATGCTAGGAGCCCGCAATGCTGGGGGCCATCGCTGCGATACTCAACGGTGCCAGGGGGATGTGGTGTGATGCCAGGGATCGAACTCAGGAGGCTGCACGTAAAGCACAAGCTCCGGCCCTCTGAGCTCTCCGCTGGCCCCTTTGATTGTTCCCTCTTGTGCTGAGGCCTGCCATCAAACTAGAAGCTCCCTCCACAGCGAAGGACATCTGAGCACAGAACGCACCAGAATCTGACGCGGCCACCTTACTCCTGACCGCTGTGTTTCAGGGCCATTGAGCTTGTCTGGTGTGCCACACTGTGAACCCCATCAGAACCCTCCAGAAGCGCAGCATCTTCTCAAACCAAGGGAGGAGACCCACATCCCCTCAGCTCAGAACGCTTTCTTGCACATAGACGATAACGAACGTTTTGCCAAGACGATAACGACGACAACAACGACAACTACGGTACTGGCACCTCATTGAGGGAAGTGGGGACGGGACAAGGTCAGGAGCCGACAGCCACTTCTAGACAGTTCACCCTGGGTTCTGTCCATTCCCTCGATTCACACTGCGGGGGTTGGGGTTGGGGGAGAGGGGAGGAGGGGGGTTGGGGCCGGGGGAGGGGAGAGGAGGGGGGTCTTACATCTCAGGCCACCGGGCACGGGAATCAGAGACGCAGAGACAGGTTCGAGCTCTGGACTGGAAAGACGCCGAAGGAGCAGCAACCCGGGCGGAGTGGGGGGGGGATGTGTGACTCCCGAGACAAACGCCCGCTTCCCACCCTGTCCGGTGAGTACCCGACTCTGGGGGCCGAGGAGCCCTGGGGAGTTGGGGCGCCGCAGGGGGCTTACCTGAAGTTGTAGCCGGGGGACACGCTGCTCTTCTCGGACACGCCGTCCAGCCGCGTGAAGGAGTACCTGGGGATGCACTGCTCCCAGGCCTTGTCCAGGTCGCACACCCAGCCGATCTTGATGCCCAGGACGCCACCCTGGAGAGAGGGCCCAGCTGGACGCGTGCCTGTGCCCGCCAACCCCCCCACCCCCATCTTGCTAGAATGGGGCTTGGGGGAGGACAAATGGACAAGTTGAGCCTCTAAACCTCACTTTGGGTGTCATTTGCGGGTGGGGGGTTAGCGGGTTGCGCCACAGCCAGCAAGACTTAGGGGTTACTCTTTGTTTTGGTTTTGGGCCACACCGTGAGTGCTCAGGGCTTACTCCTGGCTCCGCATGCAAGGATCACTCCTGGCATGCTCAGGGGACCACATGGCGTGCCCGGGATCGAACCCGGGTCAGACACATGCAAGGCAAAGGTCCCACCCACCATACTGTTGCTCTGACCCTTCGGGGGTTACTCTTGGTTCTGTGCTCAGGGATCACGCCTGGCGGGATCAGGGGACCATACGGGGGTGCCGGGCACCCAACCCAGGAAGGCCACCTACAGGGCAAGCACCGTCCCAGCTGTTCGACGGACTTCTGGTATCTTTAATCCCTGAGCTACCGTCCAGGAGAGGGGAAGTGAGCAGGGAAGAGTGAAAGATCCCCTTCCCTGTTGCTCTCCTGAAACCTAAGACCTCTGGCCGCACGCGACTGGGGATGGGATTGGGAGATGATGGGGACGCGGGGGAGGTGAGACCCCTGCAGGGCAGAGGCAGGTACTACAAGCACAAAACCCGAGGCAGGAGCAGAACGCGTCCACCAGATGGCGCTGCTGCAGTCTCTTCGGGGGTCCCAGCCACCTTCTCCAGGCGCACCACCCCCCCCGCCCCCCACCCCCAACTCCCCAGGGCCCAGAGAAGGGCTGGGCTCCTGGGTTCCGTCCCCGGAAGGCGCGGAGGTCCTCACCGTGCTGGCCAGCTTGGCGAAATCCTGCCCTGCAAACTTGACCACGTCGCCCACCCGCAGGATGGGGCAGAAGGGGGCCTTTTCCGGGTGGAAGCGACACTTCTTCATGTCCTCCGCTGTCAGGTTGGGAAGGAGGTTGCCCCTGGGGAAGAGGGGAGGGGAGGAGAGAAGAGAGGAGGAAAGGGAGGAGGAGGGAAGGGGAAGGAAGGGAAGGGAGGGGTGGGTCAAGGCCAGGTGTAATACAGATGATCAGCTCCCAGCAGGGCAGGACCCCCTGTGGCAGAGACCCCCATCAGCAGCCATGGGGGGTGGGGGATGTAGGGAGGGGGCTCCCACCTCTGTCAGGGCCCCTTCCCTCCCCTGGACTTCTGTCACCCTCTCACCACGATATATATATATATAAGCACACAAGACTCAACCTTTAACAACATGTTAGTGATCCCTTCTAGAAGGGCTTAATGACCCCTGTTGAAATAGAGCAATCTTCACACTCTTTCCTCTAAGGATACTTTCTGGTAGCATGTTCAGCGGTTTTTCATAACCAACAATACAGAAATATGTTATTTCGGTTCTGCTTTGGGGCAGGGATTGGGGCTCGGGATGGAAACATCCGAAATATGGTGGTGGGAAGGGGTCATGGTGGTGGGATTGGTGTTTGAGTATTAAATGTAATCAAATATTGTGAACTACCTTATAAAATAAAAAATTTTTTTTAAAAAGCTGGTGGGGTTCACAGTTACCAGCCCCCCCCCCCAGTTCAGGGCCCAGGGCGCCTGTGGCAGGAGCCAGGCCTGGTGACTGCTAGAGTCCTGGCACCACATCAGCCAATGCCATTCCCACCCCAAGACCAGGAGAAGGGAGAGGTCGGGAAGAGGGGGGCACATGGTGGGGGGGGGTCATCCAAGGGCCTGGGGTCTGGGGGCAGGTGGGAGAGCGAAGCCCGGAAGTGACGCAGGCTTCATGGGCAGGACTCTGTTCCAGCCCTGCCCAGCCCTGCCCCGCACTATGGGGTGTGACCCAGAGAATAACACCCCAAACTTTCCAAAAGGGCCAGCCCTCCGCCACCCTCTCCGGGCCCAACCCAAACACCCACGAGGCAGTCTCTGAGCCCAGACTGTCTGGCTCCCGGGGTGGGGGGGGCGGAGGGCAGGGTGGGGGGTCTCACTTCTCGAAGTTGAAGAGGGGGAAGCGGATGCTGTTCTTGATGAAGATGGTGAAGTTCTCGGCTTCCATCATGACCGGCCTGGAACGGAGCCGGAGCTGCCGGGGGAGGAGGGACACGAGCGGACGCCCCCCCCACGTCCTCACCCCTCCCAGCGATGACTTCCCGAGGGGTTTGAGCAGGGCTGGAGGGCACCGAGGGGGAGGCGAGTGGGCACTGGGGGGGTGGCGGGGGTTGCGTGCCAGGCCCTGGGGCAGCGGTAGGGAGACTCCGGGACTCGGAGCTGCGGGGACGCAGAGTCAGGCACCCATATGGGGGGTGGCCGGGCAGGGGGCCTCACATGTGTACTGTGTCCACCTCGGTGGGGCACCAGCCCTGGACCTCACATGTCTGCAGCCCAGAGCTGTAGTTCACGCAGTGGCCCGTCAAGATCCCTGCAGGGGGAGTCACACAGCTGTGGGTGCCTGCCCCCTCCCCCCAGGGGCACCCCCAGCCCCACTCTGTCACAGACCTGGGCAAGTCCAGGCCCACCCTCGGCCCTCAGCCCGCCCACCCGCCTGCCCCTCCCTCCCTCCCTCCCTCCCTCCCTCCCTCCCTCCCTCCCTTCCTTCCTTCCTTCCTTCCTTCCTTCCTTCCTTCCTTCCTTCCTTCCTTCCCTCCCTCCCTCCTCCTTCCTTCCTTCCTTCCTTCCTTCCTTCCTTCCTTCCTTCCTTCCTTCCTTCCTTCCTTCCTTCCTTCCTTCCTTCCATCTTTCCTTCTCCCTTCCTTCCATCTTCCTTCCTCCCTCCCTTCCTTCCTCCTTCCATCTTTCCTTCCTTCCTTCCTCCCTTCCTTCATCTTCTCCCTCCCTCCCTCCCTCCCTCCCTCCCTCCCTCCCTTCCTTCCTTCCTTCCATCTTTCCTTCCTCCATCTTCCTTCCTTCCATCTTCCTTCCTTCCTTCCTTCCTTCCTTCCTTCCTTCCTTCCTTCCTTCCTTCCTCCCTTCCTCCCTCCCCTCCCTCCTCCATCCTTCCTTCCTTCCTTCCTTCCTTCCTTCCTTCCTTCCTTCCTTCCTTCCTTCCTCCCTCCCTCCCTCCTCCTTCCTTCCTTCCTTCCTTCCTTCCTTCCTTCCTTCCTTCCTTCCTTCCTTCCTTCTCCTTTCCTTCCTTCCTTCCTTCCCTCCTTCCTTCCTTCCTTCCTTCCATCTTTCCTTCCTCCCTTCCTTCCATCTTTCCTTCCTCCCTCCCTTCCTTTCTTCCTTCCTCCCTTCCATCCTTCCTTCCTTCCTTCCTTCCTTCCTTCCTCTCCTTCCCTCCCTCCCTCCTTCCTTCCTTCCTTCCTTCCTTCCTTCCTTCCTTCCTCCTTTCCTTCCTTCCTTCCTTCCTCCTTCCTTCCTTCCTTCCTTCCATCTTTCCTTCCTCCCTTCCTTCCATCTTTCCTTCCTCCCTCCCTTCCTTCCTTCCTCCCTTCCATCTTTCCTTCCTTCCTTCCTTCCTTCCTTCCTTCCTTCCTTCCTTCCTTCCTTCCTTCCTTCCTTCCTTCCTTCCTTCCTTCCTTCCTCCCTTCCATCTTTCCTTCCTTCCTTCCTTCCTTCCTTCCTTCCTTCCTTCCTTCCTTCCTTCCTTCCTTCCTTCCTTCCTTCCTTCCTTCCTTCCTTCCTTTTCTCCTTGCCCAGCCAGAGCTGCCTTCCATCCCCCTTCCTCCCCCAAGTCAGGGACCAAGCCAAAGGGAGGTCACAGTCCCTGTCCCAGATACCCCAGGACCCCTTTCGTTCCAAAGCCCCCACAGTACAGCACACTCTTCTCTAACTCTAAGCTTCGGGAGTCCTCTATGTCCAGCCTTTAGGTCCATCTCCAATATCACCACCTCCAGGAAGCCCTCTGGGATGACTCAGCTGGACTCCATCTCTCTCCCTGGGCTCCCATGGAACAGAACCGGCTATCTCAGGGCACCCCTGTCTGTCTGTCACCCTCACTTCCACACCCTCTGGGAGCAGGGGTCATGCCTGCCAGCTCACAGCCCCCCTGGTGGCCTTGGATGTTGGTCCAGGCTGGAGAATCCCACTCCCCTGGGGATCTGCTACCACCCTTAGTGAGGGGTGTGTGTGTGAAGGTTGGGGGGGGGGTCCTGCACTCACCGCTGCCCGCGACTCTCTGGGGCGTGCAGTTGCTGTCAGAGTCACAGCGGAACTTGTCCTCGCTCTGTGGGGAGGCAGGCGGGTGAGCAGTCTGGGACCCTCAGCTCCACCTCACCACGGGGGCTTCTGGTGGGAGGAGCCAGGACCCCGGTTTCCGCCAACACCCTCTCCTCTCTGCCCCTGCCCACCCCCTCCCCCTCCCTCCCCCATTTTCTGCCCCTATCTGCTTCATCCGGCCTCTTCCTGCCCTACCTCGGGGCAGACGCCTTGCATCTGGTTTTCTGTGACGATCATCTTGGTGATGATGACGAAGACAGAGGTGCCCTGGGGAGGAGAATGGGGGCAGGGGGTGCACGAGAAGAAAAGGCAGTGGGGTCCGCCTGTGAGGTGGGGAAACTGAAGCTCGGGTTGAGCCAAGGTCACAGCAAGGTCACAGGGCTGCTCAGACAGGAGGGGTCTGAACCTGGCCTCCTCCCACTGCCCTCCCGGCCCGGCCAGCACCCCGTGTGCTGTCTAGAGAAGGACCCCCCAGTGCAGGGCTCTCCCAGCTCCCCCCACCTCTTGCAGCTGGCAGATGGGGGCCTGGTTCGGGGAGCTCGTCAGCTCTCGGCCATCCCCTGCGCTTGCCTGCTGCCTGCGCCTGGCCTCTCTTGAGGACACACTTCGATTGCCCTGGGGCAGGGGTGGGGCACGGTACCTGGGGTGGGGTGACGTAATCGGACACGTCCATGACTCTGTTGGCATAGCGCCCAAAGCCCTTCACCTTGGTCACCACCGAGGACTCGATGGCTGTGTCCCGCACCTGGTATGCCTTCTCGTGCAGGAAAACCCACCTGGGCAGGAAGGCAGAGCCGGAGAGCAGGGAAAGGGCCGTCAGGGCAGATGGGATGGGATGGGATGGCATGGGATGGGGGGGGCTCCCTCCTGCTCACATCAGGATGACACGGTGTGTGGGAGGGGTGGGGCTGTACTGCGTGCGGGTGGGACCCTGGGTCACCCTGCATTGGCTTGGTTCTCCCCACCCCTCCGACACCCCACCCCTTTTGCCCCCCTAGTGGTGTCTATGGAGTTTGGATACTGTAGATGTTTGCCTGTGTCTAACTGAGCTTTACATGTAAAAGGAGTAAGTTTTGGGGGCTGGAGCCATAGTAGAGCAGGTAGGGCGAGTAACTCCTGAGTGCAGAGCCAGGAGTAAACCCCTGAGCATCGCTGGTGTGACCCAAAAAGATGGGGGCAGGCAGGGGGGGAAGAGTAAGCTTTTTTTTTAAAAAAAAAAAAACCTCTTGGGGCTGGAGCAATCAATAGCACAGCGGGTAGGGCATTTGCCTTGCACGCGGCCAACCCGGGTTCGATTCCCAGCATCCCATATGGTCCCCTGAGCACGGCCAGGAGTAATTCCTGAGTGTAGAGCCAGGAGTAACCCCTTTGCATTGCCAGGTGTGACCCAAAAAGCAAAAAAAAAAAAAAAAAAAAAAAACCAACCTCTTAAGAATCAGTGTCGGGGCCGGAGCGATAGCACAGCGGAGAGGGCGTTTGCCTTGCACTCGGCCGACCTGGGTTTGATCCCCGGCATCCCATATGGTCCCCCAAGCACCGCCAGGAGTAATTCCTGAGTGCAAAGCCAGGAGTAACCCCTGAGCATCGCTGGGTGTGACCCAAAAAGCAAAAAAAAAAAAAAAGAATCAGTGTCACCCCTCTGGAAGCAATGTTGTCTATTGGGAAGTCAAGTGCACTCAGAAAAAAGGCTCCCAGGCTTACATCCTGGGCACTGCAGCGGCTCTATCCTAAGTGCCCCGCGCACACATAGTTCAGCAGGCAAATAACTAAGGGAAACGCCACCAGGAGCCTGTGCCTGCTGCTGGAGGTCTGCACCCGAGGCTGCAGGCGCAGGGGACAGGCGGGAGGGGCAGGGGTGGTGGGGGAGGGGCCGTTAAGCTTATTTCTTAGGTGGTGCTGCCCCCCAGTGGACAATTACCTGTACTGCTTTCTCATGGTTGCAGTTGTGTATGCCTGCGGGTGTGTGCATGTGTGTCTGCCTGGGTGGGTTGGCCAGTGTGTGCATCTGTGCGTGTTGGCGTCTGCACGTGTGTGGCATCTGCAAATCTTTATAGGACCAGGTCGGTTTTGCCTTCTATTCTCTGCCCCGATACCCCCAACACACACACACACAAACACACATACACGGTTGGTCTAACCTACCCTAAGGGACCCGTGGCTCCTTCCTGTGCATTTTCTTTGCTGCTCCATTTGAAAGCACACAGCGCTGCCCTCCAGCCCAAACCACTCTGCCCCTGCAAGGCCCACCCACCCACCCAGCTCTGGGCTCAGGCCGCAGCCCTGCAGGCTGGAGCCTCGGGTCCGAGCCCCGGTACTGCCGGAGTCTCATGAGCATCACCACTGGCAGCCATCCGTGGGCACAAAGCCAAGAGTAGCCCCTGAACACCACCAGGGGTGGCCCCCCAAACCAAACCAAGCTCCCGCTGTCCATTTCTCCTTTTGGTCCTCCTCTCCCTCTGGAGACCATCATAGTTTTCATGAGTCTAGGAGCTAGTTTGGTGGTGGTGGTGGTGGTTTTGGGGGAGAGGGGTCATACCCGGTGGAAGTTGGGGTTGCTCCTAGCAGTGTTGGGGGACTGCGTGGTGCCTGGAAATTGAACCCTGAGGGCCAAAGATGCTGTGTGACAAAGGCCCCTTGAAAAGGCTCAAGGAGACACATTCCTGGGCGACCAGTGGCAGCCTGGGGTCTCCAGAGGGTGGAAGGCCAGAGGGGAGCTCTGGGGAGCACAGGGATCTCAGTCACTTGGGGGAGAGCCTTGCTTCAAGTTAATGGGAACACAAAACAGTGGATGTCATGTCCAGAGAGAGAGAGATCAGTGTGCTACTTGGTGGAGTGGGCTGGGGCTGGCCTTCTGGAAGATTCTGGATGCTTCTACATGGGAGGGAGAAGGGGGAGATTTGGGGGGCTCTGATTAGCCACCTCTTTAAGGGCCTCACTAATTTACACTTTTGGGGCCCAGCAGTGCTCAGGGCTTACTCCTGGCTCTGTGTTCAGGAATCACTCCTGGTGGGCTCAAGAGATCCCATGCAGTGCCTGGGATCGAACTGGGGTCAGCACATGCAAGGCAAGTGCCTAATGCCATCCTATCTCTCCCATATCTGCCTCCTTTCTTTGGAAGAGAGGAGCCTCACCAGCCTCTACGGGACTCACACACACCCGGTGTCACCCCACAGAGGAGCAGGGAGTAGAGCAGGGTGTGGTGTGTCCCCCTAAGCTCTGTTGGCTCAGTGCCGAGGGCATGTGTGTGTGTATGCGTGTTTGTGTGTGTGTGTGTGTGTGTGTGTGTGTGTATCTTAGGAAGCTGTCCCAGGGCTTCAGGATGCCACCCACACCCATGGGTCTGAGTGCTGATGGGACGCATGGCTTCCTGACCCTGAGGGCGTGGGAATGAGTGACAAGGCAGCCCAAGGGTCAGGACACTTGGGGGAAAATGAATCCATCTTTTTCCTCCTCCCCATGCCCCGTGGGGTGGAGAAGCCGCAGGGGTGTGTGCGTGCCCCCTTCCCCCAGTTAATTAACAAGTGGAAGAATCTCAGCATTTCAGTGGCCCGAGGTGCTGTGGACAGATGTCACCAGGGTGGCTGGAAGGAGGGACGCTGCACTTCCAGAAAGGAAGGGCGCCCCAGGGTCCCGGGAGGCCGGGCTGAGGCCGGGGCAGGAGCGAGGCGCACTTCTTGGCATTGTCTCTGCTCCTCTGACTTATTTTTTTTCCCTCAAGTTCCTGGTTTATTATTTATAGAGCGGAAGGCGCGTGGCAGCTCCTTGGCAGTGGGAAGACCAGAGCATCCTATGTTCCCCAGGAGACCAGGGAGTGGGACTTGTGTGTGCCAGGAGGATGGAGGGAAAGGGGGAGCAGAGGGATGGGGAGTCTGGGGAATAAGAGTCGCCAACTGTTACTGAGTCCCTCACTTCTGACTCTGGGGCGGGACTGAGGTCAGAGTCCCGTACACAGGCCACCCCTGATGGTCTCAGCTGCTACCCAGGGTGCACCCCCCCCCCGCCCCATTCCAGTTCGATTCGGTGAGGGCAGAGGAGCCCCAAATGACAGTCAGTCCTTTCTCTGCACCTGAAACCTGGGGGGTTTCCCTACCGTATCTGTCACCTCCGACATGAACAAGGGGCCTTTATAAGGGGTGCCATCCTGGACTGAGAGAACGAAGAGGGCTTAAGAAGGGAATTCATGGGGCTGGAGCGATCGCACAGCGGGTAGGACGTTTGCCTTGCATGCGGCTGACCCGGGTTCGATTCCCAGCATCCCATATGGTCCCCCAAGCACCGCCAGGAGTAATTCCTGAGTGCAGAGCCAGGAGTGACCCCTCTGCATCACTGGGTGTGACCCAAACCCCCTCCCCCGAAAAAAAAAGGGAATTCATGGGGTCAGAGAGAACAGTGAGAAGGGCACTTGCCTGGCATGCAGCCGGCTCGAGTTCTCTCCCTAGCACTGCATAGGGTCCTCTGGGCCCCACTGGGAATGATCCTTGAGCACGAAGCCAGGAATAAGCCCCGAGCACCACCGGGTATGGTCTCAACATAAAAAATTAGAGAAATAAATAAGATACATCTCTGGCGGGGGCCTCGGAGTGGCTCCGTGGCAAAAACATCACCTGCCTGGCAAGTGTGAGGCGTGTGAGTTTGACTCCTGGTGCTGCCCACATGCACAAGCATATGCGGTCTGCACCCCCCAGTGTCACATCAGGATGTGGGATCTCCAGATCCCTGTGTGCGCATCTCAAATGCACAGCACCCCCTCCCCGCCACCATCTCCACAAAAAAAGGCAAAGCCACGGGTGCAGACCAACAGGCTGCACTCGGGGGCCGCTGAGAGAGTAGAGCGGAGAAGGTGCTTGCCTGGCACGCGGTCAACTAGGGTTCGATCCCCGGAATCCCATATGGTCCCCCGAGCCTGCCAGGAGTGATCCCTGAATGCAGAATCAGGAGTATGCCCTGAGCATCCCTGAGTGTGACCCCCAAACAAAAGTAAAACCAAAAAAAAACCAACCAAATGCTGCACCCACTTCCCAGCCACTACTTTTCTCTGAAAACAAAAGATCTGGGGCTCCCCCTATGTCCCCGGGGGGCCCTCACCCTTGCTCCCTTTACTTCAGCAGGCCCGTCCCTGCTGGTGGCCACGCTCGGACAACTCCACCTCCAACCATTTTCTTCCTTTCCCAAGTGGCACCCGTCCCTCCGTCCGTCTTTCCGTCCAACCTGCAGGGACTGGCTCCAAGGGCCCCGTGGTTCTCGGAAACTGAGTTTCCTGACCAAGTGGGTGGAAACCTCAGGCCAGCGACTCCTCTGCTGTGCTCCCATGAGACTGTGTGCTTGTTATCGGATGCAGCGGGACTCCAGGTGTGCCTGCCTTTGCCCACCATCCCAGCCTGGTGCCCGATGCCAGTGCGTGAGTTCTGTGCTACATCCACGACAGGGGCTCATGTGTGCAGGGGGGGCGGGGTGTTGGAGCGGGAGCGCGCTGATGGAACTGCAAGGAGCTGGCCCGCGGGGAGCTGTCAGCGGGAGATGGATGGGCCGGAGAGCTGGAGGCAGAGAGCATCTCCGGATGTGCCAGCCCTGAGGACCCGAGGGGCGCTTCCAGGGATGGCAGGAGAGACAGGCGGGGAGGGGGGATGGTGTTGGGCAGGGGAGGGCGGGGCCCCCCTCCGTCCATCTGCCAGCTGGACCTGGCCCGCCTGGCGGGGTGCTGAAGCAGCGTCTGCGCTTACCTGGACAGACATGCCTCTGGCGATGCCGAATGGGGCGGGCGCCAGCATGGAGCCTGGACCTGTCCAGCACAAAGGCCACTGGCAAGCACCCCACCGCCCCAACCTCAAAGCGGGGAGGGAACTCCAGGCTATTTGATCTCATACGCCCCCATCCCCCTGAGCTTGAATCCCTGCCCCGCTGCTGGGCAACTTCGGCTGCAGCTTGCACAAAGCCCAGGTCCTCGCCAGCACAGAACAAAAGGGGCCTCGCCCCACGCCTCCTCAGCCTTGCCGTCCCTCACACTCTCCCAGCCCCAGGGTCCGACAGGCTGCGCACCCCTGTGCCCCAAAACAGCGATCAGGGACTCATTGGCTATCACATGAGGACCCCCCACAATTGCCTCTGGGAATCACATGGGTCAAGAAACATCAGGAACAAAACCTTTGATATATATATATATATATATATATATATATATATATATATATATATATATATATATATATTGCTTTTTGGGTCACACCCAGCGATGCTCAGGGGTTACTCCTGGCTCTGCACTCAGGATTACCCCTGGTGGTGCTAAAGGGACCACATGGGATGCTGGGAGTTGAACCTGGGTCGACTGCATGCAAGGCAAATGCCCTATCCGCTGTGTTATCGCTCCAGCCCCCCTTTGAGGTATCTTTTCCCCTTATCTGGGGTGTTCCCATGGGGATGAGGATGGGACCACCAGGAGATCAGGATCTGGGACCTGCCCTGGCCATTGTTCCTGGCTCCAGAACCCCGAGTGTGTGTGTGTGTGTGTGTGTGTGTGTGTGAAGGTGGTGGTGAGGGGGGTGCAGCGGGGGCTTCCAGAGGTAGAGATTCTGGGGGTTGTCTGGCTGGACCTTACTGGTTCTTCAGCAGCTCCTGAGCTGAGCTCTGATGCTCAGAGTTAGCAAGAAGTCGCGCGTCCCCCACCCCGCACCGCGGTCCCTGCACTGTCTGTCTAAGGGCTCGTGTCTCTGGACTCTCCAGGAGGGCTTGGCGGGCCCCGCTCAGGAGAGGAGAGGCGAGGCGCTTCTCCCCTCTGGTGTGGTTTCCGCTGCTCTCTGCACCCCGTGCAGTCCTCCAAGGGGACAAAGCCCTGCTGCTGGCGCCTCCCCCCCTCCCGCACAGCTCCCAAGCCTCTGCCCAGGCCAGGCCAGCATGATTCCGACTTGGACTGTGTCTGTCTCCGTTCCCAGTGGGCCCGAGTCCTTTTCCCTCCCCGATGCCAACCGAGTCACTGTGTCCCGGTTCTGCGTCTTCTCTTCCCCTTTCCTAGGTTCCCTACTTTGAACCCCCCCAAGAGTAGTGGGGTACGGTAAAACGTGTGTGCGTCTGGGGGTGGTCTCTGCTCTCTGGAGGAGAAGATGGGCACTGGGTGTGGGGGTTGTTTCTGGTACATGACTCTTTGAGCACCTGGCTAGAACCCACACGCAAGTGCTCCAAGGGGGCAAATGAATTCATCTGGGAGTCAGACCCTTGCTGGGGGGACCCCCGCCCACCTCCCCTACACAGGCTGGGGGTGCGGGGTCTGACTCCATAGAGGCGGCTGTGACCCCTCTACAAATCCAGTTCAGGGGGGCCGGAGAACAACACTGAAGAGGCCCCTACCCTCCTGGGACCCACCAGCCCCGAGACTCACCCCACAAAGTAGGAGATGATGAGCAGCTGCACGGCCCGGTTGATGATGCCAATGGTCCAGCTCTTCACCACCACGGACTTGGTGGTCTCATAGGTGAAGAAATCGGACACGCAATTCATGTTGCGAGGGCAAGCTCAGGGGTCCCTCTGTGGGACCCCCCTGGCAGCCTTTGGGAGACAGTGGTGCTCTGGGAAGAGCAGTCTGGAAGGGGCAGCTAGGGAGAGACCCCCCCTTCCCCGGACCGGGGAAGCCTGTTCCTTTAAGCCAGGCCACCCAGCCCAAGGGCCCAGGCGGGCTGCTCAGCGCTTGACACTCGGGGGCCGCTAAGAGTCCAAGACCAGGGCGGAGGGCGGGGGACCCCCGTTTTGTTCGTCTCCACCCCACTCCCCTGTGATGTCACACACGGCAGGGGTGGGGTCTCTAGCCCGGGCTCCTGATTGCCTGGGATGCAGCTGGCGGGGGGGGCCCCCTGGGACCCATGTTTTATCAGCACTCCGGCTACCCGCTGCTTCGGCGCCTTCTCTTAGGCGGCCTCTTCCAGCAGCGTTGAGCTGAAAGCCCCTGGCCGAGCCCCACCCCACAAGCACTCTAGGACCTGCCCGCGTCCTCCCCTAACCCTTCTCCGGACGTCTCCTTAGAAGAGCCTCAATTCTGTAGCCATCCCTGTGCCTCCTGGAACTGCCTCCAGCAAACTCATGGGTGAGGATGGGGTGGGGACCGTCCTTGATCCCCATCCCCCACCCCCTTGGTGCCTCCTGGCAAGGGGGTGTGTGACATCCAGCTTAGAGTCCTTATCCAGGTTGGCCGAGGTGGGCAGGGGGGGGCGACCTGTAGCACCATGTCATCGCATTGGGGCCTTCGTTCGTTTTCTTTTTCGTTTGGACTCACTTGACTGCCCGGAATCATGCGTTCCAGGAGACGCTCCCGGCAGGCTGAGGCTGTTTCCAGCTCACCCACGGGTTCCCTCAAACCCTAGAGAGGTGTGGGAACGGCTGCATGCCCATTTATTGAATCCAGCCGAGCGTCTGGGGCTGGGCAGAGCTGCAACGGCCAGGATCAAGGCCAGAATTATGCATTCAGGGATCCACCGGGCAGTTCGTGGTTTCTCAGCCGGGGCTGAGTTAGCAAGCTGATGTAACTGCTCCAAGTTAGAGAAATATATGCACGCTAATTAATGTACCAATGTATATATATGTACACACACACATTTGTTCATCCCCCCACGGATCGAACCCAGGTCTCCTGGATGCAGGGCGCGGGCTTTACTGCTGAGACAATCCCCAGCCCGGTCTGAAGAAGTTCCCACTCGATTCTGCCCTGAAGCCTTTGCCAGGACCCACAAGCTACCCTCAATCATCTTTGAACGCAGAGCTAGTGATTTTGTGACACAAGAGAACGGGAACTAGTGGTGGATGGGGGCAGTTGGATTCTTCGCCCCCACTTTGTTGGCAAGGCGGAGACCTGGGGGTGAGGAGGCCGGGGAGGGGGGGCAACTCCCAACTCCCTTTGGGTCCTCCCACCCGGCACACGCGAACATCACTTGCAAGAGGCAGTGGCCCTGAGTAGGCGGGTGGGGCGAGGGGCGACCCCCTCTCCCCCATGCACTCGATTTCCAATCCGCTCGGCCCCCCTGGGGGAAGCCGGCACCCGCGCTTGCTTGAACTCGGTCCTGCGGTTTCTCCAGCCTCTTGCAGGCGAGCCGCACGTTTGCGGTTGGGGGTGTTAAGTTCTCAGGGGCAGCAGCCAACGAAGGATCCAGTCTCTTCCCGTCACTGCAGCTCGTCGTGGTCGTGTCCCACCTGGGGTCCGAGCGGTAGAACCCCCCGACGCCTTTCACCCCAGAAGGCTTTCACCTCAGATGGCTTCCACCTCAGACACCTTCCACCCCAGCAGCCTTCCACCCCAGCAGCCTTCCACCCCAGACGCCTTCCACCTCAGACTCCTTCCACCCCGCGTTCGTTCCCCCACCCCCGCGCGCGTCTGCGGGCGCCCTGAAGCATCACCACCCCACAATTTCGCCCTCGAGCCCAGTCCTCCACGGGAGAAGCGTTTCTTGCGGTGGGTGGCACGACTCTGCGCCCCGCCTGCCCCCCCTTTCAAGTCCGATTCCACGAGGGACGCGCGCGCGAGGGCCCGCACCGCCCGCCACCCTCCCGCACGCACGCAGCCGCCGCCGGCTTCCCTCAGCAAAACCCCGCGCGGGCGGCGACGCTCTAGGGACTCGTCTCGGAGGCGGAGCCGGCTCGCGCCTCTCTAGCCAGTTGTTCCTCTCTATGATCCATGCGCGGCTTCCGGTGGCGGGACGCGGGGCCGCGCACGCGGGAAGAGCTCCCCCAGCGTGCCCCCCGGTCCCCCGTGTCCCCGCCCCCCCCACGGCGTCCTTCTGCGCACCCACCGCCCGTCCCTGAGGCTGCAGCTTGAGGAGGTGGGTGGTCGTCGTGGCCTTGGGCGCGGACCCCCCCCCTTTCCGCCGACGCCCCCCCCCGCGGGACGCAGCCGATGGATCGTTCCACGTTCGAACCTGCGGGCCGCGGGCGAATCCATCTCCGGGGATGGGGGTGGGAGAAGTGCGGGGTTTGGGGTCGCGGCGCGGCGGGAGCGCTGGGAGGGAGGGAGATCGTGCACGCTGGGTGCGGCCCGAGGCTTCCGCTGCTCGTTGCCATGGCGCCGGCTGGAGCGGCCCGGGCAGGGGGTCTGACGGGGGTGGCAGCGCCGCTCCAGGCCTGAGTCGCCCGCTCGGCTCGGGCCGGGCCTGCTTGCGGAGCTCGCTCTGCAGAATAGCCCGCCGGTAGGTTCCGAAGCCAGGAGCGAGCCCCCGAGCCCGCCCAGCCACCCGAGGCCAGGTGCCACCTGGTTGCATCGGTGGGCCTGGCGTGAGGTGCGGGCCTTTCATGCATCTCTCTCTCTCTCTCTCTCTATCTCTCGCTCCCTCCCTCCCTCCGGTTCCAGATTCCCCGCCTGGCCTGCGGAGGAGCTGCAACGCCCACCCAGGAGTTGGGGCCGGCTCCCAGCGGAGGCCAGTAGGGGCAGGTCAGCATGGCCGAGACCCTGGAGTTCAACGATGTCTATCAGGAGGTGAAAGGCTCCATGGTGAGCGGGCAGGGGAGTGGACTTCACGCTTGCTACTTTCTTTCTGTAGACAGTAAGAACTTGCCAGTGTTAGATGCCTTGGGGAAAGGCCACCAAGGCCACCAAGGCGTCTCTCTACAAAAACAGAATACAGGAGCTGGAGCCATAGCACAGCGGGTAGGGCGTTTGCCTTGCACGCGGCTGACCCAGGTTCGATTCCCAGCATCCCATGTGGTCCCCTGAGCACCGCCAGGAGTAATTCCTGAGAGCAGAGGCAGGAGTAACCCCTGAGTATTGCTGGGTTTGACCCAAAAAGCAAAAAACAAAACAAAACGAAAAACTACCAAACAAAACAGAATACAGAATTCCAGGATTTGGGGGCCTGAAGGGACCTTATCTGGGGCTCAGTGCTGAATTCTGAGTTGCTTTGTGTTGCTTTTTGGGGGGCTGGGGTGGGGTGCACATATTCCTGGCTCTGTGCCCAGGGCTCGCTCCTGGTATCATATGCAGTGCCCAGGAATGGCAGCTGGGTGGACAGCCTGCAAGGCAAGCACCTTCCCTGCCCTCCTGTCTCTCCAACCCGCAGTCCTGAGCTCTGAAGCGTAGGCCCTGCACATTGGGTGGATGTGAAACCACGAGGAGAGTGCAGACGTCCTGGCCACTTGCCTTCAGCTCTTGCTCTTGTGTTGCTATCTGGCCAGCCCAGAGTGGCAGCTGTTGGGCGGGATGGGACCTGGGTGCTGGGGCACCCTTGTTTTGTCTTTGCCCCTCCCCCCCAGTCCTCCCACCCGGGCAGTCATTGGGGCCTGTTTTCCCACAGAATGATGGTCGGTTGAGGTTGAGCCGCCAGGGCATCATCTTCAAGAACAGCAAGACGGGCAAAGTGGACAACATCCAGGCCGGGGAGTTGACGGAAGGCATCTGGCGCCGCGTTGCTCTGGGCCACGGACTCAAACTCCTCACGAAAAACGGCCACGTCTACAAGTATGATGGCTTCCGAGAGTCGGTGAGCTGCCCTGGGTCTGTGATCTCCGTTACGCGGTGCCATCTCGAATCTTCTCGGAGAGGAATTGGGGCGCCTTCCTCTGATGACCGTGTGCTTGCTGGCTGTGGCCTCTTTGGAGCAGGCCGGCGAGGCTGGGTTGGGCTGTCAGGCAGGCAGTTGTTCAACCCCGTTGGGTGCCAGAGTCTCAGGAGCGAAGCTGATCTCCGTGAGTTTGTGTCTGGCTTTGGGGTAGGTTATACCCATGCCCAGGTGCAACCGGATGATTTGAGCTGAGGTTTTGCTGCCCCCCCCTTTTTTTTTTTTTAGCGGTTTGAGCTAATGATGATCTCCCTTCGTCATTTTTGCTCTTAAGCAGTGCCTGCCCAGCGTCAGGTAGCACTGTGGGACCCCCCCAGCCAGGATGTTAGTACCCGACTTCCCTCCCCCCTCAGCCTGAGCGCTAGTCCCCGCAAACAGCCTCTTGCACCACCCTTTCAAATAGTTTTATAACCAAGAGTAAGTCGGCACGGATTCCTAATGCGGGCATGCGAGGAGCGTTTCTCAGAGTTTTGGAATTGTCCCCGGCGTGCAGGCCTGGGTGAAGGCCCCTCTCGGTTTACCGGAATTGCTCTCTGCTCACAGGAGTTTGAGAAGCTGTCTGATTTCTTCAAAACTCACTATCGCCTGGAGCTCGTGGAGAAGGACCTGTGCGTGAAGGGCTGGAACTGGGGAACGGTGAAGTTTGGTGGTGAGTCCTGGGGAAGCTCGAGATGTTCAGGGAGAAGATCGAGTTGCCGCCTTTGCCCGGCTTTGGCACCCCTTTCTTCCACCGTCTCTGATTTCCCGTCACTTTGTAGTTCATGATGTATTTATGAGCTGAGCAGCCTCCCAACGCCCGCACCTAGCCGTGGAGGTGCCGGGTGGACAGAGGGGCCCCCCCCCCACCCCGGCTCACTGTCCCCGGGGAGCCTGCGGTCTGGGGTGGAACGGCTGCGCCTGCGCACAGGAGCATGGGACCCGGCGGCTTACTAAGCCCTTTCCCACAGGGCAGCTGCTTTCCTTCGACATTGGGGACCAGCCGGTCTTTGAGATCCCCCTTAGCAACGTGTCCCAGTGCACCACGGGCAAGAACGAGGTGACGCTGGAGTTCCACCAGAATGATGACGCCGAGGTCTCGCTCATGGAGGTGCGCTTCTACGTGCCCCCCACCCAGGAGGACGGCGTGGACCCTGTGGAGGTGAGGCCTCGGGGAGCTGGCCTGGGGGTGGGCTCCCTGCTGCTTAATCACCAGTGTGTGCTTTCCGGTGTCTGGGCTTTCATTTCCTAGGGTCACACCCGGCAGTGCTGGGGCTGGTGGGGGTTGTTGGGGACACTCCCCAGCCGGGCCTCCTGCCCGAGTCAGCTGTGCCCAGCGCACCGAGGGATGGCTCTGGCCTGACCCGTGTCCACATTTGCAGGCCTTTGCCCAGAACGTGCTGTCGAAGGCAGACGTGATCCAGGCCACCGGAGACGCCATCTGCATCTTCCGGGAGCTGCAGTGCCTGACTCCCCGAGGCCGTTACGACATCCGCATCTACCCCACCTTCCTGCACCTGCACGGCAAGACTTTCGACTACAAGATCCCCTACACCACAGTGCTGCGTCTCTTTCTGCTGCCCCACAAGGACCAGCGGCAGATGTTCTTCGTGGTGAGCAGACACCACCGAGAGTGGATCAAGCCTTGGGTTTTTGCGTGCCAATCTGTGGATTCTTGTTTGATTTTGGTTTGGGGGCCACACCTGGCGATGCTCGGGGCTTCCTCCTGGCTCTGCACTCAGGAATCACTCCTGGCAGTGCTCAGGAGAGCTTATGGGGTGCTGGGGATAGAACCTGGGTCAGCTGTGTGCAAAGCAGATGCCCTCCACTCTAGCCCCCTGGTGGACTGTTTTTATTTTTGTTGTTGTTGTGGGTTTTTTTTTTTTTTTTTTTTTGCTTTTTGGGTCACACCCAGCGATGCACAGGGGTTACTCCTGGCTCTGCACTCAGGAATTACTCCTGGCGGTGGTCAGGGGACCATATGGGATACTGGGAACCGAACTCGGGTTGGTTGCATGCAGGGCAAACGCTATACCCCCTGTCCTATCACTCCACCTATCACTCCAGCCCCCCCCCCCGGTGGTCTCTGGACTGGTGTGTTAAACCATGATGCTTCTCCCTCCCCAGATCAGCTTGGACCCCCCCATCAAGCAGGGTCAGACCCGCTACCACTTTCTGATTCTTCTCTTCTCCAAAGACGAAGACATCTCATTGACGCTCAACATGAACGAGTGAGTCTCCGGGTGCATGTCCCCTGCCCCCGTACGCCGGGCACAGGCGCGACCTAGCCTTCCTGCCTTTGCAGGGAGGAGGTGGAGAAGCGTTTCGAGGGACGGCTTACCAAGAACATGTCGGGGTCTCTCTATGAGATGGTCAGCCGGGTCATGAAAGCACTGGTGAACCGCAAGATCACCGTCCCGGGCAACTTCCAAGGGTGAGGGCGCCGGCCCGGGGGGTCCTGCCCTGGCTCCCGAGAGGGGGGAACACCGCGTCTTCGGGGCTGGCTGGGTCGTCTCACGAGGGGACTCGACGCGTCCGGCGGGGCAGCGTGAGGGCTGCTGCCTTGCTTGACCCGATCAGGTGATGCTTCTCGGTGCTGCGGGGCTCGTGACCCACGATCCTGCACCTCCACCAGGCACTCGGGCGCCCAGTGCATCACCTGCTCCTACAAGGCGAGCTCGGGCCTCCTGTACCCGCTGGAGCGGGGCTTCATCTATGTCCACAAGCCTCCCGTGCACATCCGCTTCGACGAGATCTCCTTCGTCAACTTCGCCCGGGGCACCACCACCACGCGCTCCTTCGACTTCGAGATCGAGACGAAGCAGGGCACGCAGTACACCTTCAGCAGCATCGAGAGGTGCGTGCCTCGCTGCCATGGGGTGGGAGGGAAGGGGGGAAGGAGGGGACCCCCCCCCAGCTCTAAACCTGGCGCCAGCTGTTTCCGCTGCCGTGCCATGGGTCCTCGGAGCTCTCAGCCTCCGGAAGCTGCCCGCCCCCCCTATTTTTTCCCTTTTTGGTTCACACCTGAGGGATTGCTCCTGGCTCTGCACTCAGGAATCACTCCTGCGGTGCTTTGGGGACCATACGGGATGCTGGGGCTCGAATCCAGGTTGGCCATGTGCAAGGCAAACGCCCTCCCCACCGGACTATCCCTCCAGTCCCAGCTGCTCCCTCTGTTTTCCTTTTGCACTTTGAAGACTGTGCCCTTTGCACCCTTCTCTTTCTCTCCCCCCCCCCCTTGCACGGAACTGCCCATTGTTAACTTTCCCAGCTACGTGGCTGCTAAATGTTGACTGAGCGCTCGCGGTGGGCTCAGCGCGGGTTGGGTCACAGGCAGTCTCCTGTGCTTCGTCTGAGTCCCGACCTCGGGAGAGGCGAAATGAAAAACAGAACAAATGAAGTCGGGGCCGCCTCCTGCCCTCTGCTTATTTGTAAGCAGGTGCACACCGCTCCCATCCCCGCACGCCCGCTTGCTTTTCCCGGAGCTTCGGGGAATTCTTGCAAGGCTGGCGCCTGACTCTTTCCTTGCCCCTGGCCTGGAGGGGTGGTGTGGGGGGTCAGGACTCGGAGCCGCTGGGCTGGAGACTGTGTTCCGGCTGTCGGAGCGGAACGCTGCCCGCCTGCCTCGCTACCCGTGTGTATCTCCCCGCGCAGGGAGGAGTACGGGAAGCTCTTTGACTTTGTCAACGCCAAGAAGCTCAACATCAAGAACCGAGGCTTGAAAGAGGTACCTCCGTGCGGTGTGGCGAGGCCCAGCCTCGGGGCTCCGGTCCTTTCGAATCGGGGAATCGGGGTTGCGGGGCGGTGGTGGTTGGGGGCGGGGCGGGGGTGGCGGCGGGACAGGGCGGCAGCAGGGATCTCCTGGCTTCTGTTTCACTCCTTTTCTTTTCTCACTCCTATAGAAAAAAGAGGTGCGTGGGACCCTCCGGGTGCAGGTTTCCTTAGCATGACCTTAGCTCAGTCTCTGCGGCCCCTCAGGAGCCCCCCGTGGGGCTGGGAGCGGGAGGGGCTGGGACTAACCCCACCGGCAGGAAGGCCTCGGGCCTAGGGCCCCCTGCACGCTGGCTGTCTGCAACGATCCAGCCCCCCGGTCTCCTGGGAGCTGCTGCTCGGTCCTTACTCACAGGCCTGGGGTGGGGCGTGCTTTCCAGTGTGCCAGGGACCGCGGTGCCGGGGCGCACCGGCACCTCACTCCCCGCTCTTCCCCGGCCCAGGGCATGAACCCGTCCTACGACGAGTACGCCGACTCCGACGAAGACCAGCACGACGCCTATTTGGAGCGGATGAAAGAGGAGGGCAAGATCCGGGAAGAGAATGCCAACGACAGCAGCGATGACTCGGGAGAGGAGACCGGTGGGGGCCCCCCTCCCCCCCTCCTGCTGCTTCCCCTCGGGCGCTGCTGGGCCGTGGGGGTGGGCAAGCCGGCACGTCGGGGCCAGCGAGGGGGATTTCTCCGCAGGACCAAGCCCATGCGTGCTCTGATGTGTGTCCGTGTGTTTTGTGTGTGTGTGTGTGTGTGTTTCAGATGAGTCATTCAATCCAGGTGAAGAGGAGGAAGACGTGGCCGAGGAGTGAGTTTGGGTTCCACGACGTGGGGGTGAGGGTGCAGCCGATAAGCTTTTAGGGGACCAGATTTCTGGACATGTGTGTCCAGGGACGAGCTGCTGACCCCGGGTGGAAAGGACACATGAACTGCCCCCCGTGACGAGGTGGGACGTGAAGGTGCTTTCAGAGTGATCCGGGGCTTGGTTGAGCGTCAGGCACACTGAAGCCAGGAAGCGTCGCAGGAGAGCGGGACGGAGACCCAGGCTTGCCCAGCCCTGGCTTGGAGGCCTTGGGTCAGCTGGTGCACCCGGGCCCTCACTGTGAAGCATAAGCACCTTCTCCGGCCAAGTTGTGACTCTTGATGGCCAGCGGGAGGAAGATGTTCAAAGCTGACTTGAGCCGAAAAGGGAATTTCATGAGTTGCGGTAACTGGAAAGTCCAGGGCCCTGGGCCTCTGCACAGTGGCGCGGAATCTGTTTCTGTTGTGTCTAGTTCTAGGTAGGTTTGCCCCCAGGGGAGCTCCGAGTGTCTTTTCCGAAGCTCTGGGCAGGCTTAGCCGTACTGCTTTATGAGGTTACACCAGAAAGTGCCTCTTAGCGCAGCAGTAAATGTGGTTGCTTCCCAACTCTGAGTTATTCGATTGTCCTGAGCCGCCCTTTAGCTGCTGCAGTTTCGGGGGAGCCCCTGCCCGGTGCAGGCAGGTGGGTCCCGACATAAAACCAGGACTGCCCCTCCAGGGGACTGGAGAGCGAAGGTTGGCCGCAGAAACCTGATGTCCGTTAGCCCGGGAGTTTGGTTTGTCTCATGGCTTCTGAAGGCCGATGAGCAAACGTGTAGGGAAATGCTTTAAAAACTGACAGCAGAGGGGCTGGAGCTATAGCACACAGCGGGTAGGGCGTTTGCCTTGCACACGACTGACCCGGGTTCGATTCCCAGCATCCCATATGGTCCCCCAGCACCGCCAGGAGTAATTCCTGAGTCCAGAGCCAGGAGTAACCCTTGTGCATCGCTGGGTGTGACCCGAAAAGCAAAAAAAAAGAAAGAAAGAAAGAATGAACAGCAGAGTGGGCTGCAGTGATAGATAGCACAGCGGGTAGGGCGTTTGTTTGCCTTGCACATGGCCGACCCCGGTTCAATCCCCTGCATCCTATATGGTCCCCCAAGCACCACCAGGAATAACCCCCTGAGCAGGTGTGACGCCCCCCCCAAAAAAAAAACAAAACTAAAAACAGCAGAGCAGTCTGAGGGTTCCTCTGGGCAGGTGGGCTGGATTGAACGGAATGATCTAGGCATGCGCAGCTTCGGCCCAAAGTGGGTTTTCACCAGAAAAGACTCTTAAGTCGATCGAGATGATTAAATCAAGGGAGGCAGGGATGGGTGGTAGATTTGGGGCATGTTTTAGGCACAGACAAGGCTGCTTTTCTGTCCCCTGGGAGGGTGGGGGGTGGGGGATGGGGTGGGGCAGGGCTTCAGCCCCTGGGCTGTTTGTTGCCAAGCTTGGCCCAGACAGGCTGGCTGCAAGCCCCTCCGTGAAGGGGGAGGAGCAGGACTGGGGGCTGGTCGCCGCGGCTGCCCTGGGGTCCTCAGGCTCCCCTTTTGGGAGTGCTGTCCTTCTCTGAGTGTAACCCCCCGGCAGGTTTGACAGCAACGCCTCGGCCAGCTCCTCCAGTAACGAGGGCGACAGTGACCGAGACGAGAAGAAACGGAAACAGCTGAAAAAGGCCAAGATGAACAAAGATCGCAAGAGCCGCAAGAAGCCCGCGGAGGTGCAGACACTTGCCCAGACGGGAGGGCGGGGGGGCGGGGTGGTCCTCCCCTTGCTTCCCTGCTGCCCGGCGGGCCCCTCCTCAGCGCTGAGTTTGGTAGCTAGGCTGCAACCTTTGGAGCGGTCGGGACATTCTTCTCTGGTCTTGAGACGATTCGTTTCTGAATCAGGAGCCAGGCGGGCGGCCTCTGTCCCAGGGCCCATGGGAACATGGGAAGCGCTGGGTTCTAGGGATGGTTCTTCCCTGTAGGAGGCTCTTGGCCTGGGGAGGGTGAATGAGAGAGAGAGGAAAGAGAAGAAAGAGGAGAGAGAGAAGAAAGAGGGGGGGGGAGAGAGAGAGGGAGGGAAGGAGGGAGAGAGAGAGGGAGAGGGACAGAGAGAGAGGGAGGGAGAGGGAGGGAGAGAGGGAGAGGGAGGGAGGGAGGGAGGGAGAGAGAGAGAGAGAGAGAGAGAGAGAGAGAGAGAGGATGGGGGGTGGAGGGCATGGTCTCTGGGTCAGGTGTTTGCACGGCAGAGTGCCTTCCCCGCTGAGCTGTCTCTCGTTTTCCCTATAGACGAAGAAGGGCAAAGACCCCAATGCCCCCAAGAGGCCCATGTCTGCGTACATGTTATGGCTCAATGCCAGCCGAGAGAAGATCAAGTCAGACCACCCCGGTATTAGCATCACCGACCTCTCCAAGAAGGCTGGCGAGATCTGGAAGGGCATGTCCAAGGAGAAGAAAGAGGTGAGCCGCCGAGGCGGAGACGAGGGCTGGCCGCTTGTGGCAAGGACGGACCCCCGGTGGGACTTGGCCTTGGACGCTTGGCCCTGCAATGCTCTCACGGTTTGCTCTTGTTTCCGCGTGTTGGCGTCGATGCCTTTGTAAAACAGGAGTGGGATCGCAAGGCCGAGGATGCCAGGAGGGAGTACGAAAAGGCCATGAAGGAATATGAAGGGGGCCGGGGCGAGTCTTCTAAGAGGTGAGTGTCTGCACCCAACCAGCTCAGCATCTGCATCTTTGGCAGGTGGGCTTGAGCACTCTCGGTGAGTGGTGGGGGGAGAGGGGCTGGGGGTGGCACGGGCTCCGTGCCCGGCGGGGATTGAAACGGGTCAACTGGCTAGAAGGCAAGCACCTCAGCCCCTGTCTTTGGTGTCTCGGAGTGTTTCTGATGTACATAGAGCAGCGCTTCTCGAATCTGGTAGGTGAGACTGGCGGCCTGATATTGGTAACATGATAAAAAAAAAAAAAATCCTGGAATAATTGGATCAAATATGACCCATTTTTCTAGAGGGTCAGTTGTCCTGGGGCCTCGGGTTGAAACAAAGCGTTATGGAGTGTAATTCCAGGGTGTTGTTACTTTATTGCCGGCGTGGTAGGGGGGGGAATCAAACCCAAGCCTGGTTTAAAGAGTGCACTGGACCGCTTAGCAATGGCCCTGGCTCGTGTGTTGGAGGGGAAGGGGGGTGTGGGGTCATACCTGCGTGTGCTCTGGGCTTACTCCCAGCGAGAACTCAGGGCCTCCTCACAAGTGGGGCTGGACATTAAGTGATGGGCGCCGTGATAAGTCGCACACAAGGGGAGCCCCCTCATGTCAGAGGAGTCTTGGCTGTGAAGCAGCTTCGGGCTGTGGCCCCTGATACTGTTTTTGTGTTTTGGTTTTGTTTTTTTGCTTTTGGGGTCAACACCCAGTGATGCTCAAGGGTTACTCCTGGCTCTGCACTCAGGAATTACTCCTGGCGGTGCTTGGGGGACCCTCCAGGATGCTGGGGATTGAACCCGGGTCGGCCGTGTGCAAGGCCAACACCCTACCCGCTGCCCTATTGCTCCGGCCCCTGTTGCTGAGTTCTTGTGTTTTCCCTTAGGGCTCACAGGGCTGCCTGTTTACCTCGAGAGGGAGGGCAGAGTGGCTGGGTCGGGGAGAGGACAGGCTGGCCCCTAGGTGAGGGGGGGTGGGACTGGAAGGCAGAGCTCTCTTTCCTCGCTCCTCAAGGGACAAGTCCAAGAAGAAGAAGAAAGTGAAGGTAAAGATGGAAAAGAAATCAACACCTTCCCGGAGCTCATCGTCCAAGTCTTCCTCCAGGCAGCTAAGCGAAAGCTTCAAGAGCAAAGAGTTTGTGTCCAGTGACGAGAGCTCTTCAGAAGAAAACAAGAGCAAAAAGAAGAGGCGGCAGAGTGAGGTGCGCCAGCAGTGGGGGGCCGGAGGTGGGGGGGGGCAGGGTGCCCAGGAGGGCAGGGCATGTTGGGGTTTGTGGGCCTGGGTTGGGGCTGGTCTGAGCCTTGAGGCGGGGCAGAGGTGAGGCTGGCCGGAGGTCTGGTAGGTTCTGGAGAGGGCTCAGAACGGGGCTGGGGGAGGGACAGGGTGGGCTGTTGCTGTAAAGGGGCTCGGGAAGGCTCCCCTCTTTCCCCTTAACGACACCTGTGTTTTTCAGGACTCGGAGGAAGAGGAACTGGCCAGCTCGCCACCCAGCTCAGAAGACTCAGCATCCGGATCCGATGAGTAGAGAGGAGGAACATTCCCGTCTCCATCGTGGCTTGCCCGGCTCCCCCCCTCCAGTCTCCCCACTCATGCTTTGGTACCAGTGTCTCATGCAGTGTAGCGCTCGAATTCTGTGCCACCCGAGCTAGGTCTCCTGGCGGCGCGCACCCTCCGGGGCAGTGAGGGAGGAGCGCCCTCTGCCCGGCCGCCAGGACCACTCTGATGCGTGGGGAGATTGGGTGGGAGGCAGGGCCCGACAGGATCCACAGCCTCGTCCAGTTCCCCAACCTTATGGACGGCTGCTGCTTGTCCTGTGTGCCGCTTGTCCCATTCAAGTTGCTGCAGCAGGGGGTCACGTGAGGTCAAGACCCAGCGCTCCTAAGGGTGGGGGGGTGGTGGGGGGCCCTATTTCTACATTTATTTTGTATTTCTGGTCTGTGAAAATCAACATTTAATAAATGGAACTGACTTTGGAAACCATGTCCTTCATTTCCTGGGTGTTGTTTACCAACCAGGAAGCCAGTCTCCAGGTACTTTCTGTTCTGTTCCCGGCTGCTTGCTGTTCTGTTCCCGGCTGGACAAGCATTGGTTTTCACCCTCTTCTGCCCAGCGGGACCACCTGAGAGTGCAGAAATGAGAGCTGATCTGATTAGGATGTCTCTCTGGCCGTCCCGCTCCATTAGCCAGGCTCAGGGAGGCAGTTCCGGGCTCCAGCCTTCATCACCTATGAGCTAAGGGTCTTTAAGGCTTTAGATAATGGCATCAGCATTGACTAGCCTCTCTGCACCTAGGGGAATGGAAACCCGAACCTGCAAAGAGTTTGAGGAGGGATGGAAGGACGTGTAGGAAAAGGTGTGGTATGCCTGTGGGATGCACAAATCTTTGGCTCTTGTGGTGAGGAACTGAGGGCATTGCAGCCTAACACCTAACAGGAGATAAATGAACAAACGAGGAAGCCCACCCTGTCTTTCTGGGCGATCAAAATCCTAAGTTGCATACGTGTGTGTGTGTGTGTGATCAAAATCCTAACGTGTGTATGTGTGTGTGTGTATGTATATGTGTGTGTGTGTGCGCAGGTTATCAGAGGTTCACCGGGGGTGGGCCTGCAGTGACCTGCTCCCTAGGCGGGACTCCCATAGGCGCATCCCTAGCCGGGCTGCAGGGCCGCGGGAAGACCCGGCCGCCCGCGCCGCGTCCTCTCTAGGCAGCCGTCTCGGTGGCCACGTTGCCCACGCGCTTGGAGCGGCCGAATTGCGTCAGTTTCGCCCGGTTCTCAGCCCGGGGCGGGTCGGGCCGCTGCAAAGCTCATGAATAATTGAGCCCGCCCCGGGCCGCGTTCATTTGCATACGACCCGGCGAGTGGTGCCCGGCCGCCGGCTCATGCATATTCATGAGGCGCTCCGGGGGCGTGGGCCTGGGCGGGGCCGGGGGCGGGCCCCGGCGCGGCTGGCGCGGGGCGCTGACCGCGGCGGCAGCAGCAGCAGCGGCGGCCGCGGGGACTGGCGTCGGGGCGCCGAGCCCGAGCCGTGCGGAGCCCGAGTCCGTGGGGAGCGCGTGAGTGCGCGGGGGCGGGGTCCGCCACTGGGGGGGCGGGGGAGAGGCCGGAGCGCCGGGGCGCTGGCCAGCCGGGCCCCCGGGCTTGGAGGGACTGAGAGGTGGCGGCGGGGGTCAGGAGTAAAGTTTGCAAGAGGCAAACGGGGGTTCCGGGGGGTGGGGTGGTGGGAGAGCGCGGGGCACGCTGGCTCGTGTGCACGGTCCGGAGCTGGTGTTGGGGGAGGGGGCGAGGGCCCGAGGCGGAGCCGAGGGCGGGGGGAGGAGGGGCCCGAGAGACCCCCGCTGCCCCTTCTCTGGCTCCAGCGGCAAGCCCCCTCCCCCCTCCTCCCCCCCCCCCCGGCTCTCTCGGCACGCCCCCAGCCGCCCCCACCCGGTCCGAGTCCCCAGTCCCTCATCTGTCGCCGGCTGCTTCGCATCCCGCGCACCGCCCCCTCCTCCTCTTCCTCCTCCTCCTCCCGTGCTGCCGCGGTCCCCTCTGTGTCCAGAGCTCCCCACTGGGCCCCTCCAGACGGCCTCGGGCTGTTCCGTCTGCCCGGTGGCCCTCCCTCTTCCCGCAGTTCCTGGGCCGGCCCTGCGGACCTCTCCGGCCCCGGATCCAGCTGCAGATCCCCGGGGCCCAGAGGGGCGACCTCGCTGGGCAGCTGCCCCGGCCTGGAGCAGGCCGGGCCGGGCCTTCTCCCCAGCCCTTCTGGCGGCCTTCGCCGGGGAGTCAGCCAGTCTCCCCCCACCCCACCCCCCACCCCCCAACACTGACTCTCGGGGTGGGAGCGAGCGCTCAGAGCCACTGCGATTCTATGGCTCTGGGCCGTGCGCGGCCTCGGTCACTTGGCTTTGCTGCCTTTGGGTGGGTGGGTGGGGGGACCTCTGCGCTGCTCATTGCCCCTCCTCAACGGGGGCGGGGAGCGGACCCTCTACCCCACCTCCCCTTTTCTGGACAGCAGCCCCACCTACTGCAGAGGTTCCCATCAGGTTCCCAGGGGCAGGGGTTTTACCGTCCGGGGGCCAGTTAGCTCTCCCTTCTGACCGCCCACTCAGTGTCCCTTAGAATACTATTCAAGGACAAGGAAACAATCTTGTGTTATTTTAATTGTGTCCCCTCCCCCCCACGCACACACACTTGGACGGGCTCTGCACAGTTACTCACCCACTCAGAGCGAGCTGTTCTCCTCGGTAACTGCCGGGCTATCCTCAGCCCTGAGCTCTGTCCCCCTCTCCCCAGCGGCTCCCCTGTTTGGAGCAAGCCGGGTGGGGCCCAGAGTGAGAAGAGGGGGTAAGCTTTGCCCAGGCCAGTGGCCAGGGGCGCCCGCACCAGGCTAGCAGCCGGAGTGGGTGACTTGGAGACAAGTCCCCTTTGCAGGTTGGTGGGGGGGATGGTTGGGATGTCCTGAGGGGGGTGGAGGGAACCTGTGCATACCGGGTGCAAGGAAGCACACCTCTTCCTGGACACAGGACGGGCCTTGTCCCCTAGGCTCTCCAGCCTGGGGCAGGGGTAGGGAGGGGGGGGGGGCTGTGGGTGGGAGCCAGGATGGGAACTGAGGAGGTGGCGGCAGTGGTGTCTGGGAGACAGGTGACATGACTGGGATGGAGAGAAGGACTTGGTCCCAGAGAGGAGTACCAAGGGTGAGAGGGCATTGGTGGACCCTGAAGGGACCCTTTAATGAACAGCATGTACTTTTTTTAGACACACAGCCGCTAAGCAAGCGTGCAGTAAGCCCTGTGCTCACGTGGTCTCTTTGAGGCCTCCCCACTGGCTCAGCAACTCCGGTTTTCGGAGAGGGAAACTGAGGCATAGCGAAGGAAGCCACATTGTGCCCGAGGTGCTGGAATGACAGACCCGCCTCGCGCTAGAATCTTGTCCGATCACATCCCGAAAAGCTCCGGTTCCCAATCTCAGCTTAGAGGAGGGACACCTGTTTGGCATCTGTCACCGGACTGTGTCACTTGGTCTGAAATTTCTTCTGCCTGCTTCCTCCCCTCCGGCCCCCTCCAGCCCCCCCCAGGTTGGTGAGCAATGCTCACAGGTTCCCCCACCCTCAGTAGCCTGGCTGTCCCACCCAGACTGTACTAGGAAGGGGTGCCTCAGGGACTTCTCTCCCCGGCCACCCCACCCCCCGGATGTTCCCAAGCCCTGTCCCATTCTCCCAGCCCCGGGGCCGGCTCCTCCTTCCTCTTGGCAAGGCTTTGGAAATCCAGTGGGAGGCCATTGCTATGGCAACAGGACTAGGCCCTGGCTTTTACCTCATCAAATTCCAAGCTGAAGCCAAAGCGATTGAGAAATTAGAGAGAGAGAGAGAGAGAAAAAAAAATGTATTCCAGATGTTTACTTTTTATTCCTTATTTTTCCGTGTTTGGATGAGACAGCTCGGAGGGAGGCGGGCGTGGGGCTGGGAGGAGGGCCAGGGGGCCAGGGAACCACTCCCAGCTGCTGGAGGGAGGGAAGGAAGGAGGGGAGCTGGGCGGCAGCGGCGGGGCGAGCCGCGGGGAAGGGGGAGGCCGTGGCGGGGCGGGGCGGGGCGGGGCGGAGCGGCAGGTCAGGGAGGAGCGGGTTTTTCCCGTCTCCCAGGAGGTGATTCACAGACTTCAGACTGTGCGGCCCTGTGGCTCGGCCAGGTTTAGGTAGGAACCGATACCTCCAACGGACCGGGCCGGGCCGCCAGACCCGAGGGGGTGAGTGGGGTGTCTTTGGAAAGCTGCCCGGAGGAGGGGGCGAGGCAGCGGGTGAAGTGGGGGTGTGTGTGTGGGGGGGGGGGGTCCCTGCAGGTTAGGAGTGGGAGTTGGAGGTGTGCCTGGGGAAGAAGTGAGGATTTGGCTGGTGGGGGCCGGGGTGCAGGGGTGCGGGGTGGGCGGGGAACCCCCTCTGACCCTCTGCTCCCCCTTTGCAAAGTTCCCTCTTCCTGTCCCACACTCTGCCTTCAATGGAAGTTGGAGACTTCCTGGCCAAGCCTCCTGCGGGGACCCCCCCTCCCCTCCCTCCCCTCCCCTCCCCTCACCTCCTCTCCTTCCCTTCCTGCTCTGGCTCCCCTGGGGTCTCCAGCCTCACGCCCCTCCTGGGCTTCCCGATTCTCACTCACGCAGGTCCCGCCGTGGGTGATGAAAGTGTCTACTCTCAGGGAAAGCACGGCCATGGCTTCCCCACCGCCCCGGGAGCTGGAGGAGGAGCCGGCGGTGGCCGGCTCGGAGCCAGGTAACCCATGGGTGCAGGGTGGAGACGGGGGGGGGGGGGGGCAGAGGCCCCGCACTGCCCCGCTTTTCTGCTTTGGGGGAGGTGGGTGGGAGGCCCACGAGGCAGGCGCAGGGTGGGGGTGGGGAGGGGGGTGGGTAGTGTCCGTGCAGGATGTGAGCCGAAGGTTCTCGAAGCTCCTGCTGCTCCCCTCCTCCCCCCTGGAGCCCCCCAGAACATGGAGCCCTGCAGGTAGGGCGCGGAGTGGGCACTGTGTGGGGATCTCCTGGCAGGGCTGTGGCCGTGAGTAAGTGATTCCGAGCGCTGTCCGGCCGTGGAACGCCTTATATAGAAGGCCACTCGCTGGCCTTGTTTTCTTCCTGTAGCAGATTTACTTGTGTTTGGCTCAGGTCAATAGTAAGTTTGCATTCCTGCTCGTACCGGATGACCTCGGGGAGGTGGCCGGGCTGTGCTCTGAGTTGGGGGGGTGGTGGGGGGGTGTGGTCAGGAGGCCGAGTGGGGAAGCTCAGCTGCGGCCCGTGGAGGAGGGTCACGGGGAGCGGCTGGACAGAGGGTGACTGGTCTCGGCCAAGTCATTTCTTACTGGCTCCTTCGATCAGTTATTCGTCCGTGGGGTAAGGACCACATGGGGGGGGGTGGAGGGGAAAGGTGTGCAGGGGGTGTTCAGTGGGATGCGAAAAGAAGCTGGGGGATCCCAGCTGGCCCTTAACTAACGTCAGCCTCTAGGGGGAAGTGACCAGGCGTTGGGCGTTTTGGAGAAGGGAGAAGGTGCTTCTGGAAAGTGTGTGGACGATCAAGGGTGACTTGGTGGACGGACAGGTGACATTTGACATGAGCTGAGAAGTCTGTGAACATTCTGAGTCTGCAGGGGTGGGGGAGGGGAGGTAAAATGAAGGCCTGCTTCCTGGTTTTCCTGGAAGGTTTTTTCCCTGCCCTAACTGTTGCCCCTTCCTTTCGGTAGGTGACCCTCCAGCAAAACCCCCCGTCAAGCCGAAACCCCGGGCCCTGCCTGCCAAGCCGGCCCTCCCGGCCAAGCCCAGCCTGCTGGTACCTATCGGGCCTCGGCCCCCTCGGGGCCCCCTGGCCGAGCTGCCCTCCGCCCGGAAGATGAACATGTTGGCGGGACCCCAGCCCTACGGAGGCAGCAAGCGCCCCCTTCCCTTTGCACCGCGATCCACGGCTGAGGCGGCTCCCGCCGGAGAGACGGGGAAGGAGGAGGTGGGGAAAGAAGAGCTCCCCCCGACGACCCCCCCAGCCCGCTGCCCGGCCCCGGCAGGCGTTCGCAAGGCCCCGGCCCCTTTCCGCCCCTCCTCGGAGCGCTTCGCGGCCTCCACGGTGGAGGAGATCCTGGCCAAGATGGAACAGCCGCGCAAGGAGCCCCCCGCCAGCCCCGACCGCCTCTGGGGCTCCCGCCTCACCTTCAACCACGACGGCAGCTCCAGGTACGGCCCCAGGACCTATGGCGTGGGGCCGGGTACCAGCGACGAGGAAGGCGGGACCCTCTCTAAGGCACGGTCCCAGGAGGGACCGGCCGAGAGCCTGGAAGGACACAGCAAGACCCCCGAGGAGGAGAGGTAAGCAGGGGGAGGTCGGACGTTTGTGAAGGCTCAGGGGTGGAAGGCGGGAGGGTCGCCCTGTTGGGACCGTGAGTCCACATGTCGGTTAGGGGGCCCCGTTACACCCCGTTGCAGCCCAGGCAGAGCTTCCCGTGTCCGGTGCAGCTGCCATTCTTGGAGTTGACGAGTGTTTCGAGCTGTGTCCAAGGACCAGTGTGGGAAATTTTGTTTTATTTTTGGCGGGGGGGGGGGGGGCACACCTGATGTGCAGGGTTTACTCCTGGCTCAGTGCTCTGGAATCAACCCTCTGGGAAGCCGGCATAGACCCCAGCTCGGCTGCAGATGCTCTCTGCTCCTGCCCCAGTATGCTCCGGCCCCGGCCCCTCGGGTGGGGGAACTGAAGTTTCTCTTTATTTTTTATTTTATTTTTTTTGCTTTTTGGGTCACACCCAGCAATGCTCAGGGGCTACTCCTGGCTTTGCACTCAGGAATTGCCCCTGGCAGTGCTTGGGGGACCATATGGAATGCCGGGGATCGAACCCGGGTCGGCCGCATGCAAGGCAAATGCCCTACCCGCTGTGCTATCACTCCGGCCCCTGAAGTTTCTCCTTATTGAGAGCTGAACTTGGCCTCGTTCACCCACAGCCCTGGCATTCAGGGAGGAGAGTGAGACCTGTGTTAGGAGTGAGGAAACCGGGGCTCAGGAGCCACTTTCCCCTGAAGCTGGATCAGTGTCTCAAGGGCTGGGGGGCGGGCTGTGTGTTCAGGGGCCCTGGGTCTGATCCCCAGCACCACACGGCCCCCAGTGCTACTGGAAGTGACAGCCCCCCGCTTTCCCCCACCCCCCAACCAAAAAGAAAGTGGCTTCCTCTGGGAGAGGTACAGCAGTCAGGCTGCACGCCTAGCATGTGCCCAGGCTGGGCTCCATCTCTGGTACCACATGGTGCCCCAAGCATCTCTGGGTGCCGCCCTGGAGGCTGCTGAGCACCTCTGTGGTACTGCTGGGCCAGAGTGTCACCACGTCCAGGGTCTCTTGCATTGCACCCCTGGCAGACCGGCTGGTCGAGAATCATCGGAGGGTCCCCTTATCTCCCCTTATCCCCTGCTCCCCCTAAAAAAAGATGAGCCTTTCCCTCAGCAACTAACAGGTACAGTGGGCAGTTCGGATTCAGGTTTATTTGAGTCCAGGGTATGTGCTTCAAATTGCCGGATGTGGCTGGACCAGAGTGCCATGTGTTGGGGGAGGGGGCTATGCGTGTGTGTGTGCACGTGTGTTCATGCACATGCTCGTGTGCTCACGATTGTGTGCATGTGTGTGCATGTGTCTTTGCATGTGTGATTGCGTGTGCAAGCATGTGTATGTGCACATGCTTGGGCGTATGCGCATGTGTGTGTATGTGTGCATGGTTGTGTGTGCATGCACGTGTGCATGTGAGTACATGTGCATGCATGTGAGTGCACGTAGTTGTGTGCGCACATGCACATGTGTGTATACATGAGTGCATGTATATGTGCGTGTATGTCTGGGCACATGCACAACTGTGCGCGTGTGTGTGCATGCCTGTGCACATAGTCACTTGTCTGCGCCATGGTGTGAGGAGGGGCGAGATGGGAGAGATAAGACACAAACACTCCCTGTGTGCCTGCCCAGCCCGCTGGGATCAACACGACATCACGCGAGACTTGAGTGTGCTGGTCTGGAGCTGGTGCCCGTGGAAAGGAAGAGGGGGCCGGGATGCGCCCCTGGGGGTGGCAGGTGTGGACGGCAGAGGCGGCGCTACGGCAGGGCAGGTGCTGTCCCTGCCTGCCGCGGAGGCCATTGTCAGGACAGGCTGAGCTTGAGTCCTGGTTGGTCCTCAGCGTCCTGGGCGGTGCCCCCATCCCCCTCGCCCCCTCACCGTGGCCTCGGCCAAGCTGCAGGTCCCGGCCCTTCTGTCCAGTGAAGGTGCCTGGGGCAGAGTCCAAGTGAAGCCCTGGTGTCCAGGCCCCCGGCTCCTCCGCGGCCTCGCCCCGGCTGGGCTGGATTCCCCGCTGCCTCTGACTCCTCCTGCCCTTGCTCCGAGCGAGAACAGACAGCCTGAAGGGGAACAGCCTCAGCTTTGGAAAATCAGTCTCCCTCCCGGCGCCCCTCCTTCCTCGCCCTCCCCCTGCGATCCTTCTAGAAGGATTGGCAGGGCAGCGGGACCAGCTGCATGCTCCCCAGTGGGAGGATCTTCCCCCCTCACTCTGGGTGGAGCCCGTGAGGCCGTGGGCCCACGGGAGACTTTTCCTAAAGGCCCCGCAGGAATGTGGCCTTCTGGGCACTTTCTCTAGGGAAAGGGCCCGGTTTTCGCCCTGTGGGTAATCTCTGGGGTGGGGGCAGGGGGTGCCTTCCGTTTGGTGCTTTAGCTCTGCCCGCGGCTCCGACCTCTAACCCCCTTCTGCACCTCCTCACCCTGTCTTTCTCGCTCCCAGGAGCCCCGCTTCGAACCGGGCCTTCAACGGGGATCTGGGTCATGAGCAGGCCTGCTCAGAGCCACCAGCCAATGTGAGTTTACCTTTCTTACTGTGTATCAGAGTCACTGCATCCCTGTCCTGTCGTGTGTCACCCAGCATGCCCTGTTGGTCCGTCCCTTGTGCTCGTCTGTTCAACTCCCCCAAAGGAGTTGCACTATTTATGTATGTATGTAGTGTTTTGGGTCATCCCCGGTGATGCTCAGGGTTTCCTCCTAGCTGTGAACTCAGGAATTACTCCTGACAGTGCTTGGGGGACCATAAGGGATGTTGGGAATCCAACCCGGGTCAGCCACGTGCAGAGGCAAACGCCCTCCTCCAGGAGATGCACTTTAGGGCTGGCGGCCCTGAGGACTCTGGGCGACTCCATCTCTGTGTGTGAGATTCAGGCACCAAGAATGCTCGGTCCCGGGAGTAAACCAGTGTCCCCAGCTGGTGGCCGCCTCGGAGTGCTGGGCACCTTCTAGGAACCTTTACTAACGCGACCCCGGCGACAGCATCCCGTGTCAGGGAGAGCAGCGTGTCAGGCTCGTCCGGGTAGAGTCACCTGCTGGGGCCGAGCAGAGGATCTGAAGCTGAAGCGTCTGACTCAGGCTCCTTCTGGCCGAGGACGGCGCCCCGGGGCGGGAGAGGCGAGGTCCGCTCGCCTGGGGACTGCTTCCCTCCCCGCGCCTGTCCGTGGCTGGCAGGGACCGGCCCACTCGCTCCCCTGAGTCAGGCCTGTAAAGAAACCACATCCTTTCTCCCCGAGGAGGACCCTTGCTTGCCCGAGGCTGTCCGTCTGTCCTTCCAGCCATCTGGCCGGTGTTGACTGATCTCTGCAGAGTTGGGTGCTCGAGGGATGGCTGAGAACTGCATCCAGGTGGTCCCTGTCCTCGGGGAGCCCCCCCACCCCACCTGACGCATGGGCCCAGTTGGCCCAGTTGGCCTTGCCTTCTTTGGCAGATAACGTGCGTCAGACAGGTGCCTGAAGGTAGAGGGTGTTTGGGGGTGGGGAGGGGGCTCGGGGACCTGCTTCTTGGCAGAGGGGTCTGCAGTGACGAAGTGTCTGTCAGTCTGTCTGTGCTTCTGTGGCTAGGAAGCTAGGCTAGCGGGGGCCATAGTGGGGGGCAGTGAGGACCAGAGAGGAGCCTTTGATCCCAGGATGCTCTGAGCACCTCAGCTTGGCCCGGGGGGACCAGTTGCCTGCAGGAAGCAGGAGCCGGCGTGCGGCTGGTTTTGGGGTTAAGAGTCCCGTGCACTCTCCGGATTCAGAATTTGATTGCAGGCGCCTCAGAGCGGCAGCTGGGGCCACGTGGTTGACAGGGGAGCGACCCAGGTGTGAGAGGATGGCCGCCTGTCCCTGGGAGCTGGGAGGCAGCCAAGCCAGGCGGGCATGGGGTTTGCAGACGGGTTGGGAGGGGGAGGACAGGGTCCAATGTTAGAGTGAGACCCCAAGAGATGGAGAAGTTGGTGTCATCTGTGTTTGTGGCATTTTAGATGCCTTTTTTTGGGAGGGGGTCACACCTGGTGATACTCAGGAGTTACTCCTCGCTCCGCACTCAGGGATCACTCCTGGCAGTGCTTGGGGGATCATCTGGGATGCTGGGGATTGAACCCAGGTTGGCTGCATTCAAGGCAAACGCCCTCCTTCCTGTGCTATCCCTCCAGCCCCTTGAGGTGCCTCTTTAACGTTCTTCAGCTGCTTTACACCCCGGGGCTGGCACCAGGATGGCATAGGGGTCCCCCGGTGGGCAGCTGGGACTGAGGCGGTACTTGGTTTACCAATGCCCCCCATCCCCACCCGCCTTATGCACTCGTCTGTGAAGACCACCATTAGCTGCCCCCATGGAAACTTCTAGCGGGTAGGTAGATCACGGATCCCGGAGTCTGAAGAGTTCCAGGAACAAGAGCGAGCTAGAGAGGAGACCTCAGGACTCTGCAACGTGCAGAAGTTCCCATACGGTGTCAGGAGTTCACTGGGGCCACAGGTGAAGCCAGCGGCGAGGAGCGGCTAGGGGTGTGGCTGAGGGCGCAGCTGAGAGGCGGGAGGAGAGCCTGGGGCGGTGGGCAGAGGGAGGCGGTGTCCAGCAGTGGGGGAGCCCCCCCCAGGGTTGGATGTTGTTCTGGAGGGCCTGGTGGGGGGGCTCTGATGAGCACTGAGGTCACGCGGGGGCCGGACCAAGCTCGGTTTGGACCAAGAGGAACTCTAGATGCGGCCGGAGGGAGCGAGGGGTGAGGTCAAGCGTGTGTTGTTTCCCGAAAAGGGAAGAAACGGAACCAGCGGATGGGAACAGCCGCCCAAGACAGGCAGATCGGTGCCAGCGCCTCGAGCTGGACGGTCCCCGGGCCCAGAGGGGAGCGGGGCGTTCGGGCTCTTGGCAGGCTGGGGTGGTGTGGGGGATTCTCTGGCCACAGCCTCTGTGTTCTCCGGGGACCGGAAGCGAGGCTGGCGGCTGAGCGAGGAGGGGGGACGTGGTGTCAGAGTTTGGAGGAGCCGGATGCGGGGCCCGGAGCAGGGGCAGAAGGGGGAGCCCAAGGGGGGACTGCAGGGCCGATACGGGCAGTGGGGGGTGGCCGGGTACGGCCTAGGCTGCTGCTGAGCCTCTGCAGCTAGGCAGGGCAGGCCAGTGAAGGGGGCAGCCGAGGCTGTGGGTAAGAGAGGCCGGAAGGATGGTGGAGTAGCAGAGAGGGCGGGAGGGCCCTGAGGTGAGAAGCAGGGGTGAGCGGCTGTGCTCTCACAGGGCCTGGGGGTGCCGCGGGAGTCCGAGAGCGGGACAGGGGGGAGGTGGGCAGACCCGCAGATGCTCGAACCTGGTATGGGTCGGGGCACAGTCACCGGTCAAGACAAGGCCTAGGGGGCCAGGGCGATAGCACAGCAGGGAGGGCGTTTGCCTTGCACGCGGCTGACCCGGGCTCGATTCCCAGCATCCCACATGGCCCCCCTGAGCACCGCCAGAAGTAATTCCTGAGTGCAGAGCCAGGAATAACCCCTGAGTATTGCTGGGTGTGACCCCCAAAGCAATAAATAAATAAATAAATAAATAAATCACTGTCACTGTCACTGTCATCCCGTTGCTCATCGATTTGTTCGAGTGGGCACCAGTAACGTCTCTCATTGAGAGACTTATTGTTACTGTTTTTTTGCATATCCAGTATGCACGGGTAGCTTGCCAGGCTCTGCCGTGCGGGCTCCATACTCTCGGCAGCTTGCCAGGCTCTCTGAGAGGGGCGGAGGAATCAAACATGGGTCGGCCGCGTGAAAGGCGAAAGCCCAATGCTGTGCTATCACTCCAACCCAAATAAATAAATAAATAAATAAAGACACATGTCTGGGGAGGTGGGGAGGAGGGCGGAGGAGGAACAGGGAGGTGGGTGGAGAGGAGGGACAGAACCTTCTGGAGTGAAGGACGCCATCCCTGATTTGGGGGTGGTGGTGGATGGGACAGTGGAGGAGGGGCTTGGTGGTCCCTAAGAAGCCCCCATCGCCTTTGGGGCCTCTCCCAGCAGTCCTGAGATTCCCCCCCCTCACACACACACCCTGGCTCCCCTGTTTTCTCCTGCTGTCTCCGGTGAGACCTCCCACACACCACGTCCGGCTGATGCTCTTTGCTCTTCCCTTGCAGGGTGCCAAGCCCTGGGTGCCCCCCAGCCCCGGCCCTGCTGCAGAGAACGGGGCCTCCCCTGGCGAAGACTCGCTGGAGGAGGACCAAGCTCGCCACGCTCCGCTCCCGGGAGCCCAGAGTCCCGCCGCTTCTCCCCGCCGCCCCTCGACGCCGCCAGCCTCGGCCCCCGGACCCAGCAGCCCTCCTCACGGAGAGGTCAGGGAAGCCCTAGAGGTCTCCGGACGCCACAGCCCCGAGCTGCCCCCGGCTGCCTCGCCCCGGCCCCTGCTGGAGCAGGCCCAGGGGCTCTCGCCACCGCCGAGGACGATCCCGCCGGGCGCAGAGGCCCCCTCGAGCGACCCTCGCCCCCCAAGCCTGGCCCAGCGGCGGTTTTCTGAAGGCGTGCTGCAGCCGCCCTCTCCGGACCCGGAGAAGCTGGGGGGCTCCCTGGCGGCCCTGCCCCAGTCCCAGGGCAGCCAGCTGGCCTTGGATCGCCCCTTCGGGAGCGGCGCCGAGTCCAACTGGAGCTTGTCACAGTCCTTCGAGTGGACCTTCCCCTCCCGGCCTTCGGGGCTGGGGGCCTGGCGGCTGGACTCCCCGCCCCCCTCTCCCATCACGGAGGCCACCGAGGCCGCAGAGGCTGCCGAGGCCGGCGACTGGGCTGTGGTGTCCCCCAGGGAGGAAGGCGCGTCCCCGCAGCAGCGCTCGGCTCCCGAGGGGACAGGACGACCGGGTTCCGGGGTGCAGGCCGAGGACGCGGGCAGCCCCCGGGAGAGCCCGCCTCGGTCCCCAGTGGCCGCCCCTCCGGGACGGACCCTGCTGCAGGCAGAGGAGCGGCGCCAGGAATTGGGGCCCGTGGCCGGGCAGGCGTCCCTGCTCCCCGGGGCCACCAGGGAGGCCACCCTGCCTGTCCTGGAGCCTGTCGTGGGGCAGCGGCAGCCGGCACCCCCCGACCAGCCCTGCGTGCTCTTCGCCGACTGCCCCCAGCCCGGCCGGGCGCTGCCCATTGAAGAAGAAACCATGACCCTGGCCTACGCCGAGACCCTCCGACCCAGGACGGAGCCTCCGGACCCCTCCCAGGCATCCCCCGAGCCCACGGGCCCTGCCAATGGCTCCCGCTGGCTGGATGACCTCCTGGCCTCGCCGCCGCCGCCCCTGAGTGCCGACGGCGCAGGGCGGGGAGCCGGGCCCGAGCCCGAGGACCTGCGGATCCCTGGGCCCTGTTCCGAGGTGAGGAGCCGGGAGCGGGTGCAGGGACGGAAGCCAGGACTGGGGCGGTTTCATTTTTTTTCCCACAGGCCTTGGGCATTTCTTCCTTTTTCTCTCTTGGAAGGGGACAGTGGGCGTCTTCTGGCTCTGTGCTCAGGCATCACTCCTGGTGGACCCCGGGGACCATCTGGGATGCCGGGGATAAAACCCGGGTCGGCCATGTGCAAGGCGAGAGCCTTATCTGCGCTACTGGGGCTGGGGGGCTTGGGGATCTTCACCTCTGTCTGTCTGTCTGTCTGTCTGTCTGTCGCTTGGGACACAGGCTTGAGAGAGGATGTTGGGGGCTGGAGCGATAGCACAGCGGGTAGGGTGTTTGCCTTGCTCGCGGCTGGCCCGGGTTCGATTCCCAGCATCCCATAGGGTCCCCTGAGCACCACCAGGGGTGATTCCTGAGTGCATGAGCCAGGAGTAACCCCTCTGCATTGCCAGGTGTGACCCATAAAGCAAAAAGAGAGAGAGAGAGAGAGAGAGTGAGTGAGAGAGAATGTTGACCCCCTCCACCCCCAGCTGTGTGTGGTCTGGCCAGGGGCACGGGAGGGCGCCGCGGCCGCTTTGCTGTAGTTCCGGTGACTCTGCATTCCAGGGCCGCGTGGTCCGTCGTGGGGATCGTGGGAACGGGTCCCGGCCTCCCGGCTGGGAGCCCCTGGAATGGCCTTGGCCCCCTGGAGGGGAGGTGTGGTGGGTAAGATGTGGGTGGCACAGGGTCAGAGCGACAGTTCAGCGGGGAGGGCGCTTGTCTAGCAAGCGGCCATCCCAGGTCTGATCCCCGGCCTCCCATAGGATCCCCCGAGCACCACCAGGAGTGATTCCTGAGTGCAGAGTCAGAGGAACCCCCTGAGCGTTGCCGGGTGTGGTCCCAAAACAAAAACAAAAAAGAAGTGGAGACAGGAATGGGGTTTTATGTCGGTCCGTGCGTCCATCTGTCTGGAGAGGAGGGGCTGCAGGGGAGCCGGGAGCTGGGAGCAGTCTGGGCTCCTGGGCTCATTGTTGTCCTTTATCTTCGACTCCTCCCTCCTCGCACCTCCTGGCCATGACTTCCTAGGTTTCTCCTTGGCCTCGTGCCTCAATTCCTACTATCTAATACAAGGAGAACAGGGACGATGAGCTTTGCCCCCTCCCTCTCCGCCCCCCTTACCCCCCCCCCGGAATAATCGGTGGTGGGCACAAGTCCGTTGTGAGGGCCCCTTCCTTCGGGAGTCATGCTTTGGCAAGCACGCTGACCATCGGGCTTCCCCGCCCGAGGGGTGGCCATGCCCTTTCTCCTCCCCTGGCCACTTGCCAAGTTCAAGGGCTGGCGTCCAGGTGGCTTTTGAAATGCATTTTCCCAGCCCAGTCAGTCAGTCTTGGGGGGGGGGGCGGGAAGGACCGGGCTGGGGAGGAGAAGGAGGCGGAGCAGGAAGGAGTTAAGCCCCCGGGCTGGCTCCTGCAGTAGGTGTGTCTGTCCCCGGGATGTGGGTGACTCAACCGGCTTCTGGGCGGGGCCGGCAGAGCCGCAGCTGCTCCGGAGGGAGCCCGGCCAGGGCCACGGGGGAGCCCGAGCTGTCCGACAGGTCCCGGCGCAGGGAGCCGCACCCCAGCTGGCGCGCGCAGCCCGGGGGGCCATGGCTGGGCTGGGGGAGCCCAGCGTGTCTGTCCTGGAGAGGCTCCTGGCCAACGCGGCTCTGCGGGACGAGGTGGGCCGGCTCCGCAGCCCCCAGCCCCCGGAGCCCAGGGCTCAGCCGCCCGCTGGAGTGAGTCAGGGGGGCTGGGGCCGGGTGGGGGGGCCTCAAGGGAGCCCCGGCGGGGTCTCCCCGGCTTGTGCTGGCTTGGCTGGATCTGCTGTCCCCCCCTTCCCGCCTCCCCCCACCACTCTGGCTTCCAGGCCGGCCGCCAGGGCTTCCTCTGGGCACCTCCCTTGGGGAGGAAGAGAAATGGGGAGTCCCGCGGACATAAGGGCTTGGGGTGCTGCTGGCATTCAGCCTGGGAAAGGGGTGTGCGTGTGTGGTTGCATGTGTGTGTGTGTGTGCGTGTGTGTGTTGGGGGTTGTCCCGAGCCTCGGCTTTCTCCCCACATGACCCCCCAGAGCCCACCCCAGAGGCAGCCTTCCTATTGGCTGCCAGCCAAGTGTTGCCCAAGCTCTGTAAACACGGCCACAGGTCACGGCTGCGTGCCGGGCACTTGGCGGCGAGGATCTCGTTTAGTCATCCCAGAGCACCGTGTGCCGTTGGCACGAGCCTCGCGTTCTGTCGAGGACCCCGAGGCCCAGAGTGGTTAAGTGCTCTGCTGAAGGGCACACAGCCGAGAGGCGAGTTCCTGGCGTTCCCAGTGGGGCACTCAGGAGCTGGGGAGTGCCGGGTCCCGCTCCTGGATTGCCCCCACCTTTTCAAGCCCCGCCTCTGCCCTGCTGCCCGCCCGCCCCGCGCGCGCACACACACCCCTTTCTCCTGCCCTTGTCAACAGACTCTTGAGTATTGTTTGCTTTTTTTTTTTTTTCTGTTTCCCAGGGACTCCTCGGCTGGTCTCAGAAAGATCTGCAGAGGGAATTTGGGATTGCGACAGACCCCCCTCCCCGCAGTCTGAGCCCTCCCAGCTGGTCCCAGGACCCTTCTCAGGATTATGACCTCGGGGTTTCGAGCCCTGGGGGGGACCCAGGCCTAGCCGAGAGGGACTGGTCCAGCCCGCGTGGGCCGCCGGGTGGCGGGGACGGGAGTGCCAGGGAGAGGGCTAGCAGGTGCAGTGCCAGCCAGGAGGAGCCGGACATTGGCCTCAGCCGGGGAGATGGGCACGGAGTCGCAGAGCCCCGGGAGCTCGCCGCCCCGGACCGTGTGGTGGGCACGCCATCAGCCCCGCAGAGTCTGGAGCCGGGGACGCAGGCCTGGGAGTTCTCCACGAGGGGCAGCCGGGCCGTGGATGACGAGTTCGGGACGCGGGAGCTGACGACGGGCACCTACAGCAGCCAGGACGCCGACCTCCAGGACTGGGAGTTCGAGAAGAGAGAGCCGCTGGGCGGGGATGCCGGCCGGCCCAGCCCGGAGCCCGGCAGGGACGACCCCCTGGCCAGGTACAGCGGCCGGGATGCCGACGAGCAGGACTGGGAGTTTGGCCAGCGGAAGCCCTCCCTGGACCCTTATGGCGGTCGGGGGACCGCGCGGCCCGACCCGGATTTCGGGACCAGCGCCTGGATGAGGGATTATGGTGGTGATGGCGGCTCGGGGGTCCTGGGGGTCCCGGGCTCCCAGGAGCGAGGCTTCGGGCCGAGAGCGCTGAGCGCCGGCTTCAGTCCCGAGGACGCCCAGCAGCAGGACGAGGAGTTTGAGAAGAAGGGTCCCAGCGTGGACGCTGGCCAGGCCGGGGAGGCGGGGGGCCTGTTCGGGCCCAGCAGCTCACCGGTGCGGCCCGGGACCCCGGCCCAGGGAGAGCAGGGCAGCTGGCAGGGCAGCAGTGGCAGCCTGGACAGGGGCGGGTGGCAGGGCCAGGTGGGGTTGGGGACCCAAAGCCCCAGCCGGGCAGAGCGGGGAGATGGAGAGGTGGGGCCCCGGGGCTGGGCCAGCGACTTCTGCCAGGGTGTCGCCTCCCAGCCTGAACCGGCCTTTGGGTCGGGGCAGCGGGCCTGGAGCGGGGAGTTCGGCCGGGAATCCCCCACCGCCGCCACCACTGCGGAGAGGAACCGTCAGTTCGGCATCATCGGCAATGACCGGGCGAGCGGGGCGGGCCTGGGCCCATCTGACGAGGTTGGGGGCAGCCCCTTCGCCTCCCCCGAGAAGCCCTCGGCTGCGTCTGTGGACTGGACTGACCAGCTGGGCCTCAGGAACTTGGAGGTGCCCAGCTGTGTGGTTTCCGGGGGTTTGCTCCAGGCCAGGGAGGACACCGTGGGCCAGACGGGCTGGTCAGGCGCGCCGGGCTCCGGTGAGCTGGGCCTGGCCGCCAGTCCGCTGGGGACAGCGGGGGGCCCTGAGGAGGAGCCCCGGGGGGTCGGGGTCGGGGAGAAGGACTGGACCGATGTCAGCGGGCGGAGCCCGGAGCTGGTGAGAGAGAGCGGCGTGGGGCAGACCGGCTGGTCAGCGGCGGAGGCCGGGGAGTTTCTGAAATCCAGAGAGCACGGCGTGGGCCAGGCCGACTGGACTCCTGGCCTGGGCCTGAGCGACGTGGCACCGGGTCCCCGGGAGGGCGGGGCAGGCCAGGTGGACTGGGGTGACCATCTGGGGCTGCGGAACCTGGAGGTGCCCTGCGACCCGGAGCCCGAAGGCTCCCAGGGGCCTCGGGAGTGCGGTGTAGGGCAGACGGGCTGGAGGCAGCACCTGGGGACCCCCAGTGAGGCCAGGGAGCACGGGGTGGGAGAGTTCAGCCAGCTGCCCGAGCCAGCCCTCAGGAGCAACGGCCACCTGTCCCCGGGCCTGGAGGCCAGAGAGCTGGGGGTCGGGGAGACGAGCGGAGCTGAGACCCCCCGCCAGGAAGGCCCCTCGCCCGCCCCGGAGGAACTGCAGCCTGAAGACACGGGAACGGAGCCCGAAGATGCGTCCAGCTTTGCAGCCAGGTGAGTCTGTGTTTCTGGGGTGCTGCATGTGGCGGGGGCGTGGGGGGACCTTGTGCCCGGGATTGAACCTGGACCCCCCCCCCCCCAGTGGCGCCGTATCTTCCGGTCCTGAGTCTTGGGCGCTGCCAGCCACGCTATTGTTTGCCTGCCCTTGCTCAGGGCCCCGCGGTGGTTGAGGAAATGGGGTCACGTGGCTCTGTGGCTCCTCCTTTCCCCCTCATGCAGCTTGGGCCTGCCTGAAGTCGGAGGGGCTCGCCCTGAGGCCCCAGGCACAGTGCTCACCTCGGGGGCCCGGTCCAGGTCTGGAGTTGCCTGGGCAGCCCCCACGGTCCTCTCAGTCAGGGCCTGGCACGTGCTGGGTGGGTCCCCAAGAGCAGCAGTTTAAGAGCCCCCAGGGAGGGGCCGGAGTGATGGTACAGCCGGGAGGGCGTTTGCCTTGGCACGCGACTGACCTGGGTTCCATCCCCGGCGTCACATATGGCCCCCTGAGCACTGCCAGGAGTAATTCCTGAGCATCGCTGGGGGGTGACCCAAAAACAGACAAGAAGAACCCTCAAGGAGTGGGGAATCTGCCCTCCCGACCTCATGGACGTCGGCCTCCACCTACAAAGTTAAAGGACTTTGCAGGGAGTGCCCAGGCTGCCTTCCCAGCCAGCGCAGCCCGTCTCGGGGGTGGGGGGTGGTGCTTGTGTTCTAAAACCAGACAGGTGATTCCACACCTGGGGTGGGGGGTGGCACGGTCTCCTTCCCCTCCGGTTCCTGCCCTTGGTGTGAGGCTGTGTCACCCATCCCCTTCCCCAGCCCACCCCACCCACACACCCTGTGAAAGGTCTTTTTCTGACCCTGGAGCTTCTCTTACTGCTGCTTGTGGCCCAGAAGGGAAAGATCCCAGAGCAATAGTACAGTGGGGAGGACGTTTGCCTTACACACGGCCGACCCAGGTTCAACTCCCAGCATCCCATATAGCACCCTGAGCACCACCAGGAGTTATTCCTGAGTGCAGAGCCAGGAGTAATCCCTGAGCATCACTGGGTGTGACCCAAAAAGAAAAAAAGAGTAAGGCAACCCACATACCTCTTTGAGGCAGTATTTTGCAGATGTGTCTTGACAACTAAGGGGCTAGAGCTAAGGAGCATCTGAGGGACATTGTCCACTCTGGAAGTTTCCATAAAGGATATGGTGGCCGTTTCCTAGGTTACAGTCCTCAGCACAACTGGTGGAATCAGGTGGTTTGTGCCTTCTCTTCCCAGGTCTAGTGTGTGCCTTCCAGCGTGTGATTGTGTATGATTGTGAGTGCATGTGTGTGTGTGTGTGTGCGCGCGCGCGCGCGTGCGCGCAGAGGGGCGCAGGTGACTTAGTCTGAGTCTCCCATGGTTGTCGTTGAGATCAGGTGTTGATACAAGTGATGGGATCTTCCCCAGCACCCAGAAATCTGGGGAAAGGCTCTCGACCGTCTTCAACTCTGTTTTGCAAATTTGGTTGCATGTGACCGGTTATGACGGTCTTGCAGACCGGGATGGACTTGAGCTGTCTGTGAAGTGAGGTCCTTGGGGACGTTTTTGTTATTGTCTCTGAGTTGGGACCTCGGTCGCCCTAACGGTGGGGTGTCATTGGCTGGGTTGCCTAGCACAGCTGGGACCAGGCTGGTGTTGGGGTCTGGGTCGTGGGAGAGTGTGGGAGCACACAGCCCCCTCCCCCCAACCCCAGTCACATACGTCGGCCTGGTGGGAATGGCCGTCCCCAGCCCCAGAGAGCTCATGCTGGGCCCCCTGCCCGTCCTCCTTCCCAGCAGAGCAGAAACTGCGCTGACCGAGTCAGAGATCATGGAGACCAGCCTCTTCGTTTCATGGGAGGGGAAACTGAGGCTCAGAAAGGCAGTATGTCTCCTTGTGATTGTGGGGCCCTTTAAAATTTCTGGGGCCTGGGTCTTGTGGGCATCTTGCTGGGGAGGTGGACAGACCCCCAAGCTCCCATCCTGACCTTTCAACACATCCCCTGTCTAGCCCTGGCCTCACCATTTGGGCTCTGGAGGGGGCGAGGGCTGCAGCGTGTGACCGTGAGACAAGGCCCCTGGAAGGTGCTGGGTGGGGGGTGCCGGCCGTCCTAACCGTGTGTGGAGCCGGGCTACCCCTGGCCTGGCTGTGTCTTCTGCCCAGCCCCCCCAATCCGGCTGACGTGCCTTCCTTGCTCCCACTGGGCTTCTGAGGGGATGGAGGAGTGGAATGGATGAGAAACACTGAGGGTAGGCGAGCGGGGTGGGGGTGGGGGCCTGGGGGGTGTGTCCGCTGTGTCTGCATCGGATCAGCAGTACTTGGCCCCCTGATTCCCCACTGCTGCCCCCCTTGCTGGAACGTCCAGTTAAAGCTGTGCTGGGGGGCTGGAGTGATAGCACAGCGGGTAGGGCGTTTGCCTTGCGCGCGGCCGACCCGGGTTCGAATCCCAGCATCCCATATGGTCCCCTGAGCACCGCCAGGGGTAATTCCTGAGTGCATGAGCCAGGAATGATCCCTGTGCATTGCCAGGTGTGACCCAAAAAGAAAAAAAAAAAAAAAAAGCTTGAGATGGGAGAAGGCTGAGTGGGGTTAGCTGGCGGCAGGGATGGCCCACACAGGTATGCACACACTTGCACACGTGCACACACACACACACACACACACACACAGAGGCACACACACACTGCGGGCCCCACCTTCCAGGCCCCACCTTCCTCTCCCTCCCTCTCTGTCACATACACACCTGCGTGCACACACCCCAATCCCCCTCCCCCGCCTTCTCTGGGAGTGGCTCTGGCTCCGTGGTGTCTCACTTCCCCTCAGTGCCCCGGGCCTGGCCCCTGGGCCTCACCCGGGCAGGATGCTCTGGGCCAGACTGCCTTAAACTGGGTGGGGCACGCCCCCGCCGGGCCTGCCCGCTAAATGGAGGCAGCCGGGTGAGCTGGCGCTGGCCCCCGTCCAGGGCTGCTCCCCGTCCTGCTGCTCTGCTGTTCTGCCACCCCCTCCCTCCCAGACTGCGCTCCTTTCCATCTGTCAGCAGCTTGTGGAAGGACAGAGTGACATGTCCTCATCCTCGGCCTCCCAGCTCTGGTCCGGGGCTGAGGCACCTGCCCTGCCCCCTTCTATCCCTGTCAGGGAGCCACCCAGCTTCCGGCACACCCCCCAGCCTGTCCCACGACCTGTGTGCAGCCTGTGTGCGTGTGTATCCTATATGCGTGCATCCTGTGTGTGTGTGTATGCATCCTGTATGTGTATCCTGTATGCATGCATCTTGTGTGTATGTATGCATCCTGTGTGAGTGTGCATCCTGTGTGTGTGCATCCTGTGTGTGTGTATGCATCCTGTATGTGTATCCTGTATGCATGCATCCTGTGTGTATGTGTGCATCCTGTATGAGTATGCATCCTGTGTGTGCATCCTGTGTGTGCATCCTGTGCGTGTATGCATCCGGTGTGTGTGAGTATGCATCCTGTGTGTGCATCCTGTGTGTGTATGTATCCGGTGTGTGTATCCTGTATGCGTGTATCCTGTGTACATCCTGTGTGCACATGTGCTTGTGTGCATCCTGTATGTGTATATGTGCATTCTGTCTGTGCACGCTTGTGCATCATGTGTGTATGTGTGCATACTATATGCATTCTGTGAGTGTGTACATCCTGTGTATGTGTATCCTATGTTCCTATGTGTGTCATCCCGTGTATGTGCATCCTGTGTGTGCGTGTTTGCATCCTGTGTGTGCATATGCCTGTGTGTGTGTGTGTGTGTGTGTTGGGGGGGTGTTGTTCTGGGAGTGCTGCGTGGGGGCTGAGGCCAACTGGGGGGTGCCAGGCTCACGCCTCCGGAGCTGTCCCTGGGAGGGACAGCATGCCAACACCGGCCAGAGCTGCCATGGTGGTGTCTCGGCATCTCTGATCCCACCCATGGACCCTGGGGAAGTGGCTTCCGCCAGTGGAGGGCCTGACTCCCCCAGAGTCTCAGTGGGGACCCCGGGAGGAAGCACTCTGCACGCGAGAGCCCCCAGGAGCGCCCTCTGAGGCACAGACCTCTGAGCACAGACCCCCAAGTGCTGCCCCAAGACGCACAGGACAAAGAGCACCTCAGCGGGACCCTCCAGGCCGGCCCAGCTCTAGCTTGGGGTGGCCGCGCGGGGCAGCTGCTCCCAGGCAGGGGCAGTCTGGCCTCCTGGTGACCTGGTGTCCTCTGCTCTGTCGCCTTCACAGCCCCGGTGGGTACTCAGCCCGCTCCCCACCCTCGGGCTCCCAGGACCTGCTGGAGGAGATGCTGGCGGCCAGCAAGGAGGTGGCGGCCTCGCGCCTTCGGCGCCTGTCGGAGGAGGAGGCAGCGGCGGGCACGGTCCCCACCCCAACCGAGTGCCCCGAGCCTGACAGCCGGACCCCTCTGCCTTCCTGGAGACCCCAGCCCGACGGGGAGGCCAGCCGGACGGAAGAGGTGGACGGCACCTGGGGGCCTCCGGGGTCAGGGTCGGGCCAGCAGGCACCTGCTCGGCCTCCTCGGCGGCCCCCCCAGGTTTCATCCCCCGGCACCCTCAGCCAGGACTTCTCCTTCATGGAGGTCAGTGGGGGCCCAGGAGGGACGTGGCCTTGGCCTGGGGCTTGGGCAGGGGGAACTGTTGAGGGATCCGGGGTGGGGGTGCGGGGGAATGAGCCTTGTCCCCTGGGAGGGTGGGGTGTGCGAGTCGTGCCCTGGGGCTGCCTAACGGGGGGGTCCTTGCCCTGTGTCCCGCCCCTGAGCAGGACACCGAGATCCTGGACAGTGCCATGTACCGGAGCCGCGCCAACCTGGGGCGCAAGCGCGGCCACCGGGCCCCTGCCATCCGCCCGGGGGGCACCCTGGGCCTGTCGGAGGCGGCCGACTCGGACGCGCGCCTGTTCCAGGACTCCACGGGTAGAGCGCCGCGCGCGGGGCTGCTGCGCGCAGGGGTGCGGGAAGAAGGGCAGCCCGCAGCGGGGTAGGGGATGGGTCGGGGAGGACCCGCCTGAACCCCCTCTCCCGGACCTGGCAGAGCCTCGGGCTTCTCGGCTGCCGTCTTCCGACGAGGAGGTGGCGGAGGAGCCTCAGAACCGCCGCCGGCCGTCTCGGGTCCCCAAGGGGCTGAAAGTCAACCTCTTCCCCGGCCTGAGCCCGGCGGCCCTGAAGGTACCCCCGCCCTGGCCACGCAGCCACCGCTGCCCGGCGCCCACCCACCCACCCCGCCAGCACGCCCCCTGCAAGCCTCTCGGCCCCTCCCTCTTCCTCCCCCTCCTCTCTGCAGCGCAGGGCAGGTCCAGGCTTGGGGGTCCCTTCCTGGGGATGTCCGGGCGATGGCCATAGCCCATGGGGGCGGCAGGGGGCGGGGTCTGGACTCGGGGAGCAGCGCGGGGGGGATGGGAAGCCCGCCCTGGCCTTGCCCAGCCCTGGGGACTGTCCCCGCTTGGGAGAAGGCAGCCTGGCCCTCGGTGACCCTCTCTCCAATGCCACCGCCTTCGGGCGCGTTCCTCAGGCCAAGCTGCGCCCCCGGAACCGCTCGGCCGAGGAGGGGGAGCCAGTGGAGAGCAAGCCCCACCCGAAGGAGTCGGCTGTGCAGCGCTCCAAATCCTGCAAGGTCCCGGGGCTGGGGAAGCCCCTTGCCTTACCCCCCAAGCCAGAGAAATCCTCAGGGTAGGTGACAGACCTCTGCTCTGGGCGGCCACTGATCGCCACCCCCAGAGCCCCAGCTTGACAGGAGGACACGGAGGGGCCTGGGGTGGGCGGGAGGGGAGCAGTCACCGAGGCTGAGTTCTGATAGCTGCAGCCAGGTCCCAAGTGCTGTTTATCTGTCGTTTTAATTTGGGTTTTGGTTTGGGGCCCACAGTGATGGGGGCAGCTCCTGGCTGTGTTCTCAGGGATGGCTCCCAGGGTGCTCCCGGGGACGATATGGGGTGCCAGCATGGAACTTCGCCTCCTGCTTCCTTCCTTCTCCTCCCTCCCTTCCTCTCTCCTTCTTTGCCCCTCCCTTCCATATCTCCCTCCCTTCCCTCCCTCTTCTTCCTTCAGCCCTCCCGCCCTCCCTCCCTCCCTCCCTTCCTTTCATTCTTCTCCTACTTCCTTCCTCCCTCCCTTCTTATCTTACTCCCTTCCCTCCCTCCCTCCCTCCCTCCCTCCCTCCTTCCTTCCTTTCTCCCTCCCTCCCTCCCATCCTCCCTTCCATCCTTCCTTCCTCCCTTCCATTCTTCCTCTCCTTCCTCCCTCCCTTCCCTTCCTCCCTCCCTTCCTCCCTCCCTCCCTCCCTCCCTCCCTCCCTCCCTTCCTTCCTTCCTTCCTTCCTTCCTTCCTTCCTTCCTTCCTTCCTTCCTTCCTTCCTTCCTTCCTTCCTTCCTTCCTTCCTTCCTTCCTTCCTCCCTTCCTCCCTTCCTCCCTTCCTTCCATTCTTCCTCTCCTTCCTCCCTCCCTTCCTCCCTCCCTTCCTTCCTTCCGCCCTCCCTTCCTATTTTCCTCATTTCCTATCTCCCTCCCTCCCTCCCTCCCTCCCTCCCTCCCTTCCTTCCTTCCTTCCTTCCTTCCTTCCTTCCTTCCTTCCTTCCTTCCTTCCTCTATCCTCCCTCCCTCCCTCCTTCCCTTGTTGTGGTGACCGGGGGTCGCTGGGGCCACGCCAGGCTGTACCTGCTCAGCCGCGTGCTCCCCGAGTCCTGCCTCCCTTTAGCCGTGTCCTCTCCAGGGCCGTGCTTCATTGTGGCACACAGGTTGTGGTGGTGGCAGTCCTGGTGGTGCCTGCCCTTGGTGTTTGCACTTCTTTTCACTTGAGCTCATGGGGGTGGGGGGGTGTTGTGGACCCCCTTTTCTGTCGCTTGGACACACACCGGGCTGCAGCACTACGGACCAGACGCTGCACTTAGGGAATCACAGGTAGCCAGAATTCACAAACCGTCCAGCCGCCAGGGTCTCGCCTCCTGGCACACATGTGAGTCACTGGGGATTTGAACTCATGACCAGATGCTTGGCTGTAAGCCTCCATGCTCTTTTTTTTTATCTCTGGGCTCATTCTGTCCCGGCTAACATTTCCCTCCTGACCTCTGTTCTCCGGCTTCAAGGTCAGAAGGCTCCTCACCCAACTGGCTGCAAGCCCTGAAGCTAAAGAAGAAGAAGGTCTGAGGGGTCCCTGAGGTGAGACCCTGCTGTGGGGGTCTGTCTGAAACTGGGGGTAGAGTGGGGTTCGGGAGCAAGTGGGGGCGAGTGGGTCCTTTCTTCAAGAATTCAGCGCATCCCCCGACTTCTAGTTCTTCCCTTCCGTTCCACTTGTGTGAGGTGGGTGACCGGGCTTCTGGGCCTGGTGGGTGGGGTGCTTGGCCCCCCTAGATCTTGGCCACCCTCAGGGCTGGTGGGCTCCAGGCCTGCCTCCCACTGGGGTGGGGGGCCCAGTACCGGCTCCCGTGGTCTAAGCGGGGGTGGTCCAGACGGCTCCTCTGCCTCCCCCGTCATCTCTCTCTCTCCCTCCTGGCTGCAGATCCTTCCCACCTGGACGCCTCAGGCAGGCAGAGTTGTCCCTGCGGGGTCCCAGGAGAGGCGGGAGCCTCCGCCCCTCCTCTGTCTCCCAGGAGCACCCCAGGAGGCGCCTTTATGCACTTTGTATCTCCTTCCCCTCCTCCCACCCCCCCATCAGGCGGCAGCGGTCAGGACTTGGTCCCCTCCTCGCCCCCCTCTCCCTCTCCCCTTCCTCCTCCCGCCTCCTGTGGGGCTTTTTTTTTCTTTTGATACCAATTTATAGCCTTTTTTATAAAAGCCTTTGATTTTTTTTGTAATGAGTGGAGTCCCATCCCCTCACCCCCACCCCCCACCTCCCCCTCCTCTCCTGACCCTGCCCGGTGCCCACAGAGAGACCAATGACATTTTGCCACTTGCAACAATAAAGTTTTTTTGGGAATTGGTGCTGCCTGGCTTGTTGTGTGTGCTGCCCCCCCCCCCCCACTACCCCCAGCTGACTCTGATACTCACCGTGCTTGCTGTACTCAGGGACTCAGCCCCCAGGGATGGGGGCTTGAACGGGGGAGTCCCCAGATCTCACACCCCACTCTATTGACAGCTCTGGTGATGGGAGCGTCCCTGTTGGCATCTTGAGCCCAAGCTTTTCCCTGGGGTCACCCCTAGTGTTTGGGGTGTGTGTGTGTGTGTGTGTGTGTGTGTGTGTGTGTGTGTGTTTCAGAGTCCCCAGGGGCATCCCTGGACAGGGGTGAGGTTCCCGTGGTAGCCCATCTTGCGCACGCACAGCCTTCCCCTCTCTTGGCCCCTGCGCGCTGCAGAGGAGACCGGGAGAAATGTGGTTTCGAGAGAGCACGGGATGTGGAGGACTTTTCATCCTTGACAGGAAGTTGAGGTCCAGCTCCTTTCTGGACAGGCCCCAGGCTCTACCTAAGCCCGGACCACCGCAGCCCGCAGCCCCCCTGCAGCCGAGTTCTCTGCCTTCCTCCATGCCCTGACCGGGCCACCTCCTCCCTCAAGGCTGGGTGGACAGAGCAGCGTGTTCCCCCGCCCCCCCACGCCCTCACTTTATTTAAACACCACAGGTTACAAAGCTTTTCCACTTGCTACTGGTTTTCAATATTCCAACCCCATCCCACCACTGTCACCTCCCCTCCACCATTGTCCCCATTTTTCCCAGCCCCATGCCTGCCCTGGTAGCAGGCCCAGAATAGTTTACTTTGTATTACTCGTTACCAGGTCTGCGGGCTGTTTTCCCTTTGGCCCCTTGGACTGGGTGGGCTCCGGTTTCCCTCTCCACCCTGAGCAGAGCTGGAGACCTCCAGCAGCTGAAGACCTCCAGAACCTAGCCACAACCTTGCTCAAAGCCCCTCTCCACACATTCGAACGATCCTCACACATGAAGGTACCGGCAGAGGAACCCAGGTGTGTGGGACCCGGGGCTGAGACCTCCAAGCCTGCTCAGATCGGGACTGGGCCTCTTCCACCCAGATTTCCCATTTTCCAGTAGCTAGGCGGTCACACCCAAGAACGTGCCCCCCGACCCCCTGTGTAATCCCATCAATGGTCAATATCCAGAGACTTAAAACCAAGCTCCCAGAACATCTTATAGCCTAGTAGCCTAGTTCTCCCAGAAACTGAGAGAGGTTCCTGCCCACATGGGAGAGTCTTACAAACCCCCCATGGTATATTCATATGCCAAAACCAGTAACAATGCTGGGTCTCATTCCCCTGACCCTGGAAGAGCCTCCAATGCGGCACCGTTGGGAAGGACGAATAAAGAGAGGCTGCTGAAATCTCAGGGCTAGACAAATGGAGGCGTTACTGAGACTGTTCGAGAAATTTGACGATCAACGGGATGATGATGATGATGATGATGATGATACTTATTACCACTAAAAGGCTAATGGAGTGATCCAAACACACTGCAGTAAAAGAAAATGTATGGCAGTCATTCTGTCTCACCATGGGGACACTTAAGTCCTTGTCTGAGGGGTTCCCATGCTGCTGTGGCTTGCGGAGCCTTCTGCGTTCGTGCCTTTGTTCACCCAGCCTCGCTGGCTTCTCTCTCCGTGACATTCCCATCCCAGTCTGGTGTGAGCTTACAGAGTGTAGAGCATCTTGGGTGTCCACCTCAACCGGGTCCCCCTCTCCTGAAGGTTACTGAGTAAGATGCACCTTCCTGGGCGCACCCCGAGCCTTCGAAGCCACGAGCTGAGCCCGGGAACATGACATTTGGGGAAGCCCCTCACAGGGGCAGGAGATGCAAAGGCAGGGCCAATTCAAAGGCCGTTCAAGGTTCAACCCCGGCTGGGCTGGAGCTGTGTGTCCCCAGAGTCCTCATGCCAGCCCTCCCAGAGCACTGCGGAACTGAGCTGTCACGAGCTTGGTCCCATTCTGCACCCTCACTCCAGCCCAGCATCGTCCAAAAGCCTCGGGCTCACCCCAGGGGTCCAAAACCTCGGGCTCACCCATCCCTGGGGTCAGCTGTGGCGGCAGAGAGCGGCCCCGGGCGCTCACGGCGAGCACCTGAGGAGCAGGGAGGGCGTGTCGGCATCTCTCCCGGTGTGGGAGGGACTGTTGGATGTGAGAAGGGACAGCTCAGCTTCCTAACGTGCAGGGACAGGCTCGAGTCCTTGACGAAGGCGGGGAGTTGCGGTCTTTTCCGGGGCCCCGGAGGTGGGCTGCAGAGCACATGAACCACAGAACGTGGGGCTGTCTAGAGAAACGCTTCTCCTGGACGTTCTTCTCCAGCGCTCCAGAACGGGCCCCCGCGCGCTCCCGCGGCCTGAGATGGAGGTGCAGGAGGCTCCGCCCGAGGTCCTCCCTGAGCCAGGCATCACGGGGACTTTCCGCGGGTGCCAGATTCCAAATCCAGGTTCAAGAGAACCCGCCCCACCCTGCCGGGCCGCTCCCCAGAACCCAGGGCAGAGCCTGGGAAATGGCCCCGTGACAAGAATAACACCAAGTTTCCCAGAGTGTCATTTGTCAGACACGTTAGGGCCAGAGCTTGTGTGTATGTATGTTGGCCTGCTCTCTTGGGGGCTCCCGATGAAGGTCCCCCCGCACCTTGCTGTCCCTGGGGAGTGGGGGGGGGGGCAGGACCCTGACTGCATACTGCCCCCGGCTTTACCCTCGCCACAGCGGCTGGGCCCAGGCTCTGTTTGTCCCACTAATGAGTCTAAAGTATTTGACCTGGCCCCCTGCCAGTCCTGCAGTGGGGGCCGGGGTGTGGCTTGTGTTTGCTCGGCTCCGCAGTGCTCTGGAAAGGGCTGGCACGGGGGTTCGGGGACTCACAGCTCGGACCCAGCCAGGGATACCGCCAGGCGTCCCCCTTCTCCTGCCCCTGTGAGGGGCTTCCCCAAACGTTATGTTCCCAGGCTCAGTGGCTTCGAAGGCTGGCAGTGGGCCCAGGAAGGCAGGGACAGGGTGAAGGCAGAGACCCAGGGCTCTAGGGGTCCCCCCGGGGGCTCAGAGCTCAAGGAATGTGTCTTGCCAGACAGGAGTTTCCCTCTGTAAGGCTGCTTGCATGTGCCAAGGGTGGTGGGTTCTGCAGCTCTGCTTTCTGGGACCCCCAGAACTATAAGGGAGCGTACTCAAGGGCACACAGCCTGGGCTGTGTAACACAACGGAAGGAAACAACAGGACCGGAGTGATAGTCCAGCGGGGAGGGCATGTGCCACGCACGCAATCGACCCGGGTTTGGTTCCCGGCATCCCATATGGTCCCCTGAGCACCACCAGGAGTAATTCCTGAGTGCAGAGCCAGGAGTAAGCCCTGAGCATCACCAGGTGTGACCCAAAAAGCGAAAAAAAAAAAAAAAAGTGAATCATGCCTCAGCCGAGTGTGTGACACTGTGGCCTGCAACAGCAATGAGGGGGGAAATGTTTCCAAAAGCAACATCCGGGCTGCAGAGATCATACGGGGGTGAAGGCTTGCATGTAGCCAGCCCCTCTTGGATCCCCGACACCACATTTGGTCACCTGAGCCTCAAGAGTCCAGAGCCGATGTAAGCCCTGAGAGAGCAGCTCTCAGAGCCTCTGCTTTAAAGGGGGGCTGCTTTAAAGCATCTGCTTCACTGACCCTTTGGGGGGCTCTAAAGGAGGGCGTGCCTGCAGTACAATTCTTACAGGGGGGCAAAGAAGGTCTTTTTTTTGTGTGTGTGTGTGCCAATCGGGTCACACCTGGCATTGCACAGGGGTTACTCCTGGCTCACGCACTCAGGAATTACTCCTGGCGGTGCTCAGGGGACCATATGGGATGCTGGGAGTTGAACCCGGTTGACCGCGTGCAAGGCAAACGCCCTACCCACTGTGCTATCGCTCCAGCCCCAGAAAGTCATCTTTCACTTCTGCTTTTCCCAAGCTGGTGTCCCAGCACAGGCTGAGTCCGGGCTGGGAAAGCTGCAAGTTGGTGGACAGGATTTTCTGGGATCTAATTTGCCTTCGGGGCCAGACGCGGAGGCTCACCTGGGAGCAGCGCTTTGGCCTTGCCCGCTGCCCTTGCACCGCCGGCAAATGCAGATTCCAAACCGGCGAAACTGCCGCGGGCCTCAGGCACGGCCCTTCCCTCGAGGCCTGTCTCCTGGGCGCGGAGGGATAAAGTGGGTTTTAATCACTGCTCCTAATTATAAACACTCTAATTATACTTTTATTTATGCTTGCATTTCGTCTCTAAAAGGATTTTCCCTTTACTCTTTTCTATTTTTCTATTTATGGGGGCTGGAGCGATAGATAGTAAGGAGATTAGGGAGTTCACTTGGCATACAGTTGATCTGGGCGTGTTCCCAGCACCTCATATGGTCCCCTGAGCCCCCACCCCCAGCCCGCGCCCCCCCCCCCAGGAGTGATCCCTGAGCTCAGAGGCAGGAGTAAGCCCGAGCACTGCTAGGTGGGACCTTGAACAAAGGTAAAAGAAAGCAAAGTTGTGGCACTGTTTTGGTCTGATTCCAAAAGCAAACATAGTCGTTATATCTTTGTTTTGGGCCCTACCCTGTGGTGCTCAGGGGTTACCCCTGCCTCTGCACTCAGGGGATCACTACTGCTATACTTGGGGGACCAAATATGGGATGCCTGGGGTTGATCCTGGGTCGCTATGTGCAAGGCAAGTGCCCAACCAGCTGTACTATCACCCCAGCCCACAAACGTACCCATCGGAGATCACTTAGGAAAATAACGGGGCACAGTAAAACGCAGACATCTGGAATGTCACCCTCCAGATGCACCAATGATCTCTCAGTTCCTTAACAAATGCGTTTTATTTTAGAAACAATTGCAATTTTCTGGATAATAGTGAATAATAGCTGGATAATGGGCTGGAGAGATAGCACAGCGGGTAGGGCGTTCGCCTTGCACACAGCCAATCTGGGTTCGATTCCTTTGCCCCTCTCGGAGAGCCTGGCAAGCTGCCAAGAGCATCTCGCCCGCACGGCAGAGCCTGGCAAGCAACCCGAGGCGTATTTGATATGCCAAAAACAGTAACAACAAGCCTCACAATGGAGATGTTACTGGTGCCCGCTCGAGCAAATCGATGAGCAATGGGATGACAGTGACAGTGGATAATAGCAGGAATAGAAGAGAGATCTCCCTCAACACTCCCCCTCCCCAGTATCTCATGCTAATTTAATACATTCATCACCACCTATTGGTACAATCTTCATTGGGTGCTGGTCGACTTGGCTCCATTCATTCAATTTCCCTCTTGCTTTCTACCTCTGTCCCCTTCCTGCTCCACGATCTCTCGTGGCCTGTAACTGGCGTGCCAATGACCTTGACCCCCTTAGCTTGGGACCCTTTCTCAGTCTTCCGTGGATGACCTTGGCAGTTTTGAGGAGTCCAGGTTGGATATTTTGCAGTCTGTCCTTCACTTGAAGGTGCTCCGCTATATATATATATTTTTTGTGATTAGACTGGGTGATATGGCCAGGGAAGTGGAAGTATTATGCCATTCTTGTCCGATAAGATCACAGGTCCCTGTGTCCAAGGGGTTTATCACCATTCTGACCTTCTTGGTTGGCAGAGGGAGTGTTTGGCGGGTTCCATCACTCCCACTCTCCTCCTGTTCTATAACGTGTCACGCAACTGTCATCTTTCTATGTTTGCTTCCTGTCTCTACCTCAAAGGGGAGAAAAATAAATAAATAGAAGGGAGCAAAATTCCACTAGGCTCCCGATCATTCCTCATGTGGATAGTCCTGGCCAGGTGTTGATTTCTGGGTTCTTGCTTAATCTGTGCTTAATCTGTGTACTTAGGCACATGACCCCCACTTCAGTGGGACTATGCTTTGGTTTCATCAATTCAGACAGAAGGGTTAAGGTGTCAGGCCTTGTTCTGAGTAAAGCTTTCCATGTTTTGTTTTGTTTTTGCTTTTTTGAGCCAGACCCGGCAACGCACATGGGTTACTCCTGGCTCATGCACTCAGGAATTAACTCTTGGCCGTGCTTGGGGGACCATATGGGATCTTGGGAATCGAACCCAGGTTGGCTGCTTGCAAAGCAAATGCCCTATCTACTGTGCTATAGCTCCATCCCCAAAGCTTTCCATGTCTTACCAGCAACCCCACAGTCCAGGGCCAGGGAGGGTGCCTGTCATGGAGGGGGAAGTCTGAGATTTGTAGCAGGGATGTAAATTGCTCAGAGCCTCACAGCTTGCAAGTGGCAGACCTGGGCTTCGATGAAATCTTGACCTGTAACCCACATCCTTGGCACTAAGCATGCTTTCCTGGACTGGTTAAGAGTGGTCAGTCTTGGTTGACCTGTCCAGTGGGAGAAATCCTGCTCTTCTTCGGAGGGCTGTTGTGAAGATGAAATTCTTTAAAAAATATTGCCTGGCTCCGGGCAAGCACTCAACAAGGGTTATTACTGTTGTGATTACTTCATTCATTTTATTTGTTCATCTGTCCATCAAATCCATCTATCCACCCATCCTTCCATCCATTCATCCATCCATCCGTCCGTCCGTCCATCCGTCCATTCATCCATCCATCCATCCATCCGTCCATCCATCTGCCCATCCATCCATTTGTCTGTCCATCTATCTCCATCCAGGGCAAGTAGTACTTACTTTGGACCTTGGTTTTTCCATCTACAGTGGGTGTTGGATTAGAATAGGAGATATTTTATGTGTGTGTGTGTGTGTGTGTGTGTGTGTTTTGAGCCACATCTGGTGGTACTCAGGATTAACTCCTGGCATAACGCTCAAGAAACACTTTACCGTGGTTGGGGAGACCATATTGGATGCTGGGAATCAAACCCTGGTTGGTTACATACAAAGCAAGCACCCTAGGCATTGCACTATCATCCTGGTCCCATGATCTTAACTCTTTTCGTGTTCTGGACCCTTGACAGCCTGGTAAAATAAAATACATAGGATAGCAAAAGAAATGATACTGAGACCCATCGAAGTACTAGAATACAGAATTTAGTACCAAAATGCTTAAAAAAAAAACCCACACATTCACAATTTAGGAATGTGTGCATTTAGGAGCTTATTAGGCAAGACCCATGTATATCTTAGCACTGCAGATCTGAGCTACTACCAATAAGGAAGCTTTGAGAATTCTACCCTGATGGTCATGAGCTATGAAAATACTTGTCCTTCCAGTGACCGTCTTAAATCCTGTACTCCTAATCCTACCATAGCTCCGTGCCTGTGTTCCTAACAGGGGGAAAAGCTCCCTTTTGGATACAGATGAATCCAAGCTCTCCATAGTCTGCACAAACTTGAGGTTAGGGACGAAACTGGAGGCTCCCCAGAACCCCCTTCCCAGATCTCATATTTCAGCATTCCAGCCTGACCCCCAGGATTCTGGGGGTGGGCAAGTGAACAAGCCTGTGCTCCAAGGGTATTGAAACGGGGTATTTTGACTCAACTTTCCCGAATTGCTGCTTTTAGATGCTTCAGAGTGGTTGGCAGCTCTTGACGGATCCTTAGTGGCACTCCTGCAACCCCCTGCCCCAGGCTGATCAATGGCTGATGCTGTAGATCTATCGATCCAGCCCTGTGTGTTCCAGAAACCCCTGGCTATCTCCTATTAACCCCTGCCTGCCCTCTGAAGAGGAGTGAGCCATGGAAGAGTAGAGCTTGGGAGAAAGGGCCCCCGTGAAGGCTCACCTACTCCCGTGGCAGTCCAGGGTGCTAGTCTCAAACCCCGCTTCTGCTCATTTCAGTTTGGGGTTTGTGGGTCTTTTCCAGCCCCCAAACATATATGTACATGCAACCAAGTCTCTTCTCCACGCCCTGCCCTTGGCCTCCCTGCCCCAGCTCCCGCATCTGGCACACTGAGATTCACGGAAAGGTCAAATTGGTGTCACCTCACATGAGAAGGAGCCGTTGATTCCGACTTTGGGGTGCTAGGAAAACGGGGAGGGTCTCCCCTCACCCAATGTGCACATTTTCAGCTCCTAGCAACCAGGATCATCATCACTAGCATCCCCGACTGGGATTTTCTTTAAATCCAGAGTCTTCCTTCTCCTGAGATCACAGCATTTCTGGCCTTTGCTCAGGCAGCAGCCCGGACACGGGGAAGGGGAGGGAGGAAGATGTCTGAGGCCAGGCCCTGTGAGGGCTGTGCCAAGACCCCACACAAAACTCCATGTCAGGACTTGGGGGAGTTGGGGACGCAGAGAAGAACCCAGAAGGGGTGTGTCTCAGGGGCAGGCTCTCTGGTGAGGGAGACAGTTACAGGAGCTGGGCCAGAGAAGGGGGGTGAGAGAGTAGACATCATCTGTGATGTCAGTGCAGGGCAACATGACATTATTAGTTTGTCAGTGCAGGGCAATGTGACATCATCGGGGTGTCAGTGCTGGGTGATGTGACATCATCAGGGTGTCAGTACAGGGCAACATGATGTCATCAGGGCGTCAGTGCAGGGAGATGGGACGTCATCAGTGTGTCAGTGTGGGGAGATGTGACGCCATCAGGTATCAGTTCAGGGAGATGTGATGCCATCAGAGTGTCAATGCAGGAAGATGTGACGTCATCAGCATGTCAATGCAGGGAGATATGACATCATCAGGGTGTCAGTGCTGGGTGATGTGACATCATGGGGGTGTGAGTGCAGGGTGATGTGGTATCATCGGGGTGTTAGTGCAGGGCAATGTGCTGTCATCAGAGTGTTAGTGCAGTGCACCGTGACATGAGTGTTGCATACCATGCAGGGAAACGGTGACGTCATCAGCACATTGGATCCGCAGGACGACTGACCACCAGGGCGCTAGACTGTGCATGGCAATTTGTTGGCAGGAGCTGGAAGGGGAAAGTATTTACCAACCCACATCAAGGAGGAGTTTGTCCGAGTTGGAAGAAGGGAAGGCGAGGAGCCCAGCTGTGGGTGGCCTGGCGCTGCGGTGGGGACGTTTCAGGGACGGCAGTGGTCTGTCTTGGGTGGGGCTGCCTCTGCAAAACCCTACAGCCTGGGGTGTGCACAGAGCATGTTTTCTCCGGGTGCCAGCAGGGCTGGTTTTCCAAATGCCTCGCCTTAATGGGAATCTTGCCTTCTCTCCCCTCTGTGCTGGTCTGTGTCCTGACATCAGCTTCAGTTTTATTTTCACTCTTGAGGGTGTGCGGTTGCGATTACACCTGGAGGTGCCCGGGCATGCTCAGAGACTCCGGGACTCTGAGACTGAGTCACATGATGCCAGGGAAGGGACCCAGGGTCTCCCACTCGCTGGGCGAGTGCTCTGCCCCTGAGCTGCATCCCTCGCCCCTCTCCTCTTCTCTATAAAGACATCACCCACTGCTCTCATTTCACAATCCCCTCTTTGAGGCCCTCCATTTACTTATCTTTATCTCCTGTCCACACCCAGCATCTCTCAGGGGCCACGGCTGGTTACCAGGAGTGTGAGATGCTTGGTGGTTCCATGCAGTGCTGGGAATTGAACCTGAAACGCCCATGTGTGTAGCATGTGCTCCAACTCTTTAAGCCATCGAGCTGGCCAGAGGCCCTGGCTTAAGTTAATTCTTTAATTTTGCTGCTTTGGGGCCACACCCAGCAGGCTTACTCCTGGCTCTGTGTTCAGGGGACCAGACGGGGTGCCAGAGATTGAACTTGGGTTGCCATAGGCAAGGCAAATGCCCTACCCGTTGCACCATCTCCCTGGCCCCAGACAGCCTCTCTTTCAAACAGCTGCAATCTGGGCTGGGGACGTGGCTTTGTGGGAGGGCGTGTACTCAGTGTGCCCACACTATGAGTTTGAGCCTTGGCACCAAAAAAGAAAAAGTCACAATGTGAGTTGCTGGGTTTAGAAGTTCCACTTCATGGGGCCGGAGCGATAGCACAGCGGGTAGGGCATTTGCCTTGTATGCGGCTGACCCGGGTTCGATCCCCGGCATCCCATATGGTCCCCCAAGCACCGCCAGGAGTAATTCCTGAGTGCAAAGCCAGGAGTAACCCCTGAGCATCGCCGGGTGTGACCCAAAAAGCAAAAAAAAAAAAAAAAAAAGAAGTTCCACTTCATTACATGGGGTCGGTGAGGAGGAGGTGGGCATGGAACGAACCAGGGGTGTCCAGACCCCGGTGAGAAGATGCTTTGACTGACGGTGGGACTGCACAGTTTAGAGTTTGAACGTACCCGCCTGGGCGCTGAACTCGGGAAAGAGAGAGGCTCCCAGCTTCCTGGGTCCTGGGTCCTGGGTCCGGAGCTCTGGAGGAACTGGGGCTTCTGAGAGCAGCAGGAGTGCTCCCCAGGGCCACACCCTAAGGAAGGACCAGCTTTGGCCCTGGGCCCTGGCTCTGTGGCATCCCCGCCCAGGTGGGTGGGTCCCGGAGGCTTATCAAGTAGGAAACATTCCTGCTTTCCAGAAACTCCCTTCTGGATGGACATGCTTGGGCAAATCCCTCCTGGGGCCTGATGGGGCTTGATGGGCAGCCGGGGAGTCACGCCCGCAAGCAGGGTGCCAGGAAGGTATCCTGGAGTTTGGGGGTCCCTATGCTCCCTCCCTGGGGACCCAGTCCAGCCCTTCCACCCTCTACTTCCTGCTTTCCTCCTTTTCAGCCCTGCCGCCCTGATTTAGTCATCTGAAGCGGGGACTTAGCAAGGAGGGGCCATGAGGACAGAGGATGGGGTGAAGCCATCTCCCACTGCTGGGATGGGGGACCTGGGAATCTGTTAGTTGGGGGTGCAGAGAGGAAGAGGGGGCTCCTAAGGGATCATTAAAAAATTATTTTTTAAGTTAAGGAACCAGAGTGATAGTATAGGGGGTAGGGTGCTTGCCTAGCATGTAGCCGACTGGGGTTCAATCCCTGACACTCCGTAGGGTTCTCCCAAGTCCTCCAGGGGTGGTCCTTGAGTACAGAGTCGGGGTAAGCCCCAAAACAAAAGAGTTAAAAAAATATTAAGTAACTGTAAATGACAGAATTATTTAGAAGGTCTGTCCCCCCACTCCCTCCCGACTGTAGTCTGGCTGTCGTCTGTCGCATCAATGGGGGGACCACCTGGGTTGTGGCTGTTTGTCCTACTGTGCCCCAGGATTCTGCAGGGAAGCAGAAAGCGGGGGTGCTCCCTTGAGCTGGCCTTCTCTTCCGAACATAACTTCCTCTTTCTTTCTTTCTTTCTTTCTTTCTTTCTTTCTTTCTTTCTTTCTTTCTTTCTTTCTTTCTTTCTTTCTTTCTTTCTTTCTTTCTTTCTTTCTTTCTTTCTTTCTTTCTTTCTTTCTTTCTTTCTTTCTTTCTTTCTTTCTTTCTTTCTTTCTTTCTTTCTTCCTTCCTTTCTCTTTCTTTCTTTCTTTCTTTCTTTCTTTCTTTCTTTCTTTCTTTCTTTCTTTCTTTCTTTCTTTCTTTCTTTCTTTCTTTCTTTCTTTCTTCCTTCCTTCCTTTCTCTCTCTCTCTTTCTTTCTTTCTTTCTCTCTCTCTCCCTCTCTTTCTTTCTTTCTTTCTTTCTTTCTTTCTTTCTTTCTTTCTTTCTTTCTTTCTTTCTTTCTTTCTTTCTTTCTTTCTTTTCTCTCTCTCTCTCTCTCTCTCTCTCTCTCTCTCTTTTTCTTTTTTCTGCTTTTTGGGTCACACCCAGCGATGCACAGGGGTTACTCCTGGCCCATTCACTCAGGAATTACTCCTGGCAGTGCTCGGGGGGACCATACAGGATGCCGGGGATCAAACTCGGGTCAGCTGCTTGCAAGGCAAATGCCCTACCCGCTGTGCTATTGCTCTAGCCCCTTCCTCCATTTCTTGACATTGGTTTGGTGCTTTGCTTTGGAGGCCACAACTGACAGTGCTTGGGGGTCACTCCTGGTGACTCTTGGCTGACCCTGTGGTACCAGGGATCAGAAATGGGGGCTCCTGATGCCAATCACTGAGGCCCTTTGAGCCCTTTCCTGGCCCCTTGCTGCTATTCTTGTCAGGTTGCCATCCTGGATGTGACACTATGTATGTGTGTGTGTGTGTGTGTGTGTGTGTGTGTGTGTGTGTGTGTGTGTGTGTGTGTGTGTCTTTGGCTGCAGAGAGATGTTGAATGAGGCTGTGCGACTTCCTAAGCTGAGGCAGAAGAGGAGCTGTGACTTGGATCTCCCCAGCTACATGCTGGTCCTTGGAGCAGGAGGTCACGAGGCGAGCACGTTGCCTGCCCCAGGGCCTTGAGGGCTATGGGAAGAAAGTCGGCAGCTGAGCCGCCTGTCGTGGCTGCTGCCACTAGTCCGCTTGCAGGAACAGGACAGCAGGGCCCAGAGGACTCCAGACAGCGGCCTCTAACCATTGCTGGTGATGATTCGCCTTTCTTTATTCCAATTCCTGACCCAGAACCCCTGAAACCTCCAGATTCCTTAGGTGATAAGGAGGGGCCTGTTCGAGGAAATGAACAGAAACTTTCTCAAAGAAGAAATCCGAGGGGCTGGAGCAATAGCACAGCAGGTAGGGTGTTTGCCTTGAACGCAGCCGACCTGGGTTCGATTCCCAGCATCCCATATGGTCCCCTGAGCACCGCCAGGAGTAATTCCTGAGCTCAGAGCCAGGAGTAACCCCAGTGCGTCGCCGGGAGTGACCCGACAAGAAAAAAAAAAAAAGAAGAAGAAGAAATCTGAATGGCCAAAAGGCACATGAAAATATGCCCTTCATCACTAATCATCAGGGAGATGCAGATCAGAACAACAATGAGATATCATCTCACACCACAGAGACTGGCCCACATCCCAAAGAACAAAAGCAACCAGTGTTGGCGTGGATGTGAGGAGAAAAGGACTCTCTTTTACCCCTGGTGGCAATGCTGACTGGTCCAGCCTTTTTGGAAAACAATATGGATGTTTCTCAAAAAAACTAGAAATTGAGCTCCCATTTGACCCAGCAATACTACTTCTGGGAATATATCCCGGAGATGCAAAAAAGTACAGTAGAAACGATATCTGCAGTTGTATGTTTATTGTAGCACTATTTACAATAGCCAGAATCTGGAAAAAACCTGAATGCCCGAGAACAGATGACCTGCTAAAGAAACTTTGGTATATCTACACAATGGAATACTATGCACCTGTTAGAAAGGATGAAACCATGAAATTTGCATATAAGTGGATCAACATGGAGAGTATCAATGCTAAGCGAAATGAATCAGAAAGAGCAGGACAGACACAGAATGACTGCACCCATTTGCGAGAATATAACATAATAGGAGAATAACACCTAAGGATAGTACAGATAAGGGCCAGGAGGGTGGCCCCATGACTTGGAAGCTGATCTCATGTGCTGGGGGAAAAGGCAGGTGGGATGGGGAAGAGACCACTAAGTAAACGATGGTTGAAGGGATCGCTTGGGATGGGAGATGCGTGCTGAAAGTAGATTATGGGCCAAACATGATGGCTGTTTAGTGCCTATGTTGCAAACCATAACACCCATAAGGAGAGAGAGAGTAAGAGGGAATGTGCCTGCCACAGAGGCAGGGGGGTGGGAATGGGTAGGGGTGGAGGGAGGGACACTGGGAACATTGGTGGTGGAGAATGGGCACTGGTGGAGGGATGGGGACTCGAACATTGATTGAAATATAATTACGAACATTTGTAAGCCTGTAACTGTATCTCACGGTGAGACATTTAAAAAATTAATTAAAAAAAATAAAGGAGGGGCCTGTTCTTTGAAAGGAACCCAGGGGTGGGGGCAGCCAACCATGTGATGGTATGACCATCCAGGCCCAGAGAGGGGATGGGACCAGAGCTCGGGATGGCTCCAGGAGGTAACCTGGCATACACTTGTCAAATGACACTGCTGTTGATTCCCCCGGAAGACAAGCCCTGAGCGCCCCTCGGCCGTGGCCTTGTGGAGGGCCTGGGAGAACGGTGGCTTCCCGGGCAGCTCTTCTTCCACCGGACTCTTTGCCCATCATTTCTTTTTTTAAGGGGGAAGTGAAGGCGGTGCTCAGGGACTGTTTTTGACTCTGTGTTCAGGGGACCCTAGGCCTGGGACAAGACCCGGGTCAGCCTCAGGCAAGGCAAGGGCTTCACCTCCCATCTTATCTTCCTGACCTGGAGTTGCATCCTGTGATGATAAACCAGATTATAGTGAAATCTAGAAAATCTAACATCTGTTGGAGGCCTCCCAAGCAATGCTCAGGGATGCCCGGAGCGACTCTGGGCCAACGGGTTGGGATGGTTCAATGGGCAGGGAAGAGCCTCCAGACTGTAGCCTCCAACCAAATGTTTGTGGAGATCTGTCTTAATTTTATTTTTTTGCTTTTTGAGTCACACCTGGTGATCCACAGGGGTTGCTCCTGGCTCATGCCCTCAGGAATTACTCCTGGTGGTGCTCGGGAGACCTTCTGGAATGCTGGGGATAGAAGCCGGGTCGGCCGGCCGCGTGCAAGGCAAATGCCCTACCCGCTGTGCTATTGCTCCAGCCCCTCGATCCGTCTTTATTCTACTTCCTGACCCAGCAGAACTGAGGGTGGATACGACATCATGTGGGCCTGGGGGTCGAACTCAGGCCACAAGCATCCAAGGCAAGTGTTCTTTGAACTAGCTCCCGCCCTCATCTACAAAAATCTAGTCTTTGCATGTTGTGAGCTGCTCTAGCAAACTAATACCTAAGGAGGGGCGTCCTAGGAGCCCCTAATCTGTAGCTGGCTGCTCAGACACACAGGTGATGGATGGTCTGCTTCCATGACTGCTCTGAAGAGCACGTGTGCATGGGTTCATGTATGCGTGTGTGTGCATGTATGTGTGTGCATGTACACCCGTGTGTTTTGGGGTGGGGGGGTGCACAGCCCCATGGGACAGAGTCTTACGTCTTGGGCCGTGGTGGGCTCTCTGGGTACAGTGCCAGAATGCTGTGGGGTGGGCCGTGTGGGACTGTAGCCCTCCACCTTGGGGTCTGAGATCAGACCCTCGATTCTGCCTTGGAGTCTTCCCAGTTGAGACCCAGACATCCTACATCAGAGACGAGTCATCTTCTGAGCTGTCAGCCCTGTCCTCACCCCTGGCCCCGGGAAGGCAGATGTGTAAGAAATGGGCTCTGGGGCTGGAGCAATAGCACAGTGGGTAGGGCGTTTGCCTTGCATGCGGCCAACCCGGGTTCGATCCCCAGCATCCCATATGGTCCCCTAGCACTGCCAGGAGTAATTCCTGAGTGCAAAGCCAGGAGTAACCCCTGTGCATCGCCAGATGTGACCCAAAAAGCAATTTAAAAAAAAAAGAAAGAAATGGGCTCTCCCATGCTCCTGCATTCGGAGTGATTGGTTGTGGAGTGGAACTGTCCGGAACAAGGTCTGAAGAGTGGCTGTGGCTTGGGGAGGCTGTGCTTGAGTTTGGCCTCACTGGGTGTCAGAGTCTGTTCTCGGGCCTTTTTCAAACTTCCTGGTTTGGGGGCCTGAAAGATAGCACAGTGGGTAGAGCTTTGCCTTGCATGTGGCCGACAGGGAGTTGGTCTCTGGCGCTCCATATGGTCCCCTGAGTTGGCCAGGAGTGATTCCTGAGCCAGGAGTAAGCCCTGAGCACTGCTGGGTGTGGCCCCCAAACAGAAACAAACAACAAAACAGCAAACTTCTTCCTTTTTTAAAAATTATTATTATTATTATTATTATTATTATTATTATTATTATTATTTTGGGGCCATACCTAACATTTCTCTTGGTAGTTCTCTGGGGACCATATGTGGTGGATATAGGGTTCCAGAATGACTAGTTTTTTTTTTTAATTAATTATTTTTTCCAATTTCCCCCTTGCACTTTATATAAGCGCTGTGGTTTACCAAGTTGCCCGTGATGATTCATTACAAGCATTCATTATTCCAAGACCAACCCCACCACGGTCACACCTTCCCTCGGCCACTGTCTCCGATTTTCCAGAATGACGATAGCTTTAGATGAGAGGTTGATTCATTCTCTCTCAACCACTCCCCACTTCCTCCTCCCACCCTTCACCCCTGCCTCTGCCCCAAGCTAGGAGAGCATCAGGTCATGGGACAATACAGCGAGGAGTGCATTTGCCTTCTACATGACTGACCCAGTATCTCATAGAGTCCCCCCCCTGCCCCCACACTCCCTGCCCCCACAGCACTGCCGGGGGTAATTCCTGAGCACAGAACCAGGAGCAACCCCTAAGCATTGCTGGGTGTGATCCCAAACAAACAAAGGTGCATTCCTTTCACTGCCCTTTGCCTCCACGTGGTGTGTGTGTGTGTGTGTGTGTGTGTGTGTGTGTGTGTGTGTGTGTGTGTGTGTGTGTGTGGAGGGCTGCAGGTGCCGAGTTGCAGGATAGTGTGCAGCAGAGGTGTGCGTTTGCCTCTGTCCGTCAAGCGTCCTCTCCGTGGCCTTGGGATGGCGACATTGCTCAGGGAGCCGAATTTGGGCCTCCTGACTCCTGGAACTCTTTGGAGGGCCCGACCCTGCGTCAGGCCTTTTCTGTGCGTGATGAAATGTGGCCGCTGACAGCAGTGGCTTTCAGCCAGCAGTCCTTGGAGCGGTGCGGGTCCCATGGTGCAGAAAGGTGCAAGGTGAGTAATCCCGAAAAGATGCCCAGACGCTGAATCATCCCGGGCCGACCAGTCCTCGGGCTGAGAGCTCTGGAGCCTTCTCTGAGGCTCGGCCCCGCCCACAGCCCAGAGCCCCGCCCCTCCCCCACAGGTGATATCCCCTGGCATACCAACAGCTTAGCCCCGCAGCCCCAAGATTCCTCTCTGAGAGGCCAACACCCGCGCGACACCTCCAAACTTTACAGTTCTCAAAGCCCATGGGAGCACAGCAAATTAGATGGGAAAGTAGCACAGAAGCCCACTAAGCTCAAGAAGCGGAAAAACAATAACCCAGAAGGCTCAAGTAGCCGAAAACCCTCAGGCAACGACCTTAGGAACACCACTGTGATTACTGTCACCCCGTCTTTCATTTATTTACTCTAGTGGGCACCAGTAATGTCTCCATATGTCCTAGCCCTGAGATTTTAGCAGCCTCTCCTTACTCATTTTTCCGCATGATTGGAGGCTCTTTTCAGGGTCAGGGGAATAAGACCTGTTATTGTTACTGTTTTTGGCTTATCGAAGAGCTTGCCAGGCTCTTCCGTGTGGGCGGGATACTCTTGGTAGCTTGCCGGGTTCTCCGAGATATATATATGCTTTTCTTTCTTTCTCTCTCTCTCTCTTTCTTTCTTTCTTTCTTTCTTTCTTTCTTTCTTTCTTTCTTTCTTTCTTTCTTTCTTTCTTTCTTTCTTTCTTTCTTCTTTCTTTCTTTCTTCTTCTTTCTTTCTTTCTTTCTTTCTTTCTTTCTTCTTTCTTTCTCTCTCTCTTTCTTTTTCTCTTTCTTTCTTTCTTTCTTTCTTTCTTTCTTTCTTCTTTCTTTCTTCTTCTTTCTTTCTTTCTTTCTTTCTTTCTTTCTTTCTTTCTTTCTTTCTCTCTCTTTCTTTCTCTCTCTCCCTTTCTTTCTTTCTCTCTCTTTCTCTCTTTCTTTCTTTTTGTTTTTGGGTCACACCTGGCGATGCTCAGGGGTCACTCCTGGCTCATGCACTCAGGAATTACTCCTGGCAGTGCTCAGGGGGCCATATGGGATGCTGAGAATTGAACCCGGGTCGACCACGTGCAAGGCAAATGCCCTATCCTCTATGCTATTGCTCCAGCCCCTATATTTCCCTTTATGATGATGAGTCCAGGAATATGTTTGCTCATGCGTGAGGCTCAGTAGGAGCATGTGAAAAGTGGTCTGGAACGTGGCGGCAGTTGGGTAGTGGAAGTTGGCTGCTGGGGCTGGGTCCCTTGGGGTGGGGAGGGCTCTCACCCGCGGGGGGCCCCCCCCCCCCCGCTCTGGGGTGCCCCTGGCACGCCCACACTCCAGGCCACTTCCCACACGCTCCCTGCTGAGCCTCACACATGAGCGAAGTCCCATGGAACCCAGGTAATGTGGAACTTTGTGATCTTGGACTCTGGGCTCAACGGGACCCAGGAGCAGAGATCCTCTGCCTGCTTCCCCCAGTCTCCCGTGACCCGGGGGTCACACCCATAAGCCACTGCCTGTCGGTGCCAGATAATCAATCTCCTCACCAGCCACCCTCCAGAACTCACAGCTGCTTCCTTCTCCCGGACCGGAGCATAAAATGAGGCCCACATAACCATGCCACCGGACCATGGTGATAGATAGCAATTATTACAAAATTCCTGAACTATCTTTTGATACTTCCATTTGCCATTTTGTTGTAACAAGTGATATAAAGTATTTTGTGTCTGCTTTAGGCTTGGGGGGGGTGGGAAACTGGGGATCTTGGTGGAGGGAAGGTCACACTGGTGGTGGGATTGGTGTTGGAATATTGGAATATTGAGTGGTTGAAATAATTATATTATTTTTGTTTTAGGGTAATGCCTATCAGTGCTCAGGGATCACTTTTTTTTTTAAATTAGTGAATCACCGTGAGGGTACAGTTGCAGATTTACACATTTTCGTGCTTGTGTTTCCGTCATACAATGTTCGAGAACCCATCCCTCCACCAGTGCCCATTCTCCACCACTAATGAACCCAGTATCCCTCCCACCCCCCAATCCCATCCCCCCCACCCCGCCTCTGTGTCAGGGCATTCCCTTTTGTTCTCTCTCTCTCTCTCCTTTTGGGTGCTGTGGTTTGCAATAGGGGTATTGAGTCACCATCGTGTTCAACCTATAGTCTGCTATCAGCACGCATCTCCCTTCCCAAGTGGGTCTTCCAACCACATTTTACTTGGTGTTCCCTTCTCTATCAGAGCTGCCTTTTGCCCCAGCATGTGAGGCCAGCTTCCAAGCCATGGAGCCAACCTCCTGGTACTTATTTCTACTATTCTTGGGTGTTAGTCTCCTATTCTGTTATTTTATATTTCAGGGATCACTTTTTTTTTTTTTTGCTTTTTGGGTCACACCCGGCAACGCACAGGGGTTACTCCTGCCTCTGCTCTCAGGAATTACTCCTGGCGGTGCTCCGGGGTACCCTATGGGATGCTGGGAATCGAACCTGGGTCGGCCATATGCAAGGCAAATGCCCTACCCACTGTGCTATTTTTTTTTTTTTGCTTTTTTTTTTTTTGGGTCACACCCAGCGATGCACAGGGGTTACTCCTGGCTCTGCACTCAGGAATTACTCCTGGCGGTGCTCAGGGGACCATATGGGATGCTGGGATTTGAACCCGGGTCGGCCGCGTGCAAGGCAAACGCCCTACCCGCTGTGCTATCACTCCAGCCCCCACTGTGCTATTGCTCCAGCCCCGAAACAACTATTATAACAACTTTGTAAATCACACTATTTAAATAAAGTTTCAAACATTAAGAAAATAAAAAAGAAATGTGGAAGGACGCCAGGGTGCGGTGGTTCCGCCCTTCCCTCACCGTGGGGCCATTCGGGGGAGTTGTTCCCCCTCCCTGGGCCTCTGCCCTTGCTTTTAGAAAGAGGGCCGACGAATCAATAGTCCCTGTTTTATCAGGGCCGGGCTGCAGCAGCAAAGACGGAAAGAGGTCAAAATGCACGGACAGCATTTGCTTAGTACCTAGTAAGCTTTTCATAAATATTGGCCAAACAAAGCTGGACAGAACAAGAAACGAGCGTCTATGATAGGCATCATTGCTGAATATTTTAGCAGCGAGGAAAGGGCCTGAGGTCACAGCGCTGCTAGTCAGCAGAGCTGTGCTGCCAATTTGGGTTAGTCCTGCGCTCAGCTGTCTGTCTCTGCCTTTCGGGCCGGTGCCCAGGAGTCTAGAGGCCAGGCACCGGTCGTGTCTCCCGGCCGGCCTTGGCTCTCTTAGGGCGCCCTCCAACCTCCGTGTGCCTGACGGCTGAGCTCTGCTGTTGCCACGGGGGAGTCCTGGGGGTCCTGGATTTTGGAGCCCCCCCTCGTGTCTGCTCAGAGGGGGTTTGTTGGTGGCGGAGGTTTTCTGTCCTTCTTGTGATCGTTACAGTGACTCTGCCCTGGTCTCAAGGAGGTGTCCAAGGTGGATTTGGTAACTTTGATGGTTTTAACGGCTTTATTGCCCTACAAGTTGGCCATTAAAAATAGGCAGTTCACTCCCTCTTCAAGCCCATCTTCTCCCTGGAGCGCTGCCCTTGTTCGCTGGGCTCCATGTCTCCTTGCTGGCTTTATTTCCACCTGGGCAAGCCCATAATCCCTCCTGAACATGGATTTCCTCTCTTTCCCCTCACATATTGCCAAGTAAATTTCATTTAATAAAAATTAGCCCGGCAAGCTGTCGAGAGTATCCTGCCCGCACGGCAGAGCCTGGCAAGCTATCCGTGGGGTATTCGATATGCCAAAAACAGCACAAGTCTCACAATGGAGATGTTACTGGTGCCCTGATGAACAACAGGACGACAGTGCTACAGTGCTATCTAAAGACAGGCAATCCAGTGGTATTTGGTATATTTTCAGCATTGTGTTAACTTTGCCATAATTGATTTGAGAATATATTTCCTGTCCTTCTTTCCTCCCTTCCCTCCTTCCCCTCCCTCCCTCTCACCTCCTCTCCCTCTCTCTCACCTCCCCTTCCTCCCTCCTCCCTCCCTCCCTTCCTTCCTTCCTTCCTTCCTTCCTTCCTTCCTTCCTTCCTTCCTTCCTTCCTTCCTTCCTTCCTTCTTTCCTTCCTTCCTTCCTTCCTTCCTTCCTTCCTTCCTTCCTTCCTTCCTTCCTTCCTTCCTTCCTTCCTTCCTTCCTTCCTCCCTCCCTCCTACCCTCCCTCCTTCCTACCCTCCCTCCCTCCCTCCCTCCCTCCCTCCCTCCCTCCCTCTTTTCCTCCCCTCCCTTCCTTCCTCCCTCCCTCCCTTCCTTCCTTCCTTCCTTCCTTCCTTCCTTCCTTCCTTCCTTCCTTCCTTCCTTCCTTCCTTCCTTCCTTCCTTCCTCCCTCCCTCCCTCCCTCCCTCCCTCCCTCCCTCCCTCCCTTCCTTCCTTCCTTCCTTCCTTCCTTCCTTCCTTCCTTCCTTCCTTCCTTCCTTCCTTCCTTCCTTCCTTCCTTCCTCCCTCCTACCCTCCCTCCTTCCTACCCTCCCTCCCTCCCTCCCTCCCCTCCCTCCCTCCCTCCCTCCCTCCCTCCCTCCCTCCCTCCCTCCCTCCCTCCCTTTCTCTTTTCCTCCCTCCCTTCCTTCCTCCCTCCCTCCCTTCCTTCCTTCCTTCCTTCCTTCCTTCCTTCCTTCCTTCCTTCCTTCCTTCCTTCCTTCCTTCCTTCCTTCCTTCCTTCCTTCCTTCTCAAACCCAGAGCCTCACACATGAAGTGCAAGTGCTGTACAACTGAACTACATCCCTGCCCCCTAGAATATTTATTTTCATCTCCCCCTAGAGATACATTGCACCCCTTAACCATCCTCTTCTACCTTGCCCCCACCCCACAGAGCCACTATTGGTGCTTCTGCCTTTGTGGACATTTCATATGAATCGCACAACTGGCTTCTTTCACTTGGCACAGCGTCTCCAGGTTTGTCCATCTGGTAACATCTCTCAACGATCCAGGTCCTTTAATTGCCAACTATTGCCTTGTACCTCCCAAGCAGTGCTCCGGGGCCCTGGGGGCCTTTCCTGGGGTTACTAGGGCTGGCCAGGTGGGAGAGGTCAGTACTAGGACCTGTGAATGCAGAAGTGTATGGGACGGGTGGAGCTGGGACCACCAGGGCAATCCCAGAGGTGATCCCACACATGATCCCACGTGTGCTGCTGGAGTTGACTTTGGTACCTGCACACACACAGCATGCATCCCTGACTGCTAAGCTTCCCTGACCCCTCCTGGTAAGGAGCACAGAGCCCAGGTTCATGGACGGCGGCTCTAGGGGGACCATATCTGCTGCAAGGGATTCGAACCCAGGTCGACCACACACAGAGAAGCACTCAAACCACTTTTCTATCTCTCCAGTCCCTGTTTTCAGTTTCTTATTTAAGCATCTTTAGAAAAGGCCACTTCATCACTTCTTGGTTCCTAGGTTTCCTGGCTGGAGAATGGAGTCTGCCGCCAACCGTTGGCCCGTCTGTGAGGCTGGGCAGACTCCCCATGGAAACAGCAACTCAGCTGTTCCGGTGTGGTGGGAACGAACAGGTTCCATTCGGTCCCTTTCTTTCTCACTTCTCTTTGCTTGAGTTTCACTTGAAGCCCAGGGTCTCTGCAGCAAGGAGTGGAGGCACGGACCAGGGACCCTGCTGACCCCTCTATCTGCACGGCCTCACCTGTACTGACATCTTTTTGGGAAGAGGATGTGCATTCCTCTTCTTTCACCCACATGTACATTTTTTTAAAAAAACCACTTACATTTTTTTTTTTTTAAAGAGGGTTTTTGGGCCGGAGTGATAGTACAGCGGGTAGGGTGTTTGCCTTACATGTGGCCAACTTGGGTTCAATCCCTGGCATCCCATATATCCCCCAAGCACGGCCAGGAGTGACCCCTGAGCATTGCTGGGTGTGACCCAAAAAGCAGAAAAAAACCCCCAAAAACAAACAAACAAACAAACAAACAAAAACTGCCATGTAAATCCCAAGTATTTTCCTGGGGCTGGAGCAATAGCACAGCAGGGAGGGCATTTGCCTTGCACGCGGCCGACCCAGGTTCGATTCCTAGCGTCCCATAGGGTCCCCCGAGCACCGCCCGGAGTAATTCCTGAGTGCATGAGCCAGGAGTAACCCCTGCACAACAGCGGGTGTGACCTCCACCCCCCAAAAAATAAGATTATTTAAAAAAAAAAAAAGAATCACTGTGAGATACATAGTTACAAAGCTGTTCATGATCAGGTTTCAGTCATACAATGTTCCGGCACCCGTCCTTTTATTAGTGTACACATCCCACCACCAATGTTCCAAATTTCCCTCCCACCACCTGCCCCGCCCCCACAGTATGACTCTATGGCAGGCACTTTCCTTCTCTCTCTCTCTCTCTCTCTCTTTCTCTTTTCTCTCGCTCTCTCTTTCTCCTTTTGGGCATTGTGGTTTGCAATACGGATACTGAGAGACCATCGTGTTTAGCCCTTTAACTACCTTCAGCACGCAGTTCTTATCCAGAGTGACCCTTTCCAACTATCTTTGTCATTGCATTCCCTAGTGGTCCCTTCTCTCTCCCAACAGGCTGCCTTCTTCCCAGCACTTGAAGCGGGCTTCCAATCGCGGACCCATCCTCCTGGCCCCTGTTTCTATTATCCTTGGGCATTAGTCTCATAGTATGTTCTTTTTTTTTTTCATATCCCTTAAGTGTGGGCAATCATTCTATATCTGTCCCTTTCTTTCCTTCTGACTCATTTCACTCAGCATGACACTCTCTGTGTCCATCCATTTATAGGCGAATTTCATAACCCCCTTTTTTTTGGGGGGGGGATAAAATTTCCCAAATAAATGCTTTGAAAGCAACCCTGACATGGCACAGAACGGCCCCTTGGTGGCAGCAAAACAGAGATGACGGATGGCAGTAATGGTCACACAACACAGTATGCAGCTTTGTCGAAGACTGAAAAATAGAATGACTATGCGATTCGGCCAGCCCTCTCGTGGTCCTGTCATTGAAGAGCAGCATCCCAAAGAGATGTCTGAGCTCTGTGTTTATTGCAGCCCCTGGACCAGGCCCCAGACACAGATGTGACATTTTCTCTCCATGGGTGGGTGGATAAAGAAATGTGGTGGGTACACAGAATTGAACAGAGCTTCACTTTCTTTTTTTGGGGGAGGTCAGGGGGTCATACCTAATCACTACTCCTGACATGATGCTCGGGAGTCACTCCTGGAGGTGGTTGTGGGATTGTGTCCCGATGGAGATTAAACCCAGGGCTCCAGCATGGAAAGCCCGAGCTCAGAGGTTGATCTATTTCTCAGGCCCTTTATTTTTATTTTTTTTTCTTTATTTATTTTTAATTAGTGAATCACCATGAGGGTACAATTACAGATTTACATATCTTTGTGCTCTTGTTTCCCTCATACAAAGTTCGAGAACCCATCCCTTCACCAGTGCCCATTCTTCACCACCAGTAAACCCAGCATCCCTCCTACCCTCCCCAATCCCATCTCCCCACACCCCGCCCCGCCACTGTGGCAGGGTATTCCCTTTTGTTCTCTCTATCTAATTAGGTGTTGTGGTTTGCAATAAAGGTGTTGAGTGGCCACTGTGTTCTCGGGCCCTTTATTTTATTTTATTTTTAATTTTTTTTTTCATCACACTTGGCGATGCTCAGGGATTAGTCCTGGCTCTGCACTCAGGAATTAGTCCTGGCAGTGCTAGGGGGACCATATGAGTTGCCAGGGATCAAACCTGGGTTTGCTGCATGCAAAGAAAATACCCTACCTGCTGTACTATGATTCCGGCCCCAGCCCCTTAATTTATTTTATTTTATTTATTTTTTATTATTAAAAAAATTTTTTTTGGCTTTTTGGGTCACACCCAGCAATACAAAGGGGTTACTCCTGGCTCTGCACTCAGGAATTAGTCCTGGTGGTGTTCAGGGGACCATATGGTTTGCCAGGGATCAAACCTGGGTCTGCCGCATGCAAAGAAAATACTCTACCTGCTGTACAATCACTCCGGCCCCATGACCCCTTAATTTATTTAATTTTATTTATTTTAAATTATTTTTTTAATAGTTTTTTGGCTTTTTGGGTCATTCCCAGCGATGCACAGGGATTACTCCTGGTTCTGCACTCAGGGATTACTCTTAGTGGTGCTGGGGGACCAAGGCCCCTTACTTTAGAAAAGGAAATACTGACACTGGCACAGCATAGAAGAACTTGGAGGATGTTATGCTTAAGTGAAATTAGCTGAACATCAAAGGACAATGTTGCACGATGTGAAAAAACTGTCCAACCCACCGGCATCAGTTGTAGGATGTTGGTTTTTCAAGGAGCAGATGGGAGGGGTGGAGAGGTATTTGCCAAGGGACATAAAGTTTATTGCTAGTTAATAAGCCTGGTGATCTACTGTCCGCCATTGAGCCTACAGTTAACAATACAGTCTTGTATAGTAGCGTATTTACTAAGAGGCAGACGGTGTGTGAGCATTCTTATCGCAGAAACAATAACATATGAAGTGGAGTAGTCCCATTTGTTTATGTTTGTTTTGACTTTCTTGGTCAGTCGTGTTTCATCCTTAAAGATGCTTTTAGCTTCCATGTCATGGAGGGTTCTGCCTACATTTTCCTCCATGTACTTTATGGATTCATGTCTGCTATGTCTTTTTTTTTTTTTTTTTTTTTGCTTTTTGGGTCACACCCGGCGATGCTCAGAGGTTACTCCTGGCTCTGCACTCAGGAATTACTCCTGGCGGTGCTCAGGGGACCCTATGGGATGCTGGGAATCGAACCCGGGTAGGCCGCATGCAAGGCAAACGCCCTACCCTCTGTGCTATTGTGCCAGCCCCTGCTAGGTCTTTAATTCACTTTGATCTGACTTTTGTACTTTGTGTTAGAGAGAGGTCAGAGTTCATTTCTTGGCAGGTAGCTATCCAGTTTTCCCAGAACCACTTATTGAAGAGGTTTTCCTCATTCCACTTCACATTTCTTGCTCCTTGTATTAAGTGAAATGAGTCAGAAAGAGAGGGACAGACATAGAAGGACTGCACTCATTTGTGAAGTATAAAATAACATAATATGAGACTGACACCCAAGGACAGTAGACACAAGAGCCAGGAAGATTGCTCCATCATTGGAAGCCTGCCTCATGAGTAGGGGGAGAAGGCAGGTGGAATAGAGAAGGGATCACTAAGAAAATGATGGTTGGAGGGATCTGTTGGGACGGGAGATGTGTGCTGAAAGTAGATAAAGGACCAAACACGAAACCTCTCAATATCTGTATTGCAAACCCTAATGTCCAAAAGTAGAGAGAAAGTATGGGGGAAATTGTCTGCCACAGAGGTAGGGGGAGGGTAGGAAGGAGGGGGTTATACTGGGGAGATTGGTGGTGCACTGGTAGGGGGGTGGGTGTTTGAGCATTGTATGACTAAAACTCAAACGTGAAAGCTTGTAACTATCTCACGGTAATTCAATAAATAAATTAAAAAAACATATAAAGTGGAAAGGAGGAAAAACTGGCAAGTGATGGGTGTGCTGGAGGCATTACATCAATTGTGGTGAGCATCTCAGGGGGATATACTTATCTCCAAACCCTTGAGGTTGTGTCTATTAAGTATGCATCATCTTTCTTAGGTCCCTCAAACCTAAATAACTTGGTTTAAAAAAAAACAGTCCAATAAGAGAGAGAGAAAGTGAGAGAGAGAGAGAGAGAGAGAGAGAGAGAGAGAGAGAGAGAGAGAGAGAGAGAGAGTCTCTTCTTGCAGGCAGCTGCGCTTGAGGCTGGGTGAGGGGGTCAGATTGTTCTCTGGCTGAAGCCAAGACTGTAATTAGTGATCCCACCCTGGGGAGGAAGGAAGGGACACTGGCTTTGTTTTGTCTCCAAGAAAGATCTCAGCAAGCAGCATCATTTAATGTTTATGAAGGCTACCTTTGAGCCAGGCATTGTGCTCCGTGTTACATTATCTTATTCAATAGCCAGCAGGACCCTCTGGGTTAGGTGAAGTTCATTCTTGTTTTCCAAGGGAGGAAAGTGAACCCAAGAGAGGTTCCATGCAAATTCTCACCCAGTGAGCAGGTGGCAGAGCTGGAATTCACCCCCTGGAACTTTTAACACCTGCAACTCTACAATTCCTTCTTCTTCATGCTCAGGGCACTTGAATCCAACCTCCCCCTCCCCATCCCCCTCAACCTTGAGGTTGATTTTCACATGGTCCATTTCCAGGGTAATTTGCCAGGGAAGGAGTTGAGCTGGAGAAGAAAGAATTCTGGGCTTGGCTTTGGAAATCTGACTCCAAGAAGTGCTGTAGCACACACGGGGGTTTTGTGTGACTTTGGGCCATGACATCATCTTTCTCTAAATTTCCTTCCCACACAATGGAGATGGCCTACCAATGTCACAGGGTGATTGTGAGGGTCACAGAAGATGATGGCTGTGAGAATGATTTGTAAACTCTCAAGTTTAAAAAGTCAGGGATTGTTATTCTTACTGCATTGTTCCCTTAATACAGGCCAAATCCTGTAATTAGCAGTCCCAAAGTCAATAACAAGAGCTCCACATCTTCGCCAAGAAGTTCAGTGAGGGCTCACTTCTGAACAATATCGAATACAATAGAAATGGGGCACCACCCATGCATTAGAGTTTGGAGTTTTGGGTACTTGGTTGATCCAAATACTAAATCCAGGACAAGCTGCTCTTTTAAGGAAAACTATATTTTTTGAATCAAAGAACTGTGATTTACAAAGTTATTGATAGTTGAGTTTTAGGCATATAATATTTCTTTTTTCTTTTTTTTGCTTTTTGGGGTCACACCCAGCGATGCTCAGGGGTAATTTCTGGCTCTGCACCCAGGAATTACTCCTGGCGGTGCTTGGGGGAACATATGGGATGCCAGGGATCAAACCCAGGTCGACCGCGTGTATCACTCTGACCCCATGGGCATATAATATTTCAACATCAATCCACCACCCATGTCAACTTCCCTCTACCAGTGTTCCCATATTCCCTCCTTACCTCAAACCCCACCCCATCCCCACCCGTCAACTTGACAGGCACATTCCAAAGATCCAGTGATTGCAGCTTAGATCTCATGTTTTCAATGTTGTTGAGCTTGTGTTTTAGATATTTGTCTATACATCTCATTCCTATCATATCACCGGTACAACTGAACTCCTCCCCCTTGATTTCTTTCTTTCTCTATCCTTCTCATCTCTACACACTGGGGTCAAGGGTGATCTAGGAATCCCCCCTCCCTTTAGTATAATATGTTCATTCATCCATTATCCTATATACCGCAGGTGATATCTTTCTGCGTTTGTAGGACAAGACACTCTTAACCTATAGTTTGTGATGTCAACAAGAAGCAAATCTTGGTTGTGCCAAGCCACCGAAATTTGGGGCTAAATTTGTTAAACCAGTACCCTAGCATGACCCCAACAAATGTCTACACAGGAGGCAGGAGGTACAATCCTATACCATGAATATGGCAAGTTGAAGAAAGAAAGAGAAAACTAAAGAAAGGATTGAATTGAAATTCTTACACTTTGAGTCCGGGTGTATGCTGGAGAAAAATGACTTCAAGCTTTGACTTCTGTAACTATAAATTGCAGACAGCAATAGTGTAGCAGTATTGGAGTTACTGTGAAGACTGGGTGAGTGCTTAGCTCAGTGTCTGAATTAGAATAAGCATCTGATAAAAGTTAGCCATGATAAATGTCAATCATAGTTCTGAAAGGGGAGGACTAGGGAAATGATTTTAGGGAGGAGGGTGAGGATGAAGTGTTTTCTATTCTTACAGATATCTGGAAGACAAAGAGATGGGATTTTCTTTAGAGCATAGGCAATTGATTCTTCTTCCTGCTATCCATCCAATCATCCATCCATCCATCCATCCATCCATCCATCCATCCATCCATCCATCCATCCATCCATCTGTCCTTCTCCATTCAACAAACTAAATTAAAAGAAAGAATTCTCTGAGTCTGTGAAGGACTCTCTAACCAAAGGGAAGACAGATCCTGAAATGCCAGGGTTATTTGAAAAGCCAATAACCTTTTATGGCCCTGATGCTTCCTTGATAGGCGCTAGACAAGTTGGGAAGGGAGCCAAGGCCAATGACGTCTTGGTAGGAAGGACAGAGACAGGAAACCAGTGTCAAGGCTAAGTGAGTTTCTTGGGGGCCAGGTCCTCCCCTGTAGGAGGGGCTTGGTGGAGAGGGTCCTGTGTCTACCTCCTAGGGCCTGTTAGTCCTAGGGTCTCTAACTTGCCTTTGGCAGGAAGACAGAGGTGCTTAACTTAGGTTAAATCTCAGAGTCACCAAGAGTGGTAGGTAGCGGCAGGAGACCCTGAAGTAGTGTTTGCGGCCACAGTTTTTCTGTGTTATCATCAGGGATAGACTGAGTTATAAACACTGGCCAGAGGAAACATTGTGAGTCTCTCCTTCTCAGTATCCCATTAAAAAAATTTTTTTTTATTAGTGGATCATTGTGGGGTACAGTTACAGATTTACAAACTTTCATGCTTACGTTTCAGTCATACTATGATGGAGTACCCATCCTTCCACTAGTGCCCATTCTCTAGCACCAATGATCCCAGTATCCCTCCCAGCACCCCCACTCCCTCCCCCCACCCCACCTCACCCCACCTCTGTGGCAGGGCATTCCCTTTGCTCTCTCTTTCCTTTTTGGATGTTGTAGTTTGCACTAGAGGCATCGAGTGGCCATTGTGTTCGATCTATAGTCTACATTAGGTTCGCATCTCCCAACCTGAGCTGGTCCTCCAAATACCCTTTACTTGGTGTTCCCTTCTCTCTCTGAGCTTGACTTGGTGTTCCCTTCTCAGTATCCCATTTTTATGGTCCCCACCTCATCGCCTGGTTCCTGAGTTATTACTCTAAATCCATAGGCTTAGCAGAGCCAACTTCAGCTCCAGTGCCAGGACTGGACAAGTGACCTAGGCCTGACCAAACAGTGCAGTTCTGCCAAATTATCGGATTGTGAATGATCCAGGGGTGGATTTGAAACTGGATAGGTACCACGGAACCCCATCTGAGAGCTTTTATTTGCATTTCTGGGGATTATGGCTCTCTTCTCCCTGCACACTGGACTGGGGGTGAAATGGATCCAGAGCTTTTGATTTTTTTTTTTTTGATTTTTGGGTCACACCCAGCGATGCTCAGGGGTTACTCCTGGCTCTGCACTCAGGAATTACTCCTGGCGGTGCTTGGGGGACCATATGGGATGCCGGGGATCGAACCCGGGTCGGCTGCATGCAAGGCAAATGCCCTACCCGCTGTGCTATCACTCCGGCCCCTGGATCCAGAGCTTTTGGAAGTTAGTAAGTACAGGGAGAAAATCTGCCAACAGTGAATGCAGCAAAGCAGGGTGATAAGAGAAAAAACAGAGGGGGCTGGAGCAATAGCACAGCGGTTAGGGCATTTGCCTTGCATGCAGCCGTCCCGGGTTCAATCCCCAGCATTCCATATGGTCCCCAAGCACCGCCAGGAGTAATTCTTTTTTTTTTTTTTTTTTTTTTTTTTTTTTTTTTGCTTTTTTGGGTCACACCTGGCTCTGCACAGGGGTTACTCCTGGCTCTGCACTCAGGAATCACCCCTGGCCGTGCTCAGGGGACCATATGGGATGCTGGGATTTGAACCCGGGTCGGCCGTGTGCAAGGCAAACACCCTACCCGCTGTGCTATCTCTCCAGCCCCAGGAGTAATTCTTGAACACAGAGCCACGTGTAACCCCTGAGCATTGCTGGGTGTGATTAAAAAAAAAAAAGAACCGGTAAAAGAAAAGAGAGAGAAAAAACAGAGCACATGTTGTTGATGTTGATGTGTATAAGTCCCCTAATGCCAACCCTGCCTGAACTTTTCAGTTGCTTTGGAGCCCCGGAGTTATTCTGGGTCTCCAGAAAGCATCTTTGGTTCTCCGAACACTATCAGATGGGAGAATCTCAGCCCCGGATGCAGTCCTGGTCCCCACCCTTCCTCTCCCCGTCCACAGTGACTAGCTCACTCGGCACGAGCTCAGGAGCGCTGTTTCTGGGACAGAGAAGTGACTGAAAGAGTCTTATCTTTAAGCATCAGGTTCTAGAGGGAGCGATCCACACAATCGTAATGTCTCCATGGGAGATGTGTAGATACAGGAGAAAAAGGGTCATGGGAACTAAGGGAAAAGGAAGACGGCATCTCAGAGGGAGAGGCGACGGCATCTCAGAGGGAGAGGCGTGGTGAGCCAGACTGTGGCAGAGGGAATGCGTTTATCACAAGCGTTATTTGGTGAAAGCTCAACCTGTTAGTGCACCATGTTAGTAATCTCTTCTACAAGGGCTTCCTAATGGCTTCAGGGTGAGATACGACAATCCGCAGACACTTTCCTCTAAGGAAACTTTGGGACCATTTTGAGCAGATAATTTATAACAAGCAATACAAAATAAATTATTTAGCATCTGTCTGCCTGTGGGGCAGGCTTGGGTGGTGGTGGGAAAATTTGAAATAATGGTAGTGGGAAGGTGCAATGCTGGTGGCATTCGTGTTGGAATATTGAATGGGATAAATTATTGTGAATAATGGACTGGAGTGATAGCACAGCAGGTAGGGCCTTTGCCTTGCACGTGGCCGACTCAGGTTCGATTCCTCTGTCCCTCTCGGAGAGCCCGGCAAGTTACTGAGAGTATCCCGCCCACACAGCAGAGCCTGGCAAGCTACCTGTGGCATATTGGCTATGCCAAAAACAGTAACAAGTCTCACAATGGAGATGTTACTGGTGCCCGTTTGAGCAAATCAATGAACAACAGGATGACAGTGATGACAATGCAACTTTATAAAAATAAAATAAAAAAAGAGTTATTTGTTGAGCATCTACTATGCGCCCCCTTCTGTGCTACAAGCTGAGAGGGTGGTGGAGATGCCAAATAGCAGTGGGTCCTGACCTCCAGGGTGGATGGTCTGGTGGCAAAAGGACTTCTCTGAGTAACCAGTGAGAGCAAGACAGGACCTTGGGGTCTGGAGAACAACTAACCCAGGACTACCACTTACCTTTTAGCTCTTGGGTGGGGGGGGGCTTCTTTGAAGATGAACTACTTGAGTGACCAGTGGATGGAGGAGCAGGATTTAAATGGGACCGAGAGGTGAGGCTGGAGTGATAGCACAGCGGGTAGGGCGTTTGCCTTGCACGTGACCGACCTGGATTCGATTCCCAGTGTTCCATATGGTCCCCTGAGCACCGCCAGGGGTAATTCCTGAGTGCAGAGCCAGGAGTAACCCCTGTGCATTGCCAGGTGTGACCCCGCCCCCCAAAAAAGTAAATGGGACCCAGGAGGGCATGAAGACTGAGAAGCTTCTGGATGGGTTCATCATTTGCAAAATCACGTGGAGGGAAGGGGCAAGATGATCCCACATGTGGTACCAACCTGCGACAGTTTAGCTGAGAAGCCAGGACCTGTGAGTCTTAATGCCATGGCTTCCCACTCCACATGCTGAAAAAGATACTCCCCTGCGACATTTTTCTCTCTCTAAAACAAGGGAACAACTCCTGACCTGCAAACGTGTTGAGCCAATGAATTGAGATGTTGTGTGAAGGGGTGTGAGGAGAGGAAAGGGGTCAGTGGGTAACCGTTGGCAGTATTCCTGGATTCTCCTTCCCCCAGGTCTCATTCTGGTCACCCGTGCTGATGAAGGGTGACCCCCTTGGGCCACTTCCAGAGGGAATCGGGGGCCCTTTGCAACGATGCCTGGTGGTGCTCAGGGCATATCACAGCCTGTTTCTCAACCCCTGTGCTATCTGCCCTGACCCAGGCCTTCATTGTTCGTTGACTCGAAGTGGAAATCATTCAAATGAAAACTAGTGCTCGGTGGCTCTTGGCTGGCCTGTTCCACAGCGCCAAGCTCTCCTGCTTCCTAATTAACGTGCGGAAGCTGCATCTCAGGCGTTACTGCTGAGAAAACAAACGGGCTTCTCCAGCCCCTCTCGGCCGCTAAGCCAGGCTGTCTGCTCCGCCCGGTCCCCCACACTCCAGGCCCGGGGGCCTGGCTCTCCCCAGGTGGGCCTCTAGGGAGCAGGCTGTGGTCCTGATACCCCGGGGATGCTCCTGGGGCAGGAACCAGGCAGGGAGGCGGCACCCCTCCCCGTGCCCCCCTGAGCCCCCTGGCCCCGTAGGGGCCCCCTGGCCACTCGAGGCTTGGGCTCTAATTCCCCAGCAGGAGTGGGAGAAGCCGAGAGGGGGACTGGGAGGAACTCCCCCGTTTCCTCTCTGAGCCGTGAGCCCAGCTGGCCGGCGCTCAAGGCTTAATTAGCTGAAATCACTGTGAATAATAATCTTTTAAATGATAGTGGTTAAAGCTCAGGCCTCGCTGCTTCTGATTATTCAGACGCCTGGTGCGAGCACTTGGCTGCCAGCTCAGCCGTGCCAAGTCTGCAGGGCCGGCACCATGCTGCCAGGGGACCCATCGCTGCCCTCTGTCCACTGCCAGTCTCGCTGTGACAGGGAGGCCCTGGCTCCACATCTTCACCACGGAGACCAGGCCCCTCAAGCAGGGAGCTGGGAGTCACCAGTGGCAGGCTGTGTACCCCTGAGAGATTTCAGAGGGGCTGCAGGGGTGGGGTCACAGGCAAGGGGACCCAGTGGCTTAGTGACCTTGGCACAATCTTCCCGGCTTCCAAGCATGTGGAGGAGGCTCTTTTTGGAGGATGAAGTCAGCACCATGTCCATATGTCACATATGTGTACCACGTCCATGTGTCATGTACAAACACTATCCCACATATAAACACTGTGTTAATGTGTCACATACAAACACTGTGTCCATGTGTCACATATGTGTACCGTGCCAATGTGTCATGTATGTGCACCGTCCACGTGTCATGTACAAATACCATGTCCATGTGTTACATATGTGTACCATGTCCATGTGTCATATACAAACACCATGTCTATATGTCACATACTAACACTGTGTCCATGTGTAGGGTACGTCGAAGCCTCATGTATATATACCTTGTCCATGTGTCATGTACACGTACCTTTTAATATGTCATGTACACAGACCATATCCAAGCATGATGTACATGCACTGTGTCCATGTGTCATGTACAAACACTGTGCCCTGTGTTGGGTACCTCCATGTCTCATGTATACACACTGTGTCCAGGTGTCATGCCTATACCATGTTCACGTGTCTTGTACATACATATGACTATGTATTATGTACACACATCATGTCTGTGTGTCGATTCATCATATACACACACTATGTCTGTGCATAGTATATACATACTGTGTATTATGCACTGTGTCCATGGATCATGTACACACACCATGTCCGTGTGTCATATACACACATTGTATACATGTGTTGTGTATACATACCATGTCCTTGTGTCATGTACAAACATTGTGTCCACATGTCATGTACACATATCATGTTCATGTGTCACTTATCTACAGTGTCCATGTGCACACATTGTGTGCTTGTGTTGGGTCCACGCACTGTGTCCATGCACCATGTCTATGCATGGTATACATATGCCATATCCATGCATTAAGTATGCACACTGGGTTTTTGCAACAAATACATGCATCATGTACATACAAGCTACACATGCACTGTGTCCATGCACCATTTACAGGTCTATATTCTATGGCCATGCCATGCACCATATACACGCATGGAATACATGCACTGTGCCCATCATGTGTACATGCACTGCATCCACCTTGGTGCACAGGCATGTGTGCGCACACACACAAACACACACACAGCAGATAGGTTTCGCCTCTCTTTTGGTATCTCTCTTTTGCTCTCTCGTTGGAAATGTTGCTAGTGTGGGATAGAGAATTAGGTTGGGGGTGCTGAAAGGAGTGGGAATAGCACCCACAAACTGACTAACACTTGCTCCAAGCGACGTAGAGTTAAGGGCACGCTGGGAGCCTCAAGGCTGAGGACTAGGGCAGAAGCAGCAGCTAGTGGGGCCCAGGGCAGAGCTGGCTACAAATCCTCTGCCCATGGAACCCCAGAAGGATAAGGCTGCCAACTGGGTACTTTTCCTGGGGGAGCTATTAGTTGGGAGCCCGGGACGTTCCCATTTCCTCCCCTAGGCTCAAAGTTGGTTGGATGGTAAACAAGACTCGGAAGACAAATATTGCCACTTCACTTGTCTTTAATGAATTTAGTCTGCCTTGAGCAAGGGGCTGTTCCTCTGTGCCTGTTTCAGGACATTAGCAAACAGTAATAAATACTTTTCAATAATGAGATCTAATAGCCCTTCAAAGCACAACAAGAACAGGAATATAAATAATTGCCGAGCAATTTGTAAGAAGATGATTGGTGTAGGTGTTGAGAGGAAGGAGAGTTAAGTGGGGGGTGATTGGGAGGTTAGCTAGGAAGAGGCGGGGTTCGACTTGCGTCTGAAGGCATGCTCAAGGCTTAACTAGGCAGAGAAAAGGGACAGGACCAGGCCTCAGAGATTCCCCAGAACGGGGATACCACGGTCAGTAAACACTTCTGCTTCATTTGGGGGACATGCCCGGGGGTTCCCAGGGCTTCCTCCTGGCTCTGTGCTCAGCAATCACTCCTGTCAGGGTTCAGGGGACTATGGGGGAGCAAAGTTGGGTCAGCCACGTGCAAAGGAGACTCCCTATGTGCTGTATTAGTTCTCTGGCCTACCCTTATGCGTCTAATACGCCCCTGCCCCACTCCATGGCAGAAGAGGTACCAGTGTATATTAAAGCAAACAAACAAACAAACAAACATTTTGTGTCACTCCGAGTGGAACTCAGGGTTAGTCCTGGCTGAGTGCTCAGGGAGCACTCCTGGCGGTGCTCAGAAGCAAGTTTGGTTGCCTGCAAGACCAGTACCTTGACTCACGTTAGTATCTCTCTGATGGAACCAAGGGAGTCTTGGGTGAAAGAAAGGGTCAGTGTGTGAATGATTAGAGGGGAGACCAGGGGAACTGAGTGAGCCGCTGTGCCATTTCCTGGGGGGCAGGGCTGCGAGAGCAAAAGCAAGAGAGAGCCGATGGAAGGCTCTGGATCTGAAGGAATTTGGATATTACTAGGGGTTCCCTATCGTGAACCTGTCAAGGTCTTCTGTGTAAGGCCAAATTCTAGAGGTTAGAGAAAGACTTTGGCGGGGGTGGGGGGCGGGCTGGGATGCATCCGTGGCATAGAAGTGTGGTATATGTCACTGTCACTGTCATCCGGTTGCTCATCGATTTGTTCGAGCGGGCACCAGTAACGTCTCTCACTGTGAGACTTATTGTTACTGTTTTTGGCACATCCAATACGCCACAGGTAGCTTGCCAGGCTCTGCCGTGCGGGCGCAATACTCGCGGTAGCTTGCCCGGCTCTCTGAGAGGGGCGGAGGAATAGAACACGGGTTGGCCACGTGAAAGGCAAATGCCCTACCGCTGTGCTATCGCTTCAGTTCGTGGTATATGAGTATATCCAAACTCACAGAGCCCACAACACTGAAAATGTGAGATTCAAACTACAACAAACTTAGACTGTGGCAGCGAGGAGCGGGAGAGGTACTTGCCTTGCACATTGCTCACCCTGGTTCTATCCTCGGCACCCCAATAGGGTCCCCTGAGCACCGCCCGGAGTGACTCCTTAGTGCAGAGCCAGGAGGAAACCCTGAACATAACTGGATGTGGCCCCCAAGCAAAACAAAACAAAACAAAACAAAACAAAACAACAAAACCCCAAACCCAACAAAATATATGTGCCAGTAAAGGAGGCAGGCGGGGGGTTGGGTGGGGTGGGAGGGACTCTCGAGACACTGGTGGAGGGAAGTCTACACTGGTGGTGAGATTGATATTGGTTGAATACTGGAAACTCAACCATGAACAAGTTTGTAAATCAGTGTGCCATCATTAGCCATCATTATTGCCATCAAAGACCTTGTAAGGTCTCAGAATCCTCTTATTTTAAGTTGATTTGGCCTTGGAAAATGGAGACGGTTTTGTTCTTGTTCGGTATCACTGTATCACTGTATCACTGACATCCCGTTGTTTGTCAATTTACTCGAGTGGGCACCAGTAACATCTCTATTACACTCAGCACTGAGATTTTAGCAGCCTCTCCTTACTTGTCTTTCCCAATGATTGGAGGCTCTTTCAGGGTCAGGGGAATGAGACCTATTGTTACTGTTTTTGGCATATTAAATATGCCATGGGTAGCTTGCCAGGCTCTGCCTGTGCAGGTGGGATACTCTTGGTAGCTTGCCGGGTTCTCTGTGAGGGATGTATATATCTTGTTGGGTAAGTTAGATTATAATATTGCAGCAACAACCCTAGCTAGAATTCTCTCTGTCTCTGTGTCTGTCTCTCTGTGTCGGTCTCTTTGTCTCTCTCTGTCTCTGTCTCTCTCTCTGATTTTTGAGCCACATCTGGCAGTGTTCAGGGTTTACTCCTGGCTCTGCAATTAGGGATCACTCATGACAGGGCTCAGGGGACCATACATGGTGCCAGGGATTGAACCTGGGTTGGCCGTGGGCCAGGCAAGTATCACTCACTGTATTATTAATGCTTCAGACCCTCCTAGCTAGAATTCTAGTGGCCCAGCTTTATCCCTTGCTTACCCTATTGGTCCACCCCAGGTTGGTCTGGCCTGACCCCACAATGTCCTCACCGCAGACTAATTGTGTAGCCTATTATCTGCTGGCCCTGGCACTCTTGGACAGAGGAAAAGTAAATAGTTTCTGCTTACAAATGACACATTTCCTTGACTGAAACAAATCCTTTGGCCCAGTTAGATGACAGCGGTTGTGGGGAAGAAAAGGTCCTCCTTTCCCAGGGAGTGGCTGTAAATCTTTTTTCTGAATTCTCAAACTACCACTAACTTTCAGTTCTTCACTGAAATCTGTGTAAAGTAATAGCGAAGAGGCAGAGGTAGACAGAAGGTAGACAGAAGGTCCACAGGCCTTCGGGAGAGACATTCTTTGGCTAATTTGAGTTTTGCAATATTTTTCCAGGTGCAACGAAGCTATTTTTACTGGAATAACCCCTCTTGACCGTGTTCTGAGTAGGGTGAGTATGCTTTCAAAAATATACTTCTTGGGGCTGGAGCGATAGCACAGCGGGTAGGGCGTTTGCCTTGCACTCGGCCAACCCGGGTTTGATTCCCAGCATCCCATATAGTCCCCTGAGCACCACTAGGAGTGATTTCTGAGTGCAGAGCCAGGAGTTAATCCCTGTGCATTGCCAGGTGTGACCCAAAAAGCAAAAAAACCCCAACCCCCCCACAAAACCCCAAAAATATACTTCTTGGGGCTGGAGTGATAGCACAGCAGGTAGGGCGTTTGCCTTGCACGTGGCCGACCCAGGTTCGATTCCCAGCATCCCATATGGTCCCCTGAGCACCGCCAGGAGTAATTCCTGAGTGCAGAGCCAGGAGTTAATCCCTGTGCATTGCCGGGTGTGATCCAAAAAAAGCAAAAAAAAAAAAGCAAAAATATACTTCTTTTATTTTTTTTTACGGAGGTAACTGGTCCACAGAGTGTAGATGTTAATGTATTTTAGGGCTATAATGCTACCACACCACATCCACCACCAAAGCGCCACTATCTCTCCACCACTATCCACAAGACCCTTTCAGTCCTCCCCCACTCTGCCGGCCCCCCTTCCCCTTGCCCTTAACCTCAGTTTGGCGGTCAGCGTTGAAGGGTTTGTTTTCGTTAGACATTATCTCTTCCTTTGCTTTGTTTATTCACATCCCACACATGAGAGCGACCAGCCGGTATTTGTCTTTCTCCTGACTTACTTCACGTAGAGAGAGGCCTCCTTCCAATTCCATCCGTGCCGAGGCAAGAGGCACGCTCTCCTGGATCCTGATGGCTCAAGAGTCTCCACGGTGTGGGCCGGTGTGTCCATGGGGTGTGTTGTGCTCTTTAAGGGGTGGGACAGATTATAGAATTGCGGGGGGTGGGGGGACGGTGGTGGTTGCCCAGAGCCTCCTGAGCTGGCACAGAGGTAGAGAAACTACGAAGGGGCCATTGAGGAGAACTAAAGGGGGGAGAGTGGTACCCTGTTTCCACGGAGGACACACCAATGATCCACGTAGTTCTAGCAAGTGAGAAACCCCAGCGATAGCCTGATGCCCCCTTCTCCTTAGCCCCAGACCCCCTCCCACACAGCGTGGGAAGTCTCTTCTCTTCTCTCCCTTGGGCCAGTGGGGTGCTGAGTCCCGGCTGCTCGTGGGGGTGGCGTCTACTAACGGGGTTCTCTTCCTCCTCTGCATCCTTTCTCCAGACACATCCAGTGTGGCTCTCCTTTGACTTACATCCTTCCACGGTTTCCATCACATGGAAGGGAGAGACAGAGCTCTCCCAGGAGGTCCTCAGCCCCATGGAATTCTTCTCTAACATGGGCCCCCTGCACGGTCTTCTGTGCCAGTCCCACTCACTGCTTTCAGCCTCAGCTCAGCCAATGCCCAAGCTACCACAGGACCTTTGCACTTTCTCGGTCCAGCGTTTGATGCAACCACCTGCCATCTTTTCCACTTGCCCTAACTGTTCCCCCCAAGTCACTGTGGATGAAACTGTTTTATCAGAATTGCCAGAGCCCGAGAAGTAGGAAAATGCATTTCCAGACACAGACAGAGAGAACAGCGGGCACAGACACAGAGACTTGGTTACTTACATCTCCCTGAGGTCCAAGTACTAAGGGATGAAGGAAGTCTATTTTTAGGTCCATGCTTCTTGGGTGGACCTGTTGACCCTTCCCCAGCTCCCCCCCCACCTCTGTGCTAATACTAGCAGGTGTGGGGCCAGAATATGGCTTAAATGGCTGGAACAAATCTTTTGCATCTCTGAGGCCCTGAGTTCAATCCCCAGCCCTCAAAGCAAAAGCCTCCTGAACACCAACAGATGTGGTGTTGGGGGGTCCCCAGAACAAGGTGTCATCTTCCAAGCACTGAATTGTCTGACTGGGCTGGTGGTCTCTGGTCACCCTGAGCACTTTTTGGGAGCACCTCCCTCGACCCTCCGCACAAAAAGAGTAATTCGTGGGAGAATTTTCAGCATACAATTCACGAAAGTTGAGCTAAGTCCTGGGGTTGCTTCGGAGGTGCAAGCAGCTGCCTTGCAATCATGAGACTGTGAGTTCATCACCCACCACAGGCAGGTGCAAATGTGACCCCTGGGGAAGGAAGCAGGTGTGTGTGTGTGTGTGTACGTGCGTGCGCAAACCCCGAAATAAAAGAAGCATGTGACCTTCTGTGGGTAAGTATGTGAGCACCACAGTGGAGTGTGCACAAGCCGTCAAGGTCATCACGGCACCCACCAAGGAAAGGGGAGAGAGAGCAGGTCAGTCCCAGGTGGACGCGGAAGCCTGTGGTGGCGGTGGGCTGGTCTCAGCCTCAGGCCACCAGGTGGCGCTGTGCACTCACCCCTCAGACGCTTGCCTGCAGGAACGCACTCACCAGCCTCTTCTCATCATCCGTTTATGATGGAAGAGAACAAAACACCTCCGTCGTCTCTCTCTAGTCTGCGAATTCCTTTCATCAAAGAGTCCCATCTTCCCTTTCCCCGTGTAGTCGACAGAGTGACGTGTTTGAGGACAAGCCCTGAGTAATACCGAGGATGATTCAGTCAGTGCCTCTGGTTGCACTCCTGCAACACCCGCAGGGAGAATGACAAGACAAAACATTCCCTTTCCTCTCCCTGTATCATCCTAGGAGACGGGGGAATGACAGCGTCGTGGAACCACCACCTGTCGGAGGAGACGAATGTAGCTCACAGCCCTGATTGTGGGTGCAGGGGCCAGGAGACTGCAAATCAGAGTTGATTCTTTTTTCTTTTTCTTTTTGCTTTTTGGGTCACAACTGGCAATGCACAGGGGTTACTCTTGGCTCTGCACTCAGGAATCACCCCTGGCGGTGCTCAGGGGACCCTATGGGATGCTGGGAATCGAACCCAGGTCGGCCGTGTGCAAGGCAAACGCCCTACGCGCTGTGCTATCGCTCCAGGCCCAAGAGTTGACTTTTAAGCTCAGCCTCGGTGCGTTCTGCTGCCTTGGCTGTGGTTAAGTCCCTTGGTTCTGAGCAGAGTCTCAGGGCTGAAGATTCGGGGCTTGGCAGTTTCAAGAGGGAGCCCATGGGGGGGGGGGTGGTCCCAGAAGCCAGAGCCAGGCAGGGGGTTCAGGCGGAAGATGAGAAGCAGCTTAATGCCACCAGAGGGCAGCATCGCCCAGCACAGCGAGTCCTCAGAGGGGACCAGGACGTTCTTGGAGAGGCAGCCTTGCACTGGGGCCAGCAGTCATGACAGCTAGTGTTTACCTGCCCCCCAAACCCCCGGGGGTCCTGGGTGTGCCCTCGTCGGAGGCTGCTGCAGCTGTTACCTCGTGACTTCTGTTTTTGTTTTGTTTTGTTTTTTCTTTTTGGGTCACACCTGGCAAGGCACAGGGGTTCCTCCTGGCTCTGCACTCAGGAACTACCCCTGGCCATGCTCAGGGGACCATATGGGATGCTGGGAATCGAACCCGGGTCGGCTGTGTGCAAGGCAAACACCCTACCCTCTGTGCTATCACTCCAGCTCCACCTCGTGACTTTTTGAAAGGCGGTGGGGTACCTGCCCTTTTGCAGAGCCTGGAGCTGCGGCCGAGCCCTCTGCTAACACCCAACTGTGGATTCTCCCACAGCTGGGTCTCGAACCAGGCCAACCACACCCCTTTCACACACGCTGCAAAACCAAGACAAAACCCAGGTGCAAGGTCAGCTCCCAAAATTACAGGGCAAAAGGGATGGCTTCCGCAATTGCTTGAGATCTAGGGTGGTAAAGACTGAGCCCCCTGGGCCCAGCTGTCGCACCCCCCCACCCCTCCCAACCCCAGGTCAATTCCTCTTGCGGTGCCCTAGAAATGGGACCCTTTCCTTGTGTCTTTGTGCCTCACACGCTGCAGCTTCCAGCGGATATCTCATCCTTGCTGTGTCTCACCTGGGCCCAGCCGGCGTTTCCCCACCCCCCTGGGTCAGAGTGAAGATGAAAGGACCAGCCACAGGGCTGAACATTTGCTCTGAGCCTGCCGTCTGCTTCTGACGGGCGTCAGATGGTAAAGGTCACACCATCTCACAGCGTTGGGAGGGGCGCTGGGACTCGGGCAGCGTGGCCTATCCCCTCAGAATTGACTCTTGGAGTCTTCCTCCTTTGTTAGAAGGCGGCCTGTTGACTCTGGCTGAAGTGCTCCTAAACATGACCTTGCCACTGTCTAAAAAATAAGAAAAAACAGGGGGGCTGGAGCAATAGCACAGTGGGTAGGGCGTTTGCCTTGCATGTGGCCGACCTGGGTTCGATTCCCAGCATCCCATATGGTCCCCTGAGCACTGCCAGGGGTAATTCCTGAGTGCAGAGCCAGAAGTAACCCCTGACATCACCAGGTATGACCCAAAAAAGAAAAAAAAATAAGAAAAACCATTTGGGCACGTGCCTGGTGGTGCTCAGAGCTTATTCCTGGCTCTGTGCTCAGGGCTGGCTCCTGGTGGGATTGGGAGATGGCATGTGGTGCCAGGAGTCAAACCGAGACAGAGACCCAGCTGCTGTCCTGTCGCTCCAGCCCTACTTTCCCACTCGTGTTCCTGTGGCCTCATCGCAGGCGGCTGGCTCTTCTTGCCACGAGTGATTGAGGGGCTGGAGTGATAGCACAGTGGGTAGGGCGTTTGCCTTGCACGCGGCCGACCCGGGTTCGATTCCCAGCATCCCATATGGCCCCCTGAGCACCACCAGGAGCAATTCCTGAGTGCAGAGCCAGGAGTGACCCCTGTGCATTGCCAGTTGTGACCTAAAAAGCAAAAAGAAAAAGAAAAAAAAACAACTCTGATTTGCAGTCTCCTGGGCCCTGCACCCACAATCAGGGCTGTGAGCTACATTCGTCTCCTCTGACAGGTGGTGGTTGGAGCAGGAGCATGGGTGCTGCAGGGGGCGAGTCCGTCCTAGCTGAGGGTTTGGAGACAAGGTTGAGGGTTCGAATCCTTTCTCTGGTACCTATAAGCTGTATGATCCGACATCAGCAATGGAAACACCCTGAGCGTCGTTTGAGGAATCTGTCGAACTCTCTCCAAGGGGGACTGAGATAAACCATGTGAAGTGATTTTTCCCCCTCCACAGGGTCAACAATGTTAAGGGATTTTAATGGAAATGGATATTGAGGAAAAGGATTGGAATGTGTTAGTGCAGTGTCTGACAGACCTACATGTTGCAGCCTTCATCCTACTTGAATTTGTTTTATTTTATTTTATTTTTTGCTTTTGCTTTTGTCTTTTTCTTTAAATTGTTAAAAATTGAATCATCATGAGATACACGGTAACAAAGCTGTTCATGATTAGATTTAGGTCATACAATGTTCTAGCACCCATCCCTTTACCAGTGAACCTTTCCCACAACCAGTGTCCCCAGCTTCCCTCCTGTCCCCTCACTGCTGCCTTCCTCTATGGCAGGGTCTCTCTCTCTCTCTCTCTCTCTCTCTCTCTCTCTCTCTCTCCCTATCTCTCTCTGTCTCTCCCTCTCTCTCTCCTCCCCTTTCTCTCTCTCTTTCTCCCTCTCTCTCTCCTTCTGTCTCTCCCTCTCTCACTCCCTCTGTCTCTCTGTCTCTCTCTCTCTCTCTCTCTCTCTCTCCTCTTGGGCATTATTTCTGCCCGAATTTAGTGGCAGCAAAATATTGTTTGGCTTTTCCCACCTTATTTCACCTTTTTTCTTTTAAAGGTTTTATTTATTTATTTATTTATTTATTGGATCATACCTAGTGGCGCGATAGCACAGTTGGTAAGGCGTTGCATGCGGCCAACCCAGGTTCAATTCCTCCATCCGTCTCGGAGAGCCCGGCAAGCTACCAAGAGTATCCCGCCCACACGGCAGAGCCTGGCAAGCTACCCGTGGCATATTCCATATGCCAAAAACAGTAACAAGTCTCACAATAGAGACATTACTGGTGCCCGCTCGAGCAAATCGATGAACAACAGAAGGACAGTGCTATGACAGTGCAGTGCTACATACCCAGTGATGCTCGGGAGTTACTCCTGGCTCTGCACTCAGGGATCTCTACTGGTGAGCTCAGGGGACCATAGGGGGGTGCCGGGCGTCAAACCTAGGTCAGCTGTGTGCAAGGCAAACACTCTCCCCGATGTGCTATGGCACCAGCCCCCTTATTTCGCTTTTGACCTAAGACTTTAAAATCCCCTCACGCCCCAGTTTTTTGGTGGTGTCAGGATGCAACCCAGGGCCTCACACATGCAAGACAAGAGCTGGACCACTGAGCCACACCCCCAGGCCCTAAAGAGGGTTCCCCCCCCCACCTCCCCCCCCACCCCCAAACTGTTGAATGAGCATCAATCCCCTGACCAGAGATGGCAACAGGTTCCGGGGACAGGAGCAAATGTCCGGTCCACAGAGGTGTCCAGGAGGCCCAGGGCCGGTCTTCAGATTGGGGTGTGGTAGAGATTTCCGCCCGGGATGGGGGTGAGCAGGGTGCCGGCCGCACTCTTACTGATCCCAAGAGGCGGGGCGTGCTTCCTGTCCCCGGGACGGTGTGGCGAGGGCTATCTCTGGGGCCTGCTCAGGCCGCAGGGCCCGAGAGCTGGATTTCCTCCTCCCGGGGCGACACAAGGCCACCCTCGCGCCGCTCCTGCCTTGATTGCGTCGGTCTCTCCCCCTGGACGGCCCAGCCCCTCACATCCTCCCATTGTCAGGGCCGGCCCAGGACCTCATTAATTTAGACTCACTGTAAATATTTTTGGAAACTTCGCCTTGCTTCTCCCCAAGGCTGGTGGGGCTGGGTGTGAGTCGGGCCTGTCCGCCTCTTCCCGACCTCCTTCCGGCCCCTGCTGTTTCCTGTCCGAGCTGCCTCCTGCCCCAGGCCCTGCTCGGGGTCCCGAACAAAGACCAGGGAGTTCCAGGGAGAAGAGTTTCCTGTGGATGAGCACTTTGGGGGGAGGGGAGTGCAGACGGAGTGGCACAGAAATTGGGGGGGGGGACAGAGGGCAGGGACACTCTCTCTCTCTGTGGGCAGCCCCCTGTCCTCCCCAGCAAAGTCAAGGACGATCTTCAGATGAGCAGCGTCCCCTAGCACCGGGGACTCGGTTTCCCTCCGAGCCCCCAGCCCTGCTGGTGGCCAAGACCCCGTTTCCCGGCCCTGTCCACTTAGGAGATGCTCATGGATTCACCTTCCCCGTTTCTCTGAACAGTGACCGTACCGGCTGAGCTGTCGGTCCAGGCTGGGGCCAGGCGGGCATGTTCGGAGAAGCTGTTAGCTCCCTATCAGGGGCGTGTGTAGGGGGTCGGGGGTGCGAGCAGCTGTGCCGAGCCCTGCCCACTCCTGGGCTTCTCTGTGTGGTGTGGAGGCTGAGTCCAACCTTCCTGAGGACCCCCGGGGGGCTCCCCTAGAAGGACGGACTGCTCCTGAAGCTGTAGACATGGCGAATATAGCGCCCCTATATTCGCATCAAGGTCTAGCCAGAGTGATAGTACCGTGGAAGCACGGTTGCCTTGCATAGGGCTGACCCGGGTTCGATCCCCAGCATACTACATGGCCCCCTGAGCACCTCCAGGGGTAATTCTTTGTTTGTTTGTTTGTTTGTTTTTGGGTCACACCCAGAGATGCTCAGAGGTTGTCTCTGGCTCTGCACTCAGGAATTACTCCTGGTGGTGCTTGGGGGACCATATGGGATGCTGGGGATCGAACCCAGGTTGACTGCGTGCAAGGCAAACGCCCTACCCGCTGTGCTATTGCTCTGAGCACCATCAGGAGTAATTTTTGAGTGCAGAGTCAGGAGGAACCCCTGAGCATCGCCGGGTGTGATCCCAAAAGACAAAACCAACCAACCAACCCACCCCCAAACTTAAAACATCTGGCAGGGCTCTCTGCTTAGCCACGGGGGTGGGGGTGGGTGTGGGGTGGGGTGGGGGCAGTGCTGGAGTGGCTCAGGAAAGGCGTCCAGGCCTGTTGCTCATGGGAGAAGGGGTCTGGCCTGTCCCCTCTCATCCCAGCACTGCCCGTGCCCTCTTCAGCAGCAAATCCACCTCTTCACCCGCTCTGGGAGGTTTGCGCCATTTGCGTGATCACAGAAACCTCCACTCAGTGGCACGTCCTCTTGCAGAGGGAGGGAAACTGAGGCTCAGGGAGGAGAAGGAGCTGCGTGCAGGGCGGCACTGGAAGCAGCAGGCTGTTTCAGGATTCCGCTAGAATGTCTCCGTCTCCAGGAGACGCCGCCTTCCACCTGCCCGGCCTGCAGTGGCCCTGTCCAGCCGTCACCGCCGTTTCTTTGTCTCACCAGCACCCAAAACCGCTGGCTTGCCCTCACGCTCCGGGTTCCGCGGCGGCCCCACCTCGGGCTTTGCATGTGCAAAGTGAGGCCCGCAGCCTCTGTGGGCACCTGGGGCCTCAGGACCCTGAGCGGATGCATTTGGAGGCTGGGTGGGCTCAGAACTCGCAATTCCTGGCTTCCCGGCCGGCAGCGTCTCCTGCATTTGCTGTCCCCAGAGCCCGGGAGTCTGGCCGGGCAAGCTGAAGGAGCGCCAAATGGCCAGGGGAGAGGAGCTGCGGAGGGCGGAGGGGTGAGGAGGGGTGGGGTGGGTAGCGGCTGGCGCTGCTTTAATTGTCCGGAGGCAGCTGGCCATTTGTTTCGGGTCAGATAAGCCGCTGAAGTGGGATTTGTGTGTGTGTGTGTGTGTGTGTGTGTGTGGTGGTGTGTGTGTGTGTGTGGGGGTGGGTGTTCAGGGCGAGGCTCTCTCCTCCTCAGCCCTCCTGCTTTCCCCTCCTCCTCCCCTTTCCTGGAGACACCACCCCGCAGCTGGGGGGACAGCACAGCTGCTGCTCCCGCCTCCCCCACCACGGAAGGGGAGATGTGGGGCCGTGGGCTTGGGTTCAAAGTTCAAAGCGAGGCAAAGCGGAGAGGAGGCAAAGGCGGGTGGTCCCAGGAGGAGTGATGCCGGCCAGGAAAGCAGGGGCTACTTTGCTGCCCACGCTGAGCTGGGGGGTGGGTGGGTGGGGCGGGGCCTGCTGTGTGGCTCATCCCCGGCCCTTGGGGAGATCCAGTGAGGGACCCCCTCCGCCCCCCCCTGACTTCTGGGCGCTCAGGAGGATGTTTCCCCAGTACCCCGGGCCCCAGGCTGCAGGGTTTGTCTCCACGCACACAGCAGCCCCGACCCGCTGCATACTAGCGTCTGCTGCCAGGCCGGGCACCGGGCCGGGGGAGGGGCTGGGCTCCGGGGTGTCTGTCCCCGGCCGGGCTGGGCTCTCCTCAGAGAGCCTCGCTGGACAGGTCTGGGCTCTGTCCTGCCAGGAGCTGTTCCTCTCCGCGTCTCCCTCACCCGGGAAACCACCTGCTAGGCTGAACTGTCAGGGCCGCCAGCCCCGGGGGGAGGGGCGGTGTGTGTGTGTGTGTGTGTGTGTGTGTGTGTGTGTGCAGGGTAGGGGGGTGGGGGGCGCTCACCCATAGTCCGACCCCGGGGCTGCTGGGCTGGCCAGAGGGATCCGGGTGGAGGACTGGACAATTTGGGATCGATTTAGCAGAAAGGTGCCCTTGGCCAGGCAGCGGGACAGCCCGAGCTGGACACCCCAGGGTGGCCGCTGCCCCCGAGTCTGTTCCCATGGCCTGTCGCGTGCCGGTAGAGGGGGCAGATGGCAGACAGCCTCCCAGTGCCCTCGGCTCACAGGCTCACCTGGGCTCCTGGTCCTGTTCCAACTTCCGGTTGAGGGTGGGTGGGAGGGCTCTGGGTGTGGAGTCCAGGGAGGGGGGAGGGGAGGCGGTGCATTTTGGCTGCTCTGGTGCTGCGGGCAATCCTGCTGGCTGGCTCTGCTGACCCACACGCTGACCGCTGACCACTGACCACTCTGGCACCCTATGGCCCAGGACCTTCTCCCGGCTGTGACCCCCTCTGACCCTAACGAGGCTGTTTCCTCTGCAACTGTGTGTGTGGGGGGGGGATGAGTCCCCCCACCCCCGACGGAGGCCAGATGCAGTCAAGAGCACGGGCCAGCTCCCAGCCCACAGGTGCCTCGAGAGTCTGCTCTGGGTTTCTCTGCTTTGGTGGGGGGTCCGGGTGGTTCAAGGGAGCACAGCTAGGAGGAGGAGGGACCTGGTTGGGGGGTCACTGCCCTCGCGACTCTCTCTGCAAAGGGCAGGGCTCCCCTGCACTCTCAGAGAGGACCCGAACTCGCTGTGGGAATCACTGGCAATGCACGGGGGTCACGCCTGGCTCTGCACACAGGAATTACCCCTGGCGGTGCTCAGGGGACCCTATGGGGTGCTGGGAATCGAACCCGGGTCGGCTGCGTGCAAGGCAATTGCCCTACCCGCTGTGCTATCGCTCCAGACCCGGAAACCTCTCTTTAATTCCACTGAGAAAACTTTTTTTTTTGTGGGGGGTTGTTTGTTTTTGTGTTTGGGCCACACCTGGAGATGCTCAGGGGTTGCTTTTGGCTCTGCACTCAAGGATCACTCCTGGAGGTGTTTGGGGACCCGAACCGAAGGATTGAACCCAGGTTGGGGGCAGGCAAGGCAAATATCCTACTCACTGAACTCTCTCTCCAGCCTGCAGAAAGCTTATTTCCAGGACAACTCCACATCCTAGCACCAGCCCCCATCTTCCCGGCTCTCGGCCCCTGAGTCTCTCCAGCCTGACTCCAGTCCTGTGACATTGCGGCCAGTGCCGGGACCTATTTCCTGAAGGTGTCGTGTTATTAAAATTGATGACGCAGGAGAAGGACCTGGTCACCCAAGAGGAGGGCGCCTGAGGGTTAAGGCCAGGGAGTTCCCAATAACTGTTACTCTAGTCGAAAGAGAAAATTAGGGGCTGGAGCGATAGCACAGCGGGTAGGGCGTTTGCCTTGCACGCGGCTGACCCGGGTTCTAATCCCAGCATCCCATGTGGTCCCCTGAGCACCGTCAGGGGTAATTCCTGAGTGAAGAGCCAGGAGTAACCCCTGTGCATCGCTGGGTGTGACCCAAAAACCAAAAAAAAAAAAAAACCAAAAAAAAAAAAGGAAATTAAAAAAATGATGGTGGCATGTGACAGGCGCAGTCCTGATCTGGTGGGGCTGTCCTCTGACGATGGCCCCCAGCACCCCAAGGTGGCCTGCGGGTGCGGGGGATCCCAGCACCTCAAGGTCGGTCTGAACCAACCTCCCATCCTTGGCCCTGCCTTGAGCCACCAGCCTGGCGGGCTGGAAATCCCTGAGGGAGCCCCCCCACCCCACCCCTCCACTTAGGAGATAATGAATCACGCACACACAGACGATGTTCTCGACTGGAGAAGCGGGCCTGGCCGTCGGAAGTGCTCTGCGGGTAATGAGGCTGCAGCAGGCTTCCTCCGCGCGTGGCCTGGCGGGGAGCACCCCGGGCGCGGGTCTTATCTTTCCCTCCAGCTTCCTCCCCTGCATCTTCCTGCCGGGCCCACAGGCTCTCCCCAGCCTTGTTTGCGCGTCTCTCTGTCCTCTGCAGCTTCTGCTTCTTCCTCTGGGCCGCTTCTCCCCACTTTCTATTCTTGGCCAGTTCCTGTTCAAAGAGCACCCGCTGAGATTCCGAGGATGTGCCACAGGCCCCACCCCCTGTGTGTGTGTGAGTGTGAGTGTCTGTGTTTGTGTGTGAGTGTGTGTGTTTGTGTGTGTGAGTGTGTGCGTGATTGTGTGTATTTGTGTGTGAGTGTATATTTGTGTGTGAGTGTGTGCCTGTGTGTGAGAGTATGTGTTTGTGACTGTGTGAATGTGTGTATGAATGTATGTATTTGTGTGTGTTTGTATGTGAGTGTGTGTGCATGATTGTGTGTATTTGTGTGTGAGTGTATATTTGTGTGTGAGTGTGTGACTGTGTGTGAGTGTATTTGTGACTGTGTGAGTGTGTTCTTGTGTGTGTTTGTGTGTGTGACTGTGTGCATGAATGTGTGTTTGTGTGTGAGTGTGTATATTTGTGTGTGAGTCTGTACTTGTGTGTGTGACTGTGTATGAGTGTGTGTTTGCATGTGTTAGTATGTGTGTGCATGAAATCCATTTTCTAAATGACAACTCTGGAATATTTGCCTCCAGAGTTTGAAATGATGTTGAACAAGCAGAAGGCGGAATAATGCTGGCCCGAGCATCCCTGCGTGGCACCAGACACGGGGCCCACGAGGGTCCCACTAGGTGTGGGTGTTTGCTCTGGGTTGCCACGGTCTTCACTGCTTACTGTCTCAAACCAGCTGTTTTATCCCAAGACATTCTTAGCCTGGCTCCTATGGGTACTTGAGTTTGGAGTCCCTGTGCTAACCTCTGCAGAAGATGTCTCTCTCTCCCGCACTCCTGCTTTATTTAAACACCGCCGCTTACTAAGCTGTGGATGACGATGATTTGTTACAGGCATTCCTATTCCATGCCCAGTCCCGTCACCACTGTCCCCTTCCCCCCCCACTGCCGGACCAACTGGCTTTCTTTGAGACCAGAGATTCTCATTGCATAAGCCCTTTGCTTTGGGTTTGTCCAAGATGCCTGTTCTCAGGTGGCCAGAGTGATAGTCCAGTGGCTAGGGTGGCTGACCTCAGTCCCCAGCATCCCACAGAGTCCCCTAAGCCCAGCCAGGAGTGATTGATCCCTGAGAGCAGAGCTGAGACTAACTCCTGAGCACTGCAGGGTGTGGCCCTCAAGCCAAAACCAAACAAACAAAAAAACAACTCAAGAAACAAAAAACACAGACACAAGATGTATGTTCTGATTTTCCTTCATTCACCTCTGCCCAATTTGGGATCTTTTTTCCTCTACCTGTCCCCGTGTCCTGGAGAGGGGACCAGCCAAATAAATTTCTACGGGACTATGCCCACAGAGGTGCTCCTTTTTCCTGCCTCTTCCTTGAGCTGAAACTTCCCACCCGCACCCTCACCCTTAAAGGAAAATCCTGACCCACGCAGGGCGGGCGTGTGGGAACCTGAGGACTGAATGTATCTCTGCTCTCATCACATAGTAATTCGGACACTCATTTCTCTGTAGACGGACTCCTTTCCCCACGCTCCCTCGCTCCATAAGTCACCCATCCACATGCTTAGTCACCTCCTCACCACCCTGGGCACTGCTCTTTAGTGTTTGCAAGAGAAGAAAAGCAAAGGAAAGCCCTGGAGCAAAATGCGTCTTTCTGGGCAGGATACAGATCTCAGTTTCCCCGAGGATGGAGTGGCTTGGTGCCAAACAAATGCCCCTGTCTGGGGTTTCTTTCCGGTTCTGTTGCCTCTCAACCTTCTGACGCCAACAGCCAGTGAATTCTAGAGCAATTGCTTTACCTACAATGGTGTCTGTCAGCCAGAGAAGCGCCCAGCCCAGAAGCAAGGGTCAGGGAGGAGTAAACGAGGACGATCTGAGGGGGACCGGGAGGAAGAGGGTCCTAGATTGAAGTCTGGTCTGATTGGGGCCGGGCGGGGGGCGGGGGGGAGGGAACGACAGGCGCCCCCCTTCCCTCCCTGCCCCCCCACCTCCCCAACCTCCAGGCGTCCCAGAGAGCTTGACCAGATGCTTTGACCCTTCTGTGAAATCTCTCACCCTCTTCGCCCCCTACTGCCCTGGCTCCAGCAGCTCAGGCAGGATTTCAATTTGCATAATTTGCCCCAATTTAGAGGGTAAGGGAAGGAGTGGGGGGGGGGGGGGGTGTAGGGGGTTAGAGAACAGGCTTGGGGAGAGACCTCAGGAGAGGGAGGCTGAAAAAAAAAAAAAAGGTCAGGGCCAAAAAAAAAAAAACACACACACACAAAAAAACCGGGCAGAGGAGGCTGGTGGCAAGGTGGGTGTCAGAGGCAGGAGGAGGGGTGGGGTGGAGGGGGGGCGTGGAGGTCAGCCTGCAAACTGCAGATAACATTCTGCCCAGCACATCAGGGGTCAATTCGGTCCACTTGCCCCAGTGACAACAAGCAAAAAAAAAAAAAAAAAAAAAAAAGTGGGCTGTAACTTTTTCAGCATCTGAGGACTTTGCAAGTGAGGGGCTGGCCTGGAGGTGGGAGGAGGAGGAGGAGGAGGAGGAGGAGTGACCGGGCCAAGGAGGAGACAGACTCTGGAGGGCTCGAGGAAGTGTCTGGACCGACTGACCGAGGCTGGGGCCAGCCAGACGCAGGGTGGCGGCGTGGCGGGCAGGGCTGCAAGGCCCGGCTGCTCTGGGGTGCCTGCAGCCTGCCGGCCGGCCGGGGCTCAGCCCGGGACACCCTCTCCCGCAGCCTGCTGCCCCTCCGGGCACTCAGAGGGGAGGACACTTGCTGAGTGGCTGAGCCAGCTACCGAAACGGTCATCCTCCCTCCCTGCATCCCCGGGACCCCCCCCACCCCCCCTCCTCGCCCGCTCACCTCCACCATCCTCCCCACCGGTGCTCCCCAGCATGGAGGAGAGCGGAGACTTCGACACCTACTACGGCGGGGACAACCAGTCGGAGTGCGAGTACGCCGAGTGGAAGTCGTCGGGTGCCCTCATCCCCGCCATCTACCTGCTGGTCTTCCTGCTGGGCACCACGGGCAACGGGCTGGTGCTCTGGACCGTGTTCCGGACCAGCCGCGAGAAGCGGCGCTCGGCTGACATCTTCATCGCCAGCCTGGCCGTGGCCGACCTGACCTTCGTGGTGACCTTGCCGCTGTGGGCCACCTACACCTACCGCGACTACGACTGGCCCTTTGGGACTTTCGCCTGCAAGCTCAGCAGCTATCTCATCTTCGTCAACATGTACGCCAGCGTCTTCTGCCTCACGGGCCTGAGCTTCGACCGCTACCTGGCCATCGTGCGGCCCGTGGCCAACGCCCGGCTGCGGCTGCGGGTGAGCGGCGCCGTGGCCACGGCCGTGCTGTGGGTGCTGGCCGCCCTGCTGGCCGTGCCCGTGCTGGTCTTCCGCGCCACCGGCGACCTGGAGAACAGGACCCGCGTGCAGTGCTACATGGACTACTCGCTGGTGGCCAGCCCCAGCTCCGAGTGGGCCTGGGAGGTGGGCCTGGGCGTGTCGTCCACCGCCGTGGGCTTCGTGGTGCCCTTCACCGTCATGCTCACGTGCTACTTCTTCATCGCCCAGACCATCGCCGGCCACTTCCGCAAGGAGCGCATCGAGGGCCTGCGCAAGCGCCGGCGGCTGCTCAGCATCATCGTGGTGCTGGTGGTCACCTTCGCCCTCTGCTGGATGCCCTACCACCTGGTGAAGACCCTCTACATGCTGGGCAGCCTGTTGCACTGGCCCTGCGACTTCGACCTCTTCCTCATGAACGTCTTCCCCTACTGCACCTGCATCAGCTACGTCAACAGCTGTCTCAACCCCTTCCTCTACGCCTTCTTCGACCCCCGCTTCCGCCAGGCCTGCACGTCCATGCTGTGCTGTGGCCACCGGGGCCGCTGCGGGGCCGCCGCCCACAGCAGCAGCGGGGACAAGTCTGGCAGCTACTCTTCCGGCCACAGCCAGGGCCCCGGGCCCCACTCCGGGAAGGGCAGGGAGCAGACGCAGGAGAAATCCCTGCCCTACAGCCAAGAGACGCTGGTGGTGGACTAGGGCTGGCGTCTGAGAGAAAGTGGGCAGGGGGGCGGGGGTTGGGGGGGTCACCCTCCGCCTGGCCCTGGCTCTTGGGCAGTCGCGGGGAGAGCATGGGACCTTCTCCCTGGCACTTGCTCTTTCCCCAGGCTCCCTGCCTCCTTACCGCCCCCATCCCACCCCTCTTCCTGCCTTGCTCCCCTCCTTGTGTCCCGCTCAGAGCTGGGGCTCTGTGGAGGGAGATGGAACCCCCCCCGCCCCCCTGCCTGATGCTGACATTGTGCATCACATCTCCCTCCCCCACTGGCAGAAAACAAGGGAACCCCAGTGCTCCCCGGAAAGGCAAGGCAAGCATCTTCAGGCTTTTACTTTCTGCTCCTTGTTCCTCTCTCCGCCTTCTTTCTGCCTCCAGCCCCCCCTGCTCTCGCTCTCTTTGCTTTCAAATCCTCCTCCGTGTTCCCTTGGGCTCCTAAGGGTTAAGAATCCTGCCGCTGGGGAACACACCCTGTGCCCTGAGTGTGGGAGAAACTCCCAGGGGCAGGAAGGAGCTGTGGCTGCCCTGGGCAGAGCCATCTCCAGGACCCCCCCAACCCCCCACCCCCCTGCCATGCCCCCCACCAAACTGTCTTATTTTAGGCACTGGGGTTAGAGCATCCCAGTACGGTGGTGGTGGTGGGGCTGAGAGGGTGGGGGGCTTCCGATAGTGTCTCCGTGATACTAAAGAAGGATGCTTGCTGCAGCTTTCCCCGTTGGCTGTCCTGCTGCCCCTCTGCGGGGATTAGGGGGCCACGGGGCTGGTGGCTGCTCAGTGCCCCCCAGCGAGTGGAGAGTTGGGCAGGGAGAAAGGAGAAGAGGAGGGAGGTGTTTCTTGTCTGCACTGCCCCCCCCCACCCGTTCCCCACCTCTCACCATCCTCCTTTCCCCTACATGCCTTCCTGCAGGATTATGCTACAGCATGCTTTCAGCTCCCTACCCATCTCCAGGGACAAATTTTTTTTTGGGGGGGCACTGGTGCTCCCCGGTGTGGTGCCCTGAGCTCCTTTGGGGGAGGGTCTGCTGTGTGTCTCTTGATCTGTGCAGGCATGAGCCCGGCAGGAAGGGCCCCCCGAGTGTGTCCCTGCACCCCTTGGACCCTGCCTCCCCTCCCCTCACGCCTCTGTGCTTCCCATACAACCTCTGTGAGCAGAAGAGACAAGAGATGCCCCCCTCCCCGCCCCCCGCCTGAGAGGAAGAGGGCGTGCACCCCCAAGGTCGGGAGCTCTGACGGCTGGTCCGTGCTTTGAGAGAGAAGTCGATGTGGGTGCCAGGCCCATAGCTTAGGGACACGGGGCCCTGCTGTGTCCCTGAGCGCCCCCTAACCCCCGCCCCGGGTTTCTAGAGAGCCTAAGGAGGCCGGTTCAGGGTCCCCCCCAACCCTTTCCCACTCCCCCTCCCTTGGGGTTTATAGTGGTTCCCCCACCGGCCCTTTTCCCAGGCTCAGGGCTCAGCGGCCACCTGTTTGCTTGGGGGTGTGGGTTTTCGCACCTCACCGTCAGGATTGGAGCCCCCCCCCCCCCGCCCCCGGTGCTCCTGCTGGGCTGGGAGCCGAGAAACAGCAGCAGCAGCTGTGTGTGTGTGTGTGTGTGTGTGTGTGTGTGTGTGTGTGTGTGTGTGTGTGTGTGTGTGTATGTGGGGGGCTGATGGCGGCTGCAGAGAGGCCTGCAGGGGAACGTGCCAAACTGACCTCGGGGGCCTTGGGCTTGAGAAGGGGGTGCCCATGGCGGGGTTTGTTCTCGGATGACCTGGGCCTGAAGGGCCGAGCTGTGGACTCGGAGCGGGCGTCCGCGGGATGCAGGGAGCAGGGGGAGGAGGACATGGAAGCGGCTCTCTGGCCACCCCCAGCTGGAACCGTCCAGGGCTCACAAGTTATCCTGGATTGTTCTCCCCAGCAGCAGCCTGAAGCTTCGAGAAGGGAAGAGGGTGCGCGCGGACAATTGCTGGGGCTGATTGGTGGTCCCGGGCAGAGGGCCGCCCCCTCCCCACCCGCCCCTCCCTCAGAACATCCATGCTGCTTTCTGACCCTTTTCGTCACTGTGGCTCAGCAAATAAACCCGTTTTGTGTAACTACTGTGTCCAAAGTCTCTTTTTGCACGGGGGGTCTTGGGCTGTGAAGGGTCCCCCCCCCCCCCCGACTTGCTTGCAAACCCCGTGGGTGGTGGGAGGGAGATGAGCTGGGCTGTGGGGGGAGGGTCCAGCTGGCAGAGAAGAGGGAGCTCAGAGGGGTCAGGGGGAAGCTGGTCAGGACATGGGGGTGGCAAGAAGAAGGCGAACATGGATGTTACGGTGAAAAGGAGGGGGAGAGGCCAGGAAGTCGGGGACAGGGGCAGCAGGCGTGTCTCTGGGAGAGACATGGGTGGGTACAGAGAGACACACATTTTACCTCTCAGAGCACAGGTCTGGGAGAAGAAGCTGAAGTTCCCCCCATAGGCCTCGTGTTCATTCCTTTAGTGAGTCACCTGACTCACTCAAGCCTTTTATTCTTTTATCACTCAGTCTCAATCACAGAAACAGCTTTTGACCCAGACTTCCAAGTCCTCTTCCCAAATCACGTGACTGGGTTGGAGGGTTTCCCCAAAGCCATGGACTCGGGGTTCCTGGGGCTCATCCTCAAGAGAACTAAGAGCTCCTTGGCTCCTTCTAGCAGATTCTCGGAGGATTTCTGGGGGAACTCAGGTTGGGACAAGTAAGGTGGAGGGGGAGAGGCCAGAGGGGGCTGGAAGCTGGGCTCTGGATAATGGTCACTTTTTTTTTTTTCCTTTTTGGGTCACACTCGGCAATGCTCAGGAGTTACTCCTGGCTCTTCACTCAGGAATTACCCCTGGCGGTGCTCAGGGGACCATATGGGATGCTGGGATTAGAACCCGGGTCTGCCGCGTGCAAGGCAAACGCCCTACCTGCTGTGCTATTGCTCCAGCCCCAACGGTCAAATCTTTGGAGGAGGAAGAGACAGACAAGTTCCTGAGGTGGGGGAACGTGTAGCCTGGAGCGAGGGTCAGACTCCAGCGAGGGTCTTTGGGCATTAATGACATGCTTGCAGACAACATAAGCCCTATCACACAGTCAGAAGGAGAGGGATGGGAAACCTCACTCCTTGTATTTCCTCCAAATCCCGTCTTGTCCAATCTTGGCAATCCTCCAAGAGGCTTGTTCCCCAAGCGCCGGAGAAAACTGGTGGTACTGGGGATAGAACTGGGGTGAACTGCATACACCCACACTTCCCAACATTTCCTCCCGGAAGGAGACTGAGGCTCAGCGAGCTTTGTTAGGCACGTCAGCCCAGGTTGCCCAACTAGCACATGCGAAGAGCCGGGCCTGGGACTAGCCCAGAGTGTCCACGTCCAAAGCCCATGCTGGTGACCCCTCTTTTCCACAGAGAGCTGATAGGGCTGCGCCAGGTGGCTGGGGAGGAGCATGGAAGTTCACCTGTAAGGTGCTCGGTATAACCTGGAAAATGCTCAGTGAGCAGGCCTGGGAATCAGGAGGGGTGTGGTGGGCGGGGCAGGGGGGAAGGGTGGTGAGGGGGAGACAGAGAGATACAGACAGATAGAGAAAGAAACAAAAAAGACAGAACCAGACACAACTAGGAAGAGCAAAAGAGAGTAAGGAGAGAAACAGCGGGAGCAAAAGTGATGAAGAACCCGACAATGAGTGGGGGGAAGGAGAGCCGGAGAGGGTGGGATAAAGACACCGAAGGCACAGTGAGAAAGGGGCAGGGCTTGTTCGCCCTCTTCTGAAACACCAGAAAACACCTACAGGAATTTACAACGGTAACAACAAGGGATGTGAACCATTTTTTTTTTTATGGATGCTGTAAATACCAAACAAATAACAACCCCCATCCCCTTCACCAAATTTCTCGAGACAGTGGAGGAAAGTGACCCACAAGATACCAAGATCAGAGAGTGCTCACTCCGTCATTCGTGAGTCAACATGTCTACATTCTTCCCTCAGTCATCTGTTGTTCTGACCATGCCTCCCTTCCTCACAAGTCTTTGATGGTATTTCTGCTGGCAGTGGGGCCCAGTGGTGAGGAAGTGCCCAGGGCTCCCAGGCTGGGCGGTGGACACCATGCATGAGTGATTACGGTGAAGCGTGTCAAGTTCTGAGAGAGGAACGAGGGCCGTGGGCAGTGCTCTGAGGGCTGATTGGAGTCAGTAAGAGGTGTGAGGACTAGGGGTTTGTTTCTGGGGTCTCACAACATCACGCCACTCAACAGGACCGCTGGACTCTCTTCTCCGGGGTTGGAAGCTGACAGGGAGAGAGCCATAGGGCCACTTCTGCTCCATGTATGTCTACATGCTTTTAAATAAATTCATGATGGCGTGGGGGACTGATGCCAAGGCGTGATGTGGCAGGCTTCTGAGCAAGTATGTGGGAAACGGGCTCTGGAGATGGTGGGCTGACTCTGACCATTCTGGTGGGTACGTAGAGTGTCCATTGATTCATTCAACAAACCTGGACGTGGTATGGTGTGTGTGTGTGTGTGTGTGTGTGTGTGTGTGAGAGAGAGAGAGAGAGAGAGAGAGAGAGAGAGAGAGAGAGAGAGAGAGAGAGAGAGAGAGAGAGAGAGAGAGAGAGAGAGAGAGAGATGGTGTCCTAGTAGTTGGTGTTACTGTTTTGATGCTCCAAGAAGTGACTTGAAGAACCCCTGCTCTTACCTTCCCATTGAAGAGATGGGTGAAATCAGAACCCCCCAGAGGGGATGGTTGCCACAAGGTCAACAGTGGGGTGGATGCAGGCGGATGTGGGTGTAGATCGACTCTGGCCTCTCCCTGGCAGGAAAGGATGTGTTCCATGACTGAAAGTGTAGGAAAGAGAAATCTCTTGCCGAGATGATGATGAGCAGAGAGGGAGAGAGCAGATGTAGACCACTTGCCAGGGACAGGTAGGACTCACAGTGGCTGGGAAGTGACTGTCTGAATTTTTGTTAACAATGTTTTTATTTAATTTTAATTAAAATTTTTTTTTCAAAAATTGAGTCACTGTAAGATACACAGTTACAAAGCTGTTCATGATTTGGTTTCACTCATACAGTGTTCCAACACCCATCCTTCCACCAGTGAACATTTCCACCACCAATGACCCAACATTTTCTCCCGCCCCTCCCACCCCCCACTTTTCTTCTTCTCTCTCCCTCCCTCTCTGCGGCCTCCCTCTCCCCCCCCTTTTTTTTTTTATCTCTGTCTCTCTGTCTTTGTCTCTGTCTGTCTCTCTTCTTTTGGGCATTATGGTACTGAGAGGTTATCATGTTGTTTCTTTACCTACTATCAGCATGCAGTTCTTATCCAGAGTGATCATTTCCAACTATCACTGCCATAGTGGGCCCTTCTCTATCCTAACTGCCTTCTCTTCCAGCACTTGAAACAGGCTTGCAATGGTAGACCAATCGTCCTGGCAATTTCTACTGTCCTTGGGTATTAATCTCATACTATGTTTTTTTAAATGTCCTACAAATGAATGCAATCATTCTATGTCTGTCCCTCTCCTCCTGACTCAATTCATTCCATGTCCATCTATTTACAATCAAATTTAATGACTTCATTTTTCCTAACAGCTGTGTAGTATTCCATTGTGTAGATGTACCATAGTTTCTTTATCCAGTCATCTGTTCTTGGGCACTTGGGTTATTTCCAGATTCTTGCTAGTTTGAACAGCATTGCAATGAACATAGAGTGCAGATGGCATTTTTGCTGTGTTTTTAATGGTTTAGTTTAATTTAATTCTTTACTTTTTGGGTCACACCTGGTGATGCACAGGGGCCACTCCTGGCTCTGCACTCAGGAATTACCCCTAGCAGTGCTCAGGGGACCATATGGGATGCTAAGAATCAAACCTGGGTCGGCTGCTTGCAAGGGAAAGGCCCTACTCGCTGTGCTATCGATCCAGCCCCTTAATTTTTAATTTTATTTAATTTTTAAAAAATTTTAATTTCAATTTAATTTTTTTTCTTTTTTGGGTCACACCCGGCGATGCACAGGGGTCACTATTGGCTCTGCACTCAGGAATTACCCCTGGCAGAGTGATTTCATTTTAAAATGATGTTAGGTTTTCAGAAAAATGGCTGGTCTGGTACAGAGATCTTGTTAGTTCTCACCCAGATTCCTTTGTTATTAACATCTTTCATGAGTGTCGCATAGAGTCATGGTGAACGAACTAAAGATGAGCCCCTCAGGAACTAAGCGCATACTTTATACAGACTTAGACTTTTTTCTTTTTTGTTTTTGGATCATACCTGGTAGTGGTCAGGGTCCACTCCTGGCTCTATGGCCAGGGGATGCTCTTGGCGGTGCTTGGGGAGCCACACAATGCTGGGAATTGAACTGGGGTCAACAGCAGGCACCCAGACTTCCTTAATTCCCCCCCCCCATCATGTTTCTTTCTGCTCTAGGACCCCCTCCAGGATATCTCCTTGTCTTTACTATTATGTCTCCTGTGACTTCTCTGGGCTGGGCTGGTCACTCAGGTTTAGTTTGATTTTGGTGGTTTTGGGGAGAACTGAACCATAATTTTGTTCCTAGTATCTTTGAAACAAATACATGTTTGACTTTCACATATCAAGCCCATGGTGAGCAGTGAGGTTAGCATTGTACATTGACACATGGTTCCTGCTCTTCTGGACTTGAACCTTGAATAAGGGAGTGTCCCCAAGCACCCTTGCAGGGAAAGTCCAGGCTGAAGTGGGGACAGGCACCCATATGTCTATATTCCCATGTGTGCCAAAGAGAGATCACACATAGGTCCCCGCCCTCCAAGCCTAGCACAGTCTCACGTCCATGAGAGATTTGGGTTTTGCTCAAATATCCTCCTACAGGATATTTTAAAAAATCACCTCAGTAAACTTGGAGACTTAGAGGAAAGAATATTTGTGTTCTCTGGGTATCTTTTCCCTATTCTCTCTCTTGATGCATATATATGTATACACATATATATGTATACACACATCTATACACATACATACATATATACACATATATATGTCTACAGACATATACATATATATATACAGGATGGGGGCCTGTGTATTCATATGTACACACACATATATATAGTATATACATATAAAGGCGCACACATACACATATATCTATACATATATATGTATATTTGTTTTTAGGCCACACCCAGTAGTACTCAGGTCTTACTGCTGGCTCTGTCCTCAGGGATCACTTCTGCTGGGGCTCCAGGGACCATATAAGGTGCTGGATATTGAACCTGGGTGAATCAAATTCAAGGAAAGTGCCCTCCCCACTGTACTATCACTCTGGCCCCCCAGCCTGTAGTTTACTCTGCAGGTATGTGGCACCAATCTTGCCTCTTGGAAGCAGTTGTTGACATGGTCAGAGGCTTCTGAGAAAGGGATTCTCGAAACCAGCATGAACGACCTCCCTGTGCTGCACCTCCGCACGTCTCTTGAGCACAGGGACTCTATCCAAGCATCCCCCCATAGGTCGGGCTGACCATCATGGCTCTGAGTGTGGGCCTGTCTCTTCTGCTCAGGACCCTCTCCAGGATATCTCCTTGCATTTACTCTCATGTCTCCTGTGACTCCTCTTGGCTGGGACGGTCACTCAAGCTTAGTGTGGTCTTGATGGTTTTTCTTTTCTTTTCTTTTCTCTCTTTCTTTCTTTCTTTCTTTCTTTCTTTCTTTCTTTCTTTCTTTCTTTCTTTCTTTCTTTCTTTCTTTCTTTCTTTCTTTCTTTCTTTCTTTCTTTCTTTCTTTCTTTCTTTCTTTCTTTCTTTCTTTCTTTCTTTCTTTCTTTCTTTCTTTCTTTCTTTCTTTCTTTCTTTCTTTCCTTTCTTTCTTGGGGGGGTCACACCCAGCAATGCACAGGGGTTACTCCTGGCTCTACACTCAGGAATTATTCCTGGAGGAGCTCAGGGACCATATGGGATGCTGGGAATCGAACCTGGGTCGACCATGTGCAAGGCAAACGCCCTACCCACGGTGCTATTGCTCCAGCCCCGGGTCTTGATGGTTTTGAGGAGAGCGGGAGGGGCAGGTTTTTGAGTTGTAGGAATAGTATTCGCAATGTGGCAGTCCTCCAAGGTGGTTTGCTTACACGATTGAGCAACTGGACCAAGAAGAGGTGTGAGGAAAGGTGAGACAAATGGCTTATTTATTTATTCATTTTTTGGCCAACAGATAGACTGCTCTTAAGAGTCCTGGAAGATGGTGCCAGAAGGGATAGGATTGGTTGAGACCCAAGATGACGAAGGATTGATCCTATTAAACCAAACTCCGGATGCCCTTGGAGCTGACACGTGGAAACCTCAAAGCCAGCACACGGAGCTGGCCGGGCCCTGACCTCGGTCCCCTCTGCTCTGCTCATACTTAGAATTCCTCATATTATAGCCTGGCAGCGGCCAGGTCAATGTTTCTGCTGTGACCCATGTCTTCAGCCTCTTTGGCTGGACCAGGGTGCACCAGCCCCGAGGGGGGTTTCCTGGGGAAGTCATCAGTGTGCCAACCGGAGCCGGTGCTGACTCAGACACAGTTTCTGGGAAGCCATGTCTGGACAGGCACTGTTTTGAGAGGAAGGGCTCTGAGGATGGTGGGGATACACCGACTGCTGGAAAATAACATCTTGGACTTTCCCTCCTCGACAAAAATACTCAGGGAAAACTTCCCTTCCGGTCCCCGTGAAAACCGGGGACAGGTTTAAGGGCCTCCGAGGAGATTTGGCAGTCTCACTTCTGGGTCTGGACTCTCTCCACCAGTTCAGGAGGTCTTCCCGTCTGAGCTGGATGAAATGGCCTCTGATGGTGAGGGAGAGAGACCCAGGATCACATGATGTGGGTGGGGCTGGTCTCTTTGGCAAAGAGAGGGCTTCAGCAGCGTGTACAGCAATAGCCTAGGGTTTGGGGACTGTCATCCCAAGATGCCAGGATTGAAGAGCTTGATGACAACCTTGGCCCTTGGGAAGAGAACTGCACCGATCTGGTGGTGAGAAGGTTTCCCGGAAGAGATAAGAACCACCTGCATATTACTGGGATGCAGCTGGCTGAGAGCTCTGTCCTGGGGCGCTGTCAGACTGTCAGGAGCCTTGGAAGGTGGTGATTATTTGCCGTTCTAATGATAATCTATTTTTATGTTTAGGAAAAGCAACACAGTAATTACTAAAGGAACAGGGCTAAAGATAGATGCTGCAGGCTGGAGAGGGAAGTGGTTCCCATTCCGATGGATACGTATCAGGAACCCAGGCTGCCTCATGTGCCCACAGGATTGAACCAGGAGAGAGGGTTATGACCTCCCTTTCCTAGTGAAGAGGTGGAGCCTTGGGAGGCGAAGTGACAATCTGGGTGTCACCGCTATATGGGGGCTAAATTGGCGAGCTTGGTTCTTGTGATTCACGTGTCTCCTTGCTCTTCACACCACCAAGATGTCTCCTTTCACATGGGAGATGGCTGTGGGAAAGGAAGCTTATCAGAGTAAACTGGCCGCCAAACACCACATTGTGTTCCTGTTGATGTCTCTCTTTCAAGACCCTGTTTGGATCTTTGCTATCCATTCTGTTAGGGACAAAGTTGAATGAGTCTAGATTGAATCCTGATTCTTTCGCTATTTGTCTTTGTCCTTTGCTTTTTTTTTTGGGGGGGGGGTCACACCCAGCCATGCTCAGGGGTTGTTCCTGGCTCTTTCCTCGGGACTTACTCCTGGCAGTTCTTGGTGGACCAAATGGGATGCTGGGGATTGAACCCGGGTTAGCCACGTGCAAGGCAAACACCCTACCCACTGCACTATTTCTTCAACCCCTGTCTGTGTCCTTTACATTAGTGTTTCTTAAGTTTTAGGGTGCAGAAGGACCAGCCAAGGGCATGTTGGGTTTCAGTAAGAAGTGTCCTGAGAACCTTAAGGCCTCTCGCATGGTGGATGAGATTGCTCCAAGGAACATATTCAGAGGTGCAAAGATGAAACCACAGAAAAAAACCACAGAACAGCCATCCACAGACTCTTTTCTCATCTACAAAATGGAAAAATAAATGAAGTTCATCATTTATAGGACTCTTCTGAAGGCTTGTTGAGGTACCATTACAAGGTCCTTGACAAGTCTTCTGGTACTTAAGAGTTAATCAATTGTATTTGGTCTAGTGTCCTCAACCTTCTTATGACCATGACCCCCTTATCATCTTGTATCCTTTCTGTGGCCCTCTCCCCCTCCTACCAGTTGGTCCCCTAACCTTGTGCTATTGAGATTTTCACCTGTAAGTCCTTCCTTGAGTGGTGCCTCCATGATTCATTGTCTAGGGGAGACATGTTTTCTCATTGACAGCCATCTTCTCACTGTAATTCCCCAATCACTGTCACTGTCATCCCGTTGCTCATCGATTTGCTCGAGCGGGCACCCGTAACATCTCCATTGTGAGACTTGTTGTTACTGTTTTTGGCATATTGCGGGTGAGATACTCTCAGTAACTTGCTGGGCTCTCCGAGAGGGGCGGAGGAATCGAACCCGGGTCAGCCACGTGCAAGGCAAACGCCCTACCTGCTGTGCTATCGCTCCAGCCCAATACTGAAGGGTAAATGAACTTTTTGGGGTTCTTTTACAAGATCATAGCTCCCAAACATGAAGGGTCCTCCTTTGGGGCATAATAACGCTCCTGAATTCTTTACCACCAGAACATTATGCAGTTAGATCTCCACCTATGAATTTTGAGGGAGAGGGAAAATAAGGTTTCCATCTCTGGAAAATAGGGTTTAATTTTCTTCTATTCTCCCTTGTCCCTTCTCCTATTCCAAAGGAAAGAGACTTGAGGAACTTTCCACTACAGAGGGCTGGGAGGATTTGTGCTGAAAAAAGAGGGCGTAAGGAAAAAATGTGGGGTGTGTTCTACTCTGGGTGTGTGACTGTTGCTAATTCTTGTCGTTAAAATATTTTTATCTCGGTGATAAAATCAAAATGAAACTAGAGACTTTTGACAGAAGTTTGCATTTAAAATTAGTCTGGTCAGAAGTTTGTTGGAAAAGGAAGATTAAAAATAATACACTGCATATATGTTTTTAAATTTGAGCAGTCACAATCTGAGGCTTTCAAGTGTGTGTGTGTGTGTGTGTGTGTGTGTGTGTGTGTGTGTGTGTCTTTGCTTCTGTGTCTGGGACTGTAGAAAAGGCAGTCTGATAGGATTATGCTTGGTGGCCTAGAGACTCAAGTCTCCTTTTAGAATGGTCCCCAATGTGTATGTCCCCTGGAGAGTCACACCACCAGCTTGAACCTCAGTATCCCAATATGGAATATGGAGAGATGGAATAAAACAAGTGAAGCTTTCCCCTTCCCATTTTCATGGGTGTTTTTTCCTGTTTGATCATGGCCTGTGGTTTCAGAGTCCCTCTCAATGCAGTACTTTGGACCACTGAAGTGGCACATGCAATCTTGGACTTCCATGTTGAAGAATGGACATTTTAAGCATAAGAATGGCTAAAGGTGGAATCTCAGAAAAGAAAGGTGGAAGATGGACCTGGAGGACTGGAGAGATAACTTAATGGGCTGCAATGCATAGTTTGCATATATAATACACACAAACACACACACACATACACTAAGGGAACCTTGAAGGATTAATAGGAGTTTTGCAACTTGAATGAGGATAGTAAGAAGTTATTCAGACCAATAGGATGACAAACCAGAGCAGGCAAGGAAGCACATGTGCAGGTTCAGGGAAAGGTTTAGCTAGTGTGTGTGTAAGATTTCTCTCTCTCTCTCATATATATATGTACACATATATATGAGAATTAATAGCAAAGTAAAAATGAGACAGGATACATCACAATGATTCACTAATTCATTCATTCAACCAATACTGATTAAATATTAACTACATAACAATCACTATACCAAAGTGATAAATGAATGATGATGATGATGATGATGATGATGATGATGATGATGACAATGACTATTTTGGTGGTGTCTGGGATTGAACCCAGGTCTCAGATAGACAAGACATGTGTTTTCACACATCCCCAGCCCAGGTACTGGGATTACAATGGAGGATGAACTAGAAATTCTTTTTCCATGTAAGTTGGAGTTTTTTTTTTAGTGTAGGGTTTGGTGGGAGTGGGGTGATAGGCAATAAATAGGTTTGTGTTAGCTTAAGCATATGAAATAAAAGATAATAGAAAGATTTCTAAAGGGATAACATTTAAGGTAGAAAGTGACTTGAGGAAAATTTCAGGCAAGGTGTGCAGGGGAAGCCTGTGGGAAGACCACCATTCAGTTAACCCTGAAGGATGATGGGGAACCCCACCACATGAAAGGCTGAGACAGGATAGATGTAGAAATTCTCAGCAGGAAAGAGCTCACTCAGTGGTTTCTCAGAGCAATTGTTTAGGGAACTTGAAGACTTGTGGGCAGGAAGCCAGGAGAAAGCGGCCCGAGACAAACTAAAGTTAGAGATAGGCAGGGGCCAGATCACGTAGGACTTTGAAACCACGACAAGGGATGGCTCTATCCCAACAACAGTGAGAAGTGGTTAGAAAAATGACATAACCCAATTTGTATTTGAAATCGTTCCTCAGGTTGCTGTGGAGAGAGGAGGACTGGAAAGGAAGCAGAAAGAGAAGCAGCGATATTAGTTAGGGAGCCTATATAAGAGATGAGAGGTGATAATGGTTGATAAAGTTGGGTCCATAGACTGGAAGGAAGATAGAACTAAACCATATTTTGGATGCAAAATGGTTAGGACTTCTGATGGTCTAATGTGGGTGAGTGAGGAGGGAGGTGACTGAGAAAATGTCTGATTTGAATAACTTGGGAAAGGGTAGTACTGATATGTGTGTGTGTGTGTGTGTGTGTGTGTGTGAGAGAGAGAGAGAGAGAGAGAGAGAGAGAGAGAGAGAGAGAGAGAGAAATTTTCACCACATATCTGAGAAGTTAATAAGACATCACATCTAATTGATGACGCATAAGTGTGGACTTCTGAAGAGAGGTGTGGACTGGTGATAACAATCTGAAAACAGCAGAGAAGGGACTGTGAAGAGCAGTACTGAGAGGTCAGGGAAGAGGAGACCATAGAACTGTCCATTAGAGGTGGTGACATGGAGGTTACTGGTGGTATGGACCATGCAGGTGCCATGATTGTGTTGGAAAAAGGTATATATATGTAGAGAGTTGAAGAGGTGGGGCATTGACAATCTTCGGGAAACAACTCTTTCATGCAGTGTTGGTTGGAAGATGAACTGAGAAATGGGCTACAGCTATAGGCATGGGGGGAATTCAGGGCAAGTGATGAGAAAATAAGAGTCTCAGGGTAAGAGCAAACCATATGAAGATGATATTTTGATGGAGAGTCAAAGATTGATAGATAAGGGACTTTAAAAAGGGTCCTATGGACCAGGCTTGATAACACTCCAAGGACAAATAGTAGATATTGATGATAGAACTAAGGTAGATAGAACTGAAGGAAAGGGGTGGGAGAGAGAGTTAAAATAGGGAGATTATTACAGAAAAAACAAGAGGAGAAAACCTTATTTCCATAGGTTAAGAAGGAATCAAAAGAGGATGAGTTAAGGAGCAGGTACACTGGGACAATGAGGGAGTTCTGAGTTTGGGACTTCTAATTTCCAAGTAAATCATCAGAGGAGGTCATAAAAGGAGTTTAATGTAGGGAAGGAGGTAGATAAAACTCTGAAGGCATAGTATTGTCTAGGGCAATGAGAAGGCAAGGCTCTCAAGAAGTTACACAGTATTAATTTTTCATTTGGATTTTTTGTCCATGAATTTTTTGGACTTATTCAGTGGTGCTCAGGGCATACTATTGGCTCTGTGCTCAGGGACCACTTTTTTTTTCTTTTTGGGTCACACCCAGTGTTGCACAGGGGTTACTCCTGGCTTGTGCACTCAGGAATTACTCCTGGTGGTGCTCAGGAGACCATATGGGATGCTGGGAATCAAATCCAGGTCGGCCACATGTGAGGCAAACACTTTACTGACTATACCGTCTCTCTGGCTTTGTGTCCATTATTTATTTATTTATTTATTTATTTATTTATTATTGAATCACCATGAGATACAGTTATAAAGCTTTCATGTTTGGGTTTCAGTCATACAACGATTGAACACCCATCCCTCCACTAGTGCACATTCTCCACCACAAATGTCCCCAGTATAACCCCTCCCCCTTTCCAACCCTCCTCCTGCCTCTATGGCAGTGTGTCCATGAATTTAAGGTGAAGTCACCTCGCCAGGTGGTGTCCTGTTCCCTAGAAACTTTAGCTGTTGTAGTGGTTGTAGTAAAGAGAGTGCTCAGCTAATCTTAAAGTTTTTGCCAGGTGTTTGTGACAGTGGAAAGAGATGCAAGATTGTTTGAAAGGGAGTCAGTATGCCAGGAAGGACAGTGGAATTTCATTTATGTGAGGAAGGAAGCAAAGCCAGGAGATGGACGTGTGGTGGGGTAAGATTTAGTGGTCAGGGTCAGAGAGGAGGAATGTGGGAGCTGTGGAGATGGGGGTGGGTGAAGATGCAAGAGAGTGAGTTGGACGCACCGGAAGCGGAAGTCAAAGAGCAGGATTCCAAGACAGAGGTTTCTGGAATGACCGGGTTGACGGCAGGCCTGGTGAGTGGATGGCTGTGGTGGGGTGGGGAAAGTGGTTGTTGGGGTGCAGGGCCTCAAATAGCTGAGAGGTCAAGTTGCTGGATGAGTTGCACAGACGCCAGGGGAATCTTAAGAATGTGTCTGGGAAGAGGGAGACACGAGCTAAGGTCTGTAGTGAAGAGAGGGTCATGACAAAGAGGAAGGTTGGTGGCCTCTGGAGAAAGAGGGCTCAGGAGTAGAATATGAACGTGCTCAGGCTGGCCTATCTCTGCTTCTGTGCAAATGAAGCTGTGCCAACACCGGGGAAGATGGCTGGGCTGGACCCATCCTTAGCCATGACACACTGCCCTTGTACAACTGAGTCAGATTGGCCCCAGTGCCCTTCTTGGTTGGCACAAACAATAAAGGAATCAGCTGGGTGCAGGAGCTATTTTCTGAAAGAGCACTGGTTTGAGAGCAAACCATTGAGAGCAAAGAGCAACCCCCCACACCCCAATGTCACAGACCCAGACACCGAGAGAGACCCAGGTAGGGGAGATGATGCCAACACACAGGAAGTTGGTGGCAGGATCTGAATGTAGCACTGACCGGCCATAGCACAATACAGCAGAAATTAAAAAAAAAATCGCTCTGGAATGGCAAATTCAAAGACATGTTGTCCCTCCAAGTTGCTTCTTTTCTGTGGGAGGTGACAGACTTCTTTCTAGTGATGGCGCCATTGTTCCAACCATTTCGGGAAACTCCTTCAGAGAAACGCTCTCCAGAGCCAGCTTCTGAGTCACCCGGGCAGCCCACTGCACTGCGGAGCTGAATTTAATGCCTGGGGTGGGAGCGGTCCTCCCTGGTTACTGGATCTGAGCAGCCAGGAGGCAGCCTGGAGACACAGACTCACTTCCCCATACGGCAGCACATACCTGCGTGGCACGCAGCATCTCCTTGGACCCATGAGGTTCCCCGGGAGGTGGCAGGGACTCTGATATCGTCGTCAGGTAGGTGGACTTTGTTTTGTTTTTTCATTTTTTATTTTATTTTATTTTATTTTTTGCTTTTTGGGTCACACCCGGCGATGCACAGGGGTTGCTCCTGGCTCTGCACTCAGGAATTACTCCTGGCGGTGCTCAGGGGACCATATGGGATGCTGGGAATCGAACCCGGGTCAGCCGCGTGCAAGGCAAACGCCCTACCTGCTGTGCTATCGCTCCAGCCCCCAGGTAGGTGGACTTTGAAGGTGCTATCTTCCAGGCCAGTGTGCCCAAGTTTCTTCCCTCTGACATCTTAGATGCCCACAGAACCTTTTCCTTATGCAGAAGGTGGACTTCATGGAAATGGTAGATCGTAGACTCTGGAGAACCAGGCTTCAGGAAAGAACCATATTGGACGAACCCAATTCTTATTGGGGCCTCTCTGTGTGCCCCAGGATTGCTTTGTCTGGGAGGCACCATCGACGTCCACCACCGCTGGCTCTGGCACCTGGATAAATTCTCTGCCCCTTCCTGATCCTGCCAACAAACTGGATTCCACACAGCTCCTGGGTGTGCTGGCTGTTCTCTTTCAAAGTAAGTACTGGCTTGTGTGTGGGTGGCAGAGCTTAGATGGCGTGTTGACATTGGTTGCAGAGGAGGCTGGGAAAAGTGGATTCCAGCTTTGAACTGGGGAGGCAGGACTCAGTTGTGGGGATAGTAGGCAAACACAGGGAGTTGGTGCAACCCCCTGTGGATACCCTCTTCCCCCATCAAACAAAGGCAAACTAAAGCCCAAGCAAATGAAAACCCAGGAGGGGCTGCAGCCTGGCCCAAGACGGCTGACAAGGGTGTGTGTTTCCTCGAGTTCTCAAGCCTAGAATTTGGGAGAGTGGCCCCGAGGAGCACAGCAGTGCTATGTCGGTGCCCTCTCCCTGTTAAACTTCCCGCCATCTGAGTGTGAACGCTGCTCAGGTGTTAGATATCATGCATAATGTTAGATATTTTGTATTAAAAGGTAGACTTCCCATTTGAGTGAAAGCTGTTAAAAGAGGAGCAGGAAGTGATTTATAACCAAGAAATGAGGCAAATGAGCAGTTCTCAAGGTGCTGTCCTGCTGGTGCACCCATGTTCAGGGTGTACGTTCTCTGTGGAATTGCTCTTTCTCCATGACCTGGAACCACTTCTCTCTAGTCTCCCTGATACACAGCAGCTCCCTGGGCATCTGCCAAGGGTTTGTCTCAGAAGTGGAGATTGAATATGCGTGGGTGGTGGGACTCTGTTGGATTATAGTTCTAAACATTTTAGGTTGAACACTGGCTCATCCTTTGTCCTCCTTCCTTTCTCCTCTTATGCTGCAGGGAGTTTACATTTATTGAGTAACACCCATCACAATGCTCCCGAAGCACTCCCATTTCCTCCGTACTCATCTTTTAGCTTCTGCTTTGTGCTCTGCTTCCCCTATCTGTTAATCACTCATTTCCCCTAATCAGACCCTGTGACTTGTGACGTCAGATTCTTCTGGGGACCCTGGATTTTGTATATGAAAGTGACATATTGCTTTTTTCTCTTTGCAGTTTACTTTAGAGCAATTTTGTATAGACACAGGAAGATGGTGGATGCTATGATCTTGTTACTTGAGAGTTAATTGACTTTGAATAATATTTACCCCTGGGTATCTGTTGTATTAACTTGACTTAAGCCTCAATTGCCCTTAGTTTCTAGCACCCCAAAAGGAGGGTCCCAATGAAGGGGTTGGGTGGACCCAGGGCAAGCTGTGAGCTACCCTGGTATCTAAAAGAGACAGACCAAGTATCATATAACCTATAACAAATTAAGAAACGGTCATGCAACAAACTCTATCATGCAAAAGAAAGTAATTAAATAAGGATCCTACTGGGACTAGGAAAGACCAACCTGACATGAAGATTGTGGGATGGGGTCAAAAGAAAGAGAGCCTGGAGCAAACACACAAAGATGTTCGACACTTGTCTTCATGTGAAGAGAAGAGTTATGACTGATGTTATAAGTAAAATTGAGTTGCTTAGCGCCACACAAGTATCCATCCCATTAGTGACCAAGGCTTAAGGGTGCAACCACCTTTCATAGGTCAGTAATTTTGGGATAAAGCATTCCATTACACATTGCTATTTTGCTTCAGGGAGAAAACGACATTTTACATAATCAGGATCATCAACACAACCAGAAACAAACCTGCCATAGGCCCCCAGCCTACTAACTCATAAACATCACCGTGAGACAGTTTGCCCCGGGGACCAGCATTCTATCCACCCCTTTGGCAAGTGTCTCCAATCTTTTGTAGAGATGGATTCACAAACTGGAATAGAAGGTTGACCACAGAGGTTGAATTAGTGGATATCACATCAATGTAAATGATATGCCTAAGACAAAAAAGGTCTTTGTAAGTGGTCAGAGGTGGTATGTATTGGGGGCTTGGCATGAATCTGAATCTGGGGGCAAAGAGAAAGACAGGGAGGCATTCCAATACAAACAGGATCAAGAGAGAATCCTAGAGAGAAATTAAAAGGTGTCCCTTTCTCATTCAGGATCTGAGGCATCTGGGAATCCCAAGGAGAACATAAAAGGAATTGCTAGTCCAAGCACGGGGTCCTGATATTGTTCAATCCACAACCTGTAAAAGAGTGGGGTGAGGAATGTAAATCCAGTAGACATGTTTTACTTCACTTACCACAAGACTTGCAGAATTGTCATTATGACCAGGAATAGATTTTCGGGGTAAAGAGAGCATAGGAGTTTCTAGGGACAGTTTCTCCTCTTCGGGTCCAATCCTTAATGTGATCCCATGATATGTTACAAGAGCTAGAGGTCTTTATCTGGCGGTGCCTTTTGTTCCTTCTGTTGCTCTGTAGGAATCGTGTCCTCTCTGGCAGTTTCTCTGTCACTGGCAATTCCTCCAGTTTCCTTATGACTTCCAGCCGAAACAGGTTTAGTGATGACTCAGGTTGGGATTTGGAGGGTTGTGGAGTCTCTGATGATCTGAGGGCCAAATCAGGTGGATGAATTCAACTCCTGATGAGACATAACGGGACCCAAAGTTTCTCAGTGGGGTTGTCATCTGTTGAAACAAAAGCTTAGCCTTTTCCTCGAAAAAGGAGTTTCCTTGCTATCCATTCTTTGTCATTTTTGACCAAAGTAGGAGAATTAATAATTTCCTGAGCCTGGGGCCAGAGCGATAGCACAGCGAGTAGAGCATTTGCCTTGCACGCGGCCGACCCGGGTTCGATCCCCGGCATCCCATATGGTCCCCCAAGCACCACTAGGAGTAGTTCCTGAGTGCAAAGCCAGGAGTAACCCCTGAGCATTGCTGGGTGTGACCCAAAAAGAAAAAAAAATTTCCTGAGCCTATGCACCATCTTGAAAATGCCTTTCAGTTGCTGTGTTGGGCTCTCCTTGGGGTAAATTTTAAAAGATTAAAGAAAATAATGCTAAGGACAAAGAGTTGAGTGGCGATATAACTCCTTTTTTGTTTTTATTAACTGTGTCTTGAGGGTTTTATGGGCATGCTCAACTATGCCTTGTCCCTCTGAGTGATTGTGCTCTATTTACCTGTCTCAATCCTTCCCTCCCAGTCCAAAGATCTTCTCACAGTATAATTTTACTCAAGGCCAGGTCACACATAATTGGCTTCCAGTGAACCTGACCAAAGAATGACAGCATTTCCCTGCTGAAGGACTCATGACTGAAGTCGTGACACAGCTGCTCCGGCATTCCTAATGATTTTCTGGGCTCTTGATTGAAGCTCTCCTGGGATTCATTGCTGTGACCACTACTGCTGCTGTTGCAGGAACAGCTCTTCAAACCTTGGTTCAGATGCATGATTTCATCAAAATGTGTCACAATGACTCTCCCCACCTCTGGAGAGTTCTGGCTACTGTCAATCATGATGTTCAACAATGATTGGACTATTTTACAACAAGCACTGCTCTGGATTCAAGGGCAGGTTGAAATCTTGGAACAACGGATTAGACTGTTTTGTACTGGGATAGCTCCTCTTTCTGTGTCACCACTCCATAGATATAATGGGTCCGCTTATACTTGGGACCAAATTCAATACCATCTGCAAGATCTGAAGGGAAATATGTCTCTAGATACTCTGACCCTTCAGAACTAGATCCTTCAAGTGTTTAAGGATAAACTCCCACAAGTTCAGTATGAAAACTTAGCCCAGCGTATTGCGAATGCACTAAAGGACCTAGACCTGAGGTCTGATGGTGAAGTATCACCCATGCTGTTGTCAGCACTGGTATGTCCTTACTTATCATGGCCATTTTATTGATTATAGGATCCTGTCTCTTTTGGGAAAGACTAGCCAATACTGAGGCCATGACCCATCAAACCTATTTCGATCTTTGGCGTTTTGCAAACAGAAAAGGGGGAGATGTTGGATTATAGTTCTACACATTATGAGTTTAACATTGGCTCATCTTTTTTCTTCCTCCTTTTCTCCTCTGCGAGGAGCTTAGGTTTGTTGAGTAACACCCATATCACAATGCTCCCGAAGCACTCCCATTTCCTCGGCACTCATCTTTAGCTTCTCCTTTATGCTCTGCTTCCCCTATCTGTTAATTGCTCATTTCCCCTAATCAGACCCTGTGACTTGTACTGTCAGATTCTTCTGGGGACCCTGAATTTTGTATATGCAAGTGAAATGTTGCTTTTCTCTTTCCTTTATTTTCTTTATGGTTTATGTTAGAGCAATGTCATTTTTGTGCAAAAGAGAAAGGAAGATGGTGGATGCTATGATCCTGTTACTTGAGAGTTCATTGACTTTGAATAATATTTACCTCTGGGTATCTCTCATATTAACTTGACTTACGCCTCAATTGCCCTTAGTTGCTAGCACCCCAAAAGGAGAGTTCCAATGAAGGGATTGGATAGACCCAGGGCAAGCTGTGAGCTACCCTGGCGTTGAAAAGGGAGAGATCAAGCACCATATGACTTATAATAAGATAAGAACACGATCATGCAATAAATTATCATGACCTAAAAGGAAGAAACTGAATAAGGACCCTACTGTGGCTAGGAAAGACTAACCTGGCCTGAGGACTGTGGTCTGGGATATTTAGCGAGATGTCCTCAGGAGAGCCATCCTTTTAGCTTACTATATCTCTTATTGTGTTCATACAAAATAGCTAAAGATGTTGTTAAGAAATAAATTTAAGACAACTGTTTAAGTGGATTTGGACTAAGGAGGGAAAAATATGTTCCTAGATGGTATTCTGCCCTTGGGTGGATCTCTGAGCAAGATGCTATTTTGTCCTAAAAGCTTCCCTGAAAGGAAGGACTTATATATGTTGCTTATGCCACCTCACCTATGTGTAATTGGTACCCCTAACTCTGGGGGATAGTCTCAATTACTAGGGAGTGAGGCTGGGATGAGAGGAGTGTGAGCCTGAAGATGGAGATTGGAATAAATGTTGGCTGATCACCAACCAGCCTGGCCTTCTTCCCTCCTTCCTTCATGTGCCTGTCTGTGGTGGCCAGCTGGGCTCTGAACAACTGAACTCACGTGGTGAGAGCCACGTGAACATACAGGGCTTGAACTTGGGCCTGGAGACTGAGAGGTTCAGAGATGGGTAAGATCCATGTGCAGGAATCCTTGTTAGGGACACAGACCCTCACCAAACAGTGTCAGTGGGGCTCTTGGAAGAAAGTGGGGGTAGGATCTGGGAAGCTTTAGTCTGGGAATCCTGTCCTGGGCCTTATGAATTGTCTTCCCCATCTGAAAAAGTGGGAACAAGGAGACTTTGTGGGGTGGAGATGCAGCTCAGTGGCAGAATGCTTGTCTTGCATACCAATTTGAGGACCTGGATTCAGCCGCAACCACGGCATGGTCCCTGGGTACTGGAGGGATTGACGCCTGAACACCAATCTGGGAATAACCCCTGAGCAGCCCCTGAGCATTGCACCACCAGGTGTAGCCTCAAAAACAGAAACAAAAGCAGCAACAAAAAGCAGCAAGCCTCAGCAAGGAGGGAGAAGTAGAAAGAAGGAGGTGGAATAGCCATGCTACTCCCAGCAGGCAGAGCTCTCTCTTCCTCCGAAGGGCTATGACAGTGATAGATGCAGGCTGGGTTCCTAGTGATGACATGGAGTTCTTGGGGCCAAGTGTGAGAAAGACACCTTTAGGATGCAGCAAGATTAAAGCCCGTTAAGTCTCTATGGGAAGCAATATGGAGAAACCTCCAAAAAGTATAAATAGAACCCCCAGTGATACACTTGTTTGTTTGCTTGTTTTTGGGGGCACACTCAGCAATGCTCAGGGGTTACTCCTGGCTCTTCACTCAGGAATTATTCCTGGCAGTGCTTGAGGGACCACATGAGATGTCGGGGATTGAACCCAGAGTGGCCGCGTGTGCTAGGCAAATGTCCTACCCACTGTACTATAGGTCCAGCCCTCCAATTATACACTTTCTTTTTCTTTTTGGGTCACACCTGGCTATGCACAGGGGTTACTCCTGGCTCATATGCTCAGGAATTACTCCTGAAGGTGCTTAGAGGACCATATGGGATGCTGGGAATTGAACCCGGGTTGGCCGCGTGCAAGGCAAATGCCCTACCTGCTGTACTATTGCTCCAGCCCCATCAATGATACACTTTTGAGTATACCTTATCCTCAAGATATAAAAACAATGGAAAGAATATATGCACACCTATGTTCATCATTACACTTAGTACAGTAGCCAAGATATGGAAACAGCACAAATATCCAACTGTAGATGAATACACCTTAATCCATTTATACACACACACACACACACACACACACACACACACACTCACACACACAGTGGAATACTATGCAGCTCAAACAATGAACAAAAGCATGCAATTGGCAGGAACATGAATGGAACTAGAGGATATCATGCTCAGTGAAGTCGGAAGGGATACAGATACAGCAAGATCTCTCTCATATGCAGGGCTTAAAGGTGACACGGCAAGGTAGCAACAAAAGTCAAAGGCAACAACATAATGGGAGACCTGATCCACATAATTGGGATGGGCTTTGAGAGGGAGGGGTTTCAAGGTCCTTTGGGGAAGGACATGGGTACACTGCTGATATGGGTGTGTTGTTTGAATCATGTGCATGAGAAACCATCAGTAATATCATAAGTCACAGATTCTCAATTCAGTGACAGTGACAGTCACTGTCATCCTGTTGCTTATAAATTTGCTTGAGCGAGCATCAGTAATGTCTTCATTGTAAGACTTGTTGTTACTGTTTTTGGCATATTGAATACATCACATGTACCTTGCCAGGCTCTGCCATGTGGGAGAGATACTTTCAGTAGCTTGTCGGGCTCTCCGAGAAGGGCGGAGGAATTGAACCCAAGTTGGCTGCATGCAAGGCAAACACACTACCTATACCTATTGTACTATCGCTCCAGCCCGATTCTCAATACAAATAATAATAGCAACAACAAAAAAAGGGTTAGAGTTACAGTGTGCTTTGGGATTGGTGTGTGAACATCTGTTGGGAATGTGTTGAGATCCAGGAATTCAGCCCTGAGCATGGTGGTGATTGAATTCTGCAACTTTTTGGTTGCTGGGCTCTATTGGGGTGGGTGGGAAGACTCACCCATCCCCTTCCAGGTTGTCTCCGGTGAGATAGCCTGGCGAAGGGTCTGGAGGAATCTTTGTGGTGTGTTGCTCTTGTTGCTCTCTTCCACGAGGTTTATTTCTGAATCTCTGGATCCATGGCAGTTAATGAGCTTAAATGGCTCTAGAGGCAGGTTGTGGGTGTAACTACCAGGCTACCAGAAGCACAGGGAGATGGGGGGGGGGGAGGTCGCCCATTCCTGACTCTGTGCAAGCCTGGAGATTACCTAGGTTTTCAGAAGATGGCTGGACAATTTCTTGTGTCCCACATGGCTTGGGAATACACAGAGCTTCCTTAATTTTTTGTTTCAATTTAACATTGCATCATAACATTATGTAAGTTTCAGGTGTGTAGCATTGTCGATCAGCATTAGTTTCACTGCTGAAGGTTCAGCTCTCTCCACCAGACAGTCGACCCCATTAGTTGATTCCCCTCCCTCCCCCACTGCCTTATGGTAATCACTAATTTGGTCATATCATCTAACAGTTATCTTTGATTTATTTTGCCCATCTGTTGGTTTTCTCTATATGCCACATATGAATGAAATCATCTGCTGTTTGTCTTTTGGGGAGCGCTTAATGCCACTACTCTATGAAATAAGAACCATAACACTACCGTTCTTGAGTCTCCTTGAATACATTTCAGTTCTTGAGTACACATATGCCACTCTCCACGTAATGTTAGATATTTTTCACTGAGCATCCAGATCTTTTCAATAGTGCTGCCAAAGTAAATATTATCATCTCATTTGGCAAAAGTCACTGTTACTGTCATCCCGTTGCTCATTGGTTTGCTTGAGCGGGCACCAGTAACGACTCCATTGTGAGACTTGTTGTTACTGTTTTTGGCATATCAAATACGCCATGGGTAGCTTGTCAGGCTCTTCTGTGCGGGTGGAATACTCTCGGTAGCTTGATGGGCTCTCTGAGAGGGGCGGGGGAATCAAACCCAAGTCAGCCGTGTGCAAGGCAAACACCCTACCTGCTGTGCTATCGCTCCAGCCTATTTGGCAAAAGAGGAAGCTGAAACTCAGAAAAATTAGGCACTTTGCTCAAGTCAATGTCACAGCTTCCAGCCATATCAGTATTCAAAATAAGGCCAATTTGGAAAATCAGGACTGGTTTCACCAGGCCTGCTCCTGAGTCCTATGGATTCTTTTCTCATGGCCACAGAAGCTCTCTGTGTAGCTCTCTCTCAATCTTCATAGAGCCCCCCCTCTCTCCTGATCCAGACTGTCCCCATCTTTCATCTCTCCACCTATCTATTTAACAGATGGCCTGTATTTACTCAGTCTCTCTGAATCTCCTGCCTTCCTGTTCCAAGTCTCAGGGCAGTAACATGTATCCCCACTTTGGGGTGGGAAGGCTGAAATGTGATGGAGAGTTGTCATCAAAGACATCGTAGAGGGAAGGTGTCTCATTTGCCAGCTCTATCCTGGGCAGACCCAAAACAGGTCCCAGGAGAAGGAAGTTTTGGGAGCAGACTCCAGGGGCAAGAGAAATTCCTCCAACTCAGTCAGTCCTGCTCCTGCAGAGCTTTTCCGTCACTCAACAGTGCTGGAAATCTCTTCATCATTCAGTGTGTGGTGTGATGAAATGAGCACCTGACTGAGAGCTAAGGCCAGCAGGAGCTCCCAGCTCTGCCCTCATGGGGGCAAGGGGGTCTTGGGTGATTAGATAATGCCTGGGAGCCTCATTTGTCCTGGAGTCGACCGGGTTGGGGATGATGATTGTTTTGGCTCACGGGGGGTGGTGAGAATAACACAAGAGGCCTGTAAGATTCCAGAATCTTCTCTGGTTTCTTCGTTAAAGATTCCTTCCCTGGGGCAGAAATGCACTGAACTCCACTGACATTTTGGGACAATGACCCCCAAATTGCTTGTAAGATGATTTGGCAATGTCGGGAAAGATGTAGGGATGGAGTAAGTTGGTGGAGGAATAGAATAAAGAAAGAGGCTGGGGAAGGAGCTGCATGGTGGAGCATATGTCAGGCTGTGGGCTGACCCCTGGCACTGGAGAAGAAAGAAAACCAAGCCAAAAAACAAAGAAAGGGCTTACTAGAGGCAAAGTTCAGCGACTTCATAAGTTATTCAGGATCTAGACAAGGTCTGATCAGTCTGCTCTAGACCAGGTCAGAGGAGCCTCTTGAACATACCCAATATCCATAAAAGGTTGATGAAATCCTCATCAAGTCATGAGTATGTTCTGGGCTCCAAATGCAACTTTTTCTTAAAAGGTTGAAACTCTTTCTTGTGCAGGAGATGACTTTATCTGGCTTTCTCTGGGGTTGGGTAGCAGCTCACAGAAGGCTCCTGGCAGGAAGCAGTCCTGTGGCTCTTGGCCAGGCTGATGGAGACCTCTGACCTTCTCTTTGGCCCTCAGGAATTTCTGCTTCCTTGGGAAGCGGAAGGTGGCAGGGAGGAGCGATTGGAACTTTCCGGAAAACACTGGCAGTTAGGGAAGCAAAGTGACTGAGAGACCTTCAGGAGCTCCTTGGCACTCTTTGTTGTTCCCTTTGTTTCAGTTGTTAATTTGTGACCCTGAGTTCTTTTTTTTTTTCTTTTTGGGTCACACCCAGCAATGCACAGGGGTTCCTCCTGGCTCTACACTCAGGAATGACCCCTGGTGGTGCTCAGGGACCATATGGGATGCTGGGAATCGAACCCAGGTCAGCCGCATGCAAGGCAAACGCCCTAACCGCTGTGCTATCGCTCTAGCACCGTGACTGTGAGTTCTTGAGGACATTTCAATCATGGTGTGATAAAGTGTGTTGGGTCTCATTGTTCTCCATTCTGTACTGTGTGATAAAGGTGCAGAAAGGGGAAGTGAATTTACCAAGGTCAACTGCCCAGTTGAACTTACCAAGATCAACTGCCCCTTTAGCTCACTCCCTCCTTGCTCTATGGCACTATTTTGGAATCAACTTATTCTGGAGCTGGATGGGTTGGTTCCAGAGCTAGAAAGAGTAATAGTCACCACAAAACACCACCATAAGACACAAAAGTTACCTGCATTTCGTTGCAGCATTCTTTACTCAGAACGCTAAGAAATGGAAAAAAGTTTAGTCCCACCCCAGGGACAATGAGATAGAGATGTGATTATAGATACACTGTGCAATGTGATACAGCCACAAAAGTTAAGAAACCTTGTCATTTTTAGTAAAGTGGGAGGAAACAACTTTAGTCCCTGCCCACAGACGAGAAGATTATAGATACACAACAGGGCAGAGAAGATTATAGATATACTATGCATTGTGATACAGTCCCCAGAAGCTAAACACCTTGTATTTCCAGCAATATGGAAGACCTGGCGGGGAGGGGGCGGATTATGCAAAGTAAAATCAGCCAGAAGGAGAAAAGCAAATATTGTATGATTTCACCTAGGGGTGCCATATAAGGAAACAAAGGAGATGAGCAAATCAAACAAAATGAAAAGAAGCCAGTAGATACTGACAATAAAAATGAGGTGGTCAGAGGGAAGGAGGATGGTGGGAAGTGCTGAGGGGAAGGGTAGGGATGGTTGAAGGTATGAATTTAAAAAATATTTAAAAATTAACAGCAAGGGCAATCGTTCAAATTAATGGAGCACTTTCTAGGCCAGAGAATCCCTTACATCTAAGCTAGAGTACTGTATAGACTTTTGTCTCATTGATCCAGGTGCTATTGGAATGAGACCCATTTAATATAATTAATAAATAAATTAATTGGCTCCCTCTGGGAGAAGCTGGCAAGCTATAGAGAGTTTTCTGCCCACATGGGAGAGCCTCACAAACTCCCCATGGTGTATTCATATGCCAAAACCAGTAACAATAATGGGTCTCATTCCCCTGACCCTGAAAGAGCCTCCAATGCAGCATCGTTGGGAAGGACGAGTAAAGAGAGGCTTCAAAAATCTCAGGGCTAGGATGAATGGAGACGTTATTGAGACTGCTTGAGAAATTTGATGATCAACGGGATGATGATGGTGATGATGAAATTAATTGAAGCACTGTGAGATACAGAGTTATAAAGCTGTTCATTGTTGGATTTCAGTCATGCAGTGTTCCAACACCCATCCCTCCACCAGTGTCTATTTCCCATCACCAGTGTCCCCAGTTTCCCTCCTGCCACCTTCCCTCAGCCTGTCTCTATGGCTGGCACCTTCTCTCTCTCTCTTTCTCTTTCTCTCTCTCTCTCTCTCTCTCTCTCTTCTTTTGGATATTATGATTTGCAACACAGGTACTGAGACGTTATCATGTTTGTTCCTTTAACTACTTTCAGCATGCAGTTCTTATCCAGAGTAATCATTTCCAGCTATCTTCATCATAGTGGACCCTTCTCTATCCTAAGTTTCTTCTCCCCCAGCACTTGGGGAAGGCTTCCAATTGTGGACCTATTCTCCTGGCCCTTGTTTCTACTATCCTTGGGTATTAGTCTAATATTATATTTATATCCCATAATTGAGTCCGGTCTTTCTATGACGAGACCCATTTTATAGAGGAGAGAACTGAGGCTCAAAAGGGGAGAGTAATGTGCCACGCATGATGGTACACCCCAGGCTGTGATTTAACCTGGGTGTATGGTCTGCAAGGGCCTGAGGACTTCTCCACTGTCACCTGTTCCTGCTGGTGGCTTCTTCCAGGTTTTACTTGTCCCTGACTTCAGCAAGACTTGGCGTGAAGAGGTCAAAGAGCTCTGCAAGAGATTTAAGTGTAAATAGGATGAAATTTATTTTTCATGTTTTACGTCTCTTCTGGGGTCTTGGTGCTGAAATGACATAAAAACACTTTGAACTGATTCTGTCAAGCTTCATTTTCCTGAGTCAGGAAAATGTTTAGTGAGGCCTTTCACTCGTTTGTCTCTGTAAGAACTAGCCAATGCTTCCTGCAGATAAAAATTGATGGGGGCTGGAGTGTTGGTACAGTAGAGTCGGTAGAGTGTTTGCCTTGCATGCAGCCAGCCTGGGTTTGATTTCTGGCAACCTGTATGATCCCCCGAGCCTGCTAAGAGTGATCCCTGAGTGCAGACCCAGGAGTGAGCCCCGAGCAGTGCTGAGTGTGGTCCCCAAACCAAACTGAAATAAAAAAACCAAAACCAAAAGCTTAGCGAGGTAGCCTAGCTCAGAGTTCTCATTCAGCCAGCAGGCTGATGCCACATGTGCTAAATACACACAGGCCTGACATTCTAGCCTCCACTGCCCTGGAATCCTGGCCGTTCTGTCCGGGTGGGAACTGGATTCTGGATGAAATGGAGCAACAGACTGACTTCCCAAGGCCAATGCTCTGCAGTGAAGAAGAGCATTAGGGACTCGTCCAAAGAAGAGTTGGATCCCTTTTAGGGCCCTAATATGATAAATGACCCCCTAGGTGATGGATAAATAATTATGAGGAGGACCACATTTTCGTTCTACTCCAAGTGATGGGGCAACTCTGAAGCAGTGGACCAGGGTTTGGGTGTGGGTGGGCTTTTACTTGGTTTTGCTCTGAAGCACAGAGTACAGAGCCAGCCAGAGGTCAGCAAGAAAGACACAGGGACGTGAGATGGAAAGGAACCAAAGATCTTGGGCCAGTGGGGCCACTGGGAGTTGATGCTAAGCCACCAAAGACTCCAGTGCTCAGGACTATTGGGGCTTTCAGGCAGCTTCTCTCTGCACGGTAACCAATGTTTGAGCTTGGGTATCAAAAAGTTCAACAAATAATGTGAGTATCCCCCACCCCCACCTCTTCTCCATGACTCCAATTCTGGATCTCCTATGATTGCTGAGGAGAATGCGATGGCCCAAAGAGAGAGGGGCCTTCTCTCGTTCAACTATGCTCCTTTGGGAAATAGTGCAAGGACTTGGGGTCCCTTCTCTCACCCGAGGACAGTCCCCGGGGCCTGGTCTCTGAGCTGGGATTCATCAGGGCCCACATACAACTGCTCTGGGTCATTCTGAGCAGAATGAATGATGGAGGTGGGGGTACAGGGGTGTGGGGCACCCGCTCTTCTCTGCCTTTGTCACTTCTGTCACCAGTATTGCCCCCAAGCAAGTTTCTGATCTGGGAGTCTGGGGTGAGAGTGCTTGAATGGCAAAGTGTGTAGGGCAGCTCTGGGAGGTGGCCAGGGGGGTTGTGACATGTGGGGAGAGACAGTGGTCCAAAGAGCAGCACTGACTGAGGGGAGGGTGGTTTTCTCAGGGGACTGCCCCTGCTTTTCTGGTGACAAGATGGGACTGGTGTGTGTGTGTTTTGCAAGACACAGGGAATGTGCGTGTATGTATGGCTGTAGGGGCGTGTATGCATGTGTGTGTGTGTGTGTGTGTGTGTGTGTGTGTGTGTGTGTGTGTACTTGGTGAGTTTATGCCTGCATCTGTGTGTGTGTGTCTTTGCATGTGCATATGTGTATGCTTGATGACTTTATGCCTACGTGTGTGTGTGTGTGTGTGTGTTTGCATAGGTGTATGTGTGTTTATGTGTGAGGGTGTGTATGGATGAAAGATCAGGAGAGATCAGGACCTTGATTCCATATTTATCTAGCAATATGTAGAGAAACAATGTGTGTTGAATCCTGTGGCCTGGGGCTTTTAGCATCTACTATCTCAAAATGTGTGTGTGTGTGCGCATGTGTGTGTGCATGTGTGTGTGTGTGTGTGTGTGTGTGTGTGTGTGTGTAAGGCTCCATATTGGATATGTGTGTGGGTGTATAGGCTTGTGTGTGTGCCTAGAGTTTGCATGTGTGTGTGGCTGTGTGACTGTGTACATAGCTCCCTGTGTGTGTCTTCCTTTTAGGCTGGGCTGGTTTTGGATGGAACCCAGTAAAGCTGCTTTGAAGTGGAAATGGGAAAGCTCAGTTCCTCCTTCCGGCTGGTGGGAGCAGAGAGCTTGCATGGCAGGGAAGGCATTTAGAAGCTATTTTCTCACTTTCACACTGTCTCCTCCATCCCAAATGGTGGCACAAACAATGTTTTTGTGAGAGACCCCTGGCTGGTCGGGCTCTCTGGTTTCCATGGAAACTATAAAGCCCCCCCCCCCAAGGAGAGGGGTTGCAGGAGGAGGAGCAGGGGAGAGGAGAGCTGAGTGCTCCAGTGGGTAGGTTACCTCTGTAGACAAAGGGCAGGGAGGGAGGCTGGGGGAGGGGGCACAGGGCTGTCATGGGGACAATTTATTGTCCTTGTCTTGTGACTCTCCAAATTGGTTGTGGGATAATGGAGCCTCCCAGCCTGGGGAGCAAGTCTCCAAAAAGGACTGTGCGCTGTGTTCTGGGGCATGAGCGTGATCCAAATTCTGGGACAAAGGGGTCCCGAGGAAGAGGCTCTCTTCACCCCACTGCCTTGCTAAGAAAACCCGAAAGTCCCTGGCCTGCCGTTCCGGGCTCTCTGAGCACCTCATTCCACCCAAGCTGGCCACTGGCCCTGCTCTCCTTCTGGTCCCTTAGAACAAGGTGGTCCTTGTTACCATCCATTCATCCCGGGCAACAAGCTTGTCTTATTTCTGCATCTCCAGGGCCGGGCACTGGACTGAGCTGTAGGCACTGATGAGATGTGCCTGCTCAGTGTGGCGCTTCTGACCTGGGTGGCCCAGATTCTTCCCCTCCCTTCTAGTCTGAGCCCTCCAGCCACCACTCACATCTCTTATTCTCCTCCGTTTCCCCAGCCCCCATGTCTTAGCTGGGTCTCCAATACCAGCTTCTAGGTTGGCATGTGTGCGTTCAATATCTGGGGTTTCTCTGGACACCTGCATCTGCCCTTTATCTGCGCCTGAGTTCGGGACACAGGCTCTCCCCTTGTTGGGAGGGTTGATTCGCACTAATCCTGATCAATAATTCAGTTTCCATGTGTGAGTGTTTTTTGTGCCAAGTACCAGTGAGAAGCCATGGGGGCATAAAAGCTGGGCTCTGCGAGCCCTTCTGTGTGCATTTGAGCAAAACATTTCAATTTCCTGAACCTCCATTTTTTTTCCCCTCTGGAACATGGGAAATAACCACGGTCACCTGTGGAGGTAACCGTGATCGTTCTCTTCACAGGACATTTGGAAGCTCTGACGAGCTTCGAGGTAGCAGGGGGCCTGGAAAGCAGGAGGAGTTGCCTGGTGGGTGGGTTGCCATCATGCAGGGAGGGCTCTTGAGGACAGGGAGTATCTTTCATGGACTCTCTGGCCATCTGTGGCCAGCATGCACAAGTCCTCAGCCGCCAACACTGCAGACGCGCAGCAAATGTTTGCTGCTTTGAGCTGGAGATGTGTAGAGAAAACAGCGCTGGGTGGGCGTGTGTGGGGGGGGTGGTAGCTGAGTGCTGCTGGGGAATCCCAGAATGTGTGACCTACTTTGAGGCTTGGAGACTGTTAGGGTACTGGGGTGGGGGGGGGGATCACTTAGGATAACAGAGTTACAGCGACCAGAAGTCTCAGCCTGGAATACTGCAGTCATTTTGAGAAATTTCAGGAAAAGGAGAGAGGGAGGAAGGGGGGGGGGAGAGAGAAAGAGAGAGAGAGAGAGAGAGAGAGAGAGAGACAGATAGACAGACAGACAGACGGACAGAGAAAAAGAGAGAGACAGAGACAGAGAAAGAGAGAGACAGAGACAGAGAAAGAGAGAGACAGAGACAGAGAGAGACACAGAGAAGAGAGAGAAGATAGAAGAGAGAGGAGAGAGAAAGAGAGATGAGAGGGAGGGAGTGAAGGGGAGAGAGACACACAGAAAAAGAGAATACAAAAGAGAGAGGAGAGAGAGAAGGAGAGAGGGAGGGAAAGAGAGAAGAGAGAGGGGGAGGGAGAGAGATTGAGAGAAAGAGTGAGAGCGAGAGCGAGCGAGCGAGAGAGAGAGAGAGAGAGAGAGAGAGAGAGAGAGAGAGAGAGAGAGAGAGAGAGAGAGATCCTGAGGAGGGGCCTGGCTCAGAGACCAGCGAACAGGAGCTTTCTTCGAGCCAGGACATGAGTTTGATCCTGGGCACTGCCTGGCATCTGTCGGTTGTCCTGGCGTTCCCTACCACCACTGACTCAAGCAGCACCTCATTAAACTCTGGGGCTCCTTGGACACTGCTTGGGAGACTCTCCCTTCAAGTGGAAAAAGATCCCAAGCCATGGGGGACAGAGAAACTCAGACTTGAACCGTATCTGCTGTCTGCTGGGTCCCTTCCTTTAGGGGTCCGGCTTGGCTTCGCTTTCCCAGCCACCTCGGAAAGTGCGTGGAACGCTTCCCCTTTCAAGGAAGGACGAGCTGGTTGGCCCTGCTCAGTTCCATGCCACCCCTCCCGGACCCTGGCTCAGCCTCCTGCTGTAACAACTAGAGAAAGACGATCTCTTGAAGGGCAGCCAGCGTCCCCCCGAAGAGAGGACTACCCGTCGGTGGGATGACGGCGGGCAGTCACAGCTAGTCATCGGGGACACGCAGCCCACACACAGACTTCCTGTAAACACGGACCGGGACTCAGGCTCCTGCACATCTTCTCTGTCTGTAGGTCTGTTCAGTCATGCCATCCATGGTCCCCAGGTGGAAGGAGATGGGAAAATCCACGGGCGACCACCCACAGCTGGACATCACCCACAGCTGGACCCCCCCCCAACCCCAGTGTCAAGGTCCCCAAGAGCAGGGGTGAGTCTGATTAAGAAGCGTCTGTCAGGACGCGTCCGCCAGCTGCCCGGTGACCTCACAGGCTGTTTCATGTCCAGCAATACAATGGCAGTCACAACCTTTGCCCTGTCTACACCCCTGGAGGATGGAACTTATTCCAGAGAGGAAAACATCTTTAAAATAGAAGTGTGCCTCCTCGGCCCGCCTCCCCGCCACCCCCCCGGCTCTTCCTGAAACTTCAAGGCTCTCCTTTGGAAGCCTGGGGATGGCTGTTTTCCTTCTGCAGCCGAGCCAAGAAAACGAGGCCAGGTGGGAACTTGACCAAGAGCCACGGACACTTGGGACTCATTTGCATCGTGGATCCTGTGAAAACAGTTGTGACTTCCAAGGAAGTGTCTCTGAGAGGCCTCTCGCCCCTTTTATGAGGTGTGTGTGTGTGGGGGCTGGTCTCTGCCTTTGTTCCTCAGTCCCAAGCGCTCAAGAGCACGTGGGCAGTGTGTGCCATGTTGGTATGGCAACCAGAGGGGCTCAACTCCTGTCCATTGCTGCTCAACCGCAATGTTGGACGGCACTGGTCGGCAGTCTTCTTTGCTCCGTTGATTAGGATTGCATGGGAGGCTGATGAGAAGTCCTGACGCCTGGCTGGCCTCCCTGCCCCAGACACTGCAAGTCAATAAGCCAATAAGACACTGCAAGTCAATAAGCCAATAAGTCAATAAGTACATCCTGGAAGGGGATCTGGTATTTGGGATCTTTCCAAGTGGGGGCTGGAGAGATAGTGGAATGGGTAAGGCGCTTGCCTTGCACCCAGCTGACCTGGGATGGATCCCTGGCACCCCATATAGTCCCTCGGGCACCATCAGGAGTGATCCCTGAGCACCTAGTCAGGAGTAAGCCCTGAGAACCGCAGGGGGAGGCCCCCCAAACCAAAGCTCCCCAAGTGATTCTAATATGTAGAATGTCCCTGGTCTATGGAGTCCCCAAATTACCTTGTTATAAAGCAGATGGGGTGCTTATTTTGGGGGATGGGGCACACTGGATGTTGCTCAGGGCTTACTCCTGGCTCTGCACTCAGGAATCACTCCTGGCGGTGCTTGGGGGACCATGTGGGATGCTGGGGATTGAACCCGGGTCAGCTGCATGCAAAACAACTGCCCTACCCTCTATACTATCTCTCTGGCCCTGCATGGATGCTTTAACAAGATTCTTGGGAAATGTTTCTAAGGAGTTTTCATTCAACAGGTGACAGGAATCTGTGTTGATGTAGCAACATTCATGGGGGCGGGGCGTGGGTTTGGGAGAATTTGAAGCAGCTCAGAGGCAGGAAGCATGTCATATCAGGTAGCGTCAGGCAGCCAGAAAGTCAGGCACTGTGCTGGAGCTCGGGTCACAGCAGTCCCTGGGCCACCTCCCAAATGAAGAAAATAAAATCCAGACGCGGGGAATGTCCTGCCCATCAGCTCTGGCCTAGTGGTGGTCCTTACCTTGGTTACCCTGTCTAAGTGTTTAAGAAAGTGAGCTCTGCAGTTGTTTGGGGGTTCAAGTCTTTTTGGTGTGTGTGTCTCAGCATCTGGAGCGATAGCAAGGACTCCAGCAATAGCACAGTGGGTAGGGCATTTGCCTTGCACGTGGCTGACCTGGGTTTGATTCCTCCATCCCTTTTGGAGTGCCTGGCAAGCTACCGAGAGTATCTCGCCTGCAAAGCTACCTGTGGCATATTCTATATGACAAAAAAAGTAACAAATCTTACAATGGAGACGTTACTGGTACCCACTCGAGCAAATTGATGAACAACGGGATGACAGTGACAGTCTCAGTGTCTCCTTCCTTCTCTGACAGCAGGGAATGTTAACAAAGTCACTAGGTCATCATCATCATCATCATCATCTTCTTCTTCTTCTTCTTCTTCTTCTTCTTCTTCTTCTTCTTCTTCTTCTTCTTCTTCTTCTTCTTCTTCTTCTTCTTCCTCTTCCTCTTCCTCTTCTTCTTCTTCTTCTTCTTCTTCTTCTTCTTCTTCTTCTTCTTCTTCTTCTTCTTCTTCTTCTTCTTCTGCTTCTGCTTCTTCTTCTTCTTCTTCTTCTTCTTCTTCTTCTTCTTCTTCTTCTTCTTCTTCTTCTTCTTCTTCTTCTTCTTCTTCTTCTTCTTTTTTTGCTGTTGTTGTTGCTGCTGCTGCTGCTTCCTCTGCTTCTGCTTCTGCTTCTTCTGCTTCATTCTGCCATAGTGGGAAGTCCCTTCATTCCAAAGTGCTCTAGCTCCTAGATGTCAACTTCAAGAAGGCTCCTTGTTGTTTGCCAGGGTTGATACCTTTCTCTAACTCCTCTGTGCTTCAGAATTGTACATCCTCCTCTGTACACACAATTCAACAGGACCATAGAAAACAGGAGTGCAAATACTACCAGTCATCGTCATCTGTCAGAAAGCAGCAGCTAGCGTTTTTGGAAGCCTGAGGTCCAGGCTCTGCGCTGAGTGTTTTTCTCTGCCAGTGTGTCTAATCCTTCAGGCAAATCAATGAGGCAGCTATGCATGCCCTCTTTTCACATCCCAGAAGCTGAGTGTTTCGAGGACACTCATAGGCAGCCCCCTCGCCAGGAACTCACAGGAGATTTGAATCCAAATTCAGGCCCCAGAGGCATTTGCTTGTCATCCGAGCAGAAAGAGGAAGACAGAGCATCCACATAACAGAAACGGGTTTGTGTCTTTTGCATGATTCCTTTGTGGACAATGTCAATAGAATTCTACCATTGTGCCATGGTGTGTGTGTGAGGGGGTGGGGTGGGGTGGGGGTGGGTTCCCAGGTCAGGAAAGTGAGACTTTGACAAGGTATTCCTGCGCCAGCTTTCCCAATCAGTAGGGTGAGAGCTGGATACTGGAGAATTCTTTTGCTTACCACATATCTGCTCTTTCTACCACAATACCGAGCCCTAGAGAAATGAATCTTGTCGTGTAATTCCTAGTTTTTGATGCTCCTTATCCTTCAGCTCCATCCATGTGAGGAGGGGCCTTGCTTTTTGGGATATAAGAGGCGGAAGTTATCTCTAAACCCTGCCTGCCTTCTCACGCTCTCCCAGGGATGGGGTAGGATCCTGTGACCTCTAGATTCCCTGTAGGGAAACACAGACTCCTGGGAAGGCCCTCCCCTGGATTCTCTGCCCTTCTCCTCTTGAGCGGTCAGAAATCTAGCCCAGGGGCTGGGAGGCAGCCAGGGACAGGACTGCAGATGAGGAAGGGTGAGAGACAGGCTGGCCAGGATTTGAAGCCCCAATCTGCTTCTCGCTATATGTGACCGTGGACATGTCATTTCCCCTCTCTGAGCCCCCCCCCACACTGATTTCTACTGCACAGCAAATGGCTCATCGTATTATCTGCCTCACACGGTGGCTGTGAGGGGTTGTTAGACAAGGCTGCCCATGCCCGAGGCACAAAGGCATTCTTCCTAGTTGGGAATGATCGCTCCGGACAAGAACTGAGAGCTGCAAGTAGGTAAAGGGAGAAACATGATAACCTTTCAGTACCCGAGAGAGAGGGAGGGAGAGAGACAGAGAAAGAGACAGAGACAGAGACACAGAGACACAGAGAGAGAGAGAGGGAGAGGGAGAGAGAGAGGGAGAGGGAGAGAGAGAGACAGAGACACAGAGAGACAGAGAGAGGGAGAGAGAGAGGGGGAGAGGGAGAGGGAGAGAGAGACAGACAGACAGAGACAGAGAGAGACAGAGACAGAGATGAGAGACAGAGAGACAAAGAGAGGGAGAGGGAGAGTGAGAGAAGGAGAGGGAGAGGGGAGGGGGGAGAGAGAGAGAGAGAGAGAGAGAGAGAGAGAGAGAGAGAGAGAGAGAGAGAGAGAGAGAGAGAGAGAGAGAGAGAGGGTGTTCGCCATAGAGGCAGGCTGGAGTAGAGGGGTTGAGTTTGAAGGAGGGAATCTGGGGACGTTGTCGGTGGTGGGAAATGCACACTGGTGTAGGTGAAGGGACGGTGATGGAACACTGTATGACTGAATCCCAATCATGAACAACTTGTACCTGTATCTCATGGTGATTCAATTAAAAAAAATTAAAACAAAACAAAACCCAAGGCATTCTTCCTTGGAGAACCATCCCTCTCAAGGACTCCAGAGATTGTTCTGCCCGCAGAGTTGCGGAGACAGGGGGCGCCTTCAGGCTGTACCTGGAGTTGCCCAGGGGACCCCTTTCTCTTTGTGTGCATTGCGGACAGAGGAAAAGGGGTGGGGGTGGGTCCTGGAGAAAGGACAGAGGCTCTTTAATGAGCTCAGGAAAACCCATCTCCTAACAATAACAGCCCGGGACTCTGCAATAACATCCTGCAGGGGTGGCGGCCACAGGATATGTACTGGGGGTGTTGGGGGGGGGTCGTGGGGGGTGGAAAGAGTCTGTCTGCCTGGCTGCCCGTTGCTGCCTTAGTCCTCCGGGGCTCAGGAAGTAGCCAAAGGGATCAGAGGGAGATGAAGCGGTCCACGTGCATCCTGACTGATACAGAGACGGGACTCAGCTCTGGGATGCACACGCCACTAGGAGGGTTACTTTCTCCACCAGCTGCTCCCGCCCCACCCCTGCCCACTGTCCAGTGCAAGTGGCTCTGGGTAAGGCTCCATGGAGCCCCCTAGCTGGCCTGGCACAGGGGAGTGGCTTCTACCAGTCGAAGAACCAGGGTTTGCCCAAGACCCCCTGAGAGGATTGATGATGGTGATAATGGACAATGGTGATCTCGTTCAGCTCCTGGGTATTTGGGTGGGGTAGAGAGACATAGTCATCAACAGGAGGTCAGCGGAAGTGCAGGAGTCCAGGAGTTTTGGGTGGGATGGGGACGAGAGAAGTTTTGGGAGAGGGTGATGGGTGTGCAGGTGGGTACAAGCAGCTGTGGCCAGTGCCAGTGAAGGAGCCAGAGAGATATTACTGCAGAGCTCACCTTGCACACGGAAGACCACGGTTCAATCCCCGACACCACATACAGTCCTCTGAGCACCACTAGAGTGAGCCATGAATGCAGAGTCAGGAATAAGCTCCGAGTATCTCTGGGAGTGCCCAAGGATGCCCTCTGCCTCCCCCACCCCTTACCCCTAAACCCCACACAGTCCCAGTGACGGATGACCAGTGAAGGAATAACAGTGAGGGATGAGAGGTAAGAGAGGTGCCCAGAAGTGCAGGTATTCGGGTTCAGTGACGGCAAACTCCAGACCTCAAGGGATAGGGGATGGGTCGATCCCTCTCATCCCCCTGCCCCCCCATGGGACTCTGGAGGTCATGCCCATAAACTGCCTCTGGCTGCTACTTAAGCTCCGTAATAGCCATGATCCGGAGACACACAGAAGAATCTCCGAACCGAGGAGCTTGCTGCAGAGATTTCTCCAGACCCTAATTATCTAAAATTTTAGAATTCTAGGAGCATGCGACCACTCTTGTGGCCACGTCACATCTTATGCTATTCATAACAAGCAATACAAGAGAGTATAGGGGATATTGTCTGCCATAGAGGCAGGGGAGGGGGGATAGGGGATACTGAAGACATTGATGGTGGAAAATGTGCACTGGTGGAGGGTTGGGTGTTCAATCATTTTATGACTGAAACTCAAACAGGAAAGCTTCATAACTGTATCTGTATCTCACAGTGATTCAATGAGAGAGAGAGAGAGAGAGAGAGAGAGAGAGAGAGAGAGAGAGAGAGAGAGAGAGAGAGAGAGAGAGAGAGAAGAGCCTGGGATGGCTCAAATATAGCAGGATAGGATGAACTTCATCTGCAGGGCATGAGAAAGGCCAGAGTCATTTCAGCAGGAGAGGGAAGTAATCGGGAATTGGGTCTGTGATTTGACCCTTGGCAGAGCCTCTTGCAGCCACGCATCAGCCTGGAGGGATCCACAGAAGTTGTGCTCAGAGCCTGAGTCCATCTGGGTGGAGCTGAGGGTCAGTCTACACGAACATGATAAGCAGGACTTGGACCTAGCTGTGTCACAGTGACCGCCTCACTTTTATTTTCTGGACTCTCCTTGGGTGTAAACAAAGAAACTGCAACCAAACGAGTCCTCAAGTTCTTCCAGGTAACATAGTCTGTGACCCAAACCTCAGGTAAGTTTTCCTGTCTTCGAGAAATTTGGTCTTGGATTGGAGAGAAAGTCCAGGGCTTAAGATTCTTGCTTTGCACCCAGCTGAGTCTAGTTTGATCTCTGAGGCTGCATACGGTTCCTCAGGCACCACCAGGATTAAGCTCTGTGGTGGGTGTGGACCCCACCTTCTCCCCAAAAGACCCTGGTCTGGTGTTGAGCGAGTGAAAGGAGCCGTTTTCTCAGTAAACATTGATGATTCTTAGAAAACGTTTGGTCAGGGGTCAGCGAGTGCATAGGGACCAGTATCTGGGTCCTGGGAAGTGACATTGATGCATACCTGAAAGGTACCTCGCCACATCGCCAGCATCTCCACCACTGCCAAGTTTTGCTTATTTTGTTCTGCTGTGGGGTCTGTGCCTCTCACTGGGGGGTGCAGAGTACATGGCAGGCTCCACCTGCTGTCCCAGGGGAGGGCCAGGTCCAGCTTTCAGGATCAGGATCCCCCCAATAGGATGCATTGAGGTGACTCTCAACAGGGATGAGAGGGGACCCATGTCATATGAAAACAGGGGGCAAGAGGGCAAGATTGAAGTGGGTTCCCTGTCTGACTTGAACCTGGGTCGCTGCCTGGCTCTGCCAGTGGTGGGGAGGGGGGCTGTCCTGCCACCTGGGGCCATGCCAGTCTTCCTGCCTAGGTCTTAACACCCTCATTTAATCAAGGACTGAGCTTGCCCAAGAGATTGCTGTGTTCCGGGCACCATGTGGGGGATAAAGGTAGAGGGGGCTGCTCTCCCCAGTAGGCTTCAGTTGTGGGGAGATGCTCGGGGACACCCAGGGCGTTAGGGTGGGTGTTCTGAGGGCAATGCTGAAGGTGGACCCCAGGAGGAAGGAGTCAGGGTTTAGGCTCTTGGTCCAGGCGGAAGGTGCAGGAGGGTTTCCAGAGATCAAGGAGGTGGCACCGTCAACTGAAAGAGAGTGCAGGTCAGTGCCACAGAGGCGGGGTGGGGTGGGGAGGGGTGGGATGGGGGTGGGTGGGAGGGCTCCTGGGATCATAGATGGTGGAGAAAGGGCACTGGTGGAGGGATGGGTACTCGATCATTGTATGACTGAAACGCAAACACGAAAATTTGTAAGTACGTAACTAACTGTACCTCACGGCGATTTACTAATAAAAAAATAATTTCTTTTTTTCTTTTTGGGTCACACCTGGCTCTGCACAGGGGTTACTCCTGGCTCTGCACTCAGGAATTACTCCTGGCGGTGCTCGGGGGACCATATGGGATGCTGGGAATCAAACCCGGGTCGGCCGCGTGCAAGGCAAACGCCCTACCCGCTGTGCCATCGCTCCAGGCCCTAAAAAAATAAATTTTTTTTTAAAAAGAGAGTGCAGGTCAGTTGGTGGAAGGAGGCGATGGGGAGCCGGACACTTTCTACAGAACAGATTTATCTACTCGCTTTGGTGTTAGTAGCTGGAACTAACCCTCGTATTCCTCCCCGCCCTGGGCTCCCAACAGTACGGAGCGCCAGCCAGAGCTGAAGATCTGGGGCAGATGGGGGCTGGAGCGATAGCACAGCAGGAGGGCATTTGCCTTGCACACGGCTGACCTGGGTTTGATTCCCAGCATCCCATATGGTCCCCCGAGCACCGCCAGGAGTAATTCCTGAGTACAGAGCCAGGAGTAAGCCCTGTGCATCGCTGGGTGTGACCCAAAAAGCAAAAACAAACAAACAAACAAACAAAAACCTGCCAAAGTTCTGGGGCCAGGTGGGGGTGGGGTGGGGCGCTCCTGAGCTTCTAATGCTGGACTGAACTCTGAGCACAGTCCACGGTTTCCTCAGAGAGACACCAGTGGGCTGTCTCCTGGGGAGCCTCAAAGATCAGCGTGGCAGTAGCTCCGTCTCTACCAGGCTTTGTCCCCTGGTAGAGCCTCATTTTAAAAAAGATTATTTTTTTTAAAAGTTGAATCACAGTGAGATATACACAGTTACAAAGTTGTTCATGATTGGGTTTCAGTCATATAATGTTCCAACACCCGCCCCTTCACCAGCCTACTTTTTTTTTGCTCTTTGGGTCACACCTGACTATGCACAGGGGTTACTCCTGGCTCATGCACTCAGGAATGACTCCTGGCGGTGCTCAGGGGACCCTATGGGATGCTGGGATTCGAACCCGGGTCGGCCGTGTGCAAGGCAAACGCCCTACCCGCTGTGCTATCGCTCCAGTCCCCACCAGGGTACCTTTTCCACAACCAGTGTCCCCAGTTTTCCTCCTGCACCCCAACCCCCTTCTGCCCTTGATGGCAGGTACTTCTCTCTCTCTGTCTCTGGTCAGAGCTTCTGGCTCTATTTGCCCAGCGAGGGAATGGTCACTGGGTAGGCCTCGTAGGGGACATGAAAGAGTGAGAGCAAACACTCTCCTTGATGACCAAAATCTCGGAAATGGGTGGATAGGACATGCAGAACACGAATTTTTCCGGGAGAGCTTCCCAGGCAGAGGGGGAAACAGAGTGTATGTGTGGGTGGGTGGGTGGGGGGAGGGGCTGGGCCAGTCCCTGGGAGGACTCAGGGGCAGGGAAAGGTGAGAAGAGCCAGGAGGGAAGTGAAGGCTTGTCTAGCTGAGAGCTGGTACGGAGGAGGCGCTGCGGCGCTGCGTGCTGCTTTCCTTATTCCTTATTCCTTTATTCCTTTCCCTTCGCCCTGCTGCCTGGACGAGGGTCGCCTGGTGGCGGTGTCCTGCACGCTTAGCCAGGGGGACGTTGCACTTGTGGGTTCTTGCACACCCGCATTCTTCAGGCTTGGAGCTCACCTGGCTGCAACTGAGGCACAAATCAATACATAAATCTTTTATGCGCTGATTTGCCACGGGTTGGGGTGGGGGGGTGGGGCACCCCCAGCAGCACTTGGGATTAGAATCTAGGACCCCCTCACGGTGATCATGTGCTCCTGACTTTCTGGGCCACCTCTGAGGCCCAGAGCTGCCTTTCCTGCAAAGGAAGAGCAGGGTTCGAGGGCTCTGGGATGGGGACTCCTCATCCACGGGGGTGCGGAAGCCCCATGTGACGACTGGTATGCAGGGGTGAGGGGGCTCCCTGAGGCTGACAGGGTGGTTGGCTCCTGTTAGCCCCTCGGGAACTGTGTGGAAGCTTTGTCCTAAGCCTCAGGAATACGTATCAGCAGGTGGCATACGGGGCCTGATGTGTGTTTTGAAAAGAAACTTCACCCCGGGGCGGAGGGTGGGAGTGATGGATGACACGGTCCCTGTGGGAGGGACTGAGGGCCGAGGTGGGGTCAGCTTGGGGGAGTGTCAGGACCAGGACGCAGTGGTGACAGAGCACGCCCAGGCGGTAAGGTGGGGGAGGGGAGCTGGGAGGGGTGAGGAGGGCCGAGGGAGAGCCTCTGTGCCCCGCACCTGAAGGGCCAGGGGGGCAGGGACGGGGCCTGGGGGCAGAGTCCAGCCAGCATGCTGGTACCAAACGCTGGACTCACTCTCTGCTTTCCTAGTCAAATCCACAAAAGTCAGAGCAGGAAAAAACTCTTTAAGAGGTACAGCTGGGAGAGGCCCCCAGACAGAGTCTGGGGAGGTCTCGGGTGCTGGTGCACGTGCCCCGAAGCAACAAAAATGAATGAGTCTGGGGTCTCTGGAAATAGCTTGAAGGACTGCCATGTGCGTGTTGTTGGGGGATCCCCTGGTGAAACCCCCAACTCTGCGTAGTTCTAAATCAGGGGCATCACCATGGGTGGCTCCCAAACCAAACCAGACCATCCCCCCCATCCCCACCCAACCCAAATCAACCCAAACAGGGGGGAGAGAACAGGCCTTGCATGTGTGAGGCCCCGGGTTTGAGTTCTGGGTCTAAAACCCAAGAGAAATCCTCTGCCATCCCCGCAGGCTCCTCCCCCACCCCCACCCCTGCCCCAGATAAACACTTCTCAAAAGAAAGGACTGGGGATATAGTTCTGTGATAAAGTGTATGCTTCATATGTGTGTGCTCATGGATGCCTTTTCAGACACACACACACACACACACACACACACACACACACAGAGCTCGTTTAATCGTTATATTTTGCAGAGAGGGAAACTGAGGCCCCCCCTGGGATTGAAGAGATTAGGCCCGGGGCCACCCAGGGAGTTAATGAATTCATCAGTGGCATGGTGGAGGCATCTATAAACATAGTCTGCTGACCCGGCGGCGGGGATGCGTGTTTGTACAGGAGGGGGATAACTTGGCAGGAGTCCCTGAAGATGCTTTCCCAAGCCTCCTTGCACCGCTGGCTGCCGGGCCCAGGGAATCCAGATGTCTGGGGCCACCGACGCCAGCAGCATTTTCCCATGTCACTATTCCCAGTTGTTGGGCTCAGTGGGTCCCCGGCGGCACCGAAGGAAAGTCAAGATGCTTTTCAAGCTGGTTTCCCAGCACCAGGGGCCGCTTTCCTGGGGCGGAGCCCTAAGAAGAAGGCAGGACTTCCTGTTAAGCACCCGGGCCTCCCCAGTGCCCGGGGCTGTGCCTCTCTAGGGATGAGCTCGCACCCAGGAGCAGCCTCCAGAGTGGAGGCCACTGGGGACATGCTAGTGTGGAGGCCAAGGGGCCACCTCTCCCCTCCCCTCCCCTTCCTTCACTTCCCCTCCTCTTCCCTCATTTTCCTTCCTCTCTCTTCCCTATCCTCTCCCCTCCCCATCCTCTCCCCTCCTCTCCCCTCCCCTCCCTTCCTTTCCCCTCCTCTCCCCTCCTCTTCTCTTCCCTCCTCTCTTATCCCCTCCCCTCCTCTCTTCTTATCTCCCCTCTGCTCCCTCCCCCTCCCCTCCCTTCCCTTCCTCTCCTCTCCCTTCATCTCCCTTTGTTTCCCCTCCCCATCCTCTCCTCTCCTCTCCCCTCCTCGCCCTTCCCCTGCCCTCCCCATCCTCTCCCCTCCTCTCCTTTCCTCTCCCCTCCCAATCCTCTCCCCTCCCTTCCCCTCCTCTCCTATCCCCTCCTCTCCTCTCCACTCCCCTTCTCTCCCTTCCCCTTCTCTCCCTTCCCCTCCCCTCCTCTCCCTTATTCTCCCTTCCCCTCCTCTCCTCTCCCCCTCTCCTCCTCTCCCCTCTTTCTCCCCCCTCCCCCATCCCCTCTCATCTTTCATCTCCTCTCTCCTCCCCTCCCTTCATTCCCTTCCTCCTCCTCATTTTGAGAAAAACAGGAGGAACCTTTGAAACCCAGACCTGGACCTCAGGAAGAAATACCAGGACCTGTGCTGGGGCGGCTGTAGGCGTAGGCGGTTGTCAGTGTGCCCTGGTACTGTTCCTGAGGGAGCCGGGAGGGCTGAAAGGGTCTTCAAGACTTACTCCTCTGCAGAGACTCCCGGAGCTGTTTAGGCAAAGGGGTCAAGAAGGCCTGCTTTTGTGAGGGCTCCGGGGCGGGAAGACTGTGGTGTGTGTGGAAAGAGCCTGAGGATGGGACGGGACAAGGGTCTCAAGCTGTGTCCTGACCTCAAGAGCACCGTGTGACAGCGGGGCCTCGTCTCCTTATTCCTCCAGCCTCAGATTCCTGCTTTGCTGGGTGGGCAGGAGTATAGCAAGCTCCAACGTGTGTGTGTGTGTGTGTGTGTGTGTGTGAGAGAGAGAGAGAGAGAGAGAGAGAGAGAGAGAGAGAGAGAGAGAGAGAGAGAGAGAGAGAGAGAGAGACAGAGACAGAGAGGGAGAGAGAGACAGAGAGGGAGGGAGGGGGAGAAAGAGGGAGGGAGAGAGAGAGAGGGAGGAAGAGAGAGAGAGAGAGGGAGGGGGAGAGAGAGAGAGGGAGGAAGAGAGAGAGAACATCAAATGGGATCATTGAGGAGAAACACTTGTCTGGGGGCCTACCTGGAAAGGCACTCAGCCCATTTTTGCTCTATTTGGGGCCACACTTGGTACCCAGGAGGAGCTCAGGGGCTTACTCCTGCCTCTGTGCTCACAGGTGGATCCTGTTGGGGCTCAAGGGATCAGGTGGTACCAGGGCCGGCCGGCACCTCATCCTTCCTCCGGCTCAGATCATGGAAATGGTGGCTGCTGCTATTTCAGACTACAGGGCTCCCAGCCCCCCCACCACAAACTCCCCCAAACCCAGCCAGACAGCTCGGGGAGGACTGAGCTGCCCTCTTCAGCGCTGGCCACGGAGTGGAGTCTCTGGGGTTCACTGCCATGACAACGGGTCAGCGCCGTGGTGAGGCGGCCCACGGGGCAGAGAGGCAGCGGGAATGCTGCCTGACCTGCTGGCGCCACAGCGAGGGGGGGCAGCCTGATGAATGGCTGCAATCCCGGGTTCCAGCCCCCCCCTCCCGCCAGCCCCCGCCAGAGTCCGGGAGGGTGTGGACGGGCCCGAGACTCTTGGAGCTGCAGGCACAGAATATCAGAGCTGGAAGGGGTGCTGGAGAGTAGTTGCTGCATCTCTGCTTTCTTAAGGGCTGAATCAAGAGTCAGGGGAGGGGCGGGAGCCACAGCACAGCGGGGCGGGCACTTGCCTGGCACACAGCTGACCCAGGTTTGATCCCTGGTACCCCATAAGGCTCCCTGAGCACTGTCAGCAGTGATCCCTGAGCACAGAGACAAGAGTAACTCCTGAGCAGGCTGGGTGCGCCCTTCCCCCAATAGCAGCAAAAAGAAGTGGGGGAGGGGGATGAATGCCTGTATGATTGCCTCGTTTGTGCACGTTCATTTCTGCACGTTTCGGAGCTCCACAGTCTTGGCATCTCATCAGAGCAAGAGAATCTGTGCCCAGGGATATTCCGGTCACCCTGCACAGCTTGGTTTAGCACCCCGCCCCTCCACAAGACTTCTCCGATTTCGGGATCTATGTTCTTCCTTCGCTCTCCTGGTATTCACTGTTTGCCTTGAGGAAGTGCCCGGATCTTTCCCCTGCATTGCATGTCCAGCACGTCACCCGTAGAAGGGGTTAAGAGAATTCATAAGCAAACAAACGGTGATGGATTGTGAAGGGCCAACCCGAGAAGTGGGACAGGTACATACGTGGGACAGGTAAACATACATGCATGCATGTGTGCGAGCAAGTGTATATGTGTGTGCATGTGTGCGTGTGTGTGTCGCGCGCGCATGCGCACATAGGTGTGTGTGTGTATGCGTATCTCCTAACAGACCCTATGAGGGAAATGGCCTAAAGGAAATCTCTGGGCCTCTTGGCCCCGGCCTCTGTGTCCGACTGTGCTCCCGGCCGTTCCCTTTGATCCCTGTGGACCACGTGTTAAAAGGGGAACTGCAGGCTCTCTGAATGTCCCCAGCCCCGTTCCCCAAACCCTGATTGTCTTCATTTCCATTTCCATAGGCACCCGTGTCCCCTTCTCCATGAAGCTTTAATTGCTACCTTTGTGGGAATTTCATCCATAGCATCCGACCTAGGGGCTCCAGCTCTCTCTCCCTTCCTTCCTTTCGGCACCTCTTATTCCCCCACTGGGTGAGCCCTGCTTTCCCTTTATGCCACATGGGCAAGGGGCAGCGCAGTGCTAGTGAATGGGGGGGATTGAGTGGACTGGGCCAGTCCAGGGGTGCGCACAGGCAGAGCTAGGGGTGGGTGGGTAGGAGGCCATCTGTCCGCTGCCTCCTCTCCATGTGTGGGCTGAAAGCAGGACTCTCCAGGGACCTCTTTGACCTTGACTGACCTTCGCAGAGCCTGTTGGCATATTCTCTTGGATCGGGCTGAGAAAAACAGGAAGACTCCGTAAGAGACAAAAGCTTCTGAGCTAGTGAAACGATCACTGATTCATTTCACAGAGCCCGAGAGCTTTGTGCGTGGTGACACAAGAGAGGGTTTTTCCTGCTAGCTGCAAGGAGATACTCCTGGGCACGCCCCGTCCCCGCCACCTCTCCCTTCCTTTCATAGTCTGAGCCTCCAGTGCTCTCTGCGTTCAAAGCCCATCAGGTAGTGTTGGAAGACCCCGCTGTTGCGTGCAGAATGTCACCCTTGCTGCTCGGGGTGTGGTCCACAGACCAGCAGTGCCGGAGGCTCTTTAGAAAGCACCCAATCCCCCGCCCCCATCACCTCCCTGAACTTCCCTATACAGGTAGTGCACCCCAAAACAAAATCCGGGCAAGATTCCCAGGGAATTGCTATACACTTTCATGTCTAAGAAGAGAGAAGAAAAGTGCCTGCCACAGTGGCCGGCGTGGGGGTGGAGGGTGGGAGGGAAGCTGGGGACATCGGTGGTGGGAAAAGTACACTGGTGCAGGGACGGGTGTGGGAATATTAAATGACTGAAACCCAGTTATGAACAACTTTGTAAATGTGTCTATCACTGTGATTAAAACAAAAAATAAAGAAGTACTGCTTTTTTTTTTTTCTTTTTTTTTTTGCTTTTTGGGTCTCGCTTGGCGATGCACAGGGATTACTCCTGGCTTTGCACTCAGGAATTACCCCTGGCGGTGCTCAGGGGACCCTATGGGATGCTGGGAATCGAACCCGGGTCGGCCCCATGCAAGGCAAACGCCCTACCTGCTGTGCTATTGCTCCAGCCCAAGAAGTACTGCTTGAACTCATTTTCTCTCTGTGCCATCCCTCTCGGAGAGCCCGACAAACTACTGAGAGTATCTCGCCCGCACGGCAGAGCCTGGCAAGCTACCCGTGGCACATTCGATCTGCCACAAACAGTAACAAGAAGTCTCACAATGGAGACGTTACTGGTGCCCACTTGAGCAAATCGATGAACAATGGGACGACAGTGCTACAGTGCTACAGTATGTATGTGTGCGTGTGCGTGTGTGTGCGCGTGTGTGTGTGTGTGTGTGTGTGTTGGGAGAGGGGTGTTTGAGCCATACCAGTGGTGTTCAGAGGCTCCTTCTGGCCCTGTGTGTAGCATGGTTCCTGGTGTGGCTCAGAGGGCCACGGGCTGCCTGGGCTTGAACGGGTTCAGTTGCGTGCAAGGCAATTAGTACAGGTGCCTTGGCCCCTGCGCTATCTCTCGCGCCCCACTCTCCCTGACTTAAAAAAAAGAAAGAAAGAGCTGCAGAGGAAAATGGACTTGTCAGTGAGAGGCAAGATTAATGTGCCTCACCAAAAACATTTGTTGCCAAGCTATTGTACACCCAGTCCTGCGCTGGGCCTGGTGGGTAAAATGTGAAGTGAGAATTATGGTCTCTTCAATCTTTTGTTTTTGGGTCACACTTGGCTTACTCAGGAGCTACATCCAGGTTGGTGCTTAGGGATTGCTCCCAGTGGTGCTCACAAGACTATGTGGTGCTTAGACTTTGGGGGTGCAGCTGCATGTTCCAGCCCCTTGAGTTTTCCCCCAGTGCTCCTCTCCTCTCTTCAGTCTTCAGAAAGTCTTTCCCGCCCTCCGCCCCCTCCCCCATGTACCCAGCATTGTCTTGCCTATGCAAAGGTCTCAGAAAACGTTTTTGTTTTCAGATTTTGTGCTCAGGGACACTCCTGGAGGACTCAGGGGACCCTATGTGGTGCTTGGGATTGAATCCAGGTCAGCTTAAGGCAAGACAAACATCTTGGTCTGTTGTGCTAACTCTGGCCACTCAGCAAATGCTTTGTCGAGTGATCAAGCCTCCTAAATTCCCACCCAGGGTGGCCTCTGTGTCCCCACAGCCACAATCCCAAATGACTAGTATCCTCGAATAACTCCTAGTACATCCAGAAAAAAACAAAAAACAAACACAAACACCTTTCCCTCTGAAGAGTAGACTGTATTAATTTTTTTTATTGATTGAGATTCTGTGATTTATAATGCTGCTAATGATGGCTTCTCATGCACATAATTCCACCACCGCCCCCATCACCGGTATACTCCCCGAGGAGCCCAGTGCCCCTCCCTTTCAGTGCTCTCCCCTCCCCCCATCTCAATTGCCCGGCTTCTCCCATTGTATTGCCTTTAGTCCTTTGTTGCTAACTTGCTGTGCCTCTGTACGTCCCACATATGAGACAGGTCAAAACAGAACTACCATAGACCCCATCTTTTTACCAATTCTGGGCTGCAGAAAGAGCCTGACTGTGAGATAAAGTTCATGATCTCTGGCCAATAGGTCGGTAGAAGGGAAGGTCCATGCAGGCACTGGGAGTGATGAGCTATTCACACAGCATCTTGGGCAAAGCCGTACAAGATATAGAGCAGGCTCAGCTGTCAGCACCTGGCTGCACCCAGCCCCGATGTAGTGATGGGTCTCGCCTCTGCCCCTGAGAACCTGCTCAGCTGTCCCCTGTCTTCTGCAGGTTTCCTCTCGGCATGTCCGTCGAGTGCTCCTTTGGGGACTTCATTATTGATTTAACTTCTGCTTTAAGGAATTGTCAGAAACAGCCTGTGCATCTCAGGCCGGCTTCCCGCCTCCCCGATCTATTCATCAAACAAATGGATGTGCAGGCAGCAGCTAGGTCTGACCGCTCAGACCGGACCCCCACGTCTGCATCTGGGCCGCCGTCGCTATGGTGACAGCCTCTGGCGGCTCCATATTCTCTCTCCATTGTGGAGCAGGTCAGAGTTTTAAACTTTGTGGCATGGAAGAAATCATTGATGATTTTTTTGCCTCTGCTTTTCTCCTTGAGGAAACTATTTCCCCTTGTTATATTTCTAACAGCATTTTGCAGTAACAGCTTGGCTGGCTGCAACTCTCCAGGAACAATCTGTGATGACCGTAATCTCCTCTTTTTGCATTTTGGTTGCCTTTGTCAGGACTGTTTTAAGGGGGACAGCTTGACAATATTGTGCACGGGCATTTTCTACAACAAAGGAATGTGACATAAATTTCCCGTGGCACTCTTCTTGAAAATGTTGGAACTGGGGATTTCGTCTGTCTCTCGTCTTGACCCGTGTGAGGGAATCAGGAATGATGTTATCCTTTTTCTTAATAAAAACGTGTGATAGCTCAATTTTTTTGTTCATTACTTACCATATGCCAGGGCTTTATTCTATGTTCATTAAAAAGGATTAGATCTTTGGATCCCTTTGATATAGACAGGACCCCCACTGTCAAGAGAGCCAGGGGGTCATGGCTATACATGATATGGCAGCAGGATGTAAACCTGGATGGCTGGACCCTGGAATAGAGCCTTTGATTCATGGCACAGCTAGTTTCTGGGATGCGATGGCCACTCTGGGGTTCAGCCTTACATTGTGGACACACTTCCCCCCCGCCCCCCACTGCCTTTTCCTTATGGTTACAATCGTGTTTCTTTTTTTTTTTGCTTTTTTTTTTTGGGTCACACCCGGCGATGCACAGGGGTTACTCCTGGCTCTGCACTCAGGAATCACTCCTAGCGGTGCTCAGGGGACCATATGGGATGCTGGGAATCGAATCCGGGTCGGCCGCTCGCAAGTCAAATGCCCTACCCGCTGTGCTATCGCTCCAGCCCCACAATTGTGTTTCTTTGTATAATAAACATCTCTAAATGTACAGACTTGAAGCAATAAGTTAGTTATGTTAAAAGTTACACAGAGGCACACACCAGTTTAAAAAAGTTCTTATTTGTTGATAAAAAAACTCATCGGGAATGGGTGTTGCCAAACCAAACTTGGTTAAGAGCGTCCCCGACAGCGGGAACTAGATAGAAAACTTGCACAGAGAAGATCCAGAAGCTAAGCAGAGAAACGATTTGATTGGCTGTCAATTTCGGAGTTCCCTTATTTAGGAAAGCCTGGTTGCTACTTGGCTCTTTGGGATTGGTTGTTTTTAATTTATATTTATTTATTTATTGTATTTGGTTGTTTTGGGGCCATACTCGGCTGTGTTCAGGGATCACTCCTGGTGGGTTTCAGGATAGACTCATGGTGCTGGGGATCAAACTCAGGTTGGCAGCATGCAAATTAAGCACCTCACCCGCTGTATGAAGCCCCTTAGTTTCCATCCACCCCACTCTGCTGGCCCCCATATTACTGCTGTGGAGGTGTTCCCATGGGAGCCACTCCTTTGGTGTTTGCTCTAGCCCAGCAGCGCTCTGAGCTACACTCCGTAGTACTTGGAGAGCTAAGCAGGGCACTAGGGTCTTGTACACATCAGGTATTTGGTTTAACCCTCGAGTAAAATCCCAGCCATAAGTTTTGATTTCTTAACCTTGAAGCATTGCAGATTTAGGCTTGGCACGATGACAGCATTAAAAGACGATTGGGGCATTAAAAATTCTTCACCTAATGATCTCCATAAGTAATTTAACAGCTGATATTTGGGTAGCTTGGCTGGAGAGTCCGTTTGCTGGTCCTGTTTGGGACCTGAGGGTGGCTGGCACTGGGGAATTCCAAGTAGATGCACCTATAAGTCTAGTGCCTGGAGGGCAGGGCAGGAAAGTTGGGCTCATTCACTCCACGACATAGAGAAACCTCCCTTTCTCCACGTGGACCTCCCGAAATCCAAGGAGTAGCCAGCCTTTGAGGGCACCAGGCACACAAGCAGGGCTTTCTTCAGGAAATTGCCAGGACTTCTTGAGAATTAAGTCTGGAACTGTCATAACTCCTGTTATCTTTCTTTGGTCCAGTTGAGTCATAGGGCAGACCGTAATCAGTGTGGGGTGTGCCTCGAACCCATATCCTGAGACTCACCATCCCAACTAGCCACAATGATTTCTCTGGGGCTGAGAGATGAGCTCAGTGTTGAAGCAACAGCCCGGCAGGCCCAAGACTTCCAGTCTGACCCCTGGCACCACCCATGGGCCGAGCGTGATTGCCTTTTGCGACTCTGGCTACCACCACAATGATGGGTGTGATCACCCATGGACAAGAGCCAAGTATGTGACCCCGGACATTATAGCAGCTGCGGCCACAACTATAAAAACAAAGGGAAGAAGAAAAACAACCACAAACCCGAGACCGACGGATCTGGTCTATGATAGTGGTTTGGCACGTGGGTCTAAAGAGCAGACGTGGGCAGGAGTCCTAGCTTTTGTCGCATTTTAACACAGCGATGCTAGACAAGTTACTTAAAATTCACTCAGCTGCTGCTTCTTTCTCGACACAAAGGGGAGCTCAGAGGCATTGCTATCGCTAAACTGAGTGATCCCTCTGTGCTCCGGAGCCAGGCACTGTTCTAAGCACCTTATATATCTGAACAGACTTAATGCCTTCAAAACCACAGTCAGAGAAACTCAGACTCAAAGAGATGGTACCACCCACCCCAGGGGGGCACGTCTGGCAACTTGAGGATTTTTTAAAATTCTCTTCCCCTTTCTTTCTTTGGTTGCTGTTGTGATGATGGGGGCAGGGGTGAGCAGGTCATTCATGCGCCAATCTAGGGTATATTTCCAGCTGTGGTGCTCACCCAGGGACCCACTCACCAGGTGCTCACATGCTAGGTACTCCCTGAGATTCACACTCCTTTAGTATCCATGCTTGCTGGGGCTCACACTTAGTGGAGGCCCAGACGCTAAGGTGGTGGTTCTTGTTAGGGGTCACTGAGGTGCTCGAAAACACACACACACACACACACACACACACACACACACACACACATATAATCCCCCCCCCACCCCCAGAACTCTAGAGGTCACACTTCCTGGCCAGGGAACTCACACATATTTCAAAAAGAATTTTTTTTTCTTTCTTTCTTGTGCTTGCTGGGTACGACTCTCCTGTTTGAGGTGCTCACACATGCCTGGCTGCACCCCTGCTGGGATCACAGGTGGCGTCAGGGTTCACAGAGCTGATGGATTCAAACAGTGGAGTGGCCAAGATGTCGCTTGGCGCCTGTGGGATACCGGGGATTTGAACTCGAAACCTGATGCTTGCAAGGTAGGTTGCTCTAAACCTCTATACCATGCCTCTGGCCCAGATCTAGGATTGGTGCTTAGGCTCCGTGGCTCCCTCATCCCTGTTCTTGACAATGTGGTGTGTTTCTCAGAAGCAGCTACCTCCTGGGGCGGCAGTGCGTCGTCGCTGCAGGAGAGAGAGTGAGAGAGCTTGGAGCACTGTGTGCTGTGGGTTCTGCGCAGAGGTGGGCAGTGGGTGTGATGTTCTCAGTGCAAGCGTCATCCCAGAGGCCCCGGCTGTCCCCATTGCCTTTCATTCCACGCTGAAGAGGAGGACAAGCTGTTTGTTCCCATTTTTTCTTGATTTAAGTCCACGCGCTATTCCCAGTTCAAACGGATTGGGGCCCATCTCAAATAAGACATTTCCCGGACTGGCTTCCTTCTCCCAGCCAAGGAGGCCTGACGCATCCCTTCAAGAAAGTCCCTTCAGATGGCGGGTCTTCCCTTTGAGGAAGCCCCTTCAGATGGCTGGTCTCCAGTGCCTTGCTGCACACATGCAAGTCTCTGGAAAAATCTGCTAATCATACACATTTGATCAGGAGGATTCCAGCGGATCCGGGGTGGCTGGTGAAGGCTGTCTGGGATTGTGGAGTGAGAAAGTATTTAAAATCAACTTGGGTGTAGAAGTATTTTTCTCCCCCTGCGCAGGGTTCCTCTGTTTGACCTGTTTCCTGAGATTATGAATTTGTTTGTGTATCGGCTTCCTCCCTTCCCCTTCCCAACGTGCTCATCAGGGTTCTGCCTTGCTGATTGTGGTCTGATTTTTAATTTCTTTTTCTCCTGCCATTGAGCCAGACTTTCTGCTTTGTGGAGCTGACGGAGCCTAGCTCCGGCTGACTTACCAAAAAGGTAGGAGTTACCCTGGGTCCTCTTAGGGTCGCTCTCCCCGTGTCAAACAGTACCCGAAATTTATTCTGCTCCGGAAACCTCACCCTGCATCTGTCTCCGTCATCCCCAGGACTTGTGTGAACACCTTTCATCTGGACTCGTGCAGAAGGCCCCTCCTGGGGGTCTCAGCGTGTTCTTTGCCACCTTTTGAAGAGTTCCCATGTAGCATCCGGAATGGTCTTTGAACACATAATCAGGTCATGCCCTTTGCTTCCAACTGTCCTGGGGTTTCCTCTGACATTTACATTAAACGTGGAGTCTGGCCAGGGCCCACAGATCTGCTGGATCAGAGCAGCCCTTTTCAAACCCCTGCCTTTCCTTGGCAACACTTATCATGGTCTGTAATCATTTATTTTTCTTGCCCATTGTCTAATCTCACATATGAGTTAACATATTTCTGCACCATTCTGCATTATCATAGAGGGAAATAAATATATCTGCCTCTCAGAGAACTCGGAAAGCTACCAAGAGTATCCCTCCTGCACGGGATACTGGCGAGCTCCCCATGGTGTATTCGATATGTCAAAAACAGTAATAATAACAGGTCTCATTCCCCTGACCCTGAAAGAAGCCTCCAATTGTTGGGAAAGACGAGTAAAGAGAGGCTGCTAAAATCTCAGGGCTGGGACGAATGGAGACGTTACTGACGCCCGCTCGAATAAATTAATGAACAACAGGATGACAGTGATGATGATGATTGTCTAATCTACCTCTATTCTCACTCTTGACCTTGTAGTTCCCAGGGCAGGGACTTCCCATTCATTGCCTTACACTCAGTGCTAGAAGGTGTGGGGGACCCGCCCTGGGTAAGCAGAGATGGAAATAAGAGAGAAAAAGCTTTGGGAGGGGCTCCCAGGGGGGCTCTCAGCCACCCAATAGGTGGTTCTCATAGACTGAGAGTCCCGACTGTCCTCCATGTGGAATATTTATGGCTTAGAACCAATAATCAAGAGAAGGAGAAGAACAGCATTCTTTGGTCAAATTTCTACTATTTTGATCTTTCCAGGGTAGACTTTTTCATATGTGAGGGCTTTACCACATTGGGACAAACATCTTTCTAATGGAATTTCTCAAGGGGAGGTTCTTCCAGGAGAGGGGACAGAGATGGAGCAGTTACAGGACTCCCTTGGGGCCGCATAATGAAAATCAAAATATTTGAATTAGTGGAAGCTCAAACTTTCTTCACGTGGGAATAGAACTTGTGACCTGCTTAGAGTTCATCATGAAGTTATTTCCATAACTTTGGCTATAAATTTCCACACCCAGGGATCTCTGACTACTGATTCATTCTGAGTGGTGTTTTTATTTATGATCTGTGTCTCCCCTAGCTCGTGGGTGGGTGGCAATGAGTAGTGGCAAGACAAGGACCACAATTCTCTCTCTGAGGATAGCCTCAAACCTCCATCCATAGGTTGGAACTTGCTCCAATCCATTTCTCATTCCTTTAACGATAAGCTAATCCTGGAAGTAATGCTTCAGGGTAGACGTTCTGAGCCTTGAATAGCCTAGTCAAAAGTTTGAGCTGGTTTCTAATTTCTGCTAATATCTTAGGCAATTTCCCCCGAGTTTCCTTGCCACACAACCCAGTGAACATTTCCAGTGAGGAGGTTCATTCCCTTGGTGAAATTCATGGTGCCTGATTGTTTTATGTGCATCAAGTGTTTTTGGTCTTGCTTCCCAATCCATCTAAATCAGGTCACTCATATTTGAATGAGTTTGAAAGTAAATATGAAAAGGAAGAACAAGATAAATATCTGAAACATGAAAATTTGGAAAAGCAAACTGTTTCTAGATCTAACTGATAAGAGAGCGAACTGGAAAAGGCTTCCAACAACACCACCCACTCAACGTTTTCAGTTAAAATAAGTCAACGGAGTGGAAACAAACAGGAATAAGAATAACTTCTGTTTTAGTTCGCCTTAAGAGAGGTATTGAAGGGGGATAGTCAGAGCTCAGACCCTGAAGAGCTTGAGTGGCAGCGAGCAAAAGCGTTTCCCAAACAGTGAAACGCTTAGACAAGAGCTAAGCCTTAGTGTAGAGTTCACAGTTCAGAGGGATGGACACAGGGCAGTCAGTTATTCAGCACAGTCTTGGGGAACCTTTTATCTTTCTTAGACCCCCCAAGGTGCCCTTTGGGTGAGCAGGTTAGGGGAGGCTTACTATTGTTTATAAGGACTGTAGCCTTGGAAACTCACTGAGAGAGATGGGAAGTGAGGGATGGCTGGGGTGGGGGTGGGTGAGTGAAGTGTGGGTGGCACAGAGGGAACCAGGTCTAGGGAGGGGGTCACTGTGGCAGGAGAGACAGTGGTGCAGAGGTCATGGCACTTCTGGGCATGTTTAATGGATTGATTCCACGAGACCTTCCCTGCATTAACTTGGCCAAACAGACTTGAGAGCTTTCCATGGGAAGTAAGTCAGATTATATCAGATGTTGGTTGCTGGAGAGATAGAACAGGGGTTAGGGCACGTGTCTTGCATGTGACAACCCTGGCTTAACTTACACCCCACAGGGTTCCAGAACGTTGCGGGGTGAAACTCCTGAGACCCCTATTGATCCCCACTGGGTGGGGTCTTGGAGGTCTCCGGCACTGCTGGGAATGGCCCTGGAGGTTCCTGAGAACCAATGGGTGCTGCCCCGGAAGTTCCCTAGCACTGATGGGTGTGGGTTCCCTCAACAATAATGCTAGGGGTTACTTAGTGGCCTGGGGAATCCTCGGCACCTCAGGTCCTGATCAATGCTGCATTGTCCAACCCTCAGATTGAACTTCTAGCCTGGGTTGCTTAGAATAACTGGGAGTGGTGCTCAGGCCTCCTGAACACCTCTTGAGTGATGCCCCCTGAATAAAACCCAGGGCCTTGCACACAGGAGACGTATGCTGAGTCACAATTCCAGTCTTTGGAAATCTTTTTGAGGAAAGACTGCTGTATGTATAATATGTGGAGCTTAGTGGAAGTCATCATCATCATCATTATCATCATCATCATCTCGTTGATCGTCGATTTTCTCGAGTGGTCTCAGTAATGTATCCATTCGTCCTAGCCCTGAGATTTTAGAAGCCTCTCCTTACTCATCCTTCCCAACGGTGCTGCATGGGAGGCTCTTTCAGGGTCAGGGGAATGAGACCCATCATTAGTGGCAGTAAACAGAGAAAAAAAAAACATCAAAATTTTAAGTAAGGTGAATGATTAAAAAGCCATTACATCAAAAAACCTTTGACTTTAGAGACCTAAGCCAAATTTGAAGTTTGCACGCTTTTACCAGCAGGAGGTTTCTTGAAGAAATTGGGTAACAACTTCTGGCCCCGATCCCCCATGAAGACTCCCCAATTCCCACTGTACACATGACTATAGTAGACAGTGAATGGAACAAGGAGACAGTCCAAGAGGAAAGAATCATAGGTTACAGCGAGCAAAGGAGGAGTTTTACTCTTATTTTTTCTTTTTTTTTCTTTTGCTTTTTGGGTCACACCCAGAGATGTTCAGGGGTTACTCCTGGCTCTGCACTCAGGAATTGCTCCTGGTGGTGCTTGGGGGACCGTATGGGATGCCAAGAATTGAACCCAGGTGGTACGCATGCAAGGCAAACGCCCTACCTGCTGACTATCGCTCCGGCCCCCAGAGTTTTTATTTTTTTATTTTTAGAAAGCACCTACTAAAAGAACCTGAGCTGAGGCCTTGTGGACACTCTCCTGCCAGGAACTGTGACAGCTGGTGAGTTTGTTTCTCCCCCTTCCACATAGGTTTTTTTTTTTCTTTTTGGATCACACCCGGCGATGCACAGGGTCACTCCTGGCTCTGCACTCAGGAATCACCCCTGGCGGTGCTCAGGGGACCATATGGGATGCTGGGATTCCAACCTGGGTCGGCCACGTGCAAGGCAAACGCCCTACCCGCTGTGCTATCACTCCAGCCCCCCACATAGGGTTTTAATGGAACTGCTACTTTGCCCCCATGGGCCATGGCAAAGTGGGTTTGTGTGCAGGGGGTCGGGGAGTAACTTTTATTTGAGGTCACTGGACCACAAGGAGACTTGCCAGAGGGTTCTGCATCCTTGGGTGCTTTTGCATTTGGTGCTGGCTTTGCTCACAGGGGAATAACTGTGATAACTGTTATCCTTTGCTCACAGGGGAATAACTGGGATGACTGAGCCACTAGAGAGATCCTGAGTGCCTGAGTTGCCACATGGAGCAGACTCTGACATGCACTGGAATGGAACAAGAGTGGGAATAAGTCTTTATTATGATAAATAACCCAATCAATGCATCTTAACCCTGCTGTTATTTTAGGACCAACTGTTTCATAATTGGCTTACCTGGATCAAGGCAATAATCAAAGCTATCCGTAATGAAACACACAGGAAATATGTTCGCTTTTGCTAGTCTCTCCAATTTTCTTTGCACCAAGCAATTCTAGAGGACCACCGTGGCTAAAAGCTTATGTTTAAACTTGGATTTTCTTTCATGCTTCTACTCTTCTCATCTGAAGTTATTTAGTCTTTTAAGCACACTGCAACGTGCTTAAACTCAGATCAACTACTCTCTCTTTTGGGCCTCCCAAGAAGTGTTCAGAAGGGTTGGGCACCACCTGTCCTAATGATCTCAGGCCAACAGATTGGGAGTTCAATGCAAAGGCCTCAGGATGTGGTGCTGTTTGGGTCTTGCGATGTGGGGGACTGCCCCGGACACTCAAATGGTGCCTGGAGTCATCCAGGGCCATACCTGGTAGCATCTGGAGCCTCCACTCTACCCAGTGATGCTCAGGGCACTACATGGGGCTGGAGATCAATCTGGAATTGGCTGTATACAAGGTATGTGCTGTAAACCCTGTACCATCTCTCCAGCTCCCGGATTTACAGTTACTTGCCTTCTTAGCCTTGATTTTTGACCTTATCTGAGCCTCAGTTCTCTCTTCTGGAAGTGGCTACAATGATAGCACCCTATCTTAGGTTGTTGTGAAAACGAAGTGAATTAGTGTACAGTGATGGGCAAAGTGTCTGGTACACAACAGGAACCCAATAAAACGTTTCATCATCATTGTCCTTCGCCTGGCACTGAAGTTGCTTGGTACCACTAAGCTGCTTGGTTCTGATAACCCTGAATGAGAATGAGAGAACTCTTGTGCACAGTCTGTGTTTCTTTGAGATAGCCGCCGATTTCATGACCCTTGCTTTTGTTGAGCAATTTTGGGAGGAAGATTTTGCCTCTCCCCAGTCTACTCTAGAAAATTTGTGTGTTTTTTCTTTTCTTTTTGGGTCACACCCAGTGATGCTCAGGGGTTACCCCAGGCTCTGCACTCAGGAATTACTCCTGGTGGTGCATGGGGGACCATATGGGATCCTGGGGATTGAACTCGAGTTGGCCACGTGCAAGGCAAACGCCCTATCTGATGTACTATTACTCCACCCCTACTCTAGAAAACTTGGCGTGGTCCTGGGTGCTCATCCCAGTGTTCTGAGTCAGTATCAGGGCTTCCGTTAATGACCTGACTCTGGAAATGCATTACTGATCTGTACCTGTGGCAGCTGCAGTAAGAGGAATGGAGGAAGGTGAAATATATGTACGGAGAAAGGAACCACTCCCTCCTGAGAACTGCTTCCTCTTTAGCATAGTGGGATAAAAATGAGCCAATAGGCTTAGAGAGGATGCTTTGTTGCTTATTCCTACTCCCCATCCTTGTTCCCAAAGTACAGTGCTCCATCTTCTGCTTTCCAACGAAGTGTAGGCAGCGTTTACAATATCCAACATCCTTTCATCACTCACTCTGAGAACAGAGACTGAGCCTGTCAGGAATGGCCTCGTCTGGCCTCTGCACCGGGCAGTTACAGTTCTGGCTGACCTGTGTGTCTGGGCTTACCAATGTGGCTGGCATGGGCCAACTCACTGCACACACTCCCTAGCGAAGCAAACGAGGCAGGCACACCCACTTTCCTTGGCATGTTTTTTGGTTGACCCAAACTGCAAACATCAACATGTATAAGACATATGCTCTCTTTTTTGTGCAACTCCAGGCACCAAAATATGCCTACACACAGGGGTGTGTGCATTCAGACACATGCATATTCTTTTTGCCTGGTGGAAATATGCTTCTGCGATGTTCCTTCGACACCCACTCATGCCCCTCCTTGGCTGGCACCTCTCCTAATGATTCCCATCGACTCCCTCCCCATAGACCTTTTTTCTGTGTACATTTTGGCACCCCTTCTCTTATTTCTGCCTGGTTCTTTTCTTTCCCTGCCTCCCTCCCTTCCCCTCCTCTTCAAACCTCTTTAGAAAATTTGTTAAACTATACATTCTTTATTAGTAATGTACATTTATGAAAAATTCTTCACAGTTACAAAATTGCATGGTTATAAAATCATCTCCATACAAAGGTTGGCATCTTCCCTTGCCCCTGCCCTCCCCCGCCCTCCCACTCCCCGACATCAACATTCCACGGGACAATGCTTAGAAAAACGGAGAGCTTCTGTGGACCCGGGACCCCTGACCCAGGGGTAGCAAACACGGTGGTGATGTACAAGGACCCTGTTGTTTGCCTCCCTTTGTTCCCTTTGCCTCCTTCTGAGGCGTGGAGAGCGGAAAAATTTCTTTAGCCTCTGGAAGCCATTCCTCTGAGAAAAGAAGCCTACCTCTTGTTACAGAGCTGGAAAGAATGTCATCGTGATAGCCACAAAGACATCTACAGGGACAAAGGTGAGGTGGGTAAGACTTCCTGGATGATTGAAGAGAAATTTGTGTACGCTCAAATTCCATAAGTCAACTTCCTTGAAAGGAACCATTGACTCTGGTAATATCTTTTGGTCAGGTACACTGCATCTCTGTAGTGATGGAGAGAAACAGGTGAAGGCTTCTCTGAGGATGGGCAGAAGTAACGGTGTTATAATACGGATGGGAGGTTTTGCATTGAAAAAAATGTCTTAGTCCAGACATTGACTGTCAAAGCCTCGTTGATTAACTCTGCTTTTACAGCCTGACATGAGTGGGAAAGAAACTTCTGGAATAAGGGCAACTCTCTGAGAGGCAGGGAATAAGGGAACCAATCAAACTGTTCTTAGGCTGCGTATACTGCTGAGCAGTTTTCCCTACTCCAACCCTCATAGAATTCTATCCTAGAAGACATAATAGTAACAGACAGTGGAAGAGAGTGTCAGAGAATAAATCCCAATTCCTCTCCCCAGAGAGATGGTTCCCATATTTGTGGAGTCCCAACATACACAGAACTTCACAAACACACAAATGGACTCAGAGATACCCCGACATTTACGTAATAACCACGCTGGAAAAACTTCGTGAATCCATGTCGGAACACCACCATGGGTTCTTGGCTGGCAGAGTTGTGGAAGAATTCCACTCAGGTCTTCTAGATGGTCTAGAAACACGACTCTAGAATCTGACTTCTGACGCCCTGCATGAGAGAGTAGTGGAGGGGGTATCGGGGAGAATCAGGAAGTTCCTTAAAAGTGGGAAAGATGAAGGCTTTTCTTGTTGAGTTGGTTTCGTCAGCTGGGAAACTGCTAGTAGCTGGATAAGCATCAACTCAGGAAAACCCATGTATTCTACTTAGAAAAGTTGTTTGTAAAGGATGGGGAGGCTAGGTAGTCTGGTAAGAAAGGACATTGGACTTCAAGGATGTTCAATTCTTGTTTGGTTCTAGTTCTAGTGAAGAGAAGTACATATTTTCAAATATATTACCCTTATTTCAGCACACGGGAATCTCTAGGACGTTATTACAGATGCCTAAGGTGTCCCTCTATGGGAGGATTGATTATTTGTATTAGGACTATTACGCTAATGATTCCTCTCCGAGCGTTTTAAGCTGACATAGTGAAGAACAGCAAGGCTCTGTTCTAGGCGTCACGGGAGCAGAGCGCTGACCCAGGTGTTGTATGTGGGACTCAGGGAGCATAAGGTTCAAGTATCCCAGGTCTGGTAAAGTTTCTGGACACTCATTTGGTTAACTAGCTCAGGGAAGCATGAGTAGGGAAGACTTCTGAAGATGGTAAATAATTCCCCTTCATTCCTTTAAGCCCTAGGGGGTGGTGCAAGCCTGCTGATGCGGAGGGGGGAGCAGGGGAGTGCAAGGGAGACAGCCCTAGCTCTAATTCTCCTCCTGGCCAGGCTCCCCAACCTTGTAAGATGAAGCCTTGCCATTTTCCACTTTCCTGCGGAAGTTCTCACCCTACCCCTGCTGTCTCATACAACAAAGGACCAGTGAAGTGGGAGTGGGAGGAGTTAGCCCAGCTCCCCTTCACCCCGTTTCATCCATCTGATATATTTTGCACGACAGCTACTGTGCCCACTAGTTCAAATGTGTGGTTCGCACATCACCGGGCAAGTATTTCCTACTCAGAGGTTTTTGTGACTGCTACAATGGTTCAGAAAGGCTGATATTGTCCCTACCTTGAGCATCTCTGTGTGCAGCGGCTGAATTTTACTGCCCTCTCTTGAGCTGATTTCCTAGCACGCAATCTCCTGGCTGCTGACTCCCATCGCCTCCTTGTCCAGCCTCCCCGGGCATTTCAAGCATCCGGAAAAGCCCTGGGAAGAGAATTCAGCTGGTTTTGAGTCCCAGCTTGTCACGTAGGCAAGTCACACCCACTCTTGAGTTTCTGTTTTCCACCTATGCCAGAAGGGAGTCACAATGTTTGGTTTGCGTCACACACAGGTTTGGGAAAAGTAATGGAGAGGGACGCTGCAGCACTGCGGGACCTGTCCAGTGCTGAACAAATGCGGGGAAGCTACAGCCGTCGCAGAAACTGGAGGGGAAGATGCAGATGACGACGACGACGGTGAAACTTGTGCTTTGCCCATGAAGTTACTTGATGTTTGAGTGACTGGATAGACACAGTTTCCCTGAATGGAGCTGCCTGTCACCTTCCTTCTGGGGTTAATCTGGATGGCCTGGGATGAGTTGCTCAGCTCTGTACAATGACGTCATCTGAAAAAATAGGAACAATAACTCCCCCCACCCCCATCGTCCCGGCAGTGTTGCTGTGGATCTTGAGATAAATGAGTCTATAGATGTAAAAGTTCTAGAAAGAGGGCCTGGCTCGTGTGTAGAGCTTCCTCAGCAGGGTTGGGGTTTTAATCGAGATCGTTGTAGAGAGAACTGACTTCCCCAAGCTCGGATAAGGGTCGTCGAAAGAGCAGAGACTCATTTTTCTCAGGAAGTAGCCTTGACTTCTCTGAGCCTTGATTTCCTCATCTGTAGAATGGGAATGACAATGTGCACCCTGATGTCCTACGTTGTGCAGAAAAAGGGAATCATCCTAGTGCCTGCCCCTGGCCAGTGCTTGGTAATCATGTCCTTCAAAGCTCTAAAAATCTCCCATCCTTTTGCTTACATGGTGAGCTGGTGAAAAGAGCAAGTGTTCTTACAGTCACAACTGAGTCTCTTTTGCCTCCTACAGGCCTGGGAACAGTCATGTGACAAGGCTGGAGCCCGTGGTGCGCTTTTATGGTGAGATCCCCTGATGGAAGTACCATACAGGACCAGTCCTGGTGCCACACGACTCTGGCTGCCTCTGCAGCTGAGCTCGCTTCTCTCTGCTGCAGCCAGTGTTTGAGTCAGGCATCGGTAGGAGAAAGGGAGTTGAAGGTGTCTTTCTTTTGCTTGCTATCTGGGGCCTCACCAGCAGGCCCCATGCAGGGTGGAACATGGGGAGTCCAAGAGGGAACTTCATCTGGTAGCTGCTGGTAGGAGGAGACCAAGGCGGATTGGCATGGAGGTGTTCCCATCCTCAGGAGGCAGTGGCGGGCAATGCTGAGGGCTGACTGTTTAGGTATCATAGGGCAAATTTTGGTCCTGGGCCACTTCCCTCTTCACTGTTCTCAACACACCGTGTCTATTCTGGCATCTATCATTGGCACGCAGGTCTTTTGTCTACTTGACAAGGCAGAAGTGTTTTGAGGACCCAGTTCACAAATCCCCCCTCGCTCCAATCCTCTTGAACTTTTCTGTGCAAGGTTGATGACACCACCTCTGAACACCCCAAACGAAGTGCTCAGGGGGGGACAAAAACACCTTGGGAAAGGGAGTAATTTTCAAGTTGTTCTCCTCTATTTGAAGGAAGTTCCTGGAGGCCAGGGATGCGGTGGGGCTCGCTCACCAAACACCCCTGGTTCCTCGCACAGTGCCTGGATCACACGAGAGTTCATTTCCTGACCTCACCTGAGCCCTGCCAGAGAGGGACAGAGCTCCCCAGAGCCAGGTTGGGCACCCAGGAAGGGGATCCAGTGGTCAAGGGCAGGGGTGGCTGGCGGCACAGAGTACCGTCAGGAAGCCCCCTAGATCTCCTCCTCCTCACTAGCCTTGCTCCAGCGGTGGCAACAGTTGGCTGTGATGCCCAGGAGGAAGTTGGTGGCCACAGATGCGATGGAGACCACAAAGCCCACAAAAGCGATGAAAAGATAATCGTCGAGGGTCAGGGTGAGGTGGCAGGCCTTGAAACTCTCCTCGGTGAGGGAGAAAAGGGAGGTTCCCTCAACTTCAGGGGGGCCTCGGCATTCAGCCAGCTGAGAATCTGCAACACACAACGCAGGGTGCGTGAGAGAGAATGGACTGGAGCCCCCCTCCCCGCCACACACACCTCGGGAGTGATGAGGATCTTCTAAGCTCTCATCTGTTTTATTTCCCATCTCTAATGCCCAGAGTAACCTGCATTTCTGATCTTTTTTTTTTTTTTGAAGTAAACAGATTTTATTTAGAGGCTTTTTGAGGGAAGGAGGAAGGGATAAGTGGAAGAGAGAATAGTAAGAGTAACGTGCTCAAGAGAGAATGTGGGCTTCTCCAAGGGTGGAGAGAGCCCCTACATACATCCTAGCACTGGACACGAATGCATGAAAGTACACATCTTAAGAGGGGACATGCAGGTGACACATGTGCTTGGCCACATAGGAGCAAGCAACATATGGGCTCAGGCAGCATATGCGCCTGATCTGTTTTTTTTAACAGATGTGGAAATGATGGGCTGGAGAGCTAAGGCACAGCCCTGAACATTTATAGCTCCTACAAGTTGTGGATCTGGGGTCTTGGGGGACAGTCTCCATGTCTCTAATGAGAAACTCTCAACTGTTCTCTGGACCTCTGCCCTTTAGCCATGTAGAAACAGTTGACTGAGAGGTTCTTTCTTTCCAGCATGAAGTATTTACTGCCTAGTCTTGGCTAGACAGCCTCCCCCTAGCCTCCTGAGCTCCTGTGGAGTGAATCTTCACGGTGGGCCCCAGGATTCTTGCTCACTTCCTTCAAGGCCCTCCTGATTGTTCTTTTCGTCTGCATGTCGTGCTCATTTTCCCATTCCCTCGTGCATTTTAGTGGGGAGGGTGCTCTGCCTCTGTCTCCTAGTGTGCAGCAAGCTTTGCCCTGGGCCTCTGAATTGCTTAGTCTCTCACTTCCTGTGGGATTTTGCTCATCTCTCACCTGATCAGGGAGGCCTTCTCTTCCATCTACGTTGAAAAAAGCACCCCAGGGCCAGAGAGATGGGTCAATGGGCTTTGCATGCAGAAGGCTTGTGTTCTATACCCAGTACTCATGGTCCCCCTAAGCACCAAGTTAGGAGTATCCCCCATCACCTCTGGGTGTGGTTCTCCCCAGTAGCACCCCAGTTCCCTGTGTTTAAGTCCTCCCCAGCTCTTTCTCTGGGCCTCATTTTCCCCCATTGTCTGTGTCACTGTCTGTTGGGGTGTGTACTCTCTCTCTTCCCTTTGGATCTGAGAGGTTCTTTCTTTTGCCTTTGTCTCTTCAGAGTTATAATATTTTGTCTATGGAAGAGCTAGGTGAATCTTTGTGAAGTGGACACATGAAGGAATGATGTGTTTGGCTCCAAAGGTTCTATCCAACCCCCCACATGTGACTTTTCCATATACAAAGAATTTGGGAGTAAGAGGTTGGACTATGGAGCAATGGCCCTGGGTTCCAATAATCCCTTCTTTTTATTTATTTATTTAAATTTTTGAGTCACACCCGGCAATTCTCAGGGGTTATTCCTGGCTTTGCATTCAGGAATTACTCCTGGAGGTGCTCGGGGGACCATATGGGATGCTGGGAATTGAACCTGGGTCGGCCGCGTGCAAGGCAAATGCCCTACCCGCTGTGCTATCACTTCAGCCCCACCAACAATCCCTTCATTATCTCTTACTACTCATGTGCTTGTGGTAGTTATTTTAATACCACCAATGTTTGGGTTTCTTTGTATGACAAAGGTAATAAGTTTCTGTTTCATAGATTTGTGGAGTCATATATATGTAGATATTTGAAATATTTTTATTAATTTTTTGGCTCAGAGGACCATATACAATGCTCAGGGTTGAACCCAGGTCAGCACATGCAAGGCAAGTACCTTAACCTCTGCACTATCTCTTCAGTCCCTAGGTGACATATTTCTGCTGGACAATATGCATCTGTGTAAGTGTATGTTGGTAATTTTATCCTAATTGGGTCTCTTCAGACAAGTTCTCACAAAGACTACTGTATGAAGGGATTCTCCTTCACTGGGACTCACGTTCTTGCCACCTTGCTGTCATTTTCCAGGGCTTCCTAAACAAAGGCATGATGAGTCGATGTTGAATCTCACTCTGCTTTGGAAGTAAGAGTGGCACACAGATCTCAGGAGTGAGAGTGGCACACAGATCTCACTACAGTGCCTGGACACTGGCTTCTGGGCAACCAGCCCTCCCTTCATTGAGTGAAAAAGTAGTAATCAGACGCATGCTCTGAGCAAGTCTTTTTCAATTCAAGTTGGGTTTCTGGGCTCTCACATTCTGCCTTATAAAAAAAGGAATAATCTAACTTGCATGATGGAAGGGCCAATGTAAAAAAGTTTGTAAAATGAGGTGGCATGCAAATGCTATATATTCACTGCATAGTTTTAGAGGAGAGAGTTGAAAGATGGATTTGTGTCCAACTTGTTGAGAAATGGAAGAGGATTTTTTTTTGATTAGGGGGTGAAGTTTGGAAGGAGAAGGTAACGTGTCTCCTACCCTGTCTCTGCAGGAGAACCCTAGAGACTTTTAGCTTAGACCCTGCTTGGGACAAGCTCTCCTCTGGAGCTGACCATCAAGAGGCTTTCAGTTCAGGATCAGAGAACGCTAAACCTCAAATTCTACTGTGTGTGGGTTGGATGTTGGTGGGATAATAGGAAATTTGGGCCTGCAGGGGGATATTGAAGAGACTCTGTGGGCTACAAGTAGGGGTATGGGTTGGGTTCTTGGAGGGGGGGTGCTGGCAAAAATCTCTGCTAAACTGAGGGACTAACATCACAGTTGGATTATATTCCAACAGTATCCTTATGTCTCTCTCTTTCTCTCTCTCTCTCTGATAGAATGTGATCAGCACCCATGTGTATTAAGTGAGAATCCCTTGAGGAAAAAGGCAGAAAATAAAATAAAAAAATGGACGTTGAGGTAAATGGATGCTCAATATTGCCTACATTTCCTTCCTATATCGGCTAGTTCTTTGATCCCAATAGGAGAGATCCCAGAGTGAGACTTGATGCTGGGTCTTCTCTGGAGGAAGAGGGAGCTGGATTCCTAGCTGAATTTCTCCTTATTTTCTCACTGTGGGTCTGTGAACAGTCACCCCCCACCCCTGCCCACCTCTGAAGCTCAGGTTCTTCACCTGAACTGCATGAAGCTACTCGGATGGAAACTTGGACCTTCTCCAATGCCCTGGGACTCTGTGCTTTTCTGAAAGGATGGCCAGGTTCTAAGAGCCCACAGAAAAAGCTAGCCCCTGAGTGCCCACGTTGGGCCTAGTGCTCAAGAGAAGGACCGCAGGGAGAGCCTGCGATGCTTGAGTATGTGGAACTCGTGGCAGGCAGTCTCCCCCTTCTGCCCCCGATCATCGCCCCATCTCAGTCCCCAGCTATTTTGGTCCCAGAGACTTCCTCCCACAGCGCTGTGGAAGCACTGGAATCGTGACCCACAGCCCCCCCAAGCTATTTTGGGCCTGGGCTCCCCACTCAGTCCTCCTTTCCCTCCTACCTCATCCAGCGTCGCGCGTTCTGAATGTACCCTGAGCCCAGCCCCTGGGAAAGCCCCTGGGAGAATGTTCCCAGCTATTCTGGTCCTTCTGCGTCTGAGGACTTGTGCCAAGGCTCGGAGCTGTCTTGCTGGTTTGGGTGAGGGGGTGATTGAGGACTGAGGGGCACAGCTGAACTGGAGGCCTTGCTCGGAGCCCGGCTTGAACACCACGGGTGAGCTCAGGGCTCATCCCACTGTGGGAGTTGGTGTCCAGTGCACCCTCAGAGGGACTGGCTGTTTTCATGGCCTTACTTCTGTTTCTCCTTAAGCCCCAGTCTTAAAGGACTCTGCAGAGACCCTTAGCTGAGGTCTGAATTCAAGCCTCAGCCCTTCTAGTTCATCTGGAACCTGAGTCTAGAGCCAGAGAGAAGCCAAATGCCCAGGGTTTGATTCCTGACTTGGTCCCATAGCATCTGTGTCTGTGTGATTCTAGACAAGTAACTCGACTGCTCTTCCTGGGTTCTCTCTTCTGGTGTGTGTGTGTGTGTGTGTGTGTGTGTGTGTGTGTGTGTGTGTTCCCATTGTGGCTCTTGTGATGATACGAACAGAAAACGTATCACCTGCTCAGATCAGGGCATGACAGATAGTAAAGTACTAAAATAACTCATGTTAGCCCTTTTTTTATTACTTTGAGAGCTTTCCCAGGATACAGAACACTAAACATGGAGCCTGGTGGAGGAGAAGGCAGGCTTGAGAAGTCCCCCCGCCACACACACACACACACACACACACACACACACACACACACACACACACACACACACACACACACACACACACACACACACACACACACACACCCCTTCACCTCCCAATTCGAGTTATCACCACCCAGATGCTTCTGCTTTCTAAGCCAGGGTCTCTGGGAAACGATTTTCATTGTTCTCAATCTCAGTTATTTTTCCTGGTCAAACAGGATAATAAAAGTGGGAGTCCAGCGAGCGGCGCATGCCAAAATATGAGGTCATGGTGGAAGTTCAGTCAACAGGATTGTTGGCTGTTCTTGTTTACTATCTGTCTGCCTCATCGGCGAGGTCAGCCCTCCAGGGCTGAGGCTGCTTTCATGACCCAAGAGAGCTGGTTGGCAAACAGGTGAGCCCCAGCCGGCGGCCCCCTCCCTAGGTGCCAGCCTCCCTCTTTTAGGCTTTTAGGGGATCCCCACGCCCTAAAAGGGGCCTCCCTCCTTCCCCCCCCACTTACCCGCGGGACAGCGCTGGATCCGGTTCCGCAGCCACTTGAGCAGGGGCTCCATGGTGCAGCCGCACACCCAGGGGTTGCCGCCGATCTGCAGGGACACCAGCCCGGGCAGGCCCTCGAGGGCCTCGAGGCTGAGGAAGGCCAGCCCCCCGTAGCTGAGGTCCAGGTCCCGGAGCTGCAGCAGGCCCTGGAAGGCCTGCGGGTGCACCCGGCGCAGCCACGGGTTGTGGCTCAGGTCGATGTGCACCAGCCCGTGCGCCTCCCGGAACATGTCGGCGGGCACGTGGCTGAGGTTGTTGTAGCTCAGATCCAGATGTGCCAAGCGCTGGGCGTGGAGGAAGAGGCCCGGGGGCAGCGCCACCAGGGAGTTGTTGCGCAGGTCCAGCACGCGGAGCTCCATGTAGCACGTCAGGTAGCCGGGGGGCACGGCGGCGATGCGGTTGTGGGCCAGGCTGAGGTTGCGGGTGTCCCTGGGCACGTCGGGGGGCACGGAGAAGAGCCGTTGGCTGCTGCAGTCCACCACCTGGTTCTGGCACGTGCAGAGGACGGGGCAGCTGCTGCCCGCCTCCGAGGGCATCACCCCCGCGGCCAGGAGGAGCGAGACCAGCAGCACGGCCGGGTGCGGTGGCCCCGGCCACGGCAGCTGGGACCAGCCGTCACCCATGTCGGGGGGCGGGAGGCAGCAGCAGAGCCGCGGGGAGCCCGGCCAGGCTCGGGTTCGGGCCATGGAATCTGGAGGGCCAGGGGCTGGACGGGGCGGCTACATCAAGGCCCCAGCCCCTGGAGGGTGGGACTTTGTGGCACGTGGGATCATGGCTCACCCCTGGGGTGAAGGCGGCAAGGGCTCTGTCCGGGAGAGCCACGGGGAGCCCCTTCCTGGAGCCTGGTGACGCCCCCGCAGGCGTGGCTCAGATGATCAGACCTTGAGACAGGAAGGGGTTGAGCGGGGTGCTGTTAGAGGGTCTGCGGAAGGCCCAGCAGTCCTTTGGTGTCCCTTTGGCCCATGACCGCCGGACATTTAATCTGAGCGCTGGGAGGCGGGGAGAGAAGGAGCTGGAATAAAGGTGCTTTCCTGGGCCGATGCTTCAGAGAGCCTTGAGCCGGGTCCCAGGCTGGGGCCGCCTCCGTGTCTCCCACAGGCCACAAGTCACTGGCTTTTCCTCCCACGGGCCGGCAGGCTGGAGTCCGCGGGGGTGGGCGCTTTGGGCAGAGATTCCGTGGCGCAGTGGGTCTCCATGGGCCTTCTGGGCCTCAGTGGCAACCGAAGTCCCCCGGGAGGTGCCTCTCTCCCCTGGAAGGGGATGTTCCCAAAGGACACCCACCATCAGGTCGCTGGAGGCTGGGAAGAGCCATGAGTGTAGGAGGCGTGGGCTGGGGGGGGTGGTCAGTGGGCAGAGCCGGGGCCACTTGTCCCAGGGAGCGTGTCTCTGGCTAACGGCTCAGCAGGCGGAGGCTGGATTCCCTCTGTCAACAAAGCAAGCACGGATGGACGCTGAGAATCCAGGCCCTCTCTTTCCGGCGGCCCTTGTCCGAGGTGTCCCCCCAACCCCCCCCCCCCCCCCCCCCCGCCTTCTCCCTCCTCTTCCCCACTAGCCACCAAGTTCTCTGCCACGGTCTCTCAGATGTGGGTGACACTGGGCTCAGACACCCCACCCTCCCTCCCTTCCGTCCTCCGTCCCTGCCCGGCAGCTACTCCTCTGCCAGGTTCCTCCCGGGGCTGGATGCATTTTCCCCTCCCAACCCCACCCCAGCGCGCAGAACACCCCGCCCTGGAGCAACTCTCGAAGAAATAACGCACGGATATCCTGGGGCTGTGGGAACACCTTTTCGGATACACTTACACTCCACCTCTCTCTCTCTCTCTCTCTGTCTCTCTCTCTCTCTCTGTCTCTCTCTCTCTCGTACACATACATCCATCGCTCTCTGGTAACTCCCCCTTATGTTGCCCTGTCCTCCGCTCACATCTCCCCAATGTTCCCTCCAGCCTCCCGCTCACGGATCCCTCTCCCCGTCTGTCCCCAACATGTCACCCTTCCCAGGGCATACCCCCCCAACCCCAGCACCCTTCTCCATGACACCTCACACTTCCCTTTGTACCCCTGACCGGGAATTGAGCCCACACTCACACTATGCTCTGTGTATGCGTGTGTGTGTGTGTGTGTGTGTGTGTGTGTGTGTGTGTGCGTGCGTGTGTAAGGGGGGGGATCAGGGACACCCCTGGTGTCTCAGCTCACAGGCGTCCTCTGAGCACCCTCTCTCCCTGTGTCCACCTGCCGTTTAACTTGCCCTCCCTGCAGCCCCTGGTCCAGCGACACTGCCGTCATCCTCAGCACCAGCCTCAGCGCCAGCCCCCTGGGACAGCAGCTGCCTGGCCCTTCTCCAGACTCCTGCTCCTGAGACAGGGTCTCCCCTGCACCCCTCCCCGCCCCCAGACTACTCACTCTGTTCCAAGGACACAGCCATCCGTCTGCAGCACGCTGGGGGCCCCCCCTCCCTCGTCCTGGAATCCCCCGCTTTGCTGGTTCAGAAGAACAGCTCCTCTCCCGGGCTTGTCCCCTCCCCCGGTCTCTTCTCCATGGCTCCTGGATCCTGGGGCAGCATCCTCGGCGGTTTCCCTGGGCTCCAGTCCCCGTGCTGTGCCCCCTTCTTTCGCACACCCCGAGACGGAACTCAGAGAGAGGATGGCTTAGCAGAAAGTTCACAGAATCCAAGAGGCTTCGTCCCGAAACTCTGCCGGGGCTGAGGCTGCTGGGGTTTGTGGCTTCCGCCGGGCCTCCCCCTCCTCCCCCTGCCCTCCCTCTCTCCCCCTGCTCTCTCCCGGTTTCGCTCCTTTTTTTTTTTTTCCTAGAGGGCCAGGTAGTGACGTTGCACTGTCTCTTAGCAACTGCCTCCACATCTCTGAGCAACAGGAGCGCTGGCTGTGGACCCCGCTCAGAGCAGAGGGAAGAGAAGGACCATCCGCAGACTCCGCAGGCAGCGTCTGCTGCTTAGTGACCAGGCTGAGGGGAGAGGGCCAGGGGGCTGGGAGGAGGCAGGACAGGGAAAGGGGCCAGGAAAGAGAAGGGGGCAGAAAGCAAAGGGTCCAGCAGAGAGTTGGAGTCAGGCTGAGGGCGAGGATTAGAACAGGACCTGGAGGAGGAAAATCGAAGGGTGACAGACCCGGAAGGGAAGGTAGGCTTGGGACGAGGGAAGAGACTTAGTGGAGAGGGACATAATGAAGACATGAAGAAGGATGACAAGGACAAGGGAGCGTTGCGACACGGTCACTGGCTGCACAGGAAGTGTGGACTCAGTCCACAGAGGACTCTTGGAGGAATCTGTGCTTTCTCCTCCCCTGGTCCTGAGGCAAGTGAGCTATCACTTACCAAGCATGGACAGGCTCAGGGCTGGCCAGCTACAAGACCTTCTCCATGTTCCGTAATTGTTTCTAGGTAAAGGTCCTATGCTGAGAACCTTTGGAATGCAAAGGGTCAAGTGCCAAGTGCAGGTGGGGTACTGAGAGCTGGAGAGATGCTCAGGGCAGCCTCAGGGAAGTGGAAGCTGCCAGAAAAGTCTTACCGTACTGTCCTCTTACTCAACCCCTGGGCCTTTCTGTTCTCTCCAGGAAGATCAAGGAGGAGCCTCCAGGATACTATTTTACTTGATGAGCTGTTGAACTGCAGTTAGAAATGAAAGAAAGAAAACATTTGAATTCCAAGAAACAAAATTTTAATCTTTTATTTATTTATTTATTTATATTTTTTTATTGATCACCATGTTGAAAGTTACAAAGTTTTCAGACTTAAGTCTCAGTTACATAATGCTCGAACAACCATTCCTCCACCAGTGCATGTATCCCACCACCAAGAACCACAGTAAACCTCCCCCATCCCCCCAACCCCCAGTCCCCCACCCCGCCTGTGTAGTTGGTAACACAATTTTAATCTTAATGTACCCAATATATTCAATCTTAGTGACTTAATTTAATCTTCGTGACCCATAATAATCCACGTAAATAAAAGGTTCAATAAAAGGTTAAAGGCATGACATAAAATCATAAGGCTCACATAGTATCTAGTCACACGAACTGAAAAATGGTAGAAAAATCCCATGATCTCAAGACAGGCAATAAGCCGTGTCAATATTTAATGGTGACTAGAGGCACATTAAAAAAACACACATAAAGGGCCGATGATATAGCTCCGAGGATTGGAGAGATGCTTTGCATGCGAAAGGCCCAGTTTCCATCCCTGGCACCACATGGTTCCCCTCATCTACAATGGGAGTTACTCTTGAGCACTGAGTAGAGAGTACCTCTAAGCCAAAAGAGCAAAATAAAACAAAAACCAGATCAAGAAGAATGGATGTGTTCTTCTGTTACATAATATGTTTATGACTAAAGGGAAATATTTGTGACAATTTTCCCTGAAAAAATAGAACTTAAGGCCAGAGAAATATCACAGTGTAGTGGAGCACACCGGACTGGAACCATGGCACAGTGGGTAGGGCATTTGCCTTGCACGTGGCCTACCTGGATTTGATTCCTCCACTTCTCTTGGAGAGCCCGGCAAGCTACTGAGAGTATCCTGCCCGCATGGCAGAGCCTGGCAAGCTACTCGTGGTGTATTCAATATGCCAAAAACAGTAACAACAAGTCTCACAATGGAGACGTTACTGGTGCCCGCTCGAGCAAATTGATGAACAATGGGATGACAATGCTACAGTGGAGCACAGAATCTGCAGGCATGAGGTCTCTCAAGCAATGCTGACAGTGACTTCTGAGCTCCACGCTGGGAATAGCCTCTGTGCTAGCTTAGGTGTGGCTCTCTCAAAAACAAACAAAAATCAATCAATCAATCAAACAAACAAACAAACAAATAAAATCCCTAGGATCTAGCAAGAATGCCTCCTCATCACTTGAAATTATTGTTTTTTGCAAAGTTGAGATAATAATAATGGGCTCGTTTTAGATGATATGAGTTGTTATTGTTAAGGACTTAGACTAGCATGGTTAAAAGAACAAATACCACCAAGTGAAATATATTAAGAGCTGAGTAAAAAAAATGGCTGACAGAGAATTTTAGAGAAGAAAAATAAATTGAATTAAAATGGGAAATGAGAAAAGGAAGAGAGCATATTTGCAGGTGATTGGAATGTCTTCTTGTACAAGACAACTCTCAACAGTTTTGAAAAGCTCTCACTTAACAGAACTACATATTATATTATAATATTATATTATATTACATCACATATCACTGTCATCCTGTTGATCTTCGATTTGCTCGAGCGGGTGCCAGTAACGTCTCTATTTGTCCCTGTCACGTGCGAGTGTAGCACAATGATATCTGCTCACTCCAGGAACAGGAAGAGCCTCAAATAATTCATTCAGGGTTTTGACGAAGAAGTCTGCCCATCTCATTGGTGGGTGGCCACGTGGTCTTTTGACAGCCCGTGAAATCCATATTATATACATATTATACCTTCTGTAAAATGTGAGGTTACATGGATTAAGAATCCTTTAAATGACTGAAAAAAAATTCTTGTAGGTGTGCAAAAATTTAAATGTTGAACCAACATTTCCCAAACTGGTGTCTCATGGTACATTTTGTCTCATGGGACACTAGAAAAATGATTTTCTCAATTAAGTTTGAGAAGTATTGATTTAAACAAAATGAGACACCCTTATTCATAGCAAGATATCTAGGGATTTTTATGTGCAAATGTTCCCGGTGTCTGTCCAAAGGAAAGGGTTGAAAAGGGGAAAGTTATTGAAGAGCCAGTATTTCCCTAATGGAGAACCACCTGGTTGCTTCCTTGAGGATACTGAGTTTCTCCTTCATAGCAGTCTTGCAGTTGAAGTGATTCAATTTAAAACCCCAGAAAAGGGGCTGGAGTGATAGCACAGCGGGGAGGGCGTTTGCCTTGCACGCAGCCGACCTGGGTTCGATCCCCGGCATCCCATATGGTCCCCTGAGCACCGCCAGGAGTTAATTCTTGAGTGCAGAGCCAGGAGTAACCCCTGTGCATTGCCAGGTGTGACCCAAAAAATAAAAAAAAAAAATTAAAAAAAAAAATTAAAAATAAAAAAAATAAAAAAAATAAAACCCCAGAAAAAAAGGTAAATTATTACACGTCATGGCCTCTAAGGATCTCTTGCAAATTATTGAAACTGACTGTTCAATCATGAATTTTCGTAAATTAGGATTGACTCTACTGAGAAAATACATAGAAATTAATCTAAGAGCTATGGAATACACATGAATTAAAAGATCATTTTCACATTTTATTTCTTGACATACACGGTAAATTAGTTGTAACAATGACAGAATACCTTTAACTACATACGAATTCATTTCATCTACCACATTCAGGGAAAAGAAGGTGAAACCTTAGTGGAGGGAAGATACAGGAAGAAATGGAAAGCTAATCTCTCTTGTTGCTGAACAAGTTTAAAGATAGGAAAAGGACTCTACTCTCTACATTGTAATAATTTAATAAAATTATTTTGTAGAATTTAGCAAACTGGCAATGAAAGTTAAAATGTATGAATGTTTCCAATAAAGATCCTGATGGGAAGTGGTAAGAAAGTAATGGTGGTGGTCTTAAGTTAACTAAAAGATTAAAAACCATACTGCAAACTGAAACTCATTTAATGACATTATTCAACATTTGTGTTTCAGAAAATAACCATGTGATAGAATATACTTTGAGGAAGCAAGAGTTTCTCATTACCAGACTGTAGAATATGAAAAATAGAAAACATTGATCATTGTGTGATTGTAACCCAAACATAAAAGCTTGTAACTATCTCACAGTGATTCAATAAAATTTAATAAAAAAGAAAAGAAAACATTGCAATGTTGAAGTAATCGTACAGTGAGAAATGCTACTGTGATTTCAGCCCTGTTCTTCATTCTTATGCATGGAAAAATCCCAATTGGTACAAAGCATTAGAGCAAGAAACCAAAAATAACAAAACACAAGACTGAAAGAGAACAAAGTAGCACATTTTTCCTAATTGTGGAGAACAGATAATTTTCTTTGGTTTGAGAAAATGGAGAACGCCATTAGCAGCAGGATGGCTTTTGTCAAATAGACCACATTTAAAGACCACAGTCTTTAGTCAGAAGAAAAGATAAGATAAAATGAGAGAGAAAGTGAAGAAACTCAATAGATAAGTAAATTTTTGACAGAAGTAGGTTGATATAAGTCACACAAAATATTAAGAAATACCATAAATGCAATTTTCAAATAGCTATAGGACTCATGAAATTCTCTGTTGCAAATACAGAAAATAAAACATCAGGGTAAGCAAGATTCTCAGATGGTCTCTGTGACTTATAGGTAGGTCACATGATAGGTAGAATCATTTCCCCTCCATGACCTCAAAGCTCTAATGCTACAATATGGAAATATGCTACTTTGTAAGGAAAAAGAATGCATTCTGTGATATGATTAAATCAAGGGTCTTGAGAGGGAAACGCTAGCTTGGATTCAGCGGGCCCAATATATTGATAATCTTCTTAAGAGGGAAAGATATAGTGCAGTGGGTAGGATGTTTGCCTTGCATGCAGCTGACTTGAGTTTAACCCCCAGCTCCACATAGGGTCACGCCAGCACATTCAGGAGTGATCTCCAAACACAGATCCAAGATTAAGTCATGATCACCGCTGGATGTAGTTCCAAGAGGAAAATACGAACAAAACAAAAAAGGGAAAAGTGGTCTTCAGGGGGATGTGGTCATCAAAGTCCAGGTGGAAGGTGCTGCCCTCTGGCTCTGAGGGTGCAGGATGGAACCACCAGGAAAGAAACAGGCAGCCTGTAGAAGTTACACAATTCAAGGAATCCCTTATATAGACTTGTAACCTTCACAAGTGTCAATTAATAAATTTATATTGTTTGGAGCCACTAATTGCCCAGAGACTCCGTATAGCAGCAAATAGGTGGTAGCTAATGATCCACCCCCTGCCTCCACCACATGCACAGCTCATGTAATCCTCTTCCTGGAGTTTCAGTAAGGGGAGGTGACTCGTGTGATGATTCTGATACCAGTTACTTGGCTTTAGTCTAAAGTAAGACAGTCCAGGTTGGCTCTACCCCCTAAACAAATAAATCATTAAATGGGACTGTGTCATGTTGGGGAGTGTATTTGAGGGTTAATATCTATTATTGGTTCTGAGAATCTGTGGACAGGCACTTAAGAAAGGACATAAGAGCCCTCTCATTGCTGAAATTCACTTCCAGGAACCTCTGTACAGCTACAAGGACCTGAATTCTGTTTGCAAAATGATTCCAGCTTCCACTGATGGTGCGGCCAACCAGTCTCATTAAGAGCCCAGTTAGAGAGCCCAGGACACTCTGTCCTCCAGAGCTGTGGTCTCGTCAGTGAGTCCTTTTTCAAGCTACTGATTGTGTATCAATATGTAACGCAGCGACAGATAACTAATACAAACATGTGGAAAAACGCATGGGTTCTCTAGCAAGCATGTGCATGAAAATAAAAAAAAAACCTTGTCAAAATACGATAAATAAGTTACAATAAATACATCTAAAAAATTCCCTGTGCTGGGGGCTGGAGCAATAGCACAGCGGGTAGGGCGTTTGCCTTGCACGCAGCTGACCCGGGTTCAATTCCCAGCATCCCATATGGTCCCCTGAGCACCGCCAGGAGTAATTCCTGAGTGCATGAGCCAGGAGTAACCCCTGTGCAACGCCGGGTGTGACCCAAAATGAAAAAAAAAATTCCCTGTGCTGAGTATCAGAAGTCATGCACATATAGGATTGGCTCTGGTTCACTTAGGAAACTGCTCATCTCTTCGACCTGAATCTGAATGAGAAATCAGTTCATTGGAAATATTTCACAGAAGGTTATCTATGATGATGAGAAAGACATGCCATTCTTGGTAGCACCTTTGTGGGAAGTACTACTTTATGGAAAGAATATAGATCATGTTAGTTGAATATAGCAAAGCAATTTCTAAGATATGAATACTCTACCACCCATTAACTTTGTCTTCTGTCTAGTTACTTAACTGCACTGTGCTCAGTTTTTTCATCTTTTAAATGGGTGTGATCTTTGTATTAGGGCCACAGGGCTACCAAGACATTCAAAAGAAGCATATATGTAAAATTTGGCAAGTTGATTATCATTTTTTTAAAAGATAGGGAACCCCCTGTAGTGCTTAAGGGGCTACCAGATCCACAACTCATATTGTGATGGGGAAGGGGGACAGAGGCATGTGGTGTCAGGGACTGAGCAAAGCATTCACTCTACCACCACGTTGAACTTCCTCCCCTGCCCAGTTCCAGATTCCCCATGATTAGAATAATTTAGTTATCACCATTGCTATTAGTATTAGTGTATAAAAAGTGGACTGAATGTGTTCTGTTATTGACTTAAAAAATCTCTTGATTCAAAAAAAACCTCTTGATTAAAAATAAATCTCTTGGGGCCGGAGCGATAGCATAGCAGGTAGGGTGTTTGCCTTGCACGCAGCTGACCCAGGTTCGATCCCCGGCATCCCATATGGTCCCCCAAGCACTGCCAGGAGTAATTCCTGAGTGCAAAGCCAGGAATAACCCCTGAGCATCGCTGGGTGTGACCCAAAAAGAAAAAAAATTGAATCTCTTGATTCAACCTGTAGGAATAGCACATGAATTACATGGTAGCAAGCTATTTAACACAGTAATTAGATATTATGTAGTAGTAGTAGCAGTGGTCATGGTATCACGCTGTATCACTGTTGTCCCATTGCTCACTGGTTTACTTGAGCGGGCACCAGTCACATCTCCATTCGTCCCTGTTGCGTTCAGGGTCAGGGGAATGAGGCCCATTATTGTTACTGTTTTTGGCATATCGAATATGCCACAGGTAGCTTGCCAGGCTCTGCCATGTGAGATTCTGCATCACTCTCTTCCGGGAGCTTTGTTTTATAGTCTTTGGATCTTGACTGCTGATGAGATTACGTGGTGCCAGGGGCAGTTTGTGGGTGTGACAGCCAAGCTACTGGAAAACGGGGGATCTGGGTGGAGGAGGCTCAGTCCTGATCCGAGCAGGCTTGGAGACTTCAGTCCCGGGTCCCGCATACCTGGGTTCCTCTGCCGCTTCCTTCATGGGTGAGGCTCATCCAAGCATGTGGAGCAGTGGTCATGGTATTAGTAGTAATAATAATGGTAGGAGAAGGAGAGTATAGTCATATTAATAATAATAGTAGTGGTGGTAGTAATGGTGGTGGAGGCTGTAGTAGCAATAGAAGTGGTTAGTGGTGGTGGCGGTAATAGTAGTAATTCCAGTACCAATAATAATGACAACTACACCTGAATCAGGATTATTTTAAGACTGAAATAGATCATAACATCTGACACATAGTCGACTCTCAATAAACATTTATTACTACTACTTTTACAACTACTACTATTTTTGGAGTAAGTTGGTTGAGGTGAGTATAGAATCACAGTTCCGATCACAGGGCTTGGTTTCAGGCAATTAACCCAGCTCATCTTTTTTTACCTGTGACCAGCTCCCTTATTTTGTCACTAGGTTCCTCAATCCCTCTTCTGGTGTTTGGGCTCCTTTGATGTCTCTTCCTTTCTGCTCATGGCCCTGTTGGTCCTCCACACCATCCTTTGGGAAGTGGGCTTTGACATCCTGCTTTGTCCTTCACTCCCTTAGAGGGCTGTGTGTGCCTGCTCCGTACACACAGCTAGGGGAGGACAGAGACAGTGGATGTGGCTCCTTTGGAGGTTTACTTTGTAAAATCTCATAAATGCATGCCCCAAGATGCATTCATATAGAATGGGGTTAGAAAATGGTACCTTTTCTTTGCAACTGCCCACCACTTGGGAGAAGGGAACATGAAAGGAGAGAGAGAGAGAGAGAGAGAGAGAGAGAGAGAGAGAGAGAGAGAGAGAGAGAGAGAGAGACAGAGAGACAGAGAGACAGAGAGAGACAGAGACAGAGAGACAGAGAGACAGAGAGAGAGAGGGAGGGAGGGAGAGGGAGAGGGAGAGAGAGAGGGAGGGAGGGAGAGGGAGAGGGAGAGGGAAAGGGAGAGGAAGAGGGAGAGGGAGAGGGAAAGGAAGAGGGTAGACGGAGAGGAAGAGGGTAGAGGGAGAAGGAGAGATGGGATACTGGGGATCGAGTATCCAGCTGCATGCAAGGCAAGTGCTATACTCACAGTATTATTTTGCCAGCCCCTGAGGGTAACTTCTTTTGTCACCCAGTATTCTTGGTCAAAGCTTTGCTGGAGTCATTGATGATGTCCTGTAGTTTTGGGCAGCTGTAAGATAGAATTTTTCTCATGGAGAAGAAACTTGAGCTACTAAGTGTTCCTCAGGTGGGTATCTCTGGAAAGTTCATTTTATCCAAATGGGAAAACAAATTTGAGTTGGCTAGCAAGTGCAATGCTGTTCTTCTAAATTCTCTTCTTGGAGGAGTCCTTCCATAAAACTTTCCTCTCTCTTTGCTGCTAGGCTATGAGCATCAGAGCACTGTATACATTTTTCTTAGTGGCTAGTACATGCAACATGGAAAATTCCCTGCTTTGTAGTATGAAAGGACTAATTCACTCCAAAGCATCAGGTCAGTTTACTTGTTGCTGGACCTTTTTTTCCCCTGGAGCAGAGTAAAAAACTCCCAGGCTGAGTCTGTCTTGGCTGATTAGAGGTCTGTTTAGGAATACTGCTCATTACCATTGACATAAAGGGGTGAAACAATAGATGGAAATTTATATCCAGTTTCCAGCAGAGGAGGAAGCAGCAGCAGATTCATGATTCTATCAATCTGAGGCCTCATGGAGGAAGATCGGATTTTCTATAGTGGGTGAGAGCGTGGGGACTCAGAGGAAACGGAGTGTCTGTTCCTGAAATGACCAGAGCTGACCAGCACGAGGGTGTAAGGAACCACTGTATGCTGTGCAGCTGCAATGTCCCATTGCGTAGTATGTTATACATCTACTTACTTACTGAGTCCCTGCTGAATTCCAGACTCTTTCTAGGAACTGGAGTGCAGCAAGATTTGATACGGAACCAATCTCTCCTTGTATGGCCTATAGGCCCTGTGATGGCTCTGGCATAAAAGGTTTGACCGAGGGACTGGAGTGATAGCATAGCGGGGAGGGCATTTGCCTTGCACGTGGCCGACCCAGGTTCAAATTCCAGCATCCCATATGGTCCCCTGAGCACCGCCAGGAGTGGTTCCTGAGTGCAGAGCCAGGAATAACCCCTGTGCATCGCCAGGTGTGACCCAAAAACAAAACAAAACAAAACAAAAAGTTTGACCGTGTCCCTGTTTAGCAGTGAATAAGGCAGACTCCCAGTTTCATTGAGATTTACTTTATGGTTTGAGGGGACAGGCAATGAAATACTCATCAGGCATAACAGATGATGAGAGCTGGGGAAAAAAGCAAACTCAGAGATAGGGGTTAGGGGTAAGTTATTTGCCTGACATTTCATGGTAATTGAAAACGGGAGCATGCCTAGCAATGCTCAGGGACCATATGGGGTTACAGTTACAGGGGATTGAACCCGGGTTGGCCAGATGCAAGGCAAACATCCTACTTGCTGCACTCTCTCTCTGGCTCATGGTAACGAAGATGAAAGCTGGGTTGATGGATTTCGAGGTTGATCAGCTCATCTCTCCCCTCAAAGCTTCTGAGGAATGGACTGTGAAAGCAGCTGTCATGAACCAATAGTCCTGCCTTATGGAACTGAGAAAGAAACCAGATCTTCTGGAAGAGATAGTACAGAGTTAAGGCTGTGGGGCTTACATGTGGCTGACCCCATTCCAATCCGTGGAACCACATGGTCCTCTGGGCACTGTTGGGAATGGGAATGACACCTGAATACAGAGCTGGGAGTAGCTCCCTGAACCTCACCGAGTTGGACTCTCTGCCAAATATTCAAATTTGATTATTGAGTATTTATTTTGTTTCTGTGAGTGTCAGGCACCATTTCTTGCCCTGGAAATCTTGCAACCAAGAAAACTGTCAAGGTCTTTACATGGGGCAAGGGGGTCACAGAGAAAGAAAGAGTTTCTGTAATTGTCAAGAAGCAGAGGGCTTCCCAAGGAGAATGAAGAGAGGTGGATGGAGATACGGGCAAGGTTCTGTGCTGACATGGGTGGGGGGAGATGTTCCAGGAGAATATCGTGCATTAGTTGAGCAGATTTTTCTCTCACCCCTCTTTGGCCCTGTGAGATAGTATTTTCTATAAACTCATTGATGATTTTATTTTGAGTCTTACAGCTAATAGTTGCATTTCTATAAACTATTCATTGGCAACCTATAGTCATGTTGCTTCACTTCTGACATGCTTCTTTCTTCTGTCTTGGTTCTCTCAGGTAAGAAAACAAAATTCAGTCCATGAAATCTAGCTTTTAATGAACCAAGAGGCAGCAATCAGGAAGACATGATTTCTCCCGAGTCCTCTAAATAAGAATCCCGAATGATTTAAGATGTGTTCGCTGGGCTTCTAAAAACAGTGCTGCAATCGAGAAGGATGAAAACATCCCGTGGTTTGCAGTGTATCCAAGAGGGCCTTTGAGAGAGCGATGC